>NW_027361830.1:10965000-12165000 GCF_039654945.1 Dendrobates tinctorius
GGCTATATTCACATGATGCGTTTTTGCTGCATTTTTAATTTTCATGCAGATTAAAAGCTGATTTTACACTACCAGCAAAAGCTATGAGATTTCAGAAATTGGTTTGTTTTTCCTAACTGAACTGGAAAACTGCTACATTTTTGCAAACTGCAGCATTTAATTTCTATTGGCGTTTTTGCAGTGTTTTTTCACCCATAGAAAGCAATAATCAAGTCCTATCAGGTTTTGCTGCGTTTTTGGTGCAGAAAACTAAGAATCAACAGGCACTAAACTGTATCAGCATGCGCAAGAGACCTATGTACCTGTAAAACGCAACAAAAAAACAGTAAAAATTGCAGCAAAACCTACTTTGTTTAAGCAGCTTCTTTACCGCCAAGAGAGCAGGTGTTGCCTGCAGAAAAAAAGCAGCAAAAGCTCAACGTGTGAACATAGTCTTACAGGCCATCAATAATTATTAATGGGCCCCTTAAAGCAGGGTTCCCCAACTCCAGTCCTCAAGGCCCACCAACAGGTCATATTTTCTGGATTTCCTTAGTATTGCCCAGATAATTGCATCACCTGTACAATACAAGGGAAATTCTGAAAACATGACCTGTTGGCGGGCATTGAGGACTGGAGTTGGAGAACTCTGCCTTAGGCTATGTGCCCACGTTGCGTGTTAAAACGCACACTGAAAACCGACTCCTTCCCAGAAATTGCGCGGTTTATTTCCGCGCGATTTCACCGCGATTTTACCGCGATGCTGTTCGCGATTTTGCCGCGATTTTCTCAAGCACTTTCCAAGCGATTTGAAGCATCGCTTGGAAAGAGATTGACAGGTTGGTCACACTCGTCAAACATAGTGTTTGACGAGTGTGAGCAGCTTTTTACTATTGAGGCTGCCTATGCGGCATCAATAGTAAAAGATAAAATGTTAAAAATGATAAAAAAATAAAAAATCGGGGTATATTTACCTTCCGACGTACCGCGCTGTCATCCCGGGCCTCAGCGTTTCCAGTAATGCTTTGCGAGACCAGTGATGACTAGAGTTGAGCGACTTTTGGTTTTTTAGGGTCACGTTTCGTTTCGTGAAACCCGACTTTTCCAAAAGTCGGGACGAGCAAGATCGTCCGATTATAGGGAAAAGTCGGGGTCGTCCCGAAACACGAAACCCAATGTAAGTCAATGGGGAATAAAAGTCGGCAGTGAGAGGAGGACAGGAAACACACCTACAGTGCCCATTTGAATGCCAAAAGCATCAATTCTTCTTACTTAAGCTTGTCAACCTTAATTAACTTCATAATATAAGTTACGCACTGAAAAATGGGGGTTATTTGGCTAAAGTTGTGGGGGGGAGGGCTGGCTGCAGGTTTTCATGTGCCCTGGGCGAAAGAGCGCCCCTTTAACACATACCACAACTCATCATGCTCCGATACGGCAGATAAAGAGCGGTATAGTACAATGAAAAATACCTCACTTTTTACATCTCATGACGAGGCCCATCTATTTCTCCATACAGAATCATTGGTCCCATATAATGTTTGAAACAGTATATGATGAGCTCCACATAATGCTACAGTATATGTTGGTCCCCATGGATGAAGCTCCACTGTCTTATGGGCCCAAATAATGCTCCAAACATAATGGGCCCCATTTCTAATGCTCTAGTGTATAATGGGCCCTGTAAATGCTGCTCCAGTGTCTGATGTCCACCTTTGGAATGTTCCAGTGTATGGTGGGCCCCATCTATCATTCTCCAGAGTATAGTGCTCCCCAAAAATTGCTGTCCCAACATTGAAAACAATCAAATAAGTCTCCTCGCTAGGGAATCCCTGTACTTGTCTGGACAGGTGCTGTAGCTTGCTTAACAGCTCGCCAGCCGTTCTCACGCCCAGTATGGATTGCACGTGATTGCACAAAGGTTAGAAAGGGTACCGTATCCCCGGATAACATGTATGGATAGCGTACACATTCAAAATATATGTCTCAGGAGGCAGGCTCAGACGGTGTTAGGCCCAGTATGGATTGCACGTGATTGCACAAAGGTTAGAAAGGGTACCGTATCCCCGGATAACATGTATGGATAGCGTACACATTCAAAATATATGTCTCAGGAGGCAGGCTCAGACGGTGTCAGGCACAGTATGGATTGCACGTGATTGCACAAAGGTTAGAAAGGGTACCGTATCCCCGGATAACATGTATGGATAGCGTACACATTCAAAATATATGTCTCAGGAGGCAGGCTCAGACGGTGTTAGGCCCAGTATGGATTGCACGTGATTGCACAAAGGTTAGAAAGGGTACCGTATCCCCGGATAATATGTATGGATAGCGTACACATTCAAAATATATGTCTCAGGAGGCAGGCTCAGACGGTGTTAGGCCCAGTATGGATTGCACGTGATTGCACAAAGGTTAGAAAGGGTACCGTATCCCCGGATAACATGTATGGATAGCATACACATTCAAAATATATGTCTCAGGAGGCAGGCTCAGACGGTGTTAGGCCCAGTATGGATTGCACGTGATTGCACAAAGGTTAGAAAGGGTACCGTATCCCCGGATAACATGTATGGATAGCGTACACATTCAAAATATATGTCTCAGGAGGCAGGCTCAGACGGTGTCAGGCACAGTATGGATTGCACGTGATTGCACAAAGGTTAGAAAGGGTACCGTATCCCCGGATAACATGTATGGATAGCGTACACATTCAAAATATATGTCTCAGGAGGCAGGCTCAGACGGTGTTAGGCCCAGTATGGATTACACGTGATTGCACAAAGGTTAGAAAGGGTACCGTATCCCCGGATAACATGTATGGATAGCGTACACATTCAAAATATATGTCTCAGGAGGCAGGCTCAGACGGTGTCAGGCACAGTATGGATTTGACGTCCCAGATTACACAGCGGAGGAGCAGGGAGAGGTAAAGATTGCAAATGCTGGGGCCCTGCCCAAGCAAGGGGGGCCCACTCGTGGGTGTCGGTACTGGCACTGGGCCCCTCATAGTACAGCGGTGTGTCTGACGGCGGGTGTGCACCACCACCGTCAGAGACACTTGATTGCACTATGAGGGACCCTGTGCCAGTGCCCGCGCCCAAGAGTCGGCCTACCCACCTGTCCAAGGCAACGGCACTCGCACGGTGTCGTGCGCTAGGTGGTGACCCCGGCCATGGGGGGGGAGGCAGCACAGTTAGGGAGTTTTAGAAAGTGGCATATGTTGATGTTGGACATTCAGCTGATGCAAAAGGCGAAATAGGTGAAGTACCAGGAAGAGGTGGACCAAAGCAAGCCATTTTTCTGTCACCCTATGTGTCATCAGGGGAAGGTGGGACAAAATCCTTGGAAACCCATGCGTGGTTCATTTTAATGAAGGTTAGATCATCCACATTTTGGGTTGACAGACGGGTCCTTTTTTCTGTCAGGATTGATCCAGCTGCACTGAAGACTCTTTCCGATAGCACACTTGCAGCTGGGCAAGCGAGCTCCTGTAAGGCATATTGGGCCAATTCAGGCCAGGTGTCCAGTTTAGCGGCCCAATAGTCAAAGGGGAATGACCTGTGTGGGAGAACATCGATATGGGAGGAAAAGTAGTTTGTAACCATAGTTGACAACTGCTGTCTCCTGTCACTTTCCATCGATGCAGTATTACCAGTTGTGTGAGCGGTATTTGAAAAATCAGTCCACAACATTGTCATGAAACCCCTGTCTCCAACGCCACTTCTGCTGTGTGCACCACGAACACCTCTGCCAAGCTGCCCCCGGCCCGTACGGCTCGTGTGAGAACCATCACAGCTGCTGTGTGCTGGGAATGCCTCAAGCAACCGATTTACCAGAGTTGCTTGTTTATTAGCCAATATTAGGTCAAGGTTCTCCTGTGGCATGATGTTTTGTAATTTGCCTTTATAGCGTGGATCCAGGATGCTGGCCAACCAGTAGTCGTCATCGTTCATCATTTTGGCAATGCGGGAGTCCCTTTTTAGGATCCGCAAGGCATAATCTGACATGTGGGCCAATGTTCCCGGTGTCAATGATGCACTGCGAGTGCTGGGTGGAGGAGCACTTTCTGGCAAATCCACATCCCTCCAGTCACGCACAAACCCTGTACCAGACCTTGCCACGCCAACATTTTCACTTGCCCCACGAGATGCATCCTCCTCCCCTAAGTAATCATCCCCATCATCCTCCTCCTCCTCCTCTTCTTCCTCCACCTCGTCCAGGAGAGGTCCCTGAGCAGACAATGGCTGAATGTCATCAAGGATTCCCTCCTCCTCTTCCTCCTCATCAACATTGGCTGCAGACGCCTGCTCCTTAAGGTGCGTCAAAGTTTGCATGAGCAGACGCATAAGTGGGATGCTCATGCTTAGGATGGCGTCGTCTGCGCTTACCAGCAGTGTGCATTCCTCAAAACACTGAAGGACTTTACAAAGGTCTTTCAGCTTCGACCACTGCACGCCTGTCAACTCCATGTCTGCTCTCAAAGTGCCTGGCCGTGTATCCTCCCACAAATGCATTATGGCCTGCCTCTGCTCGCACAGCCGCTCCACCATGTGCAGGGTGGAGTTCCACCTTGTTGCAATGTCGATAATGAGGCAGTGGTTGGGAAGGTGGAGCAATCGCTGCAGCTTCTGCATATGAACGGAGTGTACAGGCGACCGGCGGATGTGCGCGCACAGTCTTCGCACCTTCTGGAGCAGGGCTGTTAACTCCGGATAATTTTTGAGGAAGCACTGCACCACCAGGTTCAAGGTGTGAGCCAAGCAAGGTATGTGGCTGAGTTTTGAAAGGGCTATGGCTGCCACAAAATTAAGCCCGTTATCACTAACTACCTTGCCTGCCTCAAGATGTACACTGCCCAGCCATGACTCAGTTTGTCGCTTCAAGTACTCGGCCAGCACCTCGGCGGTGTGTCTGTCGCCCAAACACATCATCTGCAACACAGCCTGCTGACGCTTTCCACTAGCTGCTCGATAGTGGGACACATCGTGTGCAACAGTGGCAGCTGCAGATGGAGTGCTCGTACGACTGCGCTCTGTGGACGAGCTTTCGCTTCTGGAGGAGGAGGAGGAGGAGGGTCGAACGCCTACAGCCAACTGTTTCCTATACCGTGGGCTAGGCAGCACTGTCCCACCACCGCTGTCCCCTGTGGACCCTGCATCCACCACATTAACCCAGTGCGCAGTGATGGACACGTAACGGCCCTGGCCATGCCGACTGGACCATGCATCAGTTGTGAGGTGCACCTTTCCGCTCACTGACTGCTTGAGTGCATGGACAATGCGGTCTTTCACATGATGGTGGAGGGCTGGGATGGCTTTGCAAGAGAAGAAGTGGCGACTGGGTAGGTCATAGCGTGGTACTGCATAGGCCATGAGTTCGCGGAAAGCTGTGCTTTCCACCAACCGAAAGGGCATCATCTCAAACGAGATTAGTTTGGCAATGTGGGCGTTCAAACCCAGTGTACGCGGATGAGAGACTGAGTACTTTCTTGACCTACTCATAGTGTCTGGGAGGGTGAGCTGGACTTGAGAGCTGCATATGGTGGAAGTAGCGGTGGACAGGGCGGACTGAGAGAGGGTTGATGATGGTGATGGAGTTGGTGTTCTTTCTGATGGCCTAGAATCAGTCTTTCGTTGATATAACAGTGGGATTCCCTGACTGCTGTGGCCTTGCAACGACACCTCAACATTTGCTGCTGTGCTAACCGGTGGGCTTACAGTGGGGGAAACAATGTAGCGTTGCTGACTACCTTCGTTGTGATCAGTTGCACATGTGGCACTTGAGGTTTGGTGTTGTGTCCACGCTTGCAAGTGCATGCTGGTTAAATGTCTAAGCATGCAACTGGTATTCAAATTTTTCAGATTTTTCCCTCGGCTAAAGGTCTTTGCGCACTTCTTACAGATAACCTTGGCCTGATCATGAGGATTTTGTTCAAAAAAGTGCCATACTGCACTCTTCCTACTTTGGCAGACATTTTGCGGCCTAGCACGCTGTGATCTTTTGACCCTCTGGACAAGCTGTCCAGCAACTCTTTTGATGTTTGGAACCTGTCTTTGGAGTGCTCCGGGCCTGCCAGATAACAGCTGTTGCGATGTCGATGTCTGCTGTGGATGCTCCTCATCTGAGCTATTGGAAGCAGCACCCTCTTCCCCCAATGGATGCCAATCTGGGTCAACAACTGGGTCATCCATCACCTCCTCTTCTATGTCATGTGCACCTTTCTCTGTGTCACCGTGTATGGTGGTATAGTGTGCGGGAAGGGGCACCTGAGTCTCATCAGGGTCAAAATCTGGCTCTGTACACTGCGAGGACAATGTAGTGCTCTGAGTGAATGTACCAGCAGAATCATCCATCAGCGGCTGTGCATCAGTGCACTCCATGTCAGATTCATCTTGGCCTGGGTAATTCACCATTTGACTTGATAATCCAGGCATGGTATGTGAAAACAGCTCCATGGAGTAATCAGTAGTATGGCCTGCGTCATCCTTCAATCTTGGTTGGGGTGAAGGACACAAGGAAAGGTGTGGTTCATGAACATGAGCCTCCAATGACGACTCAGTGCTTTTACTTTTTACAACTGAAGAAGAGGAGGCGATAGAGCTGGAGGCTTAGTCAGCAATGTAAGACAAAACTTTTTCCTGATGCTCTGCCTTTAAAAGCGGTTTGCCAACTCCAAGAAAACTAAGCGTTCGAGGCCTTATGTAGACAGACGATGACGCAGGGTCAGCACCTCCTGCATTCGGTCCTATTTTGCTCTTGCCACTACCATCAGATCCACCACCAACACCATCATTACCAGCTGCCAACCCCCGCCCAATTCCACTGCCTCTTCCACCAGCCTTCCTCATTTTTGGTAGAAATGTAGACAAAATCCAACAAACTATATAGTAATGTAAAACAAGGTACAAGGTGTCTATAGGACAGGGGAGATTTAGAATTTCTGCACACACTTGTGGACAGTGGACACTTTTGGATTGTGTGAGGCCCACTGATATCTGAGCGCTATGTGACACGCTCAATGGCACAGCTGCCTGTGACCAAAGTGACGAGAGGATAATGGAGATTTTGAATCTCTGCGCACACTTTTGGACACTGGACACTTGTGGATTGTGTGAGGCCCACTGATATCTGAGCGCTATGTGACACGCTCAATGGCACAGCTGCCTGTGACCAAAGTGACGAGAGGATAATGGAGATTTTGAATCTCTGCGCACACTTTTGGACACTGGACACTTGTGGATTGTGTGAGGCCCACTGATATCTGAGCGCTATGTGACACGCTCGATGGCACAGCTGCCTGTGACCAAAGTGACGAGAGGATAATGGAGATTTTGAATCTCTGCGCACACTTTTGGACACTGGACACTTGTGGATTGTGTGAGGCCCACTGATATCTGAGCGCTATGTGACACGCTCGATGGCACAGCTGCCTGTGACCAAAGTGACGAGAGGATAATGGAGATTTTGAATCTCTGCGCACACTTTTGGACACTGGACACTTGTGGATTGTGTGAGGCTTACTGATATCTGAGCGCTATGTGACACGCTCGATGGCACAGCTGTCTGTGACCAAAGTGACGAGAGGATAATGGAGATTTTGAATCTCTGCGCACACTTTTGGACACTGGACACTTGTGGATTGTGTGAGGCCCACTGATATCTGAGCGCTGTGTGACACGCTCGATGGCACAGCTGCCTGTGACCAAAGTGACGAGAGGATAATGGAGATTTTGAATCTCTGCGCACACTTTTGGACACTGGACACTTGTGGATTGTGTGAGGCCCACTGATATCTGAGCGCTGTGACACGCTCGATGGCACAGCTGCCTGTGACCAAAGTGACGAGAGGATAATGGAGATTTTGAATCTCTGCGCACACTTTTGGACACTGGACACTTGTGGATTGTGTGAGGCCCACTGATATCTGAGCGCTATGTGACACGCTCGATGGCACAGCTGCCTGTGACCAAAGTGACGAGAGGATAATGGAGATTTTGAATCTCTGCGCACACTTTTGGACACTGGACACTTGTGGATTGTGTGAGGCCCACTGATATCTGAGCGCTATGTGACACGCTCGATGGCACAGCTGCCTGTGACCAAAGTGACGAGAGGATAATGGAGATTTTGAATCTCTGCGCACACTTTTGGACACTGGACACTTGTGGATTGTGTGAGGCCCACTGATATCTGAGCGCTATGTGACACGCTCGATGGCACAGCTGCCTGTGACCAAAGTGACGAGAGGATAATGGAGATTTTGAATCTCTGCGCACACTTTTGGACACTGGACACTTGTGGATTGTGTGAGGCCCACTGATATCTGAGCGCTATGTGACACGCTCGATGGCACAGCTGCCTGTGACCAAAGTGACGAGAGGATAATGGAGATTTTGAATCTCTGCGCACACTTTTGGACACTGGACACTTGTGGATTGTGTGAGGCCCACTGATATCTGAGCGCTATGTGACACGCTCGATGGCACAGCTGCCTGTGACCAAAGTGACGAGAGGATAATGGAGATTTTGAATCTCTGCGCACACTTTTGGACACTGGACACTTGTGGATTTGGTGAGGCCCACTGATATCTGAGCGCTATGTGACAGGCTCGATGGCACAGCTGCCTGTGACCAAAGTGACGAGAGGATAATGGAGATTTTGAATCTCTGCGCACACTTTTGGACACTGGACACTTGTGGATTGTGTGAGGCCCACTGATATCTGAGCGCTATGTGACACGCTCGATGGCACAGCTGCCTGTGACCAAAGTGACGAGAGGATAATGGAGATTTTGAATCTCTGCGTACACTTTTGGACACTGGACACTTGTGGATTGTGTGAGGCCCACTGATATCTGAGCGCTATGTGACACGCTCGATGGCACAGCTGCCTGTGACCAAAGTGACGAGAGGATAATGGAGATTTTGAATCTCTGCGCACACTTTTGGACACTGGACACTTGTGGATTGTGTGAGGCCCACTGATATCTGAGCGCTATGTGACACGCTCGATGGCACAGCTGTGACAAAAGTGACTAGAGGATAAGGGAGATATCCCTGCTTTTAAAAAAGTAGTTTGCGGAGCAGTGGGTAAACAGCAATGCCAGCGTGTCAGGAAGCCTTAAAAGGCAGCCCAACAACCAACACCACTGATACACCACAATATAGCCTCCCCTTGCACTGCACACACAGTGACTTGTGTGTTGTGCAGGCCAAATCGCTAGCAGCAGAAGCAGGTTTTTTGTCTTCTTCCCTGCCTAACGCTCTCCCTACAGAATCAGCAGCAACCTCTCCCTATACTAAGATCGGCAGAAGTAAGATGGCGGTCGGCGTGCACGCCCTTTTATACCCCCTGTGACGCCCACCAAAGCAAGCCAATCACTTGCATGCCCTTCTGAAAGATGGTGGTGACCCGTGCCTAGGTCATCACGTTGCCCACAGTGTCCGTGGATCCTGATTGGTTGAAAAAGAGCGCAAAACAAACTTTTGAAACGCGACTTTGGCGCGTAAGTCGCCGACCTCGTGGCCGACCTCATCCTAGGGTCGGGTTTCGTTTCATGAAACCCGACTTTGCCAAAAGTCTGCGACTTTTGAATTTTTTCGACCCGTTTCGCTCAACTCTAGTGATGACGTTGGTCTCTCGTTACAATAGCGATCTCGCGAGATCGCTAGAGTAACGCGAGACTACGTCATCACAGGACCTTGCCGCAAGGCATTACTGGGAACGCTTAGGCGGGGAATGCAGCGCGGGACGTCGGAAGGTAAATATACCCCGATTTTTTATTTTTTATTCTTTTTTTACAGGGGTATGGTACAGTCTCCTCTCCTCCACACCGTGGGTACCAACCGCACATGAGACGCTTAACTTCCCGCATGGTGGGCATAGCCACATGCGGGAAGTAAGCGATTCTCATGCATTCCTATGGGTGTGGAATCGCGGCAATTCTTTGCGATTCCGCACAAAAGAATGATCATGCTGCGATTTTTTGCACGATGCGTTTCCGCCGCGGAAAAAAGCGCAGCATTAGCACAGCATGTGCGGAATGCCATAGGAATGCATGGTGTGCGTTCTGTACACGATTTTTAAACGTTTTCGCAGCGTTTTCGCGCCGAAAATTGCGGCAAAAACGCTTAAAAATCGCATCGTGGGCACACAGCCTTAAAGTCTTTCTTCCAAATAATTTGGTATTTTAATAGTGGCTCATTTTATCTGTATCATTGGGCTATATAAATTGCAGAAAATGCAATTTACCCCTCCAAGGGGTTTCCAAAACTGTCTACCGGCAACAGATTATGTAAAAAATCTCCTCCTCCCTGAGTCTAGCACTGACTCTCCGCAACTGCTCTTGGTTTTTGTTATTGTCTGCAGTGCTGATGCCACACTGACAGTGCTGTAGGCAATCAGTGAGCTCAGCGAGTTGACAGCACATGTTGCTTAGAGCCCCTGAGCTCACTGATTGGCTGCAGTGCTGTTGACATGACGTCAGCACTGCAGACAATAATAGAAACAAAGAGTGGCAGTGGAGACTCAGCACTGGATCCAGCAAGGATGAATTTTTTAAAATGATGTCTGGCACAGTAGTGCAACCTTCCCCCTAATGCCTTGCAGCAATCCGATCTCATGGTGTTGAACAGTCAATCAGAAGGGCTATCACATTCAGTTTAAAACATATAGGCTAGTCAAATAATACTAATTTATGTCTTTACTATGTAGGCGAAATCATTTACGCTCAATGCATGGCCCATGTTCTAAATTTATTAGTGCAAGATTTCTTTCCCAAATATACATGTTTGAGAAAGGTGGTGGATATGGCCAGAAAGGTGTCAGCCCATTTCAATAGATCTTATTTGGCAAAGCACTCTCTCCTGGCTTTGCCAAAAAATAGTTGGAATTCAAAACTGTATATGTTGCAGCGATTGTACGATAAGTGTAAAGCGATGATGGACAACAACATACAGCAGTCAAACTGGATTATTTTGTGATTCAACTTTGGCAACAAATGAGGGATGCTTGTCATCTACTAGAGCCTTTTCTAAGAGGTGACAAAATGTATCGGTAAGAAAGCGTGTTGAATCTGCATTGTAATCCTGCTAATATTTATTCTGGAAAATGCACTGACTGCCATGCAAGAGGGGGTAGAGTATTAACACCAAATTGCAGCTTTTCAGTGTCACCCTGTGTCTTTTAGGGATCGTCAAGGTTAATTTCTCATGCTGCAGGTATTGGATTCAGAAGAGGAGGAGAAGCAAGTGGAATTGGAGTATGACATATACTAAGAGCAGGCAGTGGACAACGCAGGCTGTCAGAGTACAAAAGGACTGTAAATATAATGCTGGCCACGACAACCGCTGCAATGTACAGCTTGCCATGGTCACCACAATGGGACCCTGGGCCATGGTGGACATACAGTCATGGCCAAAAGTATTGACACCCCTGCAATTCTGTCAGATAATACTCAGTTTCTTCCTGAAAACGATTGCAAACACAAATTCTTTGGTATTATTATCTTCATTTAATTTGTCTTAAATGAAAAAACACAAAAAGATTTGTCCTAAAGCCAAATTGGATATAATTCCACACCAAACATAACAAAGAGGGTGGACAAAAGTATTGGCACTGTTCGAAAAATCATGTGATGCTTCTCTAATTTGTGTAATTAGCAGCACCTATAACTTACCTGTGGCACCTAACAGGTGTTGGCAATAACTAAATCACACTTGCAGCCAGTTGACATGGATTAAAGTTGACTCAACCTCTGTCCTGTGTCCTTGTGTGTACCACATTGAGCATGGAGAGAAGAAAGAAGACCAAAGAACTGTCTGAGGACTTGAGAAACCAAATTGTGAGGAAGCATGAGCAATATCAAGGCTACAAGTCCATCTCCAAAGACCTGAATGTTCCTGTGTCTACCGTGCGCAGTGTCATCAAGAAGTTTAAAGCCCATGGCACTGTGGCTAACCTCTCTAGATGTGGCCGGAAAAGAAAAATTGACAAGAGATTTCAATGCAAGATTGTGCGAATGTTGGATAAAGAACCTCCACTAACATCCAAACAAGTTCAAGCTGCCCTGCAGTCCGAGGGTACAACGGTGTCAACCCGTACTATCCGTCGGCATCTGAATGAAAAGGGACTGTATGGTAGGAGACCCAGGAAGACTCCACTTCTTACCCCGAGACATAAAAAAGCCAGGCTGGAGTTTGCCAAAACTTATCTAAAAAAGCCTAAAACATTTTGGAAGAATGTTCTCTGGTCAGATGAGACAAAAGTAGAGCTTTTAGGGCAAAAGCATCAACATAGAGTTTACAGGAGAAAAAAGAGGCATTCAAAGAAAAGTACACGGTCCCTACAGTCAAACATGGCGGAGGTTCCCTGATGTTTTGGGGTTGCTTTGCTGCCTCTGGCACTGGACTGCTTGACCGTGTGCTTGGCATTATGAAGTCAGAAGACTACCAACAAATTTTGCAGCATAATATAGGGCCCAGTGTGAGAAAGCTGGGTCTACCTCAGAGGTCATGGGTCTTCCAGCAGGACAATTACCCAAAACACACTTCAAAAAGCACTAGAAAATGGTTTGAGAGAAAGCACTGGAGACTTCTAAGGTGGCCAGCAATGAGTCCAGACCTGAATCCCATAGAACACCTGTGGAGAGATCTAAAAATGGCAGTTTGGAGAAGGCACCCTTCAAATATCAGGGACCTGGAGCAGTTTGACAAAGAAGAATGGTCTAAAATTCCAGCAGAGCATTGTAAGAAACTCATTGATGGTTATCGGAAGCAGTTGGTCGCAGTTATTTTGGCTAAAGGTTGTGCAACCAAGTATTAGGCTGAGGGTGCCAATACTTTTGTCCGGCCCATTTTTGGAGTTTTGTGTGAAATGATCAATGTTTTGCTTTTTGCTTCATTCTCTTTTGTGTTTTTTCATTTAAGACAAATTAAATGAAGATAATAATACCAAAGAATTTGTGTTTGCAATCATTTTCAGGAAGAAACTGAATATTATCTGACAGAATTGCTGGGGTGTCAATACTTTTGGCCATGACTGTAGCAAGCTGTATTCTGCAATGCTTTTGGTGGGAGGACAGGCATATTGCTAACATGAAGGAACATGATGACTATTGGATAGAAATGAGAACATTTGTTCGGATTCAGTTCCGAATACGATCAGAATCGAATATTGTTTTTGCAATATTCATCGAACACAGCTGAATGTCATTACAGTCAATGGGAGTAGAAATTACCTAATATGTTCAGAACCGATCATAAGACATACATTCGGCACAAATAGTATTTGAATATGACAAGAATATGTCAAAATCAGATTCGGGGCCAAAATCCAAACAAATTCACTCATCTCTACTATTGGATAGCCACTAGTGATGAGCGAGTGTGCTTGTTACTCGAGTTTTTCGAGCATGCTCAGGTGTTTTCTAAGTATCTTGGGCATACTCATAAATTATGTCTGAGTCCCCTAGCGCTAGGGGAAGTCCGCATACAGCAGACCACCATCCATGTAAGTGCTATGCCAATACTCCTTAATCAACAACAGCCATGTTTGGGCACTGCGGGCACTGGAGATAGTAGATTTTACATGGCTTTAAGGGTTAATTGTTTTATGCATCTTCATAC
Source organism: Dendrobates tinctorius (assembly GCF_039654945.1). Lineage (NCBI taxonomy): Eukaryota > Metazoa > Chordata > Amphibia > Anura > Dendrobatidae > Dendrobates > Dendrobates tinctorius. The sequence goes on from NW_027361830.1 coordinate 10,978,612, forward strand.
ATGATTTGTAGGTCGAGCTTATGGCGTTGTTTCTTTCCCTAATGGTTAAGTAATGTCCTTGATATGTTATTTGATATATAAAAAATTTTTTTATGGCATTTTTCTACTCTGAGGATATTAGTAAATAAAGGATTGCATATTTTAATTGGCACGTTATACTTGATTTCTTCATTTGTGGCAATTGATTATAGTCAGTTTTTGTGCCCTGTTCATTTGTATGGGTTTCTATGCTGAGTTTTAACATCTTGTTTCATTTATAAATTAGGGACTCTTAAAGTCACAGAGCCTACTTTTACCGGGGCATCAGGCACCATTAATCTGCTTAAAGGGACATTATTAAACAGTGGGTCTCCTAAACTGTTATAGCCTATGCAGTGAGAGGATGGGCTGCCAAGAATTATGACGCACCCCAATACCCCTTTCACGAGCTGTTCAGCAGGGCTTCCACAAAAAATGTTGCATTGAATGCAAGACCTGCCCTGCTACCAAGTCAAATGCACCCCAATAACCCCAATCCCACCTTGGAAGAAACAGGGAGGAGGGCCTCTTTACAAAAAATGTCCCACTAAAAAGGAGCTGGTCTCATAGACTTGGAATGATGGGCTGGCAAACAGTTCTCCTGTGGGGTACACCTCAACCTTTTTCAGAACAAGTATTTTAAGCACAGCCTAACCACCCACCCTTGTTAATAATTTGACACTGGCTGTAGCTGCACAGAACACGTAAACCCTTTTGATCTAGTGGCGGTGGATGATGAGACTAGGAGGAAGGTGCTACACCTGGTCCCCGTTCTGGCTCTGAACCTCGCGCTGCCCCTGCACCCCATTCTGATTACTCACCTTCTGCTTTCCACACTGTCCCTGTGCCTCAGCGAGCTCCCTGCCCGGGGTCTCCTGCTCTGTCTGTCTCTCAGGAGCGGCCTGCTCCTTCTCCCTCCCCCATCTCCTGGCATGCTGCCAGCAGACTTTCAGGGAAAGTCCTTAGAAAGCGGGCATGCATCTCCCTGGTCTCTTAAAGAGACAGCTTTTTTTTAATTTGGTAATTATCCAATGGCAGCATACTAATTACTATTTCTGGCCTCTCCTCTATAGGGAGAGAGCCGGAGCAACGAGTATTTATTATAGCTACATCTGGTTCTGTCTCTGATCTGTCTGCACTGCATAAGCAGTCTGTGTGCACTTGCTCATGCTGTTTGTCTCCACAGAGGATCAGTATCCTGTATTCAGCTAACTCTGACATCAGCACTCATCTGGGCAAGTGTCATCCCATTCTGCCAACAGCGATTCAAACCTGTGGACTGTGACAAGGTTACTGGAGCCAGCTTGCTACCATCTTCCTGGAGCCGGAACTTTCCCACCAGTGCCTGCTTCCCTTTGCATACACGGTCTCTTCTATTCTATCTGTTACCCCTTTTGTCCCGCTGGGACAGCTGCCACATGTCCGGGGTCTAACTGGAGGTGGCACCTGTGTCCTCCAGGTATTCCTCTCTGGTCCTGTTCAAGGGACTTTACTACGGGTACCCGGGGCTCACTAGTTACGCCCCCTTCAGAGTCCCCTGGACCGTGGTCCCGATGTTCCACTTTAAAAATAAAAAACGAATGTGAACTTCATCATCTCTGCCTCCACTTCCATTCATTAAAGAAGGCCTGATTACAAAAAGGCCCAATTTCTAGGAGCGGGTCTTATAGACTTGGAATGCCCATACACTAAGTGTATGGGGTGGCTAACATTTCCCTTGGGGGTGTACATATTTTTTGTATTTTGGTGACAGGCATCATATCACCCTTGACAAAACATGGAGCCGGAGCATGACTGAATACGTTCACCCTGGTGTTCAAGTGGTGGACGGTGAGGATGAGAAGGAGAAGGAGGACACCTAATAGCCAAAATCAGGAAACGTATATCCATGTTTGGTTGTGAAGAGGTGCCTGGTAATACACTTCCCAAAAAAAAACACTACATTGGAGTTTATGCTTCGCTGTCATCATTTGGTGGTGTCGAGAAGTCAGACCCAATCCATCCCTTGTTCATTTTTGTAAGAGTCAGCCTGTCTGCATTTTCTGTAGAAAGGCGAATGCGCTTATCAGTCATAATGCCACCAGCAGCACTGAAAACCCGCTCAGACAAAACACTATTGGCAGGGCAGGCCAGGATCTCCAAGGCATAGCCAGCTCATTCCACGTGTCTAGCTTGGATACCCAATAAATAAAAGGCACAGAGGATGTTGTTACGGTCCACAAGGTACTCCCTCAGCATCTTAGAAAAGATTGCATTCCTTGTGAGATTACCCTGAGCCTCAGTGCATGGGCAATGGGAGGGTCTTAGAAAACTGTCCCAGAACTTTGCCAGTGTTCCCCTGCCTTTGCTGGAGTGTACTTGTGTCTATTTCGCCTGTCCTGCTTGGTTGGCCAATGAACTGCTATCTCTGTCGCCAGCGTTTTGAGATGGGAATTTTTTTTAATAATTCTGCAACAATGGCCCTATGGTACTGCACCACTTTGGTACACCTGTCTGCCTCTGGAAAAAGAGATTGAAAGTTATCCTTCTACCGTGGGTCTAAAAGTGTCACTAGCTAGTAATGACTGGTACCCAATATTTTGACAATACAAGGGTCACGGGAAAGACAGCGCAGCATAATGTCAGCCATGCATGCCAGCCTGGTAACAGGCAAGCCTTCTGTGTCCTCAAAAACAGGAAGACTGACCAAGGTGTCCTGCTACTCCTCTTCCTCTTCTTTCCTGTCCTCAGGCCATCCACACTGAACAGATGGTATGACAGCTGTGGTTGTAGTCCCATCTATAGCACATGAAAGTAGCTCCTGTTCTTCCTCCTCCTCCTCTTCCTCATTGTCATCCAATCCACGTTGGGATGACACAAGGCTGGGCTGTGTGTAATCACCCTGTATGGTTCCTTCATCCATGTCCTCGTGATCCGCCTGCAATGCCTCTTCTTTCATTGTGAGCAGAGAGCTTTTCAGAATGCAGATGAGCGCGATGGTGATACTAATTATGGCGTTATCACCGCTCACCATATTGGTGGACTCATCAAAGTTTTGGAGGATGCTACATATGTCTAACATCCATGTCCAATCTTGAGGTCTTACAGTTGTGGCCAAAAGTATTGACACCCCTGCAATTCTGTCAGATAATACTCAGTTTCTTCCTGAAAATTATTGCAAACACAAATTCTTTGGTATTATTATATTCATTTAATTTGTCTTAAATGAAAAAACACAAAAGAGAATGAAGCAAAAAGCAAAACATTGATCATTTCACACAAAACTCCAAAAATGGGCCAGACAAAAGTATTGGCACCCTCAGCCTAATACTTGGTTGCACAACCTTTAGCCAAAATAACTGCGACCAACCGCTTCCGGTAACCATCAATGAGTTTCTTACAATGCTCTGCTGGAATTTTAGACCATTCTTCTTTGGCAAACTGCTCCAGGTCCCTGATATTTGAAGGGTGCCTTCTCCAAACTGCCATTTTTAGATCTCTCCACAGGTGTTCTATGGGATTCAGGTCTGGACTCATTGCTGGCCACCTTAGAAGTCTCCAGTGCTTTCTCTCAAACCATTTTCTAGTGCTTTTTGAAGTGTGTTTTGGGTCATTGTCCTGTTGAAAGACCCATGACCTCTGAGGGAGACCCAGCTTTCTCACACTGGGCCCTACATTATGTTGCAAAATTTGTTGGTAGTCTTCAGACTTCATAATGCCATGCACACAGCCAAGCAGTCCAGTGCTAGAGGCAGCAAAGCAACCCCAAAACATCAGGGAACCTCAGCCATGTTTGACTGTAGGGACCGTGTTCTTTTCTTTGAATGCCTCTTTTTTTCTCCTGTAAACTCTATGTTGATGCCTTTGCCCAAAAAGCTCTACTTTTGTCTCATCTGACCAGAGAACATTCTTCCAAAATGTTTTAGTCTTTTTCAGGTAAGTTTTGGCAAACTCCAGCCTGGCTTTTTTATGTCTCGGGGTAAGAAGTGGGGTCTTCCTGGGTCTCCTACCATACAGTCCCTTTTCATTCAGACGCCGACGGATAGTACAGGTTGACACTGTTGTACCCTCGGACTGCAGGGCAGCTTGAACTTGTTTGGATGTTAGTCAAGGTTCTTTATCCAACATCCGCACAATCTTGCGTTGAAATCTCTTGTCAATTTTTCTTTTCCGTCCATATCTAGGGAGGTTAGCCACAGAGCCATGGGCTTTAAACTTCTTGATGACACTGTGCACGGTAGACACTGGAACATTCAGGTCTTTGGAGATGGACTTGTAGCCTTGAGATTGCTCATGCTTCCTCACAATTTGATTTCTCAAGTCCTCAGACAGTTCTTTGGTCTTCTTTCTTTTCTCCATGCTCAATGTGGTACACACAAGGACACAGGACAGAGGTTGAGTCAACTTTAATCCATGTCAACTGGCTGCAAGTGTGATTTAGTTATTGCCTACACCTGTTAGGTGCCACAGGTAAGTTACAGGTGCTGTTAATTACACAAATTAGAGAAGCATCACATGATTTTTCGAACAGTGCCAATACTTTTGTCCACCCTCTTTTTTATGTTTGGTGTGGAATTATATCCAATTTGGCTTTAGGACAATTCTTTTTGTGTTTTTTCATTTAAGACAAATTAAATGAAGATAATAATACCAAAGAATTTGTGTTTGCAATCATTTTCAGGAAGAAACTGAGTATTATCTGACAGAATTGCAGGGGTGTCAATACTTTTGGCCACAACTGTATGTGTGGAGTCAAACTTGAAAAACGGCTGCCTTGTTAATGCTGGTATTCAATAACTGACCGCTTCTGCTCACAAATCCTTTCTAACATATGCAGTGTAGAGTTCCAACGCGTGGAGACATCACACACCAGTCAGTGAGCTGAAATCTGCAATCGCTGCTGAAGCATGACAAGGGCAGCTGGAGCTGTAGCTGACTTTCTAAAATGTGTACACAGGCGGCACATTTTAACCAGCAGATCCGGCAGCTTCGGATAGCTTTTTAGAAAATGTTGAACAAAGAGGTTCAGCACATGGGCCAGGCATGATACGTGTGTCAGTTTGCCTTGCCTCAAAGCCGCCACCAGGTTCCTGCCATTGTCACACACAACCATGCCTGGCTGGAGATTCAGTGGTATCAGCCACACATCTGCCTGCTCTTTCAGTGTTGTCATCAACTCTTCAGCATTGTGCGGTTTGTCACCTAAACAAATTAGCATTAGCACAGCCTGTTGCCGCTTTGCTTTGGCAATGCTGCAGTACTTCCAGCTTGTGAATGATGTGCTCATTTCAGACATGGAGGCTGAAGAGGAGGAGGAGGAGGAGGTGCAGGAGCTGTACACATTGGGGGCAACCCTGATTGACGTAGGGCTTGCAATCCTTGGCGTCGGGAGGATGTGTTCCATCCCAAGGTCTGACTGGGTCCCGGTTTCCAATATGTTAACCTAGTGTGCCGTCAGAGAGATGTACCATCCCTGGCCATAAGCACTTGTCCATGTGTCCGTGTTTAGGTTTACTTTCCCAGTAACTGCATTGTTGAGGGCACGGGTAATGTTGTAGGACATGAGCTTGTGTAAGGCCGGGACGGCACAGCGGCAGAAATGGGGGAGGCTGGGGACCGAGTACCTTGGGATGGCCACTGCCATCAGGTTGCAAAAAGCTTCTGTCTCAACGAGCATTTCGACTGCAAGCAGACGAGAAATATGAGAATTGAATACTGTGGCCTGTGGGGCGTTGGCTGCGCATTTCCGCTTATGTTCCAATGACTGGGGTATGGACAACTGAAGGCTGCACTGGGACAAGGACGAGAACGTGCTTAATCATGGTGCTATTTTATTGTGGGCAACGACAGGTGCAGGACAGGAGGCATCTTTGCATGCACCGTGGACAGAGGATTGGCTTGCATGCACAACACTGGAAGAAGCTGTGGTGTCACCCGCAGACACTGTTCCTGCAGCATGGGGTTGGGCCCACAAAGTCGGGTGCTTTGCTGCCATGTGCCTGATTATGCTGGTGGTGGTAAGGCTCGTAGTTTTTCTACCCCTGCTGATGCTGGCATGACAGGTTTTGCAAATGGCCTGTTTGTGGTTATCGGCAAAGTCTTTAAAAAATAACCAGACTCGGGAAGACCTAACAATTGCACTGGCAACTTCCTTCAGATTGGTGTTGTGGGGAACAGTTGCACACCTTCTGTCTGCAGCCACCACACTGCTTCTTCCTGCCTGAAGTGGTGCCACGTCTACCTCCCCGTGTGCTGCTGTCCTCACTCTGCATGTCCTCCTGCCAGGTTGGGTCTGTTACTACATCAACCTCCACCTCATCTTCCATTTCCCCACCCTGGTCCTCCTCCTGACATTCCGGCAATTGTGTCTTATCATTGTCCACCTCTTGCGACAGTAGCTGCTCAAAGATTTGTGCATCGCTACATGGAATATCGTCTTGACCCACTTCAAGTGGATCGGGCAAGAGGCACGAATCTCCAAATGGAAAACTGAACAGCTCTTCGGTGTGTCCGAGTGTGGGATAAGTTGTCTCAGGGCACTCAGCATGGTGGGAGGAATGAGGATCATGGTAAGGAATATGGGGCCCAGATTCACGGCTACTGTAACTTGACCGTGTTGAAGACAGGGTCCTGGTGGTGGTGGATAAGTAACTGGAAGTGTTATCCGCTATCCAACCAACCTTTTCGTACTGCTCGGGCTTCAATAGTGCTGTCTTGCCGTGGTCCCCTAGGACTTCGGAGACTAAAGTCCAGCGAGAAGATGTGGGTGTTTTTGGTGGGCCACTGAACTTTAGGTAAAAATGTGTTTTGCCTAATCAGATTTAATAAGTATGTTAACAGACTGCAAAACAAATACAATGCGTAGGCCTAAAATGGCCAAATTTTTGACAATCATAAATGAGGCCTGTTAGCGAGATACCACAACGACAAATGTGTGGCCTGTTTTTTTTTATTTTTGGGCTAACTAGTGCTGCATATAAGTACTGCGACAACCAGGACAAACAGAGGAAAATCGGCCTAAACTGGCCAAACTTTGAGCACACACAGATATGAGCCTGCACGGAGATACCACACTGAAATATGCGTGGACTGTACTTTTTTTTATTTTTTTGCTAAATACTACTGTATATAAGTACAGTGACACCCAGGACAAAAAAGAAAACCGCTGTAAACTGGCCAAACTTTGAGCACACACAGATATGAGCTGGCACGGAGATAACACTACAACAAATGTGTGGGTTTTTTTTCTTTTTTTTGGGCTAAATACTGCTGTATATAAGTACAGTGACACCCAGGACAAAAAAAGAAAACTGCCGTAAACTGGCCAAACTTTGAGCACACACACATATTAGCTGGCACGGAGATACCACACAGAAATATGTGTGGGCTGTAGTTTTTTTATTTTTTTGCTAAGCACTGCTGTATATAATTACAGTGACACCCAGGACAAAAAAGAAAACCGCTGTAATCTGGCCAAACTTTCACCACACACAGATATGAGCTGGCATGGAGATACCACAAAGACAAATGCGTGGCCATTTTTTAATTTTTTTAGCTAAATAGTGCTGTATATAAGTACAGTGCCAGACAGCAAAAAAAATTGATTTAGGGCTAAAAAGACCAAAATTTTTAGCAGACGGATGGATGAGGCATGTCACATATATACCGTACTGTACACTATGTGTCCTGTATGTTTTTTTGGGGGGCTCAGCAAAATAGTGTCAAGAAATTGTGTTAGACACGCCAAAAAAAAATCTACTCAACCGTACCACATAAAAATTAAATATTTCTCTGCGCACTCAAAAGGGATGTTTGGGACTCCTTTAAAATTGCTGGATTTTCACGGATCTGGCTGTATTGTGCACTGTCAAAAAGCAAAATGGAGAGAAAAAAAAGGGCTCTGGATTGCTTTGCAATAAAAAAAGCTCTGTTAGCCCTGGCCAAAAATATTTTCAAAGCCAATTACACCTGAGGCTAGGTATATACGGCCAATATATCCTACAGGTAGCAGCAGCAACAGAACACAGGAAGGGAATGGACCCTCTTGATGTATGTAATGATCTATATACACACATGCAGTGCCTGCAGGCCTTGCACTGATGTGTATAGAGTGACAAACACTACCCTGCCTACCTAACACTGGAATCTATATACTCTGTAATTAGTCCTTACATGGACTGTTGGTTTATCTGGATTTGAGTAGTTTATGATAGTAGACCCAACACTAACTAATAAATCTCCAATTCGGACCCTATCTCGACAGCAGCTCTCCCTACACTATCTAAATCCGGAGCTGAATGTGCCGAGCAGGGCGGCGTCCAGTCTCTCATACCCTTGATGATGCTGTGCGGCCAGCCAATCACTGCATGACCACAACAAAGATGGCTGTGGTGTTTCATTGCCTGGCAGACAATCCCTGCATCGTGATTGGGTCTCTAAAGTACGCCAAAAGAGCTGGGTGGAGACCCGAGTGCCCGCCGAGTAATTCCGGAAATGCTCCGTGCTCATCGAGTACACCGAGTACCGTGATACTCAGGCGAGTAACGAGTAGTGGCGAGCAAGTTCGCTCATCACTAATAGATAGTTAAAATAATAAAAAAATATACAAAAGAATGCAAAAAGGTTAAGGCTTTGCAGCTATTTTACTAGTTGCTTTTCATAGGCTTTACAAGAATACTGCCTGCTGATTCTTCAAAGTGCTTTCCATATATCTAAATACATAGCAACTTAGGGAGAATTTAAAACAAAAGAAATTCTATCCTCCATAAAAAAGAAAGCTAAAAAACCTGCACACAGTTACACATGTTTTAATTTTTGCATATGTATTTCAATAATTCAGTTTGGCAATGGTACATCGCACAACTATACTGTAGTCTGTTGAAAAGGAACTTTAGGCCTTGTTCCTACCTACTATCATTACTTTTATGTGTTCCTTTTTAGCCATGGGAAATGAATGTGTTTTAACCCAAAATTTGGAAAAAAAATTATTACAGTGCATCGATACATTTAACTGTACATTACACTGTGGCCAACGCGATGACATGGGCAGCGGTCACCACCATCTTTGAGAAGGGCATGCAAGTGATTGGCTTGCTTTGTGTGGCGTCACAGGGGCTATAAAAGGGCGTGCACGCCACCTGCCATCTTACTTCTGTCAATCTTAGCATAGGGAGAGGTTGCTGCTGCTGATTCTGAATAAGGGAGAGAGTTAGGCAGGGAAGAAGAAAAAAAATGCTTCTGCTGGTAGCGATTTTCACTGTACAACACAACAGTTTGTGTGCAGTGACAGGGGAGGCTATATTTTTGTGCATCAGCTCTGTTGGTTATTAGGCTGCCTTATAAGGCTCCCTGATAGCTGCATTGCTGTTTGCACACTGCTGTGCAAACTGCTTTTTTAAAAGCAAAAATACTTTTCTTCCTCTTTTCTGCACAGTTACCAAGCGTTAATTTTTCCACACTTTTGTGTGCAGCAGTCCTGCTTATTAGGCTGCCTGCTGACATACTTGGATTGAGAACATCATTGTCAGCCTCCTAAAATCTCTAGGGAGATTCAAATTCTCCCCAATACTATATACACCTTGTACCTTGTCATACACCAGCCTATTACAGCCTGTTAAATTGAGGTGTAATCTATAGTGGGCCTGAGATAATAGTTCAGCCTCCTAAAATCTCAAAGGAGATTCAAATTCTCCCCAATACTATATACACCTTGCACCTTGTCATACACCAGCCTATTTCAGCCTGTTAAATTGAGGTGTAATCTATAGTGGGCCTGAGATAATAGTTCAGCCTCCTAAAATCTCTAGGGAGATTCAAATTCTCCCCAATACTATATACACCTAATACCTTGTCATACACCAGCCTATTTCAGCCTGTTAAATTGAGGTGTAATCTATAGTGGGCCTGAGATAATTGTTCAGCCTCCTAAAATCTCTAGGGAGATTCAAATTCTCCCCAATACTATATACACCTTATACCTTCTCATACACCAGCCAATTTCAGCCTGTTACATTGAGGTGTAATCCATAGTGGGCCTGAGATAATAGTTCAGCCTCCTAAAATCTCTAGGGAGATTCAAATTCTACCCAATACTATATACACCTTGTACCTTGTCATACACCAGCCTATTTCAGCCTGTTAAATTGAGATGTAATCTATAGTGGGCCTGAGATAATAGTTCAGCCTCCTAAAATCTCTAGGGAGATTCAAATTCTCCCCAATACTATATACACCTTGTACCTTGTTTTACAGTACCATATAGCTGGTGGTATTTTGGGTACATTTTCCAAAAAAATGAGGAAGTATGGTGGAAGAGGCCGTGGAAGTGGGCAGGGGTTGCCAGCTGGTACTGATGGTGGTGGGGGTGCATCTGCTGGTAGTGGCAAAAGCACAATAGCACCTAAGGCAGGAGGTGTTGAGCCTGCATCATCGTCTGGCTCCACAAGGCCTCGAAGGCTCCCTTTTCTGGGAGTAGGTAAACCGCTTTTAAAGCCAGAGCTTCAGGAACAAGTTTTGGCTTACATTGCTGACACAGCCTCCAGCTCTATCACCTCCTCTTCTGAAGTTTCAAAAAATAAAAGCACTGAGTCATCAGTGGAGGCTCCTGGTCAGGAACAACACCTTTCCTTGTGTCCTTCACCCCTACCAAAAGTGAAGGATGCGGCAGGCCACACTACAGATTACTCCATGGAGCCCTTTACACATACCATGCCTGGGTTATCAAGTCAAATCGTGAATTCCCCAGTCCAAGATGAATCTGACATGGAGTGTGGGTCGCCAGCCAGGGCAGTGGGGTTAATCGGTACCGGGCCGGTGTCTCAGAGGGATGTGTCACGGTGGTGGTGACCCAGTCCGTGGCCCTGGGCGTCCATGCAAAGGGGTGAATAATGTTTATAGGTGAATGATACGTGATGCCACCTGTGGTTTCTGATCAGATCGACCAGCGCTGCAGTGTCGCTTCTCTGGGACAGATGTTGTGGTGCAGCTAAGATGTAGAAGCCCTGCACAGGTAGGGCCATAGTCGCAGGACAGATGAAAGAGTTGGTAGATGGTGTGCAGTGCAGGATGTAGCAGAGCCGTGCACCAGGCGCAGGAGAAAGATGACAGACACAGTCGTGCAGTTCCCTTACCTGTACTTATTATGTGCCGTCCAGGACCCAGAGTACAGATGGAGAAGGAGTTGGTCTGCCTGGAAGCAAATTAGGAATTCTCTCTCTGCAGATAGGTAGTGTGGCCTCCATTCTAGCGCTTATCTGAGGTACTCGCAGTACTGAGTTCACTGAAGTTCCCCCTGTTGACTCTCTTTTGGAACTTTCTCATATGGCAGGCAGCCATAGCCTTTTCCTTCTGGCTCACACACGTCGCTGCTGGGGCCTCCGAGCCTTAGTTGGGAACAGAGCATTTACAACTGCTACTTCCTAAGGTTTTTGCTGCAGGACCGTCAGTGTCCCTACAAACTCGGAGACCGGAATCCGGACCATGCCCTCCAGCTAGGAGTGAGCCTTAACTCTGCTCATCCTCCAGCTCCCCTTCTCACATCCACACACTTCCCCTTCCCTTCACAGACTGCCCTAACTTCCCTCCTCCCGACCACAGAGAGCAGCACCTCAGTAGTCAGGTTCAGAGCTCTCCCTGCTGGCCTGGAGTGGGAACTGTGTTGTGTGTTGGCTTAACTGCTAGAGAGATCCTTTGTTGCTCCCAAGCATGACATCACACTCCCTAGGAGGAAGGTAATGCCACTGTGGTGACCGTACTCCTGGGGCGCCACAAGTGCACTGATGTCCAGCCACTGCTAGATGATTCTGCTGGTACATTGACCCAGACCTCTACATTCCCCTCATACTCTACACAGCCAGAATCTGACCCTGATGAAACTCAGGTTCCCCTTCCCGCATACTATACCACCTTACATGGTGACAAAGAGGAAGGTGCAGATGAAAGTGCAGGTTCCTTGAGCAGTTGGGGGGCATACTCATGGGCGACGGCACTGGCACAGGGCCCCTCATTGTACGCCAAAGTGTCTCTGCCGGTGGGAGGGTGGGGAGGGCCCACCTGCCGTCAGACACACCGTCATACTATGAGGGGCCCTGTGCCGTCTCCAATGAGTGGGCCCCCCTGCTTGCTCAGGATCACAGCACTTGCAAAGTTGAAATACTTACCTCTCCCTGTTCCACCACCATGATGTCTTCTGTGTTTCCTGACAGTGACATTCTGGTCCGAGAGCGCGATGACATCACGTCTGTACGCCCTCTGCCTAAACAGTCCAAGTGCAGAGAGATGGAAGATGGGGACGATGAGGAGTCCAGAGTACAGGGATTCCCTAGTGAGGAGACTTATTTAATTGTTTTAAAGGTTGTGAGCAATTTTTGGGGAGCACTATACTCTGGAGAATGATATATGGGGCCCACCATACACTGGAGCATTCCAAAGGTGGACATCAGACACTGGAGCAGCATTTACAGGGCCCATTATACACTGGAGCATTAGAAATGGGGCCCATTATATATGGAGCATTACTTGGGCCCATAAGACACTGGAGCATCATCCATGGGGCCTATCATATACTGGATCATTGTAAATGGGGCAGATTATATATGGAGCATTATTTGGACCAATCGTACACTAGAGCATCATCCATGAGGCCCATCATATGCTGGAGCTTTCCAAATGGGGGACATCAGACATTGGAGCAGCATTTACATTGCCCATTATACACTGGAGCATTATAAATGGGGCCCATTATATATGGAGCATTATTTGGACCCATAAGACAGTGGAGCTTCATCCATGGGGACCAACATGTACTGTAGCATTATGTGGAGCTCATCATATACTGTATGGAACATTATATGGGACCAATGATTTTGTATGGAGAAATATATGGGCCTCATTACTCTGTATGGTGCACTATGCGGTGACCATAATACTGTATGGAGTAATATACTGTCCATTTTTGGAGCTATTGGAGAATTTAAAATGGATATCAGTCGGTGATGTAAGAAGTGAAGTATTTTTCATTGTACTATACAGCTATTTCTCTGCCGTATCAGAGGATCATGAATTGTGGCATGTGTTAAAGGAGCCCAGTGGCACTCTTTGGCCCTGGACCCACGAAAATCTGGAGCCAACCCTACCCCCCCAACAACTTTAGCCAAATAACCCCCAGTTTTCAATGCCTAACCATTATTATAAAGTAAATTAAGGTTGGCAAGCTTAAATAATAAGAATTGATGTTTTTGGCATTAAAATGAGCACTGTAGGTGTGTTTCCTGTCCTCCACTCACTGCCGACTTTTCTTCCCTATTGACTTGCATTGGGTTTCGTGTTTCAGTCGGCCTTCGACTTTTCACGATAATCGGCCGATTGCGTTCGACCCGACTTTTGCGAAAGTCGGGTTTCATGAAACCCTTCTCGACCCGAAAAAGGCAAAGTCGCTCATCTACACTATGTTCCAAATTATTATGGAAATTATATTTTTCTCTGATTTTCCTAAGTGGCCGGTGCAAATGACAGTCATCACCTGTTAGAGTATACATCGAATTTTATTGAAGAAACCTCCCAATGATAACAGTATGATCTCTAAAATGAATAAAAACTCAAAATGCACTGTTCCAAATTATTAGGCACAGTAGAATTTCTAAACATTTGATATGTTTTAAAGAACTGAAAATGCTCGTTTGTGAAATTTGCAGCATTAGGAGGTCACATTCACTGAACAAAAAAGCTATTTAACTCCAAAACATCCTAACAGGCCAAGTTACATGTTAACATAGGAACCATTCTTTGATATAACCTTCACAATTCTTGCATCCATTGAAATTGTGAGTATTTGGAGAGTTTCTGCTTGGATTTCTTTGCATGAAGTCAGAATAGCCTCCCAGAGTTGCTGTTTTGATGTGAACTGCCTCCCACCCTCATAGATCTTTTGCTTGATGATACTCCAAAGGTTCTCTATAGGGTTGAGATCAGGGGAAGATGGTGGTCACACCATGAGTTTATCTCCTTTTATGCCCATAGCAGCCAATGACTCAGAGGTATTCTTTGCAGCATGAGATGGTGCATTGTCATGCATGAAGATGACTTTGCTCCTGAAGGCACGTTTCTGCTTTTTAACCATGGAAGAAATTTGTCAGTCATAAACTCTATATACTTTGCAGAGGTCATTTTCACACCTTCAGGAAACTTAATGGGCCCTACCAGCTGTTTCCCCATGATTCTGGCCCAAAACATGACTCCTCCACCTCCTTGCTGACGTCGCAGCCTTGTTGTGACATGGTGGACATCCACCAACCATCCACTACTTCATCCAGGGTTGCTCGACCCTCATCAGTAAACAAGACTGTTTGAAAATTAGTCTTCATGTATGTCTGGGCCCACTGCAACCGTTTCTGCTTGTGAACACTATTTAGGGGTGGCCGAATAGTAGGTTTATGCACCACAGCAAGCCTTTTAAGGATCCTACACATTGAGGTTTGAGGGACTCCAAAGGCACCAGCAGCTTCAAATATCTGTTTGCTGGTTTGTAATGGCTTTTTAGCAGCTGCTCTCTTAATCCGATGAACTTGCCTGGCCGAAACCTTCCTCATTCTGCCTTTATCAGCACGCTTAAGTTTTTGGGAAATATCTAATGTTTTCATCCCTTGACCGAGGCATTGCACTATTTGATGCTTTTCGGCAGCAGAGAGATCCTTTTTCTTTCCCATGTTACTTGAAAACTGTTGCCTGCTCAATAGTGTGGAACATCCAGTTTTTCTTTTATTGGGCTCACATGGCAAACTAATTATCACAGGTATCTGAGATTAATTTCAGTGATCCAAAGAACCCTGAGGCACAATAACATTAATGGGTTTCATTAAAAAAACAAAAAAATGCTATGACACTTAAAAACAATTTGCATAATAATTTGGAACATAGTGTATACTGTACACGTGTGTTTTACCACACCTGTTTAAATTGTCAAATATTATACACACACATGCCACACTGATATTACGTGCAGGCTGTTGTTGAATTATAATTTTTTTCCATCACGTGAACCTTGCCTAGCATTTCTGGTTAATTTCAGATTTTTTTCAGCATTCGGAAAAGAAACCTTTGGACATAAAATAAATGTCAAACTTATGTTAAAAATGTATGTTAGACCAATATGTGACACAGTAACAGATGTGGTAGGAGCCGCTAACAGCAGCAACACCACCGATACTGCTGGTAGCAACTGTCACTGAAATAGAAGCACCAAATGCTTGTCACACTGGGCCTTTTTTACCTCCGGCAAACATATCAGTGAGGGTGTAGTGGATTATACAATCTCAATCACAGCAGGATGATGTAGATTTTGTCAGTGACTCCATCAGCTGGAGTCAGTGTTTTGGCCAGTCCACCTCCTCCACAGCCATAATCCTTTATGTTGTACAGAGTGAATTTCCATTCTATTCTGTCCCATAGTCTCCTAACCCACAGCACCTTAGTGGCTAAGGAACATACTACACCAGAACAACTTCCATTTGATTCATTGCAAAAGATTAATAGTCAACCTTTCTTTTCTGATGGCCAAGCTGTGCTACCGGTTGTAAGGGTACTATCTGTAGTAGTATCCCTCTGAACCAAGGCAAATTTTAACGTGGGAATCATGTGAGCAAAGTAGGGCAAGGAGCTCAAATTATTTCTCTCACAGAGGCAACTGTCAGCCAAACCAGGGATGATGACTATGAATTAGTGATGGACAAGACCTGAGAATCAGACATGGATGTCAAGGAGGTGAGGTCATCAGAGGAGGAAGGTGTTGACTTTGTAGATAAACAGTGCTAGCGACATGTGGGTGAAAGATCGTCTGGTGAAAAAATAGCTCTGGAGTAGGTGATGCAGCATGTGCTGTTGGTGGAGGAGGCTCCAAAGGGCCTGAATAGTCTGATTGCTGTGGTGAAAGCTTAAGCATATTGATGGACATTCAGTTTGTGGTGAAATACTTTGCTGCAAATCAAATTTCCTGGAAAAATCTGTTCAATTTGGAGAATTTGAATTTTTGTCAGATCTGCTCATCTACTGTGGGGTATAGGTTTTAATCTATATCTATTAAAATGTTTTTTTTTCTTTGTAAGGGAATATATGTATTAGAAACACAACAACGATTTTATTAAAACTACACAAAGCAGACTAGCAAGTGTACATCACAATGCTTTTGGATGAGGTACCCAAAACTGGGTGACAAATTCCCTTTAAATGGTTGCATTTCAACAGAAAAATATAATGGTATGACTAATGTTTGACTGGGGTGCCAAGGGCCCACCAGTAATCAACTTCATGGCCCCACTTTTCAACTACATACAAATGTAACATTATGCTTGATCACAAATTTATATAACAATGAACTAGGTAGATTATTAAATGACTAAGATGCTGCCTTTACCTGCACATAGTAATTCAAGTATATTGCTCAAAAAAATAAAGGGAATACTAAACAATACATTGTATTGTTTAGTGTTCCCTTTATTTTTTTGAGCAGTATATATTGTGCCAAATACTGCTCATATAAGAGGCTTGTGGTCACTCTTGTGCAGTGGCCCATCAGAGGATTCTCCTGTTCTTCTGTGCGCCAGTCCAAGCCTGGGTATGACTCTTGGAAGATGGGAATATAGCATTAATTTGAAATAAATGGCAGCAGTGAGAAAAGGTTAACCTTTAAATTCTCTTTTCTACATAACACTGAGTATATCAATATGTGCACAAAGCAGTATCAAAGAGACTTTGCCCCATACTATTTCAATTTAGGAAAAGAGATGGGAATAAGAATCCTCAGTTGACCGACATTACTTTTCCTTAGCAGACTTTGATCCTCTATATTGTCCATAGTGCAGTGGCTTCTCCCACATTTACAGAACCTGATGATTTTTTTTCTGTTTCTTCTATGGAGTTGAGAAGCCGGGAACAACAGTAAATATATCAATAAAACATGTAACAAAAATTTATTTTTTACTCAGCTCTGCTAAATATAAAACCACAGAATAAAAGAGATGTAACTTTGTAATATAAGCTTTATTTCTATTGTGTATCACTTTTCAGTTGTCTAAAATGAGTCGACAATGTAAACAATGGAGGTTTTCATTGTTCTTTCCTAGGTTGCATTCTAGGAGATGTATGTATTTTTGCTAGCAACTGCAATATTCTAGCATGTATAAGGGTATATGCACATGTTGCGGATTTGCTCTTGTAAAAATCTGAGCAGATTCTTCCTCTCTTGGCAGAAAATCTGTGCGTGTTTGATGAGGATTTTCATGCGGATTTTTCAGGCGGATTTGTCTGTGGATTAGCAAGCTAAATAAAGATATATTATTTAACAAAAAAAATTGTGATGTCATGTCCTTGTCCAATCTCTTCTTCCTGCTATAAAATTGAACCAGCAAAGGCTAGTCATACAGCTGCGGGCTGATATTAATAGCCTGAGAAGGGGCCATGGATATTGCCCCCATCCCAGGCTAAAGCCCCAGTTACACACTGCGATATCGCTAGCAATATCGCTGTAAAGTCACCGATTTTGTGACGTAGCAGCGATATTGCTAGCGATATCGCTACATGTGATATTTACCTCCGACCGGCTCCCCCGCTGATTATCGCTGGTCGCGCGAGAAGGTCCTGGATCATTTCTCGTTGTCAGCTTCCTGCTCGGCTTCCTGTGGCGCCGACGAGCGACACGTGGACGCGGGCGGGAGGACATCAGGATCGCCGCGTCTGACAGGTAAGTAGCGACCCCCGACCGCTGCTATGTCACCGGTGAGATCTGCCTGTGTGGCAGCTCACTAGCGACCACTTAGCGATGCACCAGCGATCCATATCGTTGTCGGGATCGCTGGTGCATCGCTATGTGTAACGGTACCCTAAAACATCAAGCCCATGGCTTAGTAATGGACAGGCATCTATAAGATATATATCCATTACTAATCCTATAGTGATATAGTAAATAAAGACAGACACCCAGAACACAGTCCTTTATTTGAAATAATTACACAGACTCTTTTATTAACCTTAATTTACCATACTTACTGCATCGCCTAATTCCCAAATCCCTCAATCTCCTGCAACAAAAATAAAATAATAAACCAACACAAATACTCCCTGGTCCTACGTAGTACTAAATAATGAGTGTCCCATGACGATCTCACATGTAGAACAGTCATATTGGGAGATGTGACTGTTCTACACAGCTTGGGTGATACACTGAGAGGTCACTGGAGTTCATGCTGTCACTTTACGGCACCACTGCTGTGTGAGATTTTTCTCATGCAGCGGTGCCACAAGTGACAGCATGAACTCCAGTGACATCTGATGATGGCATAGTGATACAGTGCGGGAGGATACTTCCTATCACTATATCACCGGAGCATTGTAGAGCGGTCACATCTCCTGATGTGACTGTTCTACAAGTGAGATCGCCGTGGGACACTCGTTATTTAGGACTACGGCGGACCAGGGAGTATTTATGGTGGTTTATTATTTTATTTTTATTACAGGAAATCGAGAGCATCAGGGAATTAAGTGTTTGGTGAGTATGATGTGTTTTTTTTTTTTTTTACACTTGAACACAGTCGCCGGATGATGGGACTACTACTGTTTGTGACACCAGACATAGCCGGAAGGGAGTAGTAGTCCCATCAGACGATGCCTGGCTGCACACGGACACCTGCAGACAGACACACACAGACAGACACACACACACAGACACCTGCAGACACACACACACCCGCAGACAAACACGGTCACCCACATATTCTCCGCTCACATATAGCATCCGCCCACACACATTCTCTGTCTACACACTCTTCCTCTTCCCTATCTGCAGTGTTTTTGGCACGCAAAATCACAGCTAATACACAGACCTTCTTACACCTGCAGTTTAGCTGTAGATTTGACTGACTCATTGTAAGTCCATAGGTGCAGAAACACTGCAGATCAGCAAAAAGAAGTGACATGCTGCGGAAAATAAAACGCTGCGAATCCGCGTGGAATTTTCTGCAGCATGTGCACACCAATTCTGGATTCCCACTGATTTACATTGGTTGGGCAATACATTGCAGATTTGGTGCAAATCTGCATGGAAAAAACGCTGTGGATCCACATAAAAATCTGCAGCGTGTGGACATAATCTTACACATACTAGTATACATACAAACTAAACGACAATCAGAAAGTTTAGTAAGGTTCTTTACGCACAAAATATAGATAATAGTACTAATTACAATAAAGATTTATAAATGTAGTCATGGCAACAACTATGAAGATTTCCACTATTTACAATGCTGCCTGCACTGAAAGAACATGAAAACAATAGAAATAAGGTTTGCATGAAAATGAGACTTTCAGGACTAACCAGAAATAATCAAAAATAGCAAATCATAAATAAAATAAAAACTACTGACATGAGTAGTGAATAACATTAATGGTCTTGTGACAGTGGCACCTGTCGAGGGATAGATATATCAGGAAGCAAGAAAACAGTCAGTTTTTGAAGTTATTGTGTTAGAAGCAGATAAACTGGGCAAGTATAAGAATTTTAGATATTACAGTATATAAAATAAATCAATGTTTCCTATCAAGTCTAGTCTATGGCTAGACTTCACAAGTGTACCAACATCACATGCCCACTTCTGCCATGCCATTCATTAACACCCAAACAGACGCCTGGGTAGGATTGATCCATTTAAGGGCAGACGACTGAATTATTGGTGCAATATGACAAAACATTGGATTGCACGTGGACCAATTTTATGCTATGGGGCTGTGCACATGTCTGATTTTTTCCTTGGACAAAATCCGTTCAAAGACAAAAATTGCTGCTTGTCCAAGTTTGATTCTGTATTTGAATCGTACTTGGCCATATAAGCCAAGGAATCCATGGAGAACATTGGCTGGCACTTTGAATTGGTTAAATATATCATAAAGATATATTTAGAATAGACTTTTCAGACTTTAAAACCAGCAAAATATTTTTTGAAAACACTGACATAAGTTCAGATGGGGGAATATAAATATTTTTCTGATGCTTAAACAGTGCAATTGATTGCCTGTCACAAAAGCTTATCTTGGGAAGGGAGCTGGAATGATTAACAACACAAATAAAATGTGCCATATGGTATATATGGACAAATACTCTGCAATTCTACCAAAAAGAGTTCCCTTTTACCATCAGAGGAATCTATAATTGAGTAAACTTCTAAATGAAATTATTGAATAACAATAATAATAATAATACATGTATTTCATTTTGTTTAGGGTATTCACAAAAATAAAAACTACAAAGTTTATTCTGTTATCACCATTTAGTTAAAGCACTAACAAGTTGATGCATTAAAAGCGCTGTCCAAACTACCCAGGACATTGAAACAAAGTAAAAGTATTAATAGACAACTCACTGATCCTTTACTACCTCCGCTCTGATGCTTCTAGGTTCCCACTAATCTCAATATTTCCTTCTTCATCTGGACAGCATTTGACTGCTGTAGCCAATCATTAGCTGTAGCAGTGACGTATTGGTCATCACTGTGGCCAGTGTCTGGCTGAAGTTCTCACATGACCAGGAGAGGTGACAGATTGGTAAAATTAGTATTGCGTCTTTATTACTTTAGCATATTCCAAGTGTTAATTTTTTTGTTTCCAGATAACCTTTATAATAGATTTATGGGCAGCACGGTGGCTCAGTGGTTAGCACTGTTGATTTGCAGCGCTGGGGTCCTGGGTTGAAATCCCACCAAGGACAACATCTGCAAGGAGTTTGTATGTTCTCCCCGTGTTTGCCTGGGTTTCCTCTGGATTGTCCAGTTTCCTCCCCCACTCCAAAGATATACTGGTAGGGAATTTAGATTGTAAGCCTCAATGGGAACAGTGAGGATAATGTATGTAAAGCGCTGGGGAATATGATGGAGCTATATAAGTGAGTAAAATAAATATCTTCCGGTAGTCCTTTAGTTGCCACTGCATTTGAACTTAGTGACTTCTGCCATATAGAGGCTCAGTATCTGCCATTTGTTAAGGAGGAGGAATTTGGCTAGACCTCTTATGCAGCATCTATGGTGACCGTTTCATGGTGTACTGTTACTGGAGGTGTTACGGGACATTGACTGGCACTGTCATAATAGCACTATAATGGTATCTCCACTGGTCATAGTGCTTTCATGAAAGCTAACACACCTTCAAAATACATCAATTATACTGAATTAAAAGAATTATCATTTAACAAACAATATTAGATAATTGTGTACTATTATGTATTTGCCAGTTTATTTATTGCATTTGACTGTCTATACAGTGGTTATAAAATACTGAACATAGGCTGGTTTCACACTTGCGTTTTTTTTCGCGGGATTTTAGCGCTAAAAAACGCATGCTTTTTTTTTCCTATACTTTGCATGGGATGCGCTTATGTGCACATACACACGCGTTTGTATGCGTTTTTGCGCGCATGCGTTTTTTTGCGGTATGCGCTCAGGCGCACAAAATGCATCCTGTTGCATTTTTTGGGCGTCCGACTTGCCTCAAAAAAACGCATGCGCGCGCAATGCGTTTTTTACAGCAAGACACCCATTATAAGTCTATGGGTGCGCATATGTGCGCATTGGCATGCTTATGTATGCGTTTTTTTGCACATGCGTTTTTTTTTGTTAACCATGGAATTTAGGGGTTTGGGTTAGAGTTAGGGTTAGTTAAGGGGGTTTAGGGTCAGGGTTAGGGTTAGGGTTAGGGTCAGGGTTAGGGTTAGGGTTAGGGTCAGGGTTAGGGTTAGGGTTAGGGTCAGGGTTAGGGTTAGTAAAGTCATGGTTTGGGTTAGTGTGAGGGGCCACCTAATGTTTGGAAAAAACGCAAACGCGGTAAAAATGCACTAAAAACGCATACAAACGCTGCGTTTTTTTCATGCATGCTCATAAAAATGCTTGAAAAAAACGCAGCAGTTGTATGCTTTTGTATGCGTTTTTTCAATGCGTTTTTTTGCGGGAAAAACGCGCTGCAAAAAAAAGCAAGTGTGAAATTAGCCATACACAAAATATTTACAAGTAAACACCTAATAACCAGAAATGAGGGACTTTCTGTGTACAAATAATGTGTGCATTGCTAAGAGCACAACCAGATTCACATTACCATATATAATGGAGACTTCAGATCTATTGCTTAGCTTACCATCTGACTCTATTTGGGCACCATATGGAGGAGTGACTTGCAACAATCCCTCAGGAATATGGTTGCTTAGCAAATCATGTTTACAAGCCCCGTAAGCCAATGTGAGTAGTTTACATATGAATGCAAACTAAGAAAATGTAATCAGACTAAAGCTTTCCAAAATCTAAAATGAGAAGTTTGGAGGTACAATGGAGAACAGGGACGGAAAAGAAAAAATATGTTCCCATAAAGGACAATTTTGCTGAAATACTTGTAGTGAGTTCTCTAAAGGTCAGCTTGTAAGTATTTTCAGTTCTACAATACAAAATGATAAATGAAAAATCCTGTGCAAAGATAATATTGACATGCAGAAGGTTACAAACTTCAGGGAAAGCATTCCCAACTTCATGCCTAGCTGTATTCTAACACATATTAATCACACTTACAATAATCTCTGGTCTTAACTGGTGACTGAGAAGGGCTTGTCCTCTGCTGGACAACCCTTTAAACTCTCACAAACACAAACCTTCAGTTTAGTCAAGTGTTAATGTGTTTTAAAATATGTAGAGGGGGAGAAAGCCATTACCAGACACCCCCTCTGAGAACAAAAAGACGAGGTGTTGATATTTAAACTGCAAATCAAATTAGATGATCTGCCAAGCTCAACAAAATTAGTTGTTTATTTTGCTAATTGCACCAGAAAACCATTATTTATATCATATTATGTGTTTCTGCACTTTTCAGACTATGAGGGAAGGGGTGTGGCTTAAAATACAACAAAAAATACTAAAATCTCTGGAACAAAATAAGTCATGTGATATAAATGTCTAAGTTTACACTGTCCAAAAATTTGACAGTTTTACTAAAGCTACTCAACTCTTTGTAGTGTGTTTAATATATACTTATGGATTTTCAGCCAAAATCTGTCTGCAGTATAATTTTTCTATACTGTATTAACTTGTATCGAGTACTTTATGGTGTTAAAAGTTTGGGGTGCAGATTGACCCATGTGCGCAATAAAATGGTACTGGTCTGATATTATATGTGTTCTACTATATGTAGATTTACCAAAGGTATTTCTAGAGAACGAGGCAGAGCAATCTTGAAAATTCATGTCATAAAAAAAATCACAAAAAGGAAATTAATAGAAATTTTTGGAAGAATTTGGGGTCTGTGCTATGTTAAGATGGTCCAAACAAGTTTTAATACAACAACCTGTAAGAGGTTTAGGGGAGACTAACAAGATCTTGGACATTGTATAACATCATGTTAAGTAAATCTTGCTGCCTGCCACCATGAGTAACTCTTCTTTGTGCCATCTTAACTAATGTACATTCCCTATTTCTAAATTAAGCTGACAGTCTGATTTCATTCAGGACTGTTTTTATGGAGATCGCCAATCTGACAAAGACGTAAAAGGCAGGCCAAGTTCACAAGCAAAAACGCATTCAAGTTAGCTGTAGAAAGCATTGCTTTGCCAACAGGTCTCACTATGCCAACTTAGTGGACTTTCAAAGAAGAAACTCCTTAGTGGACTTTGAAAGAAGTGCTCCTTACATCTCTGTCCAAGACCTCTTGGAGCGCCCCGCGGGGCCTGGGGGGACTCAGTACCGGGCCCGTCGTCTTCAATGGGGGACGGTGTCACGGCGGCGACGACCCGGTCCTTGGCCCAGAGGCATCCTGTAATAAAATAGGGGAAGCTGTGTGGTATTTATGTGGTAAAAATGAAGATAAAGTTTATAGATGTTAAATACATGACGCCACCTGTGGTATTCTAGTCAGAGGTGACGAGCGCTGCAGTGTTGTTCCTCTGGGATGAATGTTGGACACAGCTATGATGTTGTAGCCCTCCACAGGTAGGGCTGTAGTCCCAGGGCAAAGATGTTAATTAAATAGTAAAAATGACTGTGAACGTTGGGGTGCAGAGAAATGAGAGAAAGACACAGAGAGGTGCAGTTTCTTTACCTTTTACTGGTAATTGGTTGTAGTCCGGAGTGCCACATACAGGTGATGGAGTGAGTCCGGCTCGCCTGGAGGCATTCAGGGGATCCACCTTGCCAGGTGGGGATTTAGGACCTTCCTTTCTGCGCTTTGTGTGTGGGTCTCCACTGTATATAACTATGCTGCGACCCTCTATTTGTGATGGTTTCACTAACCTGTACGGCTGTCAGTGTGAGCCTATTCCACGGCTACCGTTCTCTTCACCGTCGGCCCCGGGCTCCTTATCCGCTGCCGTGCCCTCAGGTGTTCAATGTGCACAGGAATTTACAATCCCCTGTACTTTCAGATTCGGCTATCAGGGCGTACAGCTCCTGTCAGACTAGGACTCTGATGTCCCTTTTCTCTTTATTAGCGCTTCACTCAGGGGTCTGCTATATGTAGTATTTTAGCTTCCCTAGAGTCTCTCAGGCTCTGCTCTTGTCCTTTCCCTCTTCACAGATCAGCTCTTCCTATCGAGCGCCTCTCACATCAGCTCCCTGTCTTCATCCGACAGGATCTTTACCTCACGTCTTCACGTTTAACTGTCATCATTTCTCCTCACAGCTGGTCTCGTTTCCATGACAACTCCTCAGCTGATTTCTAGCTGACTGACCAACCCCCTCTGCTGGCCAGAATTTATAAGGCATCTCCCTTTTCTGACCTGCAGCAGGAAATTGTGATTTTTAATCTATGCTGCCTGGCATGGGGGTCCCTTTTCTGCCTCCAAGCAGACTTTACCTATTAGAGGGAGGTAATGTCACTGTGACAACCGGACTCTGGGGTGTCACACTCTCAGCCCACTATAAGTACCTATACCTGCACTGACAAAGAGAAAGAACATTGAAAAAGTTCAGTCTGTAAGTGCATGTCTTTTCCTATGGGGAAGATTCTGGTTTGTTAAGTTTTATGGCAAGGCTTGATAAAAATACCTTTACTTTGTGGTACTAAAGAGCTAGCTTTAATTTTATCTGAGAAGGTTTAATTTGCATTGACAGTAAAGTGAAGCAACATCCTGACTGATCACTCCTCCCATCAGCCTAAGGTGTTTTTAAATAGAGAATGATCCTACCTGACCGTATAATTGTAGGCTTTTAGCCCAGGAGAGGCATCATATTAGTTTTAGGGTCCCAACAATGGTGTATGCCTTGTTGCTGGCTGTTGGGCTCACATAAATTGGATGCATTTGTGTGCTTAGTACCTATATTTTTTAAAATGCTTTATACAGCAGTAGTGCAGTTCTAATTTCAAATATTCAATGTTTGCATACTATAGCTTTAATTTATTAGTTATTTAGAGTGGCTCTATTAGCTTGCACTTGTTCACACTTGTTTTTTGTTCTGTTTGGAAGTGTCGGTCAGTTTTTGTTCTAACCTTCTCATGGGCACAGGTAACCTAATACTTGTCCCATTAGGGATTCACATGTCATAGAGACCTAGGCACCTGTTTGTTTCATGCACAGAACCTACCACATGATGCATGTTATTGTGACTAGAGAGGTTCACAGTTAGACTTGTCATCGAAACCAACATTTTCTACTATCATGCTTTTCATGTGTCTCCTGTTTCTATTAAATACATGCAAAAACAAGAATCTCAGCCCAAAAAAATCTGGTCATGTGGTCGTAGCCGAAGGACCGCTCTTTTTATTAAATGAAGAAACCTGCAATATGCTTTAACAGGAGAAACAACATTTAAATCAATAAAAGGGAAGCTCATAGTGAATTCATTGGCACATAAATAAAATCTATTTTCTGATGTGAGAAAGGTATTTGGCTTTTGACAAAAATGTTAACTTGTGGGACAACCCCTTTAAATACCTCCTCAATCTCACTTGCTCGGAAAACCTTGTTTCTTGCTGTAGAATAAATCCTTACTTGTTCTATTTGACATGATACGCAAGCAAATCTGATTAAATTCAATTGGAAAAGGGAGAAAAAAAAATCTAATATCCCAGCACATGCTACAAAGATTAAGCTAACAGATGGGAATTTAGCACAACTAAAGTGAATTTGCTTTATTTGTTATCTTTCTGAATGATTTTCTGTCTAAGTGCTTAGTGGTTTATTTAATGGTCCAGTTCAATGTAACAAGCCAAAAATATACTTATGTGAAAAATACACTTATAACACTCAGAGGGGATTATACACTGGCTTGTTATTTTGCATTTGATGGCTAGATCATCATTTTAATGCTTACTAATTATTTGTTTTTTTTGCAAATTCTAAACATCTCAATATGGAACAATTTTTTTTGAACAGAGTCAGACGAATAGAAGCATATGGCGTCCCATGGAGGTAGGGAAGCTACTGGATTACAGCTCTGTTATGTTGGCAAGCTTTATGTTGACATAACACTGTTTAGTCGTGTACATAAGGCCATAATCTTTTACCTTGGAACTACTTTGGCTCGCTACTAGCCAATATGCCGTACAAATTTATGGAGGGATACAGTAGGTGTTAGATTTATACCAATATACATTATTAATATGGCACAGTGTAGAACTGACATAATGCAGAATAAGGAAACTATAGTCTAGTGTTCTCCAAATGGCTCTAAATTGCATGATGTAACCTTGTGGGGGGAATTTCATCCATGATTGTATTCTTCAAAAAGAGAATAAATTACCAATTTTGATTGAAGGGTGCAACTTCTCCTAGACTTCTTGACACCTTTTATCCTCCTCCCCGCTAATAAGTTTTCTGATGGCTTTTAGATGCATCCTTGGGCAGGGTAAATTGTGCAAAATGAAGACAAACTATTCATTAGATAGTTGGAAAATGTCATATTTACAGCTGCTTTAACCACGTACTGTTTGGGGTCAGTAGAAAAGGCAATTCCGCAGTGTGCGCCTATTATCAGAATCACTGTCGTTAGAAGCACAAGCTTTCTGATCATACTGCAGGTAACCTGAGGAGAATTCTCATTCCTGGTGGCTTCCCTGTCAGCCTGTCAGCTGTGCTTTATGAAATGTGTACAATTCTACAAGTATATTATATCTGTTCCTGCTTCAGCGGTTCTGATAATAACTATATATTATAGGATTTCTAATTATACAAGTCATTTCTGTATTATTGTAGACTCATCCAGGGCCAACTCTAAATTAATGTGGCCCCTTGAGAGACATATTGGTCCCTGTCTTCTATAGTGTAGCTCACTGTACACAGTGCTTGGGGGAGCTTGGGAAACATTCCTAAAGTGATGTGACAGATTGTGGCGGCATTAGCAGCACTAAATTAGAATTTTTCTACTGCTGAAATCCATTGCTGTGACTACCTTCTTCTCTGCCTCTTTTGTTTGTGCTCATCAGATTCAGTTTAGTAATCACTTCTATGGCTTGAATTGTAAAAGCAACTATCCCAGGAGAAAATATGTACAATTTTTCTGGTATTGACTAGAAATAAGCAAATATATTTGAGCGTTAAGGTACTGTCACACTTAACGATGTACCAGCGATCCCGACCAGCGATATGACGCAGTCAGGATCGCTGGTACATCGCTAAGTGGTCGCTAGTGAGCTGCCACACAGGCAGATCTCACTAGCGACATTGCTGGGGACGGGGGTCGCTACTTACCTGTCACACCAGGCGATCCTGCGTCCTCCCGCCCGGCTCCATGCATCGCTCGTCGTCACAGCAGGAAGCGCCGCAAGAAGCTGACGACGAGAAACAGTCCTGGACGTTCTCGCGCGATCAGCGATAAGCAGCAGGGGAGCGGGTCGTAAGTATCACACATAGCGATATCGCTAGCAATATCGCTATAACGTCACAAGTTACAGCGATATTGCTAGCGATATCGCTTAGTGTGACAGTACCTTTATTCTATTTGAATGCTGCAAAAAGTCCTCCAAAATGCAGATTTTTATGTAATAATTTTCCTCACGACTTTAACAAAATGTTGGTCACTGGCTGCCATTTTTCTGAACCGTAAAGGTCCAGGAAAAGGTTAAAAATGAATGCTTATACTTACATTACCGCTCACCTCTCCAACCTCTGCGAGTCTTACCATTGCCCACCCAGTCCTCGTCTCATCTTCTTTTCACTGCCATGAGTGCTAAAATCCTCAGGCCTTAGCTTACATGCAAGGCTACAGTGCACATTGTGATATCATAACTCCATGACCTTACAGGCACTTGCGCAGAACACTCCAAAACCTCATCAGAACAGGAAGACCCAGGAAAGTGTGAGGATGCCTTGGGATTCAGTGCTCGTGGTGGTGAAGAGAAGATGTCACAAGGACCGGACACTTGTTGGTGAGGAGCGAAGGATCCAGAGAGGTGTGTGATGAGGTGAGTATAAGTATGCACTTTATTTTCTACATTTTATGTTTAATATGCTCTGGGATCTGGTGAAAGGAGCCTTCAATTCAAGAAGAGAACAACTTCTCTGCAAATCAAATTACCAAGGAAAACCCGCTAACTGGCAAATTTGAATTTTGTCTGATACTCGTCTCTAAAATTGACTGTAAGAAAACTTACATTGGAAAACTAAAAAAAATAATTTAGAAGCTTTCACATTTTCATCGGATATTAGAATATTAATTTTAATAATTTCCTTTATTACATAAAGTAAGTATTATTAAAAGCACCTGCCATTTAACAGTCCCCTAACAAAAGATTAGCCAAGGGCCATTTGTTTTCTGAAAAATAACGCAAAGTGCATGAGTAAAATGGGCATAAATGATTTGCCCCCAGTTTGCAAATTAGAAATAGTGGGTCCAAATGATCGATTTAAAGCACTTAGTTCTCTGACCCTCCAAAGTGAATGACATCATTCTCAGCATGACTGTAATTAGCAAAGTGCATGAAATTTTCTGCTGGAGCTGATCCATAGATGCCTGGAAAATGAGTCCCAGCATATGGTAAGTGAAATACACCTTCAGTGTCGGCATGGATTATGTTCCATTGTTAAAAGTACAGAATAAATGAAATGATGTGAGGGGGTCTTAGCATTAAGAGATATAACCAGAATTCAAAGTACCCTATAGTGGAATAAAAATGGATCTCAGCCCTGTTGCCAAGAATAGAAATTGAGATACTATCTTGATGTATATAGAGTGCAAATATAATTATAATTGTAAACTTATTTTCCCTATTTGTTTATTTTTAAGTGCTAGAAGGGCTGTAATGTTCAGGACTTCCATGTGTTATGACATTGTACAAATCAGTTATAAAGAGCACGATTCCTTTAAAAATACAGAACATCTATACATTAGACAGATACAGTAGCCATTTATGGATTCTCTGTAATGTCAGAGACCTCCACAGATTACAACTTGTTTCTGGCAAAAGGACAATTTGCGATTGGTTTATTAATAGAAGGCCATATATCCAACTGTCCTTATCAGACAACCTATGTAATAATAAAATATCCAAGTTGAACTGACATAAATGTAAAAAAAAAGATAGACTATATCACAAATTATATTAGAAATGAAAAAATAGATATCTTTCAATCATCACACTGGCTGCCCACTAGGGCTTTTTTATACTCTAGCGTCCTATTATTTCAGTAAACAACACATGAATATAGCCACAATGGTTGCTTCCCGACCTTATCTTTGGCATTGAATTGTCTAATGAGCATATGCAACTGTTATAGATAAGGGCGGGGGGGGGGGGGACAGATGTGACATCTCCTTTTGTAATTGGTGGTTCCTATGTTTTGTTGTGTTATTATAACTCAGCTTGTGCTGATACGGATTTCTTGTCAGTCTTTCCCCCACATGTTGAGGCACCTTTGCTATTGATTTTATTGCTACTTATGTGTGCTTATTTATAAAATTATTTTTTTACATACTTGAAGTGCTTACAGTTATCTACCCTCCTTCACAGTTGTGAACTGGTATGGTTAGCTAAGTTGATTTGATGTGCTGATGAGGAGCCTTGCTGAAAACTGTTTCTGAAAATATAGGAAATGTGAGTTTAAATAGGCCCAGTAGCCAGGATGAAAATTTCAAGATTACTATTTTTTTCTTTTTAAAGATCATGATATGCACGCCGTAGCTTTCTGCTGGGCACCACGTAACTCTGCTAGTCACGTGACCCGAATACGTCACGCAGGTCCTGTCAGCAAGCAGGCCCTGCCAGCGTTCTCCGCGGCTACCCGCGCTTCAGCATCTGATCCAATGAGCTTGTCACCAGCTGGGACAACGCTCCATGACTCACCGCTACTTCAGAGAGATCCAAGACTGACCTCAAGCTAAGTACATTATAACCTACTGGTTGGATTAGAAAGCACTATTCAGAGAGCAGGTATCTGACATTGAGTACCTTTGAGCACTTCCAGCACATTTATGGAGCAGCCTTAAATATATCTGCACGGCACTAGTAGTCTTTGGCCCTTGGTCACACGAAACACCCCTAGCACCATTAGTGCTATTGCTACAAATTGCGTATTTACCTTCTGAGGTTATTGTGCACAAAACTCAGTGCCACCATTATTCATTTTATTCCTTGCTTATCGGCACAAGTTGAAAGGCACTGAAACCATTGTCATTATTGCACATGACACCTTTTTAAATTATATTTTTTATTTTTTATACACTTTACTTTTTTGTGAGTGCAAAATTCCTATATACTCCCTAACTCTCTGTCCCCTCATTTTAGCTTGTTTAATTGAACTTGTATCGGAGGATATATACCGCAGCTCGTCTAGAAAAATTTTCCTTCTACACCATCACAGGCATTTAAAAATTGATCAGTAATGTACTTATATGTCTGAATCATAGCACGAGTACATATTGTTTGTATGTTTAAGTGTTTAAATTACCCCATTGTGGTAGGGGTTTTCTGTACTTGCAGCTGATCCAGCCTATACAGTATATACTAGTGCCGCTTTATCTACTTTTATCCAATTTTTTTAAATACAGTAAATAAAAGCCTGATATAAACAGTAGACCATTTTCTGATAATAGCTTCTCTTTAGGCCAAGCATTCATGTGTTTTTCATAGTTTTTATCCTCTTAGTACACTGTAATTATCATGTTATATAGCTCTATGTACTTACAATTGCTCATATTGACTTTCTATCCAGTTAAATCTATTTTCCCTGCTCTATGTAGAACCAGGAAGTCTCTTTTGCCTGCATGAGTCATCCCCCTCTTCAACTCCTGACCCAGCTGCTCTGCTCCTCCTCCCTTCCAAGTACTTTTGCAGTGATGACTCATGCAGAGAAAAGAGACTTCCTGGTTCTACATAGAGCTTAGAAGGATTCAGCTAGTCAGTTTTTAATCACATGATGTCATCAACAGAAGAATTATCTGGGGAGAAAGACAAACTGAGCAATTGTAACAACAGAGTGGAATATAATATGATGAATTCAATACAGTTAAAGGATACAAATTTGTTGAGAGTGCTTCTATAACTGCTTGTGGACCTCTTCTAGTGACATTTCCTTCTGAGAGTTTAAAGGTCTTTCCACTACTGGACTAACCCTACGTAAAAAGCATCTGTCACCACATTTGATCTATCTAAAATATTAATAAGGGCATACAGGTTATAGAATGCTGAAAAAAGTTTATCCCTGTAAGCATCAGATTCCTTGTTGATAAAACATCTTTTATCACTTTATACAGTATACATTACCTCTATCAGGCTCTGGGGAGGATGGTGCACGGAAGATAACTTTGCCTCCAGAGCTTATTTAACATGAAGGGAGAGTTACCAGTGTGAGACAAGTAACTAACACAGAACAGGATAAATTAAATATCTCTTTACACAAATACTTTTTTTGCTTCTCTCTCAGCTCTGCTGTATTTATTACAACCCTGTCTGCATGTGTGCTGGAAGCTGAGTAGAACCTGCAGATGTGTCATTTATAATCACACACAGCTTTGCAGTGAGATTGGGAGAACAGAGGTTGAACATTACATATCACACTGGTAATGCTTTTTCAAGCATGCACCATAGCCCATGGATGTTCCTTATGTAGCAAATATCACATGACACACAATATACCAACATTGGAATTAATGCACATAAAATACATAATAAAAAACTAAATACAACACCAATAAATTAAAATAATAACAAAGAAGCATTATGTAGCACCCCTTGAAATATTCTCATGTAACTAATAAATATTTATCATAAAAATGCCATTCTCCCTTTCTTCAATTTACTTAAAGTAGCATCCGTCTTCATACCATATGGTGCATGATGAATTATATTTGTTTACTTCCCATACAGATGTCGCGCTTCCAAACCTAACATTTTGCATATGCCGTCATGTGGCATTCATTGCTGCAATAACATGTCATTGAGACTTCATCATGGGGCTCTGCATTAAATTAATTCATGCTAATGTAATGCTGATATATTCCTAGAAGTTGTAACGATGTGGCTGGCATTCCTGTGTATACTGTAGGTATAGCCAGACTATAGGAAAACAGTATGTATCATTAAGTACTATTTCCTAGAAAGCCATTCATGCCAGCTCATCACAAGATATGAAAATCCTGACCCGTCTTCGAGAGATATTCTGCTTTTGTCTTGCTCCAGTCATTATCGTCTTCTATTTTGCTTCAAAAATAAGGAATATCTACCAACTTCCAGTTACTAATCTGTTCGCAGAGAGCTAGATGTTAATAATTTGCTTGTAATGCGCATTTAACTTTTTGGTTTCAAGCCTTTGCCTTAGCGATAAAATACACTTATATTAAAAGCTGCATGTTTGTCATAAAGAAAGCAGTTTGGATGTGACAGGCTGCATTGACATTTTCTTTAAGATGTACTTATGACATGTGACTTTTCCAGGCCTATAAATGTAGTGTTTCATTTAGTTCACATAAAGAAGCACAAAGCCGAAAAGTAGGAGATTTATTACCTCCGAAAACCAAGCAGAATTGTGAAGCGGTGTTAGGTTTTATTGTAGCACATCATTCTTCATAAGAATAAAGTGCCCTGCTGAGGTACTCCTGCATCAGCATTTACAGGTTCCTATTGAATTTTCCATCATCATTAAAAGAATATGTTTGTAAAGTGAAATGTTGATCTGATAATATGGGGTTGATATGAGTTATACAAGTATCTGAGAGCGCGTGTGACTCATATTTGCATTATATGAAATTAGCCATCATGAAAAGCTGTCACTGCGTCTTCGAATCCCACTCGATAAAAATTGTAGTTTGAGTTCAATTGTGTTTTTGACTTTCAGATTTTATTGCGTTAAAGATATGTAAAACATTACATTTTTTTTATCTCACAAAAGAAAGTACAAAATGTAATAAGTGGTGAAGAAAAGATTTTTGGAACGGATACATTTGTGAAAATAGGTCAGGCTGAATTTGATGATATAGGTAAGCAAAAGCCTCATAGGTAAGGGTACCGTTACACTAAGCGATGCACCAGCGATCCCGACAACGATATGGATCGCTGGTGCATCGCTAAGTGGTCGCTAGTGAGCTGCCACACAGGCAGATCTCACCAGTGGCATCGCTGGGGTCGGGGGCCGCTACTTACCTGTCAGACGAGGCGATCCTGAGGTCCTCCCGCCCGCGTCCATGCGTCGCTCGTCAGCGCCACAGGAAGCCCAGCAGGAAGCTGACGATGAGAAATGGTCCAGGACCTTCTCGCGCGATCAGCGATAACCAGCGGGGGAGCCGGTTGGCGGTAAGTATCACACATAGCGATATCGCTAGTGATATCGCTGCTGCGTCACAAAATCAGTGACATTTCAGCGATATTGCTAGCGATCTCGCTGTGTGTAACGGGGGCTTAACTCTTCTTCACACAATGGTAGGCAAACCTGGGAAGACTTAAATCAATTCTGTCAAATTATAGCTGCTTTGTCACGGTACAATAATTTACAATTAGTGGTGCAAAGTAATGAGGAAAACTACATCTGACAAGTCTACTGGGCTATTCAAAAGCAATGGCATGTATCCAGTTACACAGCAGATTATGGTCTATAATATAGTAATGTGCTGTATATGTTGTAACCGTCTCTTTATCTATGTTACTATAACTGATTGAGACCAGGACTATATACACTATGTGGACAAAAGGATCGGGACACAAGTCTTAATTTCTGAATTCAGATATTTAACAAGTCCCATTCCTACAGGTGTATATAATCCAGCCTCTCGCCATGCATTCTACCTTTGCAAACATTTGTGTAAAGAGTTTACTGAATTAGAGCGTGGCACTGTAATAAGATGCCAACATTGTAACAAGTCAGTTTGTGAAATTTCTTTCCTCTTAGGGTATGTTTCCGTGGTCAGGATTGGCTCAGTATTGGCTCAGGATTTGACGCAGGTGAAATCTGCATCAGAAGTCACTGGCAGGTCACCTGCATATTTGATGCATTTTTTACATGTTTTTGATGCGTTTTTTTTCATGCGGATTTGTATGTGTTTTTGGAAGCTAAAAAAAGATATATTATTTAACAAAAAAAAGAATTGTGATGTCATTTCCTTGTCCAACGTCTTCTTTTACATACTCCATTGAAGAATGTTTACACACATCTAGATAGATAATAGATAGATAGACAGATATGGGATAAATAGATAGATAGATAGATAGATAGAGATAGATAGAGTGATAGATAGAGAGAGATAGATAGAGAGATAGATAGAGAGATAGATAGAGAAAGACAGATAGATAGATAGATAGATAGACAGATAGATAGATATGGGATAGATAAATAAACAGATAGAGAGATAGATAGATAGATAGATAGATAGATAGACAGACAGAGAGATAATAGATAGATGATAGATATGGGATAGATAGATGGCATTCGGAACCGGAGTGTGTGGCTGCATGTATTTCTATGCAGCTGAATGCTCCGGTCCCAAGTGCAGTGCCGGGTACTGAGGTGTGAGACTCATGCGAGTTTCTCGCATATCTGACCCTGGCCTAATATGAAATGTCCTTTCCTTTTTTTTTTAATAATTTTTTTTAAAATGGCATGGGCTCCCATGCAATTTTCTGCGCCAAAGAGGGAAAGCCAGTGACTGAGGGCCGATGTTTATAGCCTGGGAAGGGGTTAACACCCATGGATCTTCCCAGGCTATGAATATCAGCCCGCAGCTGTCTGCATAGCCTTTGCTGGCTATTAAAATAGGGGGACCCCCCTAAAAAAATGACGTGGGGTCCCCCTATAATTAATAGCCAAAAAGGCTATGCAGACAGCTGCGGGCTGATATTCATAGTCTTGGAAGGGGCCATGGATATTGGCCCCCCCGGCTACAAATACCAGCACACAGCCGCCCCAATTCCGGCACTTATCCTCTCCCCACTGCCATGTAGCAGTGACATATGGGGTAATAAGGGGTTAATGTCACCTTTGATTGTGCGGGACTGTGCTGGCCTGTGCGGAACTGTGCCGGGCTGTGCGAGACTGTGCTGGGCTTTGCAGGTACTGTGCGGGGACTATGCCGGGCTGTGTGGGACTGTGCTGGCCTGTGCGGAACTGTGTCGGGCTGTGCGGGACTGTGCTGGGGTTTTCAGGTACTGTGCGGGGACTATGCCGGGCTGTGTGGGACTGTGCTGGCCTGTGCGGGACTGTGCCGGGCTGTGCGGGACTGTGCTGCGCTTTGCAGGTACTGTGCGGTGACTATGCTGGGCTGTGTGGGACTGTGCGGAACTGTGCCAGGCTGTGCAGGACTGTGCTGGGCTTTGCAGGTACTGTGCAAGGACTATGCCAGGCTGTGTGGGACTGTGATGGCCTGTGTGGGACTGTGCCGGTCTGTGCAGGATTGTGCTGGGCTTTGCAGGTACAGTGCGGGGACTATGCTGGGCTGTGTGGGACTGTGCTGGCCTGTGTGGGACTGTGCTGGCCTGTGCAGGACTGTGCTGGGCTGTGCGGGACTGTGCTGGGCTGTGCAGGTACTGTGCGAGGACTATGCCAGGCTGTATGGGACTGTGCTGGCTTGTGCGGGACTGTGCTGGCCTGTGCAGGACTGTGCTGGGCTGTGCAGGTACTGTGTGGGGACTATGCCGGGCTGTGTGGGACTATGCTGGCCTGTGCGGGACTGTGCTGGGCTGTGCCGGACTGTACCGGGCTGTGCAGGAACTGTGCTGGGCTTTGCGGGGACTGTGCTGAGCTGTGCAGGCTGTGCCAAATATTGCGAGGCGAGTAGTGAAATACTCGCTAGGATTCGAGTACCGCATTACTCACCGAGTACCGAATCCTAACGAGTATACTCGCTCATCCCTACTGAGCGCCAGTGCAAAAAGCAACATTTGTCAAGACATGGTTTGGTCCGTTTGGTATGGAAGAACTTGACCGGCCTGCTCAGAGCACTAACCTTATTTAATTAATTCCGATAGAGTATTGTGCCATGATTTTTGCACAACACCAAAATATTATTTCTATGTATAGAGAAACATTGGTATATTTAGTAATTTGGTCATTGTATGCCTGGGAACAATGCATAATTATTTTGTCGTTGATTGTCATGTGAGTTGCATGTTGTCCTTCTGTGCACAGCTCATATTTCTACTTGTAATCTAAAAAGGTAATTAAAAGCAATATGTGAGCAAAAAATAAATGGTATTTACCTGCAGACATTGTGGTAATCTGCAGGTAAAACCTTTTTATACATATATGCCAGTCTAATTGGAAGTGTGGCTGCAGGTAGAAAATTAAGTTTTATTTTCC
Source organism: Dendrobates tinctorius (assembly GCF_039654945.1). Classification (NCBI taxonomy): domain Eukaryota; kingdom Metazoa; phylum Chordata; class Amphibia; order Anura; family Dendrobatidae; genus Dendrobates; species Dendrobates tinctorius. The sequence continues at coordinate 11,015,330 of NW_027361830.1, forward strand.
CCGCAACCGCTCACTTCCAGGATGCTCTGAGGTCTGTGAGCATTCAGGATTCATTACACAATGAGCAGGTGAATGGAAAGCAGTGTCTGCAAGGAGAATGTAACTTCATTTTCTCCCTACAGCCTCACTTCTGGATAGTCTACTTTGTACACATATGGTTACAACGGTATTTACCACTATGTTTATGGATAAATACATTTTTTAAATTTTTATTTTTTGCTGTAAGCTTAACTTCCAGTCCTTGACTAGTTAAAAATAATGTATTTTTAATATCTTTGAATAAGGAATGTATCAGTTGGTGGAATTTCATGCCTTGAATGTGCTTAAAATTCATCCCTAGTATTTCCAATTTACAAGCAGAATTAATCAAATATTAAAACTACATAGCAGTAAGAGCTGCATGCTTGTATTCTAATTATGAAATTTTGTCAAAGGTAGCTGTGATATTACAACAATTCACATAAATATACAATTCCAGTCAAAATTAATCATCCCCAATTGCAAATTAGATGAATACCATTGCTCAATTGGAATGAGCCAAGTTCAAACATCTTTAAGGGGCCAAATTGTGATAGTTGGTGATTCGATCAACGCATCTTCAAAATGACGGGTTTTGTCTGGTGTTCACAGTATGCAGTGGTAAGTAGAGATGAGCGAATTTGTTTGGATTTGGTTGCGAATACGATCGGATTCGAATATTGGCTTTTCAATATTTGGCAAACACAGCCGAACTTCATTAGAGTCAATGGGAGTAGAAATGACCAAATATGCTCGGAACCGAACATAAGACATACAATCAGCACGAATATTGTTCGAATATGGCCTAAATATATCAAAATCAGATTCGGGGCCAAAATTCGAACAAATTCGCTCACCTCTAGTGGTAAGTACTAGTGATTAGAGATGAGCGAATTTCTTCGTATTCGGTTCCAAATATGATTGGAATCGAATATTGTTTTTGCAATATTCGCTGAACGCAGCCGAACGTCATTAGAGTCAATGGGAGTGAAATTACAGAATATGTTCGGAACTGATCATAAGGCATACATTCGGTACAAATATTGTTTGAATATGGCTTAAATATGTCAAAATCAGATTCTGGGACAAAATCTGAAAAATTTGCTCACCTCTACTAGTGAAGAGCGAGCGAGCTCGGATAAAGTGTTCATCTTCGGCGTGCTTGAATGCTCTGTTCGAGATGCCATGGCTGCATGACATGCCAGCCCTGAGACATAGAATAATAGAATCATAGAATGATAGAGTTGGAAAGGATCTCAAGGGTCATCGTGTCCAATCCACTGATCAATGCAGGATTCAGAAAACCATCTTGCATAGATGTTTGTCAAGTCTCTGAAGACTTACACCACCTCTCGTGGCAGCCTGTTCCACTCATTGGTCACCCTCACTGTCAAAAAGCTTTTTTTATATCTAATCTGTATCTTCTCATTTTCAGTTTAATTCCTTTTCTTCTCATGTTTCCATGTGCAAATGAGAATAAGGATGGTACCTCTACACTGTGATATCCCTTCAGATACTTGTAGACAGTTACTAAGTCTCCTTTTAGCCTTCTTTTTTGCAAGCTAAACATTCCAAAATTATTTAAACATTCCTCATAGGACATATTTTGCCATCCACTCACCATCCTGGTTGCTATTCTCTGAACTTGCTCCAGTTTTTGAATGTCTTTTTTAAAATGTGGTGCCCGGAACTGGACACAGTATTCCAGATGCGGCGTGACCAAGGAGAAGTAGAGGTGGATAATTACTTCACGTGAGCTAGACTCTAGCTAAGTAATTTTTGTTTTTATTGCCCTTATGCACAGATGTAGAATCTTTCATTTCTTCCTGTTAAATACAGTTAGGTCCATATATATTTGGACAGAGACAACATTTTTCTAATTTTGGTTCTAGACATTACCACAATGAATTTTAAACAAAACAATTCAAATGCAGTAGAAGTTCATGATCTCAACCCAATTGAGCATGCATTTCACTTGTTAAAGACTAAACTTCAGACAGAAAGGCACACAAACAAACAGCAACTGAAAACCACCGCAGTGAAGGCCTGGCAGAGCATCAAAAAGGAGAAAACACAGCGTCTGGTGATGTCCATGAGTTCAAGACTTCAGGCAGTCATTGCCAACATAGGGTTTTCAACAAGTACTAGAAATGAACATTTTATTTACAATTATTTAATCTGTCCAATTACTTTTGGTCCCTTTAAAAACAGGATGGCACATGTTAAGGAGCTGAAACTCCTAAATCCTTCATCCAATTTTAATGTGGATACCCTCAAATGAAAGCTGAAAGTCTGAACGTCAACTGCATCTGAATTGTTTTGTTTGAAATTCATTGTGGTAATGTCTAGAACCAAAATTAGAAAAATGTTGCCTCTGTCCAAATATATATGGACCTAACTGTACCATTCTATTAGTCGCTGTTCATTGTTCAAGCTTTTCTAGATCCTTCTGAATCCTTTCTCTATCTTCTCTAGCGTTAGCTATCCTTCCTAGCTTTGCATCATCTGCAAATTTGATCAGTTAACCTTCAGTTCCCTTATCTAGATCATTTTTAAAAATTTTGAACAACCCAGGGGCCAGGACAGAGCCTTGTAGTACCCCCTTGAAATACTCTTCCAATTGGATGTGCAACCATTTATTACCACTCTTTGAGTGCGATCACTGAGCCAGTTATGAATCCGCCTAACTGTAGCCTTGTCAGTCCCAAAATTGGTCATTTTTTAATAAGGATAATATGAGATACTTAATCAAATGCTTTGCTGAAGTCTAGGTATACTATATCTACCATATTTCCCTGATGCACTCAGTCAGTGATTCCATCATAGAAGGAAATCAAATTAGCCTGGCATGACTTGTTTGCTACAAACCCATGCTGGTTCTGGTTAATTAATAGTTAATGCATGTTAATTAATGTTTAATGTAGCCTCAACAACTCAAACATAGTATTTGAGAACTCCAAAGATACTCTATTAGCACACGAGCTTGCTCAGATAACACCTTATACGAGCACACTTGCTCAGCATTAGTAAAAGTCTTTTAAAAGTGGTTCAAGCAAGTATATTGGTGAACTAACAAGATGGTCATGTGTATCTAGCACACATTCACTTAAGGGCCTTTTACACATAGCGAGATCGCTAGCGATATCACTAAAGCGTCACAGATTTTCTGACGCAACAGCGATATCGCTACCGATCTCGCTTTGTGTGACACGTACTTGTGACTGGCCCCCCCACTGGATATCGCTGATAGCGCTAGAATGTCCTCTGCCATTATGGACGCAGGCGGAAGTCGTCATCATTGCTGCGGTGTGACAGGTAAGAACGACCGCCGATGGATCGCTTATCGCTGCTGCGTCTCTGGTGAGATCTGCCTGTTTGGCAGCTCACTAGTGACCATTTAGCGATGCACCAGCGATCCTGACCAGGTTGTATCATTGTTGGGATCGCTGGTGCATCGCTAAATGTAACGGGACCCTTAGGGAGCAATTGTTTAAGAATGGAGAAGCATAACATAGAGTTCAAGATGTTTAGTTAGCCTCCAAATGCTCTAGATCACGCTCTAATTATTCATTTTTGAGGTGTATTGAAAAAAAAACATTCAAATTATTGAAAATCATCTCACAAACCACAAGACTTAACAGATAAGCTACTGTAACCTTAGTGCCTGCAACTACAGGATACCTTCATCGATTTTGGTGAGTCTATGGTGGTCCATAACTGATGGTTTTAATGTGAAGATTACTTTAACTATATGTTATGTGTATGATTAATACATCCAAAACCTAACTTTATTATGTTTTGCCCATTACAAAGGCTTTTCAGTATGGCATGGAAATATTCCTGCACCTTGCCAACTAACTCGAAAATTTTCAAAGTAAACATTCATGAAACTACTACCAGCAAATTAAATGTATTTAGTATTAAATGTTTGCTATAAAACACAAAAGAAGCCAGAAGCTCCAGTCAAGTTTAATTATATGATATAATGAGAAGCTATAAAGTTTCATTGATACATATTTTATCTCAGCCCACGTCTTATGTGATCTAAAGATTCTGAACTTGTCTCCAGAGACTAGAGGACTGAAATCTATAATCATGGTTTCTTTTATGTTTTTTCCATCACTGACACTGTTCTGATTGTAATTAACATCCTTTACAATGAAACAGTTAACCGTCACATCTACGTATAAGAAAAGTAAAGATCTGTCAGTTTACGAAGTTATTCTTGCAAACTTTGAAGGGCATACTAAGTGCTGAACCAGTAAAGATGGCGCTGGAAATACCTGCCATTACCAATAAATACATGAAGTTGTTAAATGTATGATCGCTCATAGTCCAACTGCTGAGCACCCCACTTATCAAATAACCTCAGAGATGAAACAGGTCAAAGTAGAGGAAAAAACATGATAACATACTTAAAGTCAAAGGGCAACTGAAAAAAATGGAAATAAATTGTGATTCCTACCTGTTAATAATGTCTGGACATTGACATCTTTGCCCTAGGCTTTAATTTCTTCAACACTTTTGTCTGTAAAGAACACAGTGACAGATAATAAATAATAAAGTTATAATGTACATTTGCACTTACACAGTTTCTAATCATTTCTATAATTTTGTGACCCTTTTTTCTTATTAGACCACTGATCTACAGTATAAGTGATTACCGTATCGGCCATTACTGACCCTCCCATTATCAAGTCAAATGCAACCTATTGAATATGATTTATAGTAATTGAGTCTGATCTGTAGTAAGCTTGAGACGGTATCAAATAGCTGTTCTTTAGCGCGTTCTATAGAATTTCATACATGAACAGAGGTATTGTATAGTCAGGGCCGGCCCGAACGTATAGGAGAACTAGGCGGCCGCCTAGGGCGCCAACCCAAAGGGGGCGCCAGAGAAAAAATAGAAAAAATTATAAAAAATCTTTTCAAAAGGCAAAAAGTTTTAGGGATGGAAAGAAAAGTGTACATATTTAAGGGCAAATATGACGCAAGAGAGGTTGGTTGGGTTGGCAACAATTTCGATAGAATCTGAAGTTGCCAAACAAATTAATCTCAGTGACTTAGTGTCATCCTTTTAAAAAAAAAAGGCAAGGAAACAAAAATTTTAATTACCTATGGTCGTTTTTGTTTTGTGTTATTGATTACTTTGCATATATTTGTCCTATACAACTTCTCAGAAGATTAAAGAGTTAGGAGAGAGTTAATTAATCATTGTTGTTGTGGTTTATTTTGCTCCTAAATTTATATCCCAAGTTTTCATCTACTGCCAAGAATAGTAGGAGCGCAACAAAAAAGTTTCGCCTAGGGCGCCGTAATCTCTCGGGCCGGCCCTGTGTATAGTCAATTATCCATTACTAAACATTGGCTAAATACCTTACCAAAATATTTTAGAACTATTAGGACTAAGGAAGGGAAGTCCCAGATTAAAATAAAAATACTTACCAAGCCCCTCATAGCAGAATAAAGCAAGTGTGAACAGGTTCACGCTGCTCTAACTGCAGAATATACAAACAAAAGGAGGCAGCAGCACTCTGCATGCACTAAGATGTATGTAAGTAATGATTATATGAAATTTGGGCTGTAAAACTGCTATATAGAGTATACTTATTAAATGAAGGTACTTAGAACACGCATTTATAAATTCATGTGTGCCCACCGGTCATGCCAAGGTGACTATTTTCTGCTAGGATCATAAATCTAATATTTATCATATATGCCTCTCCCGGGCTAATTGCCAACACATATATGGGATTTATTTGACATACAGTGGGGAAAAAAAGTATTTAGTCAGTCAGCAATAGTGCAAGTTCCACCACTTAAAAAGATGAGAGGCGTCTGTAATTTACATCATAGGTAGACCTCAACTATGGGAGACAAACTGAGAAAAAAAAATCCAGAAAATCACATTGTCTGTTTTTTTTTCATTTTATTTGCATATTATGGTGGAAAATAAGTATTTGGTCAGAAACAAGCAATCAAGATTTCTGGCTCTCACAGACCTGTAACTTCTTCTTTAAGAGTCTCCTCTTTCCTCCACTCATTACCTTTAGTAATGGCACCTGTTTAAACTTGTTATCAGTATAAAAAGACACCTGTGCACACCCTCAAACAGTCTGACTCCAAACTCCACTATGGTGAAGACCAAAGAGCTGTCAAAGGACACCAGAAACAAAATTGTAGCCCTGCACCAGGCTGGGAAGACTGAATCTGCAATAGCCAACTAGCTTGGAGTGAAGAAATCAACTGTGGGAGCAATAATTAGAAAATGGAAGACATACAAGACCACTGATAATCTCCCTCGATCTGGTGCTCCATGCAAAATCCCACCCCGTGGGGTCAGAATGATCACAAGAACGGTGAGCAAAAATTCCAGAACCACGCGGGGGGACCTAGTGAATGAACTGCAGAGAGCTGGGACCAATGTAACAAGGCCTACCATAAGTAACACACTACGCCACCATGGACTCAGATCCTGCAGTGCCAGACGTGTCCCACTGCTTAAGCCTGTACATGTCTGGGCCCGTCTGAAGTTTGCTAGAGAGCATTTGGATGATCCAGAGGAGTTTTGGGAGAATGTCCTATGGTCTGATGAAACCAAACTGGAACTGTTTGGTAGAAACACAACTTGTCGTGTTTGGAGGAAAAAGAATACTGAGTTGCATCCATCAAACACCATACCTACTGTAAAGCATGGTGGTGGAAACATCATGCTTTGGGGCTGTTTCTCTGCAAAGGGGCCAGGACGACTGATCCAGGTACATGAAAGAATGAATGGGGCCATGTATCGTGAGATTTTGAGTGCAAACCTCCTTCCATCAGCAAGGGCATTGAAGATGAAACGTGGCTGGGTCTTTCAACATGACAATGATCCAAAGCACACCGCCAGGGCAACGAAGGAGTGGCTTCGTAAGAAGCATTTCAAGGTCCTGGAGTGGTCTAGCCAGTCTCCAGATCTCAACCCTATAGAAAACCTTTGGAGGGAGTTGAAAGTCCGTGTTGCCAAGCGAAAAGCCAAAAACATCACTGCTCTAGAGGAGATCTGCATGGAGGAATGGGCCAACATACCAACAACAGTGTGTGGCAACCTTGTGAAGACTTACAGAAAACGTTTGACCTCTGTCATTGCCAACAAAGGATATATCACAAAGTATTGAGATGAAATTTTGTTTCTGACCAAATACTTATTTTCCACCATAATGTGCAAATAAAATGAAAAAAAAACAGACAATGTGATTTTCTGGATTTTTTTTTCACAGTTTGTCTGCCATAGTTGAGGTCTACCTATGATGTAAATTACAGACGCCTCTCATCTTTTTAAGTGGTGGAACTTGCACTATTGCTGACTGACTAAATACTTTTTTTCCCCACTGTATATATGGGATACAGTGGGTACAGAAAGTATTCAGACCCCTTTAAATTTTTCACTCTTTGTTTCATTGCAGCTATCTGGTAAATTCAAAAAAAGTTCATTTTTTCTCATTAATGTACACTCTGCACCCCATCTTGACTGAAAAAAACATAACTGTAGAAATTTGCGAAAATTTATTAAAAAAGAAAAACTGAAATATCACATGGTCATAAGTATTCAGACCCTTTGCCCAGTATTGAGTAGAAGCACCCTTTTGAACTAATACAGCCATCAATCTTCTTGGGAATGATGCAACAAGTATTTTACACCTGGATCTGGGGATCCTCTGCCATCCTTCTTTGCAGATCCTCTCCAGTTCCGTCAGGTTGGATGGTGAACGTTGGTGGACAGCCATTTTCAGGTCTCTCCAAAGATGCTCAATTTGGTTTAGGTCGGGGCTCTGGCTGGGCCAGTAAAGAATGGTCACAGAGTTGTTCTGAAGCCACTACTTTGTTATTTTAGCTGTGTGCTTAGGGTCATTGTCTTGTTGGAAGGTCAACCTTCGGCCAAGTCTGAGATCCAGAGTACTCTGGAAGAGGTTTTCATCCAGGATTTAGGATATCTCTGTACTTAGCCGCATTCAGGTTTCCTTCAATTGCAACCAGTCGTCCTGTCCCTGCAGCTGAAAAACACCCCCATAGCATGATGCTGCCACCACCATGTTTCACTGTTGGGATTGTATTGGGCAGGTGATGAGCAGTGCCTGGTTTTCTTCACACATACCACTTAGAATTATCACCAAAAAGTTCTATCTTCATTTCATCAGACCAGAGAATCTTATTTCTTATAGTCTGGGAGTCCTTTATGTGTTTTTTAGCAAACTCTATGCGGCTTTCTTATGTTTTGCACTGAGGAGAGGCATCTGTCAGGCCACTCTGCCATAAAGGCCCGACTGGTGGAAGGTTGCAGTGATAGTTGACTTTGTGGAACTTTCTCCCATCTCCCTACTGCATCTGTGGAGCTCAGTCACAGTGATCTTGGGGTTCCTCTTTACCTCTCTCACCAAGGCTCTTCTCCCATGATTGCTCAGTTTGGCTGGACAGCTAGGTCTAGGAAGACTCCTGGTGGTCCCAAACTTCTTCCATTTAAGGATTACGGAGGCCACTGTGCTCTTAGGAACCTTGAGTGCTGCAGAAATTCTTTTGTAAACTTGGCCAGATCTGTGCCTTGCCACAATTCTGTCTGTGAACTCCTTGGCTGGTTCCTTTGACCTCATAATACTGAGAAAAGGGTCTGAATACTTATGATCATGTGATGTTTCAGTGGTTTTTTTTAAATAAATTTGCACAAATTTCTACATTTCTGTTTTTTTTAAGTCAAGTTGAGGTGCAGAGTGTACATTAATGAGGAAAAAATAAACTTTTATGAATTTACCAATTGGCTGCAATGAAACAAAGAGTGAAAAATTTAAAGGGGTCTGAATACTTTCCATACCCACTGTATATGGCATGTGGGATCCAAAAATAGTTAACAACAGTCTTAAGCTGATGGGAGCAGTGCTCAGAAAAATGCCTGGAAAATCACAGATAGCACATATCCACACATGCAGGCACATTTATTCTGAAATTGGAACTATTGCTCATCCTGGCAAAGTGGAAACAATGATAGCCTTCCAATCACCCTAGCCACTCTACAAACTTCAATGCATAATGTAAACTGCAGATTTCATCAAAAAGTTTGTACCAAAAATGAGGCATAAGTTATAGCAGAAATTTACTCCAGTCCTTGACTGGAGTACCTTTCAATCTCCAGTGCACAGCAGTTGAAAGATGCATCAAATTCTTTAAAGGGAATATGTTGTCATGTTGTTATTACCTTACATGAGAGCAGCATGTTGTAGGAAAAGCCCTTATATTATGCTGTCCTCAATTACATAGCAAAAAACTGCTGACAGATTCCCTTTATGAGGCATGCCTTTTAATAAATGTAGCACATCTTTCTCCTGCAAACTCGACCCCACAATTTTTATGAAGAGTTCAACGTACTGAAGTTTAGGAGTATTGCCAAAATGTTAACAAATCTCTATATATAAAATTCAAAATTTGTAGTAGCCCAGTCTATACAAACCCACAGTTCTCGCCCGATTAAGTGAAATTTGGGACGACCCCTCTCCACCCACAGGAGCAGAATACTGCGCATGTTACATCTCGCTAGCGTCCCCCCATCATGGGAGTGGGTCCCCCGAAGTTAGGCCCTATACATAAAATGGGGAAATGTGAAATCTGTAGTAGCCCGCTCTATACAAATCCACAGTTCTCACCCGATTTGGGTGAAATTAGGCACGCCCCCTCTCCACGCACAAGAGCAGAATACTGTACACGTTAAATCTCGCTAGTGTCCCCCCGTCATGAGATTGGGGCCCCCGAAGTTAGGGCCTATACATATAATGGAGGAAGGTGAAAGTAAAAGTGCTAAGGGGAAAATAACAGTTGTGACTGACGGACAGATTATAGTGGCAGTGCCAAATAGTTGCTGCTAAAGGGGCTGCATCACCACACACAACACACAAACATTTCACAAACACCATACAAACATCACACAGACAGCACACATACACCAACCCACAAGCACCACACCACACAAATGCCACAACGCACCATACAAACACCAGACCACGCTAGACACACACAACACAAACACCACCCCACAAATACCACAACACTACCCCATAAATACAACATGCACACCACACACACACGCACACACGCAAGGACCACACATGCATGCAAACACACTCAGATGCACCCTACGCACATGGACAAACTGAGCACATTCGTACTCACACACATCATGGACTGTTGCACTTCGCATGCACAAACACATGGATCACATGCGTGTTGGAGTTTTCATCACTGAAGCTGCTGAGGTAAAGTGTGTGCATGCAGCCTTACTGAGCAGCAATATTGGTCAGGCAAAAAATGCCTCATAGTAAGATTGTCATTATTGTTTACTATACAGGGAGCTTTCATTACTGAAGCTACTGAGGTAAAGTGAAAGCTGAGCTCTGATTGGTTGCTATGGGCAACTAGACAAGTCTGCCTGTGAGGTGGTTTTCATTACTGAGATGTGAGCTCCTTCAGATCATAGTAATACTGTGTGAGGGCTGTTCTGTATTTACTATTCATCCTATTGCATCTCTTATCAGTGTCAGGTGAATACTAAAGGGTCATAATACTAAGGACTGTTTTTTAAAATGCCGCCCAAAAAATGACCATCTATTGGGCAAGTTTATCCAGAAGCTAAGAAAACAAAATTGTGTCAAAGAGCTAAGACAAGTGAACAACGTGACTCGCGACTTGAAAAGAAACAGATGAGACAGGCTAAATGTAAGGCAGCTGAGACATCAGAGCAACAGGAATGTCGTCTTCACAAGAATCGAATAAGGCAGGCTGAAGCAATAATATGGACTCATATGAACAAAAGGAACGTTGTGAAAATGACTGCATACGACATATGCAACGTCTGCAAAGATATAGGCAGGCTGATTTGAGTTTGGAAGCATTTCACTACAACCCAATTCAAGATTATAGGTCACATCAAAAAGTCATAATTGACAAAATGGACATAATATGTAAACATTGTCAAGCAAAGAAGTTTAACTTGGAATCACCTGGTATGTGCTGCTCAAATGGCAAAGTCAGTTTGCCACCTTTAGATCTACCTCCTGAACCACTTCTTTCATACTGCATAATATGTATTGAATATGTAAAATCAATAAAAATGTTGTAATTAAAAGAAAAGTTGTTGTTCACATCAATGTTATGTCAAAATAGTAAAATGCCAAAATGATAAAAATTTAAAGTGGAAAAAACAATTACTGTAGCACTTTGAAAATGTCAATTTCAGGGTGACACTGAACATTTTACTTTAGCTACCATAACCAACAATTTAACATATTGTTGGTTAATAAAGCCTTGTTTTTGAAATTTGTTATGGAAGTTATTACAAATATTTTGTTGTAAAAAGGCTATTCTGCTTGTAAAAGCAAATACAAATTATATTTTTTTTTCACGTCTGTAGTATATATTAAACTTGCTTTGGATAATATTTTATCTTTTTAAAGGGAACCTGTAAGGAGGATTTTGCTATGTAAACTACAGGTTGGCAGTGTTAAAATGATAGCTGGGGTGAAGAAATCCGTCCTGTGTATTCAGTGTTAGACATTTTCAGTTAATGATATGCCCGTGCTCCTGGACGGGACTGTCTTACCTTCCTGCTCTAAGCCAGAGAAACCAAGGAAAGACCTGCCCACAGGCCATCCCGAAGCACAAACAGTCTGTCTCTCGCTCTCTCTCTCTCTCTGTCTCTATGATGAGGAACATGTTTGTGCTTCGGAAGGCCTGTGGGCCTGTCTTTCCTTGGTTTCTTTGGCCTAAAGCAGGAGGACAAGACTCTTTCTACAGTCCCGTTCCGGAGCACGGGCATCTCATTAGTTGCAAACTTCTAACACTGATAACACAAGAATCACAAGACGGATTTCTTCACCCTGCTGACAGGTTTGCTTTAAATAACCTATTCATTCACGTATCCATTTTGTTACTGACAGTTCTCTTCTTTGAAATAACATTAACAATACAATGTGGATATTCTTTTAGTATTATGTGTTTAACCCCTGCCAACATATGAAAAACTTTCATAGACGTTTTATAATATTAAAATTCCCACGCAGCAATGGCATAAAGTGAGACTAGGGACTTTTTTTTTTTTAAGTGGCGGAGGAATACAGTGCGGAAGGATACCTACCTTCCGTCATTGGATTCCTGCAGCCCGTAGAGAACGGCAGCAACAGCTGATGCTGCAGTTCTCTACCTAAGATCGTCGTGGGACACACTCGTGGACTGCTTCGGATCGTGGGTGAGTATTTTTGTGGTTTGTTATGTTAATATTTATTCCGTAAAAGACAATGGCTTCGGGGAACAATGTGACAAGTATTGGTAAGTATGTTACTCTATGTTATATGTACTGTATGTCTATGTATGTATTGTATGAATGTATTGTATGTAGTATGTATGTAGTATATATGTGGTATGTATGTAGCATGTAGTATGTATGTAGTATGTATGTAGCATGCATGTAGCATGCAGTATGTATGTAGCATGCATGTAGCATGTAGTATGTATGTAGTATGTATGTAGCATGCATGTAGTATGTATGTAGTATGTATGTAGTATGTATGTAGTATGTATGTAGCATGCAGTATGTATGTAGCATGTATGTAGCATGTATGTAGTATGTATGTAGTATATATGTAGTATGTATGTAGCATGTAGTATGTATGTAGCATGCATGTAGTATATATGTAGTATGTATGTAGCATGTAGTATGTATGTAGTATGTATGTAGTATGCATGTAGTATGTATGTAGTATATATGTGTCATGTATGTAGTATGTATGTAGTATGTATGTGGTATGTATGTGGTATGTATGTAGTATGTATGTAGTATGTATGTAGCATGTAGTATGTATGTAGCATGCATGTAGTATGTATGTAGTATGTATGTAGTATTTTTTTTTTTACATTCAACACATTAGCCGGATGATGGGACTACTACTGTCCCATCATTGGCTAATGTGTCAATCACTGTCATGGTAGCAGGCATCGCCAGATGGGACTTGTAGTCCCATCGGACGATGCTTGCACAGACCCCCGGACATCAGCACAGCCCCCCGGCAGGCCGGCACAGCCCCCCGGCAGGCCGGTACAGACCCCCACAGGGTGCACAGACCACCGGCAGGCCGGCACAGCCCCCCGGCAGGCCGGTACAGACCCCCACAGGGTGCACAGACCACCGGCAGGCCGGCACAGCCCCCCGGCAGGCCGGTACAGACCCCGGGCAGTCCACACAGCCCCCCGGCAGGCCAGCACAGCCCCCCGGCAGGCCGGCAGAGACCCCCGGAAGGCCCGAAATGATGGCGCATCATGATGCGCACACACCGCGCATCATGATGACGTCAGGCTGTCAATCAACTTTGAACTTCCGATTCCAATGCCGACTTCCGATATTGAAAAAATATAGGAAGTCGGTATCGGAATTCCGATACAGCAAGTATCGGCCGATACCCGATACTTGCGGTATCGGAATGCTCAACACTAGTGATCACCGAATAATCAAGCATTTCATGGTAAATAGCCAACAGGGTCGCAAGAAGCGTGTTGATAAAAAAGGCGCAAAATAACTGCCCATGAATTGAGGAAAATCAAGCGTGAAGCTGCCAAGATGCCATTTGCCACCAGTTTTGTCATATTTCAGAGCTGCAACATTACTGGAGTATCAAAAAGCTCAAGGTGTGCCATACTCAGGGACAAGGCCAAGGTAAGGAAAGCTGAAAAACGACCACCTTTGAACAAGAAACATAAGATAGTACGTCTAGACTGGGCCAAGAAATATCTTATGACTGATTTTTCTAAGGTTTTTTGGACTGATGAAATGAGAGTGACTCTTGATGGGCCAGATAGATGGGCCCGAGGCTGGATCAGTAAAGGACAAAGAGCTCCCGTCCGACTCAGACGCCAGCAAGGTGGAGGTGGGGTACTGGTATGGGCTGGTATCATCAAAGATGAACTTGTGGGACCTTTTTGGGTTGAGGATGGAGTGAAGCTCAACTCCCAGACCTACTGCCAGTTTCTGGAAGACACCTTCTTCAAGCAGTGGTACAGGAAGAAGTCGGTATCGTTCAAGAAAAACATGATTTTCATGCAGGACAATGGTCCATCACATGTATCCAAATACTCCACAGCGTGGCTGGCCAGTAAAGGTCTAAAAGAAGAAAAAATAATGACATGGCCCCCTTGTTCACCTGATCTGAACCCCCATAGAGAACCTGTGGTCCCTCATAAAATGTGAGATCTACAAGGATGGAAAACAGTACACCTCTCGGAACAGTGTCTGGGAGGCTGTGGTGGCTGTGGCACGCAATGTTGATCGTAAACAGATCAAGCAACTGACAGAATCTATGGATGGAAGGCTTTTGAGTGTCATCGTAAAGAAAGGTAGCTATATTGGTCACTGATTTTTTTTTTTTGAATGTCAGAAATGTTTATTTCTAAATTTTGTGTTGTTATATTGGTTTACCTGGTGAAAATAAACAAGTGAGATGGGTATATATTTGGTTTTTATTAAGTTGCCTAATAATTCTGCACAGTAATAGTTATCTGAAAAAACAGATATCCTCCTAAGATAGCCAAATCTAAAAGAACCGCACTCCAACTTCCAAAAATATTAAGCCTTGATATTTATGAGTCTTTTGGGTTGATTGAGAACATAGTTGTTGTTCAATAATAAAAAGAATCCGCTCAAATACAACTTGCCTAATAATTCTGCACGCAGTGTATTCTTCGGGTCAGTGCAATTACAGCGAGACCAGATTTATATTAGGTTTTTATGTTTGACAGCTGTCACACACTAAAATAAGCTTTTTATTGCGAAAAATAATGTTTGCTTCACCATATTTTGAGAGCTATAATTTTTTTAAATTTCAGCCGACAGAGTCGTGTGAGGGCTTGTTTTTAGTGGGACGAGCTGATGTTTATAATGGTACCATTTTCGGGCACAAGACATTTTTTGATCGCTTTTCTATACTGGTGTTTTGAAGACAGAATGAAGAAAAAGCAGCAATACAGGATTTTTTTTATACCGTTACGCATGTGGTAAAATTGTAAGGCAGCTTTATTCTTTGGGTCAGTATGATTACAGCAATGACTCATTTAAATGTTTTTTTTTATGTTTTGGCACTTTTACACAATAAAAACTATTTTATAGAAAAAATAATTATTTTTGCATCGCTTTAGTCTGAGAGTTACAACCTTTTTAATTTTCTGCTTATGGAGCTGAATGGGAGCCTGTTTTTTGCAGGACAAGATGACATTTTCAGTGGTACTATTTTTATTTATTTATATCCATCTTTTTGATTGCATTTTATTGCACTTTTTGTTCGACGGTATGATGATAAAGCATTGTTTTTGCCCTATTTTTTATTTTTTTACGTTATTCATCGAAGGGGCTAACTAGTGGGACAGTTTTATAGAGCATTTTGTTACGGATGCAGCAATACCAAATATGTGTACTTTTAATTTTTTTTTTATTTACATAAATACATTTATTTATTGGAAAAATATATATATATTTTTTTTTTTAGAGATTTTTTAAATACTTTTGTACACTTTTGACACTCTGCACTGCAGAATATCAGATCTGGACCTGACAGGCAGGGAAGGAGGCACGTTGGCGAGTGCTCTCAGCAGGCAATCACAAGCCACCTTCCCTGCAGGACCCTCGAAGGATCCTGTGGCCATCCTGGTGCTGGGGGTCTCCATGGAGACCATCAGGACATGGCGATGCTATCGCGATGTGCTGATGGAAGTGCGCAGGGAGCCACCTCCCTGTGCGATGCTTCTTTATGTTGCTGTCACTACTGACAATGGCATCAGAGGGGTTAAATGCCCATGATCAGGGCTAGCACCGATCGTGTGTATTGCTGCGGGGTGTCAGCTGTCACATACAGCTGACACCCACACGCGATCGCTGCGGTACTGAGTGTGAGGACGTGGAGATCATGGCACCATACTGTTACTGCTCTGGGCACAAACACACCTCCCACAGGGAATAATTACCACAGCGAAGGTCGCAAAGGGGTTAAAGTAAGGTATAGAATCTAATTGGTGTTGTGAAAAAAATTCCTTTATATTATTTAAAAAACAATAGTCCCCTTGTCCTGTGATCATAATTTAAGTCAAATCATTCAACATTTTCGCAACCTCCATTCATTACTTTGTGGACGTGGGTACATAATCAGGAGTCAGCCATTGCTCTTCCAGATACTAGTGTTTTCAGAAGTAGATAGAACAGCACTCCATACAATAGTCTACCATCAGCAGGTTATACTTTGCTTCCCATATCTAAAGTAAACACAGCATGTGAAACAATTTATATCATTTATACAACATTTTGGGTCAAGGACTAGTGATAAGTGAGTATACTCGTTGCTCGGGTTTCCCAGAGCATGCTCGGGTGACCTCCGAGTATTTTGGCGTGCTCGGAGATTTAGTTTCTGTCGACTCAGCTGCATGCTTTGCGGCTGCTGGACAGGCTGAATACTTGTGAGGAATGCCTGTTTGCTAGGGAATCTCCACATGTATTCAGGCTGTCCAACAGCCACAAATCATGCAGCTGAGGCGACAGAAAGTAAATCTCCGAGCACGCCAAAATGCTCGGAGGACACCCGAGCAACGAGTATACTCGCTCATCACTATCAAGGACCCTTTATCAGACTATGAACAAGATTAGGAAAACATGTCAGAATAAATAAAACAATCAAACAAATAAGTATAACATTTCTAACCAGCATCCTGGGTTACTGGGAGGTGACACTAATGATTAAAAGTTGCAACATTGAACAATGAGAAATTCAAGATCACCGTCATGTATGTATCATATGATGATCAACATAGTATTTTTCCTTGGAAGAAACACGCCTTAAAAATTGGATTTTTACATTTCCACTATAAAGTATGAATGACATCTTCTGCCCTTGTTCCTTTGGTCCAAGACACAGAGTATGCCAATTTATATGCCTTCCTACCAGGACCTTCATAATCTTTTTCAAGTGCTTAACATTTTAACATGGTATAGGCATTTTATAATCTTATGTCAAATCAACATCATTTTACTCTATGTCCTTTCTGACAGATACTTAATGCTAACATAGAGTATGTTGCTGCTTCTGCATGTTTTCACTATCAATTAATTCGACTTAAAACCAGCACAATAATCAAATGTGCTTCATCTATGGTAAATATGCTAATTATGCAAATTGTCTCTTCAGAGATAGAGGACTAGAACTGTAGTGCCACCTATTGGAAGTAGCAATCCTAAAAGTCAATGTCGACCCTTTAACGAGCCTTGTTACATGACTTAGGATAAAAGCCATGCCAGAATCTCAATTTGCAGATGCTGTGTTTCGGGGTACTGCCCCTTGCGGCTTTAAGTCTCCTCATTTCGACTTGCTTAGCATGTCATTCTCCGCAAGGAGAAATTATACTTCTTGGATATCATCTATGGTAAACACATGGTCAAAATTGTTGATACCCCTTATTTAATGACAGAAAAACTCACAATGGTCACAGAAGCAACTTGAATGTGATAAAAGTAATAATCTAAAATCTATGAAAATGAACAAGTGAAAATCCGACATTGCTTTTCAAGCATGCTTCCACAGAATTTTTAACCCCTTTACCCCCAAGGGTGGTTTGCATGTCAATGACCAGGCTAATTTTTACAATTCTGACCACTGTCTGTTTATGATGTAATAACTCTGGAATGCTTCCATGGATTCTGGTGATTCTGACATTGTTTTCTCCTGACATATTATACTTCATGATAGTGGTAAAATCTCTTTGATATGACATGCGTTTATTTGTGAAAAAAATGGAAATTTGGTGGAAATTTGGGGAAATTTGACAATTTTCCAACTTTGAATTTTCATGCCCTTAAAACAGAGAAATATGTCACACAAAATAGTTAATAAATAACATTTCCCACATGTCTACTTTACATCAGCACAATTTTGGAACTAAATTTTTTGTCAGGAAGTTATAAGAGTTAAAAGTTGACCAGCGATTTCTCATTTTTACACCATATTTTTTAGGGACCACATCACATTTGAAGTCACTTTGAGGGGTCTATGTGATAGAAAATACCCAAAAGTGATACCATTCTAAAAACTGCACCCCTGAAGGTGCACAAAACCACATTCAAGAAGTTTATTAACCATTCTGGTGCTTCACAGGAATTTTTGGAATATGTAAAAAAATGAGCATTTAACTTTTTTTCACTAAAAATTTACTTCAGATCCAATTTGTTTTATTTTACCAAGGGTAACAGGAGAAATTTGACCCCAAAAGTTGTTGTACAATTTGTCCTGAGTACGCTGATACCTGATATATGCAAGTAAACTACTGTTTGGGTGCATGGCAGAGCTCAGAAGGGAAGGAGCGCCGTTTGACTTTTCAATGCAAAATTGGCTGGAATTGAAATCGGACTCCATGTCGTGTTTGGAGAGCCCCTGATGTGCCTAAACAATGAAAACCCCCCACAAGTGACACCATTTTGGAAAGTAGACCCCCTAAGGAACTAAACTAGATGTGTGGTGAGAATTTATATCCCCCGAGTGCTTCACAGAAGTTTATAATGTAGAGCCATAAAAATAAAAAATCGTATTTTTTTCACAAGAATGATGTTTTTGCCCCCATTATTTTATTTTCTCAAGGGTAACAGGAGAAATTGGACCACAAAAGTTGTTGTGAAATTTGTTCTGAATATGCTGATACCCCAAATGTGGGGGTAAACCACCGTTTGGGCACATGGAAGAGTTCGGAAGGGAAAGAGCATCGTTTGATTTTTTTCAATGGAGAATTGGCTGGAATTGAGATCAGATGCATGCCGCATTTGGAGAGCCCCAGATGTGCCTAAATAGCGAAAGAAAAACTATTCTAACTCCAGCCGTAACCCCAACACACCCCTAACCCTTTTCCCAACCCTACCCATAACACAAACCACAAACATAACCCTAGCACACCCCTAAACCTAATCCCAACCCTAACATCACCCCAACCCTAACCCTAATCCCAACCCTAACCCTAATTCCAACCCCAACCCTAACCCTAATCCCAACTGTAACCTTAATCCCAACCCTAAGCCTAACTTTAGCCCCAATCCTAATCCTACCCTTAGCCCCAACTCTAACCCTAACTTTAACCCCAACCCTAATGCTAATTTTAGCCCCAACCCTAAACCCAGCTCCAACCCTAACGCTAACCCTAATGGGAAAATGGAAATAAATACTTTTTTTATTTTATTATTTTTCCCTAACTAGGGGGTGATAAAGGGGGTTTGATTTACTATTTATAGCGGGTTTTTATGTTTGGCAGCTGTCACACACTAAAAGATACTTTTTATTGCAAAAAATAGTTTTTGCATCACCACATTTTGAGAGCTAAAATTTTTCCATATTTTGGCCAACAGAGGCTAATTTCACACTAGCGTTTCTGCCGTCTGCGCACGGCCGCTGATAAGCCCTGCCCCCTGCTGCGCCCCCTCCTGACATCACCGCCTATTATCGCACATGGCCGCATGCGATCTGCGCACCCTATCTTTAATATAGGGTGCGCAGACCGTGCGCTGACCGTGCGCTAGTAGGATTTTTGAGTGCGCTGCGCACTTTTGAAGGTGCGCCAAAATGCAACATGCTGCGTTCGGCGCACGCCGGCGCACCTACAAAAGTGCACAGCACACTCAAAAATCCTACTAGCGCACCGTCAGCGCATGATCTGCACACCCTATATTAAAGATAGGGTGCGCAGATCACGTGCGGCCATGTGCGATAATAGGCGGTGATGTCAGGAGGGGCGTGGCAGGGGCAGGGCTTATCGGCGGCCATGAGCAGACGGCAGAAACGCTAGTGTGAAACTAGCCAGAGTCATGTGAAATCTTGTTTTTTGCGGGACGAGTTGACTTTTTTTGGAACCATTTCCGGGCACATGACTTTTTTGATCACTTTTTATTACAGTTTTTGGGAGGCATAATGAACAAAAACCAGCAATTCATTAATTTTTTTGGGGGGGCATTTATGCCATTCCGCGTGTGGTAAAATTGATAAAGCAGTTTCATTATTCGGGTTAGTATGATTACAGTGATAACTCATTTATATTTTTTTTATGTTTTGGCGCTTTCATACAATAAAAAGTATTTTATATAAAAAATAATGTTTTGCATTGCTTTATTCTGAGAGCTATATCTTTTTAATTTTTTTGCTGATGATGCTGTATGGGGTCTTGTTTTTGTGTGACAAGATGATGTTTTCAGTGGTACTACGTTTATTTATAACCGTTGTATTGATCGCGTGTTATTCCACTTTTTGTTTGGCGGTATGATGATAAAGCATTTTTTTTTGGCTTTTTTTTTATTGACTTTCACTAAAGGGATTAACTAGTGGGACAGTGTTATAGGTCGAGTCGTTACAGATGCGGGGATACCAAATATGTGTACTTTTATTGTTTAGATTTTTTTATTCAAATATTTATTTATTGATGGAATAAATATTGATTTTTGAAATTATTTTTTAAAATATTTTTACAATTATTTTAATTTTTTTTTTAATTTAATTCTTACTTTTGCACTTTGTCCCACTATGGGACACTCATTTTGTGCAGGCTGATCGCTTCTATATCATGTAGATCTGCATGCTATAGAAGCTGCCAGTGCTGCAGCTTCTGTGCACTGACCTGTGAGACTTCCTGACATGCACTGCGCATGACAGGAAGTCTCTGAGTCCTGGAGACCCAAATGTCATTATGGCAGTGATCAGGACCCCTCGACATGCTGCGGGGTCTCCAATCCAAAGGCAGAATGGCTGTCGGAGCTGACAGCCCCTCTGTCTGCTCCCTGAATGCTGTGATCTTGTTTGACTGCAGTGTTCCGGTGGTTAACGTGCTGGGAGCGGTCCGTGACTGCTCCTGGCACTTAGTGCTGGGTGTCAGCTGTGAGATTCAGCTAACACCCGGCTGCGATCAGCCGCGCACTCCCCATGAGCATGGCTGATCGATGATGATGATGTACTATCCTGTCCATGGGAATTAAGTCTTAGGGCACATGGATGGGATATTACGTCATTTGGCAGAAAGGGGTTAAAAAAATAAAACTCATGAAATAGGCCTGGACAAAAATGATGGTACTCTTGACTTAATATTTTGTTGCACAACATTTTGAGGCAATCACTGCAATCAAACAATACCTGTAACTGTCAATGAGACTTCTGCATCTCTCGACAGGTATTTTGGTCCACTCCTCAAGAGCAAACTGCTCCAGTTGTCTCATGTCTGAAGATTGCCTTTTCGGACGGCATGTTTCCACTCTTTCCAAAGATGCTCAATAGAATTTAGGTCAGGGCTCATAGAAGGCCACTTCAGAATAATCCAATGCTTTCCTCTTAGCCATTCTTGGGTGTTTTTAGCTGTGTGTTTTGGGTCATTATCCTGTTGCAAGACCCATAAGACCAAGCTTTCTGACACTGGGCAGCATATTTCTCTCTATAATCCCTTGATAGTCTTGAGATTTCATTGTACCTTGCACAGATTCTAGACACCCTGTACCAGATGCAGCAAAGCAGTCCCAGAATACAACAGAGCCTCCTCCCAGTTTCACAGTAGGGACAGTGTTCTTTTCTTGATATGCTTCATTTTTCCGTATGTGAACATAGAGCTGACGTGCATTGCCAAAAAGTTCCATTTTTGTCTCTTCTGTCCATAGCACATTCTCCCAGAAGCTTTGTGGCTTTGTAAGAAGATGAGCCGAGACAGAGTCAGCGGTTTCCGGTGCCCTTTGGGGCCAGAACTATCGGGACTGTCACCACTGTTGCCGGGGGAAGATTCTTCTGGGAGGGGAAGATCTTTACGTTGGACAGCAGGAGGCGTGGGGGAGATAAAAAGGGCTGAGCGTGGGAACGGGGCAGACTTGGTGGGAAAGCAACAGGAGAACAAGAATAAGGTCGATTCCCTCCCCACTGCTCCGACTGCTAATTCCACGCCATTTATCCCCCAGCGTTCTGACTCTACCATTGACAGTCTCATGACCAAACTGTCTTCTGACCCTTCCTTACTGGATGGCTCCTTCTCGCCCACAGTTGCAGATAAGCTAACTTGCTCTGTTCCTAGAGACTACTCCAGAGGGCCGCCCACTGCTGGAGTCTGCGAGCGTGCCCACGGTTTGAGTTCGGCACCACTTCAGAGGAATCCACACAAAGGACTTTTTCTACGTTCCAGTGCAGTCAAGCCAAGCGAGACCAGATACATCGTCACCGTCAGGAGACAGTGCTTTTCGTTCCTCCGTAACAGAGCCAGAGACATTGTCCATGATTTGCGACGCCGTTGGGAGATATTCCAGCCTTTCCCCTGCAAGAACTGCAAGCGATAAGTTACCTTTTTTTGTATATCTTGTTCTCAAGCATTATGTTTGTGTGCAATTCCCGTCGCTGCGGTCACTGATCTTGTCTCCCTGCGTGGAGTATTCCTTGTATAACAATCTGTTCAGTAAACCCTGTTAACCCCTTCTCTGCCTCCGGCTCTTCACTGCATCCAACAAATCTCTTCCCCTTTACAGCTTGCCAACATATAGTTGGCAATTTCCAGTCTGGCTTTTTTAGGATTTATTTCAACAATGGTGTCCTCCTTGGTCATCTTGCATGAAGTCCACTTTGGCTCATGCAATGACAGATGGTGCGATCTGACGCTGATGTTCCTTGAGCTTGAAGTTCACCTTTAATCTGTTTAGAAGCTTTTCTGGGCTCTTTTGTTACCATTCGTATTATCCGTCTCTTTGATTTGTCACTAATTTTCCTCCTGCGGCCACATCCAGGGAGGATGGCTACAGTCCCATAGAGCTTAAATTTCAGAAAAATATGTGCAACTGTAGTCACAGGAAGATCAAACAGTTTGTAAATAGTCTTATAACTTTTACCTTTAACATGTTTGTCTAGAATTTTCTTTCTAATCTCCTGAGAGAACTCTTTCCTTCACATCCTCTGGTCCATGTTAAGTGTGATACACACTATGTCACCAAACAGCATCGTGAGTATCTGTAGCCTTCTATACAGGCCCACTCACTGATTCCAAGATTGTAGACACCTGTGATGGTTATTGGTGTACACACCTTGATTTAACATGCCCCTTTTGTCACATTATTTTCAGGGGTACCATCATTTCTGTCCAGACCTATTTCATGAGTTTTATTTTTTTTAAATTCTGTGGAAGCATGGTTGAAATGCAATATCTGACTTTCATTGCTTCATTTACATAGATTTTTGATTTATTATTACTTTTGTCAGATTCAAGTTATTTCTGTGACCATTGTTGGATTTTCTTTCATTAAATGAGGGGTACCAATGATTTTGACCAAGGTTGTATATATTTCTTATGTCAGACCTGTTTCCCTGTGAATCATTTACTTCTGCATTTGTTCACTTTAGTCTCACACTTTAACCCTGATTAAGCAAGACTCTGGAAATACGTGTGAGGTTCTTTCCCCTATCTGATTACTTTCTATCATACAGGTTACCTTAAACTTGCTTTTGATTTGATATTTTGCTCATTGGGATCACTGTTGTTTGTGCTGGTAGTATCCTATATGTCATGTGTATCTTTGCCTGATAACTCATGTTATTGTGCCTTCAATTTATCTCCTGTGTTAACATGTACAGTATATTCTGTCATTGACAATCTCTTAGTAAGGTTCTGGCCTACTTTTAACGACTACCATTGAGATCCAGCATTTATCACCCCAATATTTAGATATAGACTTATAGGCTGCTGCTTATACTGCTGGTACCCTGTTTTTCATGTTATCACATGGGATAGGCTTCAGCTCCATTATGGACCATTCTGGTTGATAACTATCAAGCCAATGGGCTATTTTAAATGTTTTAATGAATTCTTTTTTGGCTTATATCTTAATAAACTTTTATTTAGGAGATTCCCTTTGTTTGGCAAACTTTTTCTCTTCTTTTTTGTTTATAACCTTTTGGTTAGAGTGATCAATGAGTGGAACAAGCTGCCACGAGAGGTGGTGAGTTCTCCTTCAATGGAAGTCTTCAAACAGAGTCTGGACAGACATCTGACTGGGATGATTTAGCGAATCCTGTTTTGAGCAGGGGGATGGACCAGATGGCCCAGGAGGTCCCTTCCAACTCTACGATTCTATGATTCTATGATTCTATGGTATGCTGTAGTTTGATCCTTTGCATAGGGTGGTGCCCTCTTTACCCTTTTTGTTCAATAAAATCCACTTTAGTCTCCATCTATAACCATGCACTCCATGAAAGCAGAAGATGTAAATATTACACCCCAAAAATGAGTGAGAGAAGAAATGAGGCATATTTTTTTTAAATGATAATAACAAATGTCAGTCCTATTTCATAACATTCAGTATGTTGCAGCTCTCTGTGCTGCTTAGTATTTAATTCATTCTGTAACTCTGTTTAATACTGTATTTAATGTGAACCATGAAATTTAAATAAAGAAAAAAAAAGCCGGATCTGCAAATTTCCAATGTTCTCTGCGTCTTAGACAGATCTGCCTTTCATCTTTTCTTGGTATTTCATATGGTTTTGAAGTTCACAATCACACTCTCACACTAATATAAGTCACCGTATGCTTTTTACTTAATATATTTTACATTTCTTTGAAATTACTATGAACCTTGCATTTTTTTTCTAATTATAAAATACCCAACATTTTACCAGAGCAAAAAGGGTCATTTCAATAATGAAAATGAAGCTATTCTTATCGTAATTTCAGTAAATATTAACTTATTCCCTTGAAGTTACTGAATAAAATTATAAACATAAAAATGTAACATTTTAAGCAACATTTAAAACAGTACAACTCAGAATATGTTCCCTATGTCTCTAATTATATTTGTAGAATGTTTATAGCTATATACCTCTAATGTATGCAACTTAAAGGAACTCTCCTCCCAACAAAGTTGTTATCCTCTTAATATATTGCAATCATCATATTATATAGCACTGTGTATTATTATAATTATTATTTATTTATATAGCACCATTAATTCCATGGTGCTGTACATGAGAAGGGGGGTTACATACAAAGTTATAGATATCGTTAACAGTAAACAAATTTACAATGACGGACTGGTACAGAGGGGAGAGGACCCTGTCCTTGCGGACTTACATTCTATGGGATAAAGAGGAAGAGACAGAAGGTTGGGGGTGCAGCAGCTGTGGTGGTGATGAGGCAGCAGCTCGGCGGTGGTAAGGCGGCAGAATGGTCATTGCAGGCTGTAAGCTTTCCTGAAAAGATGGGTTTTCAGGCTCCATTTGAAGGAACCGAGGGTGGTAGATAACCGGACGTGTTGAGGCATGGAGTTCCAGAGGATGGGGGATATTCGGCAGAAATCTTGGAGGCAGTTGTGTGAGGAATGAATAAGTGTGGAGGAGAGTAGGAGGTCTTGGGAGGATCAAAGATTACGTGAGGGAAAATATTGAAAGATTAGTTCAGAGATATAGGGAGGGGACAGGTTGTGGATGGCTTTGTAGGTCAGTGTTAGTAGTTTGAACTGGATTTGTTGGGGAAATGGGAGCCAGTGGAGGGATTTGCAGAGGGGAGAGATAGGGAGTAGCGAGGAGAGTGTACTTACAATTGCTCATTTGGACTTTCTACCTAGATTTTTTTTCTTTCTTTTTATCTAAGTTTTTTTCATAGAAAAAGAGAAATCTCCACATTCCAGAAATTTGTTCATGGTAAATCAGATTTTTTTTCTTGGGAACAATGTTAACCACAGGGAAGCAATAGCTCATTTCAGTTTACTGTTGATAATTTTTTTTTTTTGCTGTTGGTGAAGTACCAATAGCCATAAAAGAAAATGTATTTTGATTTTGGTGGTTGAAACTAATGTATAAAGAAGGCAATTTCAACCATGACAACGAACTTGAAATTAAATAAATTCTTACACACAAAGAGAATAGACCCATGAAGAAACATAGGGTATTAATAAGCCATTAATTTTTTTTCTTTCTTTGGGATGAGCAACAGGTTTGTTGTTTGGAAAGTGAAAAAGAAATGGGTTTTAAAAAACCATCCAAAAATTATCCTGTTTTGTAAGCAGCATGGTTTTAGCTGTTTGTAAAGTAAAGAATCAATTGCTCATTCAAAATCTATCTAAAAATTATCCCTTATTTTTCAAGAGGCTTCAGATTTATCCTGCACTATAGGATTCCAAACAGCAGGATATTATAGATATTGGATGGGTAAAAAAATCTGTTACTATCTATTGACAATGGCAGCAAGTACATAGTATAGAACATGATGGAAGGCAGGAGCTGTTATGAGCAAGTATACTCGCTAGACAGCCTTAATACATGTGGGGATTTCCTAGCAAACAAGCAATCCCCACATTTATTCAGGCTGGCTAACAGCCGCAAATCATGCAGCTATGGCAACAGAACTAAAGCGGGAGTCACACATAGCAATCTCGCTAACGATATCGCTGCTGAGTCACAACTTTTGTGACACAACAGCGATCTCACCAGCAAGATCGCTGTGTGTGACCCCCTGCCGGTATCACTGATCGCTGCAAGAAACCTCTGGACATATTTTTCGCCGCTGGTCTCCCGCTGGCCAGCACGCATCGCTGCGTGTGACAGGCGGGAGACCAGCGATCAGCTGTAAAAAATAATAAAAAAAATAAAAAATATTGTCATTATCACCTTCCGACATCCCGCGCAGCCATCCCACCTCTCTCCACGCTCCCGGTCCCAGTGATCCTTTGCACGAATGACCGCGAGACTTCGCGATCCCGCGAGACCGTGACATTCTTGTGGTCATTCTCGCAAAGGATCACTGGGACCGGGAGCGTGGAGAGAGGCGGGATGGCTGCACGGGACGTCGGAAGGTGAGAATAGCAATATTTTTTATTTTAATTCTATTTTTTTACAGGGATATGGCATCAGCGCTAACGAACACAGCGATGCCGGGCGCTCGGCATCGCTGTGCTGATCGCTGGTGAAGCTGTCTGTTTGATAGCTCACCAGTGATCACATAGCGACTTACCAGCGATCCTGACACGTTGATATCGTTGTCGGGATCGCTGGTAAGTCGCTATGTGTGACTCCAGCTTAAGTCTTCGAGCACATCCAAATACTCGGAGATCACCCGAGCATGCTCGGTAAATCTCGAGTAATGAGTATACTCTCTATCACTATACTGTAGACTACCGAATAATTGGCATCAGTCATATTTAAATGAAAATTATTACTGATTCCTTCTTTATTGATTTTGACAAATGTAAGGGTTTACACAAAAAAGAAAGTTTGCACATGGCAAATTGGACTAGTTTCTGCCACTGGTCTAATCTACAGACATAGCAGTCTATGGGGTCATGACTCAGGATATTTGCCAGAAAATATACATAATCTAGATACCTGTTTGTTCAGTGACTGAATCTCAGCTTGTTGATGTGTGCCAGGTTTGTACAGCTGCTGATAAAACATCTCTTCTATGATGTTATATATACTGTAATGCTTGATATAGCAATAACAACAGTTTAGGCAAAAGAACTTTGACTTTGCAAGAGCGGAGAGAAGTCTTTTGGTTAGACAAGTGGTCGAAGGTCTGCACAGTGAAATCTACACTGAGCAGGGAATGTGTTATCTTGATGATACAACAATTTTGACTACCTTTCTCTGATTTTACAATTTAGATCGAAAAACATAGCTATCCAATAGACATCTCTTTGCTTGATACTAACAAATATGCCTGAGCACCCACATGCAATTGCGCATACAGCTTGCCATACTTGTGTAAAAAGCTACATGGATGCAGCAGCGCAGATAATGAGGACTCAGTAGTAACTTAACCAACAGATATTTAGTTGATTGACGTGGATATATGTGGTCCCTATTGCAGAATATCAAAGGGTAAAGAAAACTTTGAAAATACAGTAAATTGTTATACAATTAGAATACATCAATTCAGCTTTACTCGGGTTTAACTAAATTCTATTCTCAAACCATTGTTCTGTTGTTACAAGTGAACAACCATGTTCATCATGGGTGTCTTGGACCTTATACCTTGACCAGAAGTGCATCATAGTACTATTGGACCCATCACTGTCGTCACTCTTTCTCTCTCTTTTAGGCAATACAAATCATTTTGTAGTCTGCGATATTATGCCATTAGCCTGCGTGTCCCTTATCAATCAGTCAATTTTCACACCCGTTGTGCTGGCCACTGAAGTCCTCTGAAACACTGCCCTAGTCCCCTTTATATCATATGTCTACACCAGAAGTTACAGCTCACACGAGCATCCTTCTCCTGCAGCTTAGTCATCTCCCTCTGCTCTGGCTCTACACAATTAGCTTGGATGTGATTACTCGATTCATTACTTCGATCTGGTTACTTGGTTCCTCACTCGGATCTGGAAATTGGTTCAGGTCACTCGTAATTGTGGCTATAAGTCAACTCCGCTGCATCGCACACTTGTCCTGCTACAGGTCCAGGCACTGACTCCTCTCCTTCTCTACCCTGCCTGACCTTTTGTAATTAATAACTGTGCTATAGCTGTCATCTGATCTGGTGTTAACCCCAAAATTCCCCCCTCAGGAACCATATACTTCGCTCTACGGTTCCTGTTGATGTAGTTCTTGCTACTTTCTCTTGTTCTACAACATTTGACCTGCAGATGGTGTCTGCTTGCCAAAACTCTATTAAGCCTCAAACTGTGTAAAGCCTATGGAGGCTATTTAAGCATGCCAAAAGTAAAGTTCAAATCACTCCCATTTCGCCTCAATCAAAATAAAACAATAAAAATATCGCCCAATTTATCAATAAAAAAAGATTAACCCGATCACTAAACGGCATAGCGAGAAAAAAAATAAAAAAAACAGAATTACGTTTTTTTGGTTGCTGCGACATTGCATTAAAATGGAATAACGGACGCTCAAAAGAACATATTTGCACAAAAGAGGTATCATTAAAAATGTCACCTCGGCCCGCAAAAAATAAGCCCTCATCCGACCCCAGATCATGAAAAATGGAGACGCTACAGGTCTCAGAATATTGCACATTTTTTTTAGCAAACTTTGGAATTTGTTTTCACCACTTAGATAAAAGAGAACATAGACATGTTTGGTGTCTATGAACTCGTAATGACCTGGAGAATCAAAATGGTAGGTCAGTTTTAGCATTTAGTGAACCTAGCAAAAAAGCCAAGCAAAAAACTAGTGTGGGATTGCACTTTTTTTGGCAATTTCACCGCAATTTTTTTCCCGTTTTCGAGTACCCGACATGCTAAAACCAATGATGTCGTTCAAAAGTACAACTCGTCCCGCAAAATATAAGCCTTTACATGGCCATATTGATGGAAAAATAAAAAAGTTATGGCTCTGGAAAGAAGGGGAGTGAAAAATGAAAACTAAAAATCAAATAAAGCTCCGGTCATGAAGGGGTTAAAAAGAGAAAACAGAGTAGTTTGACAATAAATGGCTTCACTCAACCACTAACCATGAGTGGAGAAAAAGTTTTGGTGTTATCATTCATATTCTCTGAAAAAATACCAAGAAAGCAAAAATTCTGCCAGGGTATGTAAACTTTTGAGCACAACTGTATTTGCTTTTTGTTTGGTGTTACTTTCTAGGCGACACTATGGGGGCCATTATGGGGCAATGAGAGACAATATGGGGGCACAATGGGTGTCATTATGAGGCAAAAAGGAACATTATGGGGCAATAGGGAACATTATGGGGCAATGGGGGACACTTTGGGGCTTTTATGGGGCAATGCGGGCCATTAAGAGGCAATGGGAAACATCATGGTGCAATGGGAGATATTATGGGGGACACTATGGGTGTCACTATGGGGCATAATGAACATTATGGGGCAATGGGTGACACAATGGTGGCCAATATATGGCAATGGGGAACATTATGGGGCCATAGGGGACACTATATGGCCCTTATGGGGCAATGCAGGTCATTATGGGGCAATGGGAAACATCATGGGGCAATATGGGACCCTATGAGGGATATTATGGAGCAATGGGTGACATTATGGAGCTATACAGATAGGCAGTGTTGGGGAGATATTTAGGAAAGGTGGAGTTTTGGGGACATTATGCACAGGGGCAGTGTGTGGGGGACATTATAAAGAGGGGCAGTGTGAGGGAACATTATGGGGAAGGGTTGTGTGTGAAGGATATTATTGAGATGTGTTGTGCAGAGGGGATATTATGGAGAGGGGCATTGTGGGGGCATATTATTAGAAGGGGCAGTGTGGGGGACACTTTTGAGAGGGGTAGTGTGTGAGGACATTATGGAGATGGACAGTATATGGGGATATTATGGAGAGGGGCAATGAGTGCAGCAGCAGCTATCTGGGTGGCTTGTCTCAGACAATCTTGGAGGTAAAGATGCTGGATGTTGATGTCCTGAGCTGGTGTGGTCACGCATGATCTGCGGTTGTGAAGCTGGTTGGATGTACTGCCAAATTCTCTGAAACGACTTTGGAGATGAGCTATGTTAGAGAAATAAAAATTAATTTCACAGGCAACTGCTCTTCTGGACATACCTGCAGTCAGCCCTTAAAATATGCGACATCTGTGGCATTGTGCTGTGATAAAACTGCACCTTTTAGAGTGGCCTTTTACTTTGGCCACCCTAAGGCACACCTGTGCAATAATCCTGGTGGCTAATCCACATCTTGATATGCCACACCTGTGAGGGGGATGGATTATCACGGCAAAGGAGACGAGCTCACAAACAGATTTAGACAGATTTATGAACAATATTTGAGAGAAAAAGTCCTTTTGTGTAGATATAAAAAGTCTTAGACATTTGAGTTCAGGTCATGAAAAATGGGAGCAAAAACAAGTGTTACATTTATATTTTTGTTCAATGTAAATATGTGAAATTAGACTAATAAATCAAATGTGCAAAAAATCAGTAATAATGTTTGCAACATGCAAAATTTGTGAGGCAGTCACAGACATAAAACAAGCAACCAAGAAAGCAGTAGTACAGTTTATGGCATGCACACTTTACGAATCAGTCACACAGTAAATTGACTGTAGTAAATTAAATCTGTGTAATATGCTGCTGCAGTGCAGTATAGTGCCACCTCCACCAGGGGGCGCTGGTGAGGGAAGAGAGGTTGCACACACAGCGTAGCAACACTGAGCAGCAGCACAGGTGTCACAGGTAACAAAAAAGTGGTCAGACAAGCCAAATCAGAAACTCTCAGGAGTAGAAGTACCAAAGGAAACAGCAAAGCACATAGTCAGGAACAATCAAGAAATCAGAGCCTACCGGGAACATGGTAACCAGAACGTGAGACGTAAGACGTACTTGGGGTACAAGCCAGAGTTGAAGCCAGTTAGGGAGCGTGGTATCAGAGATGAAAACAAGAGACGGAGTCCAGGGATGAGGTCGAGTCATACACAAGTACAGGTTGTCAGAGGCAGAAGGATCACTAAAGTATACAGGTCAGCGGTTCTAGCCTGGAAGCTTGGATTATAGCTAACACTGGCCCGCAGGCTGTAGAGGACTGAAATAGCCCAGCCAGCTCCAAAACGAGGCAGAGGGGATTTAACCCCCACATGACCAGTCCAGAGAAAAGACAGCAGAAAACAAACTCTGGACTGGATCGTGACAATCTGTATTTATGAATGATGAGTGAAACTTCAATATTTGGAGAGAGAGATGAAATATTTTTCCATTCTCCGGAAAAATGCTCGCATTTGCCATTCACTTCCATTATGCTTGCTACTGAAGTCGAACACGTCCGATCATCAACACTAGTATTTACCTATTTTCCTCACAAACGTTTCTTTTTCACTGGTGTGCTGTTAGACAGTTTCTTCAGTGTTTTATGGCTTCTTCTGTCTGTCTCTATGGCTAAGCTGTGAGCACAGACGTCCTTTCACTATCCAAATTCACTACAAAATGGCTGCTGCATTTCCTGTTCCTGACTTTACCCTTGGCTTTTTTAGACCCTCCTGATTGTCTGTGCTATGACATGTTATGTGATACCTGCAAGTCTTATGGAAAAACCTGCCAAGACTCCCTCTCTGTAAGACTGTGGTCATTTTAGGTGATCTGTTGTGAATCACATATTGCTTGAATATGCTGGATTCATCAAAACCTTAAAAAAAAATATATATAAATATATGGATTCACATAGACATACATTTGCATAATAACAATGCTTTTATACCTGCTACTATCTATTGCTACCTTTGTGTATGCAGTTGCATGCTGGTTATGGAGAAAGCATCCCGACACAGTAGCACTGTAGCATTATACAGTACACACACTGCTTCCAGCTACAAGCTACAGGCAATAAAACACATTCAGCTACTGCTTTTGACATTGAAAGCCCCCTCTACCTGCTAAATGTGATTATGGCTTATATGGTGGCCTAAATTTTATTTCCACTTCTTCTATTATAAACTTCACACAGTGTATTGATGCCTTGGATTGGCCCCTTTTCCTGCAAAGTGTTCAACAGAACATTGGGGTGCTTTTCTTATACAATTACAGTTACTTGTCCTTCCCAGGTTGTATTCTCATTCATACAGTGCTTCAAGAATAAAATATATACATTACTCATATACTAATACACAGTGGTCAGATGTGGTTTCATATGGAAATTTACCCTGTAGCACGATTCGTTCCCTTTGGAAAGCCTATAGACATAGCCTGCAGCCTCTATAAATAATCCAGCCCTGTCCTTGTGATTTCTCTATTTGAATCAATATTTGAATTTGTTATATTAACAGATGTGAAAATACAAATTGAAACATTGACATTAAAAACACTTAACAAACATAATGCTGACACCACATACTTAAATCTTGATCTACACTCAGAGAAACCAAATTATATTTAATAAGTAGCTCATATTTAAGTTAATTTTAGCTGGCATTTAATAATTATCTAATTCAACAAAAATGTCAGTGGATAGTTGAACAAAAATACATTTTTTTCCGGAGAAGCGTCCATTACTTTTAAACTAGGGTCACACAACTGTATATTCTCTCATTACACTCTGATCAGAGTTTGATCACATTATGAACCTATTGTCTCAAATGAGGAGAAGGAGAAAAAATGTTTCCATATTCTCCATTCTATCAGTCTGTGTAAATTGGACTCCAATCAGATGTCATGCAAGTGCAGTCTCATGTTTTCCATGGACCCATTGACTTGCATGGCCAAGTGTGATCCGAATATCGAACCAAACTTGGGCATGCTTAGATTTTTACCTCCAGGACCAGCTCTGTCCGAGTCAAAAAAACAGACATGTGCACGTCCCTATAGAATAACTATGCTCCAGTGAGATCTGATGTTTTTTCAGATTGCACTTGGACCAATAATACGGTCGCCTGCTCGAGCCCTTAATGTAGTTCCACACATGGCAGAAATTGTTCAATTTGGATTTTACAGCAAATCCACAGCAAAATCCAAATCTCTTACATGTTGTTTCTCCTACAGTTTTCCAGAGGATGCTGCATTGTTACACTGAGTTGTGAACTCCAATAGAAAGTACATGTCCATAGCGTGTGTATAAGGCTTTATAATATTTCATCTACTTTCAAATCCAAAGAAACATTCAAAAGCGAATTAGTTACATGTAAAATCACAATAAAACTTGTTTTGGATCCTAGCTTAGGTCCTCTTAACCCCTTAGCGACAGCTTAATGACCAGGCCAATTTTTACAATTCTGACCACTGTCACTTTATGAGGTTATAACTCTGGAATGCTTTAATGGATCCAGCTGATTCTGAGAATGTTTTTTCATGACATATTGTACTTCATGTTAGTGGTAAAATTTCTTCAATAAGTCTTGTGTTTAGTTATAAAAAAAAAGAAAATATGGCGAAAATTTTGAAAATTTTGCAATTTTAAAACTTTAAATTTTTATGCCCTTAAATCAGAGAGATGTGTCACGCAAATTTCTTAATAAATAACATTTCCCACATGTCTACTTTACATCAGCACAATTTTGGAAGCAAAATTTTTTTTTTGTTAGGAAGTTATAAGGGTTAAAAGTTGACCAGCGATTTCTCATTTTTACAACAACATTTACAAAACCATTTTTTTAGGGACCACATCATATTTAAAGTCATTTTGAGGGGTGTATATGACAGAAAATACCCAAAAGTGGCACCATTCTAAAAACTAGACCCCTCAAGGTGCTTCACAGGAACTAAAGCAATGTGGAAGGAAAAAATTAACATTTAACTTTTTTTTGCAAAAAATTTACTTCGGAACCAATTTTTTATTTTCACAAGTGTCAAAAGAGAAAATCAACCACAAACATTGTTGTACAATTTCTTCTGAATATGCTGATACCCCATCTGTGGGGGTAAACCACTTTTTCAGCACACGGTAAAGCTCACAAGGGATGGAGCGCCGTTTGACTTTTTCAACACAGAATTGGCTGGAATTGAGATTGGATGCCATGTTGCGTTCGGAGAGCCCTTAATGTGCCTAAACAGTGGAAACCCCCCACAAGTGACCCCATTTTGGAAACTAGACCCATTAAAGAACTTATGTAGATGTGTGGTGAGCACTTTGAACCTTCAAGTGCTTCACAGAAGTTTATAAACGCAGAGCAGTGAAAATAAAGTCTTTTTTATTTCCACAAAAGTGATTTTTTAGACCCCAATTTTTAGTCCCCCAAAGTTGGCAAATAGTGGAAACTCCTCAATTCTTGCTTCAACCCTAACCCCAACACACCCCTAACCCTAATCCCAACCCTAACCCTAATCCCAACTCTAATCCTTAATCATAATTCTAACCCTAATCCTAGTTCGCCCTAACCCTAATTCTAACCCTAGCCCTAACCCTAGCCCTAGCCCTGGCCCTAACCCTAGCCCTAGCCCTAACCCTAACCCTAGCCCTAACCCTAGCCTAACCCTAGCCCTAACCCTAGCCCTAACTCTAGCCCTAGCCCTAACCCTAACCCTATCCCTAATGGAAAACTGAAAAAAAAAATATTTTCTTTATTTTGTTTTGTTGACCTAACTAAGGGGGTGATAAACGGGGGGTTATGTACTTTTTTTATTTTGATCACTATGATAGTTTATCATAGTGATCAAAATGAATGAATGGAATCTGCCAGCCGGAGCCGGCAGATTCCCGGCGGGCGCACTGCGCTTGTGCCCGCCATTTTCTTCCGGATCCAAGATGGCGGCGCCCACCAGAGGAAAAGCGAGGTCCGTAAAAACTGACCGATTCATGCTCTCTGGGGTCTCGGCTACCCCGGCTGCCGAGACCCCAGAGAAAATCCGACACTGGGGGGCGCTATTCACTTTCTCCACAGTGCCGTGAATTATCGGCGCTGTGGTTTATGTACACTTAATTACTGCTGTTAAAAGGCGTATCGGCGGTCGCTAAAGATTTAAATTAACATACATTTAGAACAAAAACAGTAATGGAAACTGAATGCCAATGAACCCTTTGCTTTCACACAATTTCTATGAGCTGATGGATGTACCTAATGACCTCCTTTTGACTAATTGTGCCTGCGAGTAATGTGTCCAAAAAAATCTGAGGCACCAGATTTGTAATCTTTTTTTAACAAAAAAATAGCTTTTATTTCATCCTTTAAATCATAAAGTGTGATGTTTCATCCTCACCTGGCCTTTTAAAGCAAATACAGGAAGGGGATAAAACGGTTATTTAAAAAAAATATTTAAAAGAAGACTACAGAACTAATGCCTTTTTTCTTGAAATTATTGTGCCTTTTATCCACAAAATGCCCCGATTCTTTTCTTTTTTTTTAACTTGTCACCAACTTCTCAATTTATTCTATGCACTGTCAGGGTTGCCAACTTGACTTCTTATTTTTTTCTGGTGAACTTATTAAAAAATCACAGACAAACAATATTTCTCATGGACACATTGGAAAACCATAATAAATCCTTATGATTATGAGTGATACATGTCTACAGACCATAATTGTGATATGATGACATCATCTGCATTCAATGTGAATAATCTTTAGAAGTTTATTCAGCTTCAAAAAAACACGTGTGATCCCAGATCTGATGGACCTTCTCCAAGTGCTGACGTCACCAACCTGGAGGAGAAACCCCCACCTGGATCCACGCACTGCATTGCAGGGAAGCCCTCATACCAGAAGATACACCTGATCTGGAATGATGCTGTGGATGTCCAACCTGACTGAATAAATTACCTACCTGATAGAGAATATACATGCACTGACTGCATAGACTGCTAACTGAGAGACTTTGATTACATTGCACCAAACCCCCATTAGGGACAGATCTCCTGACCGCCCATTTGCGGAAGTCTGTGCAGAGGGGGGCGTGTGCGCTAGGCATGTGTCAACCAACTGGCAGCATAAAAGAGTTGCAGCACTTTGGGACAGGAGTAGGATTTTAGGGCAAATGATATCTAAGGGGGGATTGTGATAGAAATATATATTTATGTATTTCATCTAGATCTCACTTGCCTGCTATAGGCTATATGCTAAATGCTATATACTCATATATACTCCATATACTCATATGCCCACATAGATATACATTCAAAGCTATCTTGAACTTTGTAATCAATTGTTCAGAATGACCTAGCTAACTTGTGACCTAGACCAGTGCAAGCCAGATTAGCTCCTTGGTACTTTACCAGACATGAGAAATGAGGAAGTAACAAAAGATGTTCCAAGCCGATATCGGAGTCTTGCTGACATTGCAATACAATGCATAGGAGTATTGTCATGATCTGAAGTGATCTGACAGTTTTAAATCACTGGGTGAACTTTTTTTACTTTGGAAAGTTCCAAGGTGTCTTGACTGTCCCCGGTGGTGGTTTTGATATTGCACTTTAGGTTTTGTGCACTTAATCATGTATCAGGTGTTACACCCTATAAAGGTGTGCTAGAGGTGTGCAATCACTGCCTGTGATATTGTGAGTTGTGTTCACTCTGTTTTGGGAGAGCCTGGATGAAGGATGGAGTTGGTGAGGAGTCCTGCGCAGCTTAGCCAGGGGGGACGTGTTGCAGCTATGGTGTCTGGACGAAGGGCTGGCATGGCGTGGTGGAGTCGCAGTGATGGTGTCAGCGGGAAGTGTCTGCATGGGCTGGTGGAGTGGCGACTATGGAGAGTGGCACTCACCATGTGGGACTTGGCCGCTGAGCTGGACTCAAGCATGCTCGACTTCGTGTCAGCAGCTGAACTCATCCTTGGGACTCTGGTTCTAAGCAGCTGCAACTGGTGTTGGACTCTGCTCCAAGGCTGCACTAAGGTGAAGGATCCTGTTATGGTGATGGATCCAGGTGGAGGAGAAGATGCACTCAGGTGGAGGGCTCTGTTGCTAGGAGCGCACGCAACAGAGCAAAGCTAAGTGGTGTTTCCCCTGTATTGTCTCTTTCCTCATGTGTGTTATTAGTGCAGTGGTGGGATTAGTCTCTGCACCGACCCATTCCCTAGTGAGGGTTTAGGGTCAGGGTGAGCAAGGGCGTTGAGGTACGCGTGCGGCGCCCGGTGCGAAACCGGCATAGGGAACGTTAGGAGTGCAGGGACACTGGCTCAGGGGAGCTCAGGAGGTCTCCAATTCCCTTTTCCCTATTGCAGGGCCCACTATTGTTAAAGTTTCCCAGGTTCCCCCTTTATTATTTGATTATTGTACGTATAACGTGTAATACCTAAATTCGCCAGGTGGAGGAGGCGTATCCACCTGCACGTTTTTATTATTTAAATGCGCCCCACTGGAGGCGGTGTATCCAGGGTCACGTGTGTTATGGGTTCACCTTGCGGCATCATCTGCGTCCTGACACACGTGATCATGACATTATCACAGGCCATTCAGTTTTTTATCTGGTGAGCTTTGGCCATGTGGAGACCGCTGAGTAATTGCTGCCGGGCCTCACTGATGTGAATGGGGAGCGGCATGGTGTGTTAGAGCCGCTGCAGCAGCAGTTATCAGGGTCTGGGGCCTCTGCTCAGATAACCAGAGAAACAAAAATGGCGGCTGCGGTCTGGCAAAAGCCCCTAGAGTCGCTGCTGGGGAGCGGGAATTGCTCTCGCACGGGGAGGTACCCAGGCAGGTGGGAGGAATGGTGCCCCACGGAGCTGCCTGGTATTCCCCGAGGTGAAGTGGTACATCCCTGTGGTGAGCAGACTAGGTGTGTAGTCGCTGCTGGGGAGCGGGACTTGCTCTTACAGGGGACGCACCCAGGCAGGTGGGAGGAATGGTGCCCCACGGAGCTGCCTGGTATTCCCCGAGGTGAAGGGGTACGTCCCTGTAGTGAGCAGATTGGTGAATAGTCCGCGGGGCTCATGCCAAATCTTCGATGCCGCCCCTCCTGGTCGTGTGGAGGCGACCAGCGAGTATATATATTTTCCTCCATATTCCTGCGGCTATGGTACTAAAACCCCCTAGAGTCGCTGCTGGGGAGCGGGACTGGTTCATGCATGCGGGCGCACCCAGGCAGGTGGGAGGAATGGTGCCCCACGGAGCTGCCTGGTATTCCCCGAGGTGAAGGGGTACGCCCCTGTGGTGAGCTGACTGGTGTGATAGTCCGCGGGGTTTACGCCATATCTTCTATGCCATCGAAGAAGCCGCCCTCCTGGTCATGTGGAGGCGACCAGCGAGAGTATATTTCCTCCATTTCCCGGTCCCCTTCTCCTCCTGGTGTGTGCAGCAGGTGTGCTGCGGGTGAGTAGGGACAAATCTCTACCCTCGCCATTAACCAACCCTAGGAGGCGCAGTCCTCATGGTGAAAGGGTTGGAGGGTGGTGTCCCATGGTGAATAGTGGGGGTGTGAGTGTGGTGACACAGGGGGACGCCTCTGTTGCCAAGTCCAGAGTGAGTTCACCAAAAAATGACAAACGAATGTGTGTAATAAACGTTCAGGTCCGGACCTGTGTGTGAACGAGCATGTATGGGTTCCACCAAAAAACATCTTGGAAATGTGTTGTGGAGTCTGATCAGCTCATAACAAACAAACATACACATACATAAACTCGTTCCCCAGGTCGGCGCTGTGGAGATGAGTGGTGCCTCCAAAATGAACATGTATTGCCAATACCAGCGGTGTTTGTCATAAACCTGAAGTGTCAGGTAATGGTGGGGTGAACTCAGGGTCTGGGCGTCCCCGCTGTGGGTGTTTCCCTAATGAGGGGTGGTCTTGAGGGTCCAGAGGCCCCTCATTAAGGAGGGGGTACTGTCATGATCTGAAGTGATCTGACAGTTTTAAATCACTGGGTGAACTTTTTTTTACTTTGGAAAGTTCCAAGGTGTCTTGACTGTCCCCGGTGGTGGTTTTGATATTGCACTTTAGGTTTTGTGCACTTAATCATGTATCAGGTGTTACACCCTATAAAGGTGTGCTAGAGGTGTGCAATCACTGCCTGTGATATTGTGAGTTGTGTTCACTCTGTTTTGGGAGAGCCTGGATGAAGGATGGAGCTGGTGAGGAGTCCTGCGCAGCTTAGCCAGGGGGGACGTGTTGCAGCTATGGTGTCTGGACGAAGGGCTGGCATGGCGTGGTGGAGTCGCAGTGATGGTGTCAGCGGGAAGTGTCTGCATGGGCTGGTGGAGTGGCGACTATGGAGAGTGGCACTCACCATGTGGGACTTGGCCGCTGAGCTGGACTCAAGCATGCTCAACTTCGTGTCAGCAGCTGAACTCATCCTTGGGACTCTGGTTCTAAGCAGCTGCAACTGGTGTTGGACTCTGCTCCAAGGCTGCACTAAGGTGAAGGATCCTGTTATGGTGATGGATCCAGGTGGAGGAGAAGATGCACTCAGGTGGAGGGCTCTGTTGCTAGGAGCGCACGCAACAGAGCAAAGCTAAGCGGTGTTTCCCCTGTATTGTCTCTTTCCTCATGTGTGTTATTAGTGCAGTGGTGGGATTAGTCTCCGCACCGACCCATTCCCTAGTGAGGGTTTAGGGTCAGGGTGAGCAAGGGCGTTGAGGTACGCATGCGGCGCCCGGTGCGAAACCGGCATAGGGAACGTTAGGAGTGCAGGGACACTGGCTCAGGGGAGCTCAGGAGGTCTCCAATTCCCTTTTCAATATTGCAGGGCCCACCATTGTTAAAGTTTCCCAGGTTCCCCCTTTATTATTTGATTATTGTATGTATAACGTGTAATACCTAAATTCGCCAGGTGGAGGCGGCGTATCCACCTGCATGTTTTTATTATTTAAATGCGCCCCACTGGAGGCGGTGTATCCAGGGTCACGTGTGTTATGGGTTCGCCTTGCGGCATCATCTGCGTCCTGACACACGTGATCATGACAAGTATATCATATGATGTTAAGTCACCCTCATGCCGGACACTGCCATATATGTTCATGTATTCAAACTAGCCAATAAGATAAGAAGTTCAGCCTCATGTTAATGGGGTAACCACCCTTTACTACATGCATCTATAAATATATGTATGTACAATAAACTAGCAGAGTTCTGCTGGAATAAGTTGTTGCTAACCAGGTGTAGCTTCTTCTGTTCCTTGAGCGCTCAATAAGACTCTGTCTAATTAGGACAAGCCGCAGCACACACAAGGGTATATCTACCCAATCAAATTTCCACATCACACGGATACCTTAAAAAAAATGTATGGACTGGAATTTGTGGAATGTTGGTTACCTTGTGTAATAAATATCGGTAGCCTGTGATACTTTTTCTCTTCGTGGTTATCATCACTGTGTATATCTGAATTCAGGGGGACTATCTCAGACTGCTGTTGCCTATTGTGGAAGGGAGTATGAAAACCTGGTGACCATCTTTGGTGAAATGGTATGACAAATCCTAAACTGGGAGCATACCGGGTGTATTTTCTAAGCAACCAGAACAGCGAGAACAATCCTCAATGTCCTCAACTGTGCCAAAAGTATGCATAAAATGTAATACAGTAATGAAGAATAATGTCCAGCGAATAACAAAAAGATAAAATTTAACTTTTAATGCAAACAATGGTTAAAATTCCATTTAAATAATGTCCAGCACAATAAACACACTGGCTCAATGCCACTAATGATCAATGCGTTTTGACCTGTGGATCATGATTAAGACCTTACAGGTCGAAACGCGTTGATCATTAGCGGCATTGAGCCAGAATGTGTATTGTGCTGGACATTATTTAAATGGAATTATAAACAATTGTTTGTATTAAAAGTTAAATTTTATCTTTTGATAATTCGCTGGACGTTATTCTTCATTACTGCATCTTGCTGTGTTTGCTTCACTCTTGTCCGTGCGGAGCACTAAGAAGCAAGCTGGACATCTAGATGGACTAAAAGTGGTAGGCTGACTTCTCTTATTTTTTAAAATGTTATATCTGATTTCTAATATTACGTTTTGAGACACTTAAATCAATGCTCTACCCATCCTATGTGCACCTACTGTTAGGGCACAAAAATAATAATGGTAACGTAACCTCTTCCATGCACCATGCTGTTCCTTGTTTTTCAGAGGACCATAAAAATATATACAGCAGTGAAATTGTATGCGGTTTCTTCAAACTGTACTAAAAGAGATTAGTGTAGAGAGAGAAATAAGTGTTTGTCGCCTTATGGACACTTTGATCTCTTAAAAGAGTCTTTATCATTTGTATGGGTTGTTCAGGCTCCCAGCATTGGTATTGAAATCTATAAATGGCTTATTTGGTCTTACTTGTACTGTACAAACAAGAATGGATGATAGCGAAAAAGGAAATAAGGATGGCATTTTCTTACATATGGTAAATGAGGAAAATACTTGCCAAGGATCATTGACTGTACTGTACATGTTGTTTGACTAGGTTGGTGATATTCATTAATCTAGACAGTACTGAGGAACACAGTGTTATTACCATCTTGATGATGTCAGCTATTGATTTTTCTTCATTGTACAAGTACTACAAGGTGATGCTGATTGTGGTTTCAGTAACGTTTTACAGTTTAGCTGTTCAAGTACTGATTGATCAAGGCAATCTATAAAAGAGATACTCTAGTAAATTCATTTGTCAGCTATAGGTTTTAATGTTTCTAAACACCACATTAAGATGATGTGTAATTAACCTAATTTATTCCTTTTTATTAAATGTTCAAAGCCTAGCTCCATGATGATATTTCACCCATTGTCAAAGAAAAGTAATAGGATATGCTCTGTATGTACCCCTGAAAATTTTTTTTGTAATCTGCCTTTAAGGCAATGTCCAGTAATCAAAAAAATTACATAAATATATCTAAAAAAGTAAGTTTTATAACATATACTTCAATTATATCAAATATACTCCAGTCATCAAGCATTGCCAATCAGGTTTGCCAGCTCTACACATATTCCTGTGCTGGACTCAGTAGTAGTTCTCTTTCTTGGTACAAGGCCAATGCTGTGCACGAACAGGCATGTTCTCAGTCAAAGATTGGCTCTGAAAAAAGATGATACACAAATAAAGAAGGTGTTTGCTTTACCTATTGAAGAGAGCAGTCAACAAGATCCCTTCACACATAGCAGTGGTCATGTCCTGACATAGGAAATGCTCTCTCCAGTTGACAACACCTAGGACTTAAATTGGCCCTGAAAAGTTATGCCTGTAATTCAACCACCTAGTACTGTATAATTCACTAAATAAGTAAGTTACAATACAGAAATTAGTTTTAAAGTATATTTAGTTAAGATTTTTTTTTTTATGGTAAACCCCCATTATTATCAATAAATATGTAAACTATACTTTAGTCATTTGAAGGCTATTACTTGGTTCTACTATATTTTAACTAAATAGAGAAAAACAGAGAATCTGTCAGTACTGGATTCCCCATATAAGTAAAAGTAGAGCATGTTAGACATGGTAATAAGCATTGAGCTCATGTGTCTTTTACCGGCAGGAGTCATTGGGGACACATTTGCAACAATGTTTAATCCACTCATAAGAGCAGGGCACAGCCCTGAGCAGTCACAGCTGTTCTTCGATTATATCCACTATTCTGTTGATTGAGGCCCTGCCCAGCCTATGATGTGCTGTGTAGGTCTGATTGAGCACACCTGACTAACTGATCAAATTTGAGATCCATACCAATAATATGTGAAGGCTGTTGGTTCTTTGGGATATTTGGCCATCTCATGCATCTTACCGACCATTTCTTGTTCACATTTCTTTCCGTTATTGGTCAGATAAGTGTGGTTGAACATTTTTAAAACACTATATTTGTATACAAAATGTATTGTATAAGAAAAAGTTGACACGGCAATAGTCAGGGCAGTGCGAGAGAAAACTGAAAACCCTATCATGGCTAAGAAGGTGTGCCTGCGCCTATACTTCTTCCACATCCTCCTTGACACATCCATAACAGCAATAGGGCAACGCATTGCATCCACCATTGGTTCTCATTATTTTTGTTCATGCATGGTAAAGTGCTGCCAAGAAGTTTTGCAGCTTGAAAACACGGGTGACAAAAGATATAGATTGTATGAGTTTTTTCTGTGTATCAAGCAGCAAATCTTGTGCCAGATAGCTTCCATCAGCTGCAACTGGGTAAAGTGATGAGAAACAACGCCTTGGAACATTCTGCCTGCCATTTGGGTAATTTTAGCAATGTAAGGCCGGTTTCACATTAGCGCTTTTTAAGCGCACGCACGGCCGGGGGTAGCTCCGCCCCCGAGCCGGCTCTCTGCCCAGCGTGCCCGCCCCTTGCTTGTAGCGCCGCCTACTAGCGGACAGCGGCGCCTGCGATCGGCGCACCCTATCTTTAGCATAGGGTGCGCAGATCGTGCGCAGGCCGTGCGCTAGTTGCGCTTTGACCTGCGCTGCGCACTTTTGACGGTGCGCCGTGCGCGCCAAAATCAAACTTTTCAGATTTTGGCGCGCACGGCGCACCGTCAAAAGTGCGCAGCGCAGGTCAAAGCGCAACTAGCGCACGGCCTGCGCACGATCTGCGCACCCTATGCTAAAGATAGGGTGCGCCGATCGCAAGCGCCGCTGTCCGCTAGTAGGCGGCGCTACAAGCAAGGGGCAGGCACGCCGGGCAGAGAGCCGGCTCGGGGGCGGAGCTACCCCCGGCCGTGCGTGCGCTTAAAAAGCGCTAATGTGAAACCGGCCTAACTGACGCTCTCTGCAAGGTGCATGTACTGAACTTAACAGTACAAACTATTTTAAATAAATATGCATATTTTAGGACATTGATGGCCATAACCTGGATAGTGTCTAGTCATTTCAACCATTTTTACATGGTGAAGCATTCAGGCTCCACGACTCCAGGTTTTGCAAAAAACATAATGATTTGCTTTAAAGGGAATCTGTCACCTCATTTTTCGCATATAAGCTGCGGCCACCACCATTAGGGGCTTATCTACAACATTCTAAATTGCTGTAGATAAGCCCCGATGTAACCTGAAAGATAAGAAAAACAAGTATTATTATACTCACCGGGGAGCGGACCGATCCAATGGGTGTCGCTGTCCGAGTCTGGTACCTTCCATCTTTATGCAATGTCGTGCTCTTCCTTGTTTCTGTTGTGGCTCCTGCGCAAGCATAATTCTCTGCCCTGTTGAGGGCAGAGCCAAGTACTGCAGTTCGCAGGTGCAAGGTAAGGTCAGAGAGGCCAAGCGCCTGCGTACTACAGTACTTTACTCTGCCCTCAACAGGGCAAAGCTGTGACTGAAGCAAGGAAGAGGATGTCATCGCATGAAGATGGGAGGAGCCGGACCCAGACCTGTGTCACCCATCGGACCGGACCGCCCCCCCCAGGTGAGTATAATCTAACTTGTTTTTCTTATCTTTAAGGTTACATCGGGGGCTTATCTACAGCATTACAGAATGTTGTAGATAGGCCCCTAATGGCGAAATATATGCGAAAAATGAGGTGACAGATTCCCTTTAATACTGCGTGATTTAGAAGCAATAGGTGCTTGAGTAAATTTGAGGTCCACCATTGGCAGCTGATGAAGGATGTGTCTTGCCTTCTGAAGCCTTTTCAAGGCTTGTGTGTAAACAATAACAGAACAGGAATCATCCTTCCAAAAAGGATTATTTT
The DNA here is from genome assembly GCF_039654945.1 of Dendrobates tinctorius. Classification (NCBI taxonomy): domain Eukaryota; kingdom Metazoa; phylum Chordata; class Amphibia; order Anura; family Dendrobatidae; genus Dendrobates; species Dendrobates tinctorius. Next base: position 11,060,306 of record NW_027361830.1, read on the forward strand.
TTGAATAGTTTTACAATTTAGAAAATCTAAAAATTGTGTTAGTGTAATGTGTTGTTAAAACAGTTGTTGGTAACCACCAGTTACCATCCATTTACCCATTGCTATACATGTTGGTTTACTTTCACGTTGTTTAGGATGTGTTTACAAATATTTTTGGGGAGAAAATTTCCTGCAGCTAGGGAACCAAATCTCGATCATCTCTAATTAAAAGTGTGTACCAGCAAACTCATCTTTAGAAATATTTTGCTTCTAGTTGGTATAAATATTTTCCATACTATTGATTTGCTATGTCTCTCTTCTTAGCTTTAGCAGGAGCTCCTTTATTATTCATTTTTGAAGGTTTATGCCACATAATTATTGCAGCATGTAAGATTCTCTTTAATCTGACTGTTGACATGATGTAATTATGTCCCGCTTTCTGAGACTTGTTTTACATGTTTACATTTCAGCCACTGTAACAGCATCATAACATTATAGTCTATGTTAACTAATTGGGTTTCCTTATCCAAGAGTTTTTTTTAAACCATGATGGCTTGGATAGTTAGGAAAGTAAGAAAAAAGCACAAAATGGTAAACATAAAAAAGTATAACTTAAGTTAATTAAGGTTCATGCATGAACCCATGAGTTAGATATATCAATGCTATTTACTATGCATTCATGACCTGCACCAAAATAATAAAATATTGGCTCACCTAGAAAAATGTATTTTCATAAATATATTGTTAAGTTTTTTCAATGGTTCTAATATATAAAGACCACAAAAATTTAATATAAACAATGAAAAAAACACACAAGTATAACTGTAGATTTTATTGGATAACATCACATCAAATCATATTTAGTTGACTAATGATTTACTAGATACAGTATAATATATAACTAAACTGAAGGTGTATTTCTGATAATTTAATAGACATAGTTGAGAAAATTCTAAAATATAATTTTTTGTTGCAGTAAATCAATAAGCACATTGCAGGATTTTATTTAAAATGTTAAAGGGCTTGTTCCACAATTAAATATTAATTAATTCTTTTAGATCATGCAAAACATAACAATTTTTCAATAGGAATAATTTAAAAAAAATACTCCTGTGACTAGATATTACTGTTTCATACTTGAAATAGTACCCCCTACTGTTCTTTTCATTCTTTCTCAGAACATCCACCTAATGTGTTGAATGCTAGAAATATGTTACCTCGCCGGTAAGATCAATATTTAGACACATTCTTTAAAGTGATTCCAATTGAAGCATATTTTGCATAACCTAACTTGAAAGTGTTTCCTGGATCACAATATTGTCTATGTTTAAGATACACCATAATTTTGAGACAAGTGGGTATGAGAGATGATCAGTTTAATCCACTACTAATTGATTTTGAGTTGAACTTCATGAAATTAGCAGTTCTTGCCAGATTCAAATTATTTGCGGTTTGATTGGCGTGAATCGCTAAAAATATTCTTGCTGCCGTTTCACACATTGCATCAGCCAGAGACTGGGATACTTGACATCATGGCTTCCCTATAATGCCTTGCAGACATTACTTCACATTGTCTAGCAGTCATTTTAGGACTTTACAGCCTAGAGGTAGGAAGTAATGGCACACAACCCATCAGAGTTAGGACTAGAAAGGCATAATCTAGAGTTTGTACTTTTACAGCACTGAAGAAAATAGAAAATGGGAGTGGTGATCTAAGTCAGTAAATAATACAGGAAATTAATGTAATACATGTTTGGCTTTTTGTATATCTTTGCCAATAATTGAACCATAAACCACACAATTAAACTGTGGGCGGTTGACAGATTTGGAATCTATGTACCTACCTTGCATTTGTTCTTACATCTTCCTTTTTAGGCACTGGAATTTAACTTGCTTTGCAAAAAAAGCTAAAAAGATTTTACACTAAATCAAGACTTTTTACTATGCAGGTCTGGTTTGGCACAACGGTTTAAGATTGCCAATTTTAGATATGTACATGCAACACTGATAGTACAGGTGCGCTGTTGTTGCATTTGCATTTTTAGCTGTCTCATGTACATAGCATTTCATATTTTTTGTGGTTGAGTGTGGCGAAACATTTTTATAAGCTTTATACTAGTGTCATGACTCTGTTGTCGGGTGTTCCAGAACCAGGGGCTCTTTCCCTTTCCCTAATGCCCAGGACACCCTATCTCGCCCTGCTCCCTGGATTACGTCTGATGGTGAAGATGCCAGGGCCACGTGCCTTGCCTCAGCTCTTGAATCTACTCTCAGTCTGTACCCTTCCCCCACCCAGTGAAGAGGGGAGTGGTATTTACCTTTTGTGGGTATAAGTTAAGACACTAAAACATGCGTCAGGGCAGGGCGCATCCAGGGGAGTTCTCTTATACCCGCATAAGGTAAATACTGGTTGGCTATATAATTGACTTACTTAAAGTCAGCAGTACCGATGCTATAATTATTTAATTACCACTTACCTAAATTTTGGGACCTCTGCCTTAGCCACCTTTACTTGCTGCACATTTTGCATTTTATTTTCTACTGGGTATTTCACCTTTTGCACACTGATACACTTGTAGATTGCAAATAATTTTTTCTCTACCTGTGGCACCTATATCTATTATCTGTGTCTATTTTGGAGATAAACATGCTGTTATTTATTCAGTATTTTATTACAAGTTGCCACACTATTTTGTAATCCATGCCGTCCCCTGTGCAGTGCCCTTTTCTATGGTATTTTGTTCTCTACTCTACCTCACATTGTTGTACATGCTTTAATAAATATTGCTATATATATATATTCAAATTACTGGACACTCTTTCCTTTTTTTCCTTTGTATATTATTCTAATCTCTGATTTGTCCATTGTATTTTCCATTGGTGCACTTATGGTGATGATGGTACCCCTGTTTTGTGATTTATATGTGCATCTTGCCTTGAGGTCTTTAGTATATACCGTAGTACACCAAACCAGACTCATAAGGTAGTACTAGCAGGGGTAGCAAAATATACCTTTCATACAAATATACTCACACATGTAACAGGAATGCACCGAGGAGTGGAGGATGGGATAAAACCAAAGTAGAAGATGAAAGGGAATTATGACACACGCAAAACCTAGCAACAGTCACAGATAAATCCACCAAATGCCTTTCTCCAATAATAACCACTAACAACCTCCAGCCATGCAGCAAAAGCTAGCTCTGACAATGAGTGCTAGCCAGGACCCAGATTTTATAGGAGATGGGAGTAGCTAACAGTGCACAGCTGTGAGCATCAATGCACCAAGAGTTCTCAACAGAGCACTGCCAAAAGAAATTTACACCATTTAATAAGAAAATGAAGTGCTTCTAATCTGCTTCTAATCAGTGCAGGAATTGGAGAAATCAGAGGCTGCAGAGTCAGACCTAAGTACTAGCGTATATAGTACACAGCTGCACAGATATGGGTTGCAGAGTACATACAGTGGCTTTTGGCACCGTATTCCTATAGATATGGGTTTCAGAGTTTACACAGCAGGTTTCAGCACAGTACTCCCACAGATATGGGTTACAGAGTATACATAACGGCATTTTTTCAGAGTGCGCAGTCAGAATGTGTCCCTCATGCCAGCTGCATCCTATCCCTACATTAGTAAGAGCAGAATGGTGGCGACATTCGTGTTCCGGTCTTTATACAGCTGTGCCAATATTTCACATCACTGGAATGGTGCCGGAAGTGCCCATAGTCTAAAAACTTGTTGACTGGCTGCACTGGAACCTTTCAACAAGCTTTACTAGTCTGACAAACTCGAACAGGAAGCTGGATGCACAGTACAAAGTCCATGTTTAGGGTTCATTTACTGGACACTAGGTGTCCAGTATGGACCTCAAACTTCACCATTTGCCTTCGGTCATCCCTATTCAACACCATTGAACATCTTTAGGTTGAACTAGAAAGGCGATTGTGCACCATTCCCTCTTATCTCTAGCATCAATGTCTGACCTCAGAAATGCACTTCTAGGTGAATGGGAAAAAAATTTCCACATGACCACTCCAAAATGTAGTGGAACATCTACAACAACATTTTGAAAGTTGACAGAAAAAAAGATTTACTATAGAAATCCTTGCATTTGCTACAAATATATATATAAAGATTATTTATCCTAAAGGACCAAACAATGTATACTTTATTTCATACAGTATATAGTGTAACCAGTAAGTTTTACCGTAGCATATTCACTATTATTTTAATGGGTGGATTGCTCTAATTACTTATGAGAACAACACACACATATAGAATTCTCCACAGGGAGCATGAAATTCTTCCAGGTTTTTAGCTTATACATCAGCTAAGGTTTAAGTTATCTCTTGTATTCCGTATTAGAGTAATGAATTCAGCATATGACAATCTGCTAGATGTAATATATGTGTTAAGCATTTAAGTATTTTAAATTAAATTCTGAATATGGGGGTAAATACTTGATTTATTTGATGACTTTAGCCTTTAGGAGCCTTTAGGGAATAAGTCTCAGTAATGGTGGTCTGTGTACAATTAACCAAGAGTTGCCGTATAAGTGTGCATTTTTTAGTGTAATGTATAAAAACACTGGTGAACCTTCCTAATAAGTGTTTTAATTTTAGTATAGATTTCCTAACATTCCCTGCTTATTGTAAGCAGATTTACTATAAACGGATACTCCTGTTCTTCTTTTAATAGTACAGTTTTAAAGGTGAACATTTTGGAATAATATTTGCATAATGCCTTGTCAAAAAAGGCAGAAATGTTCTTTATTTTTGTAATCTCATCATTTTCCTCAGTAAATTACATATTTCTCTGATGTTGTTTCTTCTGAACTGCAGTGCTGAGGAACCTGTCATAGGCTACTGTGGTCTCCTAGTGCTTAAAGAACCTTTAATGCCAAGATCAGGAGATAATTGCCGATCAAATTAACATCAACCCAGTTGGAAATAACTGTCTTACTGCCAGGAATATACAAAGAATACTACACATACATGCACACAACAACACTATTACTGTTGACTGGATATCAATTAATGAGGTAAAAAAAAGCCAAGAGTCATGACCCTTCATGAGCCATAATCAGTAAAAAGATTTGTTGACATTCTACTCTGCTAGTAATACCTGTTATTAAAAGAGAATCATAAATTTGTGTCTGAATTATCATAACATCATCAACTGCTGACATATATGTTTGAATCCACACAAACATATTAACAGTAGAGTTGAGCGATACCGTCCGATACTTCAAAGTATCGTATCGGATGGTATCGGCCGATCTTTAAAAAAAGTATCGGTATCGCCGATTCCGATACCGGAAGTCCCATTCAAGTCTATGGGACTTCCGGTATCGGAATAAGAAAAACCCTTTCCTGCCCTTGTACAGCCTCTCTGGGGTCTGTACGGGCCTTTCGGGGGGCTGTGCCGGCCTGCCAGGGGGTCTGTGCAGGCTCCGGTGGTCTGTGCCGGCCTGCCGGTGGTCTGTGCAGGCTCCGGGGGGCTGTGCCGGCCTGCCGGGGGGCTGTGCCGGCCTGCCGGTGGTCTGTGCAGGCTCCGGGGGGCTGTGCCGGCCTGCCGGGGGGCTGTGCCGGCCTGCCGGGGGGCTGTGCCGGCTCCGGGGGGCTGTGCCGGCCTGCCGGGGGGCTGTGCAGGCTCCGGGGGTCTGTGCAGGCATCGTCCGATGGGACTACAAGTCCCATCGGGCGATGCCTGCTACCATGACAGTGATTGACACATTAGCCAATGATGGGACAGTAGTAGTCCCATCATCCGGCTAATGTGTTAAATGTAAAAAAAAAAAAAAAAAAAAAAATTACATGCTACATACATACAACATGCATACTACATACATGCTACATTCATACTACATACATGCTACATACATACTACATATATACTACATGCATGCTACATACATACTGCATGCTACATACATACCACATACATACTACATACATACTACATATATACTACATGCATGCTACATACATACTACATGCTACATACATACCACATACATACTACATATATACTACATGCATGCTACATACATACTACATGCTACATACATACCACATATATACTACATACATACTACATATATACTGCATGCTACATACATACTACATATATACTACATGCATGCTACATACATACTACATATATACTACATGCATGCTACATACATACTGCATGCTACATACATACCACATACATACTACATACATACTACATATATACTACATGCATGCTACATACATACTACATGCTACATACATACCACATACATACTACATATATACTACATGCATGCTACATACATACTACATGCTACATACATACCACATATATACTACATACATACTACATATATACTGCATGCTACATACATACTACATATATACTACATGCATGCTACATACATACTACATACCACATACATACCACATACATACTACATACATACTACATACATACTACATGCTACATACATACTACATGCTACATACATACTACATATATACTACATGCATGCTACATACATACTACATATATACTACATGCATGCTACATACATACTACATGCTACATGCATGCTACATACATACTACATACATACTACATGCTACATACATACCACATATATACTACATACATACAATACATTCATACAATACATACATAGACATACAGTACATATAACATAGAGTAACATACTTACCAATACTTGTCACATTGTTCCCCGAAGCCATTGTCGTCTACGGAATAAATATTAACATAACAAACCACAAAAATACTCACCCACGATCCGAAGCAGTCCACGAGTGTGTCCCACGACGATCTTGGGTAGAGAACTGCAGCATCAGATGATGCTGCCGTTCTCTACGGGCTGCAGGAATCCAATGACGGAAGGTAGGTATCCTTCCGCACTGTATTCCTCCGCCACTTAAAAAAAAAAAAAGTCCCTAGTCTCACTTTATGCCATTGCTGTGTGGGAATTTCCCACACAGCAATGGCATAAAGTGAGACTAGGGACTTTTTTTTTTAAGTGGCGGAGGAATACAGTGCGGAAGGATACCTACCTTCCGTCATTGGATTCCTGCAGCCCGTAGAGAACGGCAGCATCATCTGATGCTGCAGTTCTCTACCCAAGATCGTCGTGGGACACACTCGTGGACTGCTTCGGATCGTGGGTGAGTATTTTTGTGGTTTGTTATGTTAATATTTATTCCGTAGACGACAATGGCTTCGGGGAACAATGTGACAAGTATTGGTAAGTATGTTACTCTATGTTATATGTACTGTATGTCTATGTATGTATTGTATGAATGTATTGTATGTATGTAGTATATATGTGGTATGTATGTAGCATGTAGTATGTATGTAGTATGTATGTAGCATGCATGTAGCATGTAGTATGTATGTAGCATGCATGTAGTATATATGTAGTATGTATGTAGCATGCATGTAGTATATATGTAGTATGTATGTAGCATGTAGTATGTATGTAGCATGCATGTAGTATATATGTAGTATGTATGTAGCATGCAGTATATATGTAGTATGTATGTAGTATATATGTGGTATGTATGTAGCATGTAGTATGTATGTAGCATGCATGTAGTATATATGTAGTATGTATGTGGTATGTATGTAGCATGCAGTATGTATGTAGCATGCATGTAGTATGTATGTAGTATGTATGTAGTATGTATGTAGCATGCAGTATGTATGTAGTATGTATGTAGTATATATGTAGTATGTATGTAGCATGCATGTAGTAAGTATGTAGCATGTATGTAGTATGTATGTAGTATATATGTAGTATGTATGTAGCATGTAGTATGTATGTAGCATGCATGTAGTATGTATGTAGTATTTTTTTTTTTTTTTTTTAACATTTAACACATTAGCCGGATGATGGGACTACTACTGTCCCATCATTGGCTAATGTGTCAATCACTGTCATGGTAGCAGGCATCGCCCGATGGGACTTGTAGTCCCATCGGACGATGCTTGCACAGACCCCCGGACATCAGCACAGCCCCCCGGCAGGCCGGCACAGCCCCCCGGCAGGCCGGTACAGACCCCCACAGGGTGCACAGACCACCGGCAGGCCGGCACAGCCCCCCGGCAGGCCGGTACAGACCCCGGGCAGTCCACACAGCCCCCCGGCAGGCCGGCACAGCCCCCCGGCAGGCCGGCAGAGACCCCCGGAAGGCCCGAAATGACGGCGCATCATGATGCGCACACACCGCGCATCATGATGACGTCAGGCCGTCAATCAACTGAACTTCCGATTCCGATGCCGAATTCCGATATTGAAAAAATATCGGAAGTCGGTATCGGAATTCCGATACAGCAAGTATCGGCCGATACCCGATACTTGCGGTATCGGAATGCTCAACACTAATTAACAGTAAATCAATAACTCATAAATAATACTATTAGGCTGAAGCTGAATGTTTAGGTGCTTATCAAATGCATCAGTGGGTTGTTCCATGACATGTCCTCTCATTTAATATGACAAAAGGATATTGACTTCTTAAACATGCTCTGGCATTTTGAGTGCCTTCCATTCTTTACTCATGCTTTTCTATTTAGATAATCCCAACATCAATACATATCATTCAGAGCATCCATTATTTGTGTCACAATAATATGATGGACTTCTGGCTTAAATGTATCTCAGCTGTTGTATGTAGAGTTGTGGGTAGAGATGGGCGAACCCGCACAGTAAAGTTTGGCGTCCATACTGAACACCTACTGTTCGGGCACGAACATGAAACATGGACTTCAACAGGCAGTCCGTGTTACTGTTCGGGTTTGGCTGCCCGATATCCATGTGTTTGCCGCGCTGTTATGTGCATGACAGCGTAGCAAACACGGCTTCTGATCGATGGTGAAATCATTCCCGCCGGCCAGAGAGCCGCAGTTCCCACACTGTCAAAAGACAGTGTGAGCGTTCAACTCTCCGTCCTTCTGTCTCAGGCTGCAATCCATGTCTGGGGGCAAAACAGTTTTCAACCTGCATGGTGCCAAGATGCGACTGTCCAAGCTCAGAACCACTGGTGACTGAACTGCTGCAAGCTCAGCCTTAGTGATCAGCGGTGATATCATCAAGGTTACTGCTGGTCAGTCAGGCTGCATTACCTGCCAGGCTGAACTGCCATGACCCTGGCAAGATCCCCGCTAGTACCATGAGAAAACCTCTAACAAAAATACAGGGGAACCCACACTGTTTTTTTTTAAATTATTTATTTACAGTGCAGGAGCCGGCTAATGAATACACCCATCAGCCGCTCCTGCTCTCGCTGTTAATAGCGGCAGCAGGTGTCAGATGATGGGAGCTGTAGTCCCATCAGCTGACACCAGTGACTGGAGGTAAACTATATACCTCCGATCACAGCTGGGTACTCACATTGTCTTCACTAGCTGGGACGAATGCACCGCCGAACATGACAGCATTGCAAACAATGTTTAGGCCCCCCATTCAAGTGACTGGGGTCCGGGATCGGGTTTGGTTCCATGTACTGTTCTGTCCACACCTTTTGTAACTGTTCAACTGAACTTGCCGGACCCAAACATCCAGGGGTCTGCCCATCTCTAGTTGTGGACCATCAGTTATAGTCTCTCTCTTCCTGCATGACTTTTTGAAAGTGTATTGGCACATTTTGATTTTCATGGTTACTGCTGTAAAAAAGGGTGGGATGTCAACACTTAAGTTTTTTGGACTTGATAAATTATAACATGCAACACTTGTACCATGCAGTCCACATGAATATTAGGTTCCTTTTGTATGTGCCCCACCATTTGACATTTATCTAAGGTGTATGTGTTAGGGCTCACCTAGGGACGTAAATCAATTAAGCCACAGGTCAGGGTGAAAACATGGACCAACGATGATTCCACAGTATGCTGGAATTGTAGTATGGCATGTAGAACAGGACCAGAATGAAAGGCAGTAAGAGCAAGACACACCAGAAGACACAGAGCCGGTGGTGTAGACTAGGAACTGAACATGTACTAAGATCCAAGAATAGCAGCAGCATTTGAAATTGAAAGTAGTCCAGAGGTAAGATTCTAATATTTTCAAGAAAGTTTTAGTAAGCACACGATGGATAGCCACAGGCAGCAGAGATGAGGAGGCAAACTTTTTATTGCAACCTTTAGGCTGTGTGCCCACGTAGCGATTTTTAAGCATTTCCGCTGCATTTTTTAACGCGCGATTCTGCCGTGGAAATGCTTAAAATAAGCATTCCATGCATTTGTAATAGAAAACGCACATGTTGTGCCAATGGTGCGTTTTTTACCGCTGCGGAATCGCTTAGCGGTAAAAAACTCAGCATGTTCATTAATTTTTGTGGAATCGCCCGCGATTCCGCATACCATTAATTATATGAGCAAAAACGCATGGGAAAATGCATGTCAAAACACTTGACAATCGCGTAAAAAACGCGTGTCAAAAAGCGCATGCGATTTCCCTGGCAAGGGCATGCGTTTCTGCTCAGGAAAAAATCGCTTGAAAATCGCTACGTGGGCACATAGCCTTAAAGAGGAGTTCGATGTGCTTACAGCACACTGTGGGTAAATCGGCAGGTTTGAGGCACAAAGGAAATGCAGATTGTAGCATCAAATCAGAGTTTGAAGACATAATTGCAGTTAAAAAAAACTGGTGGGACAAACTCCAAAGCAGAAGGTAACAAATGCAAAGCATAGTCAATACTCAGACCTAGATACATTTGAGAGTCGACCTTATAAAGATTTTGTGTGATAATATCACTGAAATACACTTGGCAACTTATTAAGCCCAACATATTACACAGCAAACGATGGTAGCCATAGGAAAAAAGAGCAAAGTCTGGCCCTAGAGGCAAGACAGGTGTGTAACAGTATTGCTTTCACAACACACAAAAAATTACCCAATTACAGGACTGTAGAAACACTATTTTGCTTTGCTACAATGACATGTAAAAGTTTGTGCACCACTGGTCAAAATTACTGTTATTGTAAACAGTTAAGCAAGTTAAAGATGAGATGACCTTTAAAAGGCTTAAAGTTAAAGATGACACATTTCCTTTGTAGTTTGGGCAAAAAAAAATATAATTTCATCACTGACATTTTAAAAATTGCAAAACTGAAAATGTTTTGATGCAAAAGTTTGGCCACCATCCATGGTTAGTACCTAGTAGCATCCCATCTTGAAAATATCACAGCTTGTAAACACTTTTCGTACTCAGACAAGACAATTCTTGTTTGAGGGATTTTCATCTATTCTTCCTTGGAAAATTCTTCTGTGAGATTCCTTGGTCGTCTTGCATTCACTGCTATTTTGAGGTCTAGCCACAGATTTTCAATGATGTTTAGATCAGCGAACATGAGAGCCATTGTAAAACCTTGAGATTGTGCCTTTTACAGTGGTCTATTGTGGATTTAGGGTGATTATCCATTTGTAAAATATTCAGAATTGAGAGTCCTCAGTGGTTGGTACCTTTTAATGGCTAACTGAAAAGATGGTAACAAATTGCAAGCTTTCGAAACTACTCAGGTCTCTTCATCAGGCATTGACTAATACAACATCTGAAGAATCACATTATATATGCACAACACAGCACAGAAAAAATGCAATAGATAAAACAAGTGACGTGAAGCAGAATTATCATTATGGGATAGGGAGAAACATAAATATTGGACTAGTAACATAGTAACATAGTTTTGAAGGCTGAAGGAAGACCTTATGTCCATCTAGTTCAGCCTATTTTTAGTGCAGCTGTTCTGCATTGTTGATCCTGGTGAAGGCAAAAAACCCACAGAGTAGAAGCCAATTTTCTCCATAGGGAAAAAAATTCCTTCCCCTAAGCTGGGTCAACCATCTACCTATAATATTCTGTTATTCGTAACCTTCTATACTGTTACAAGAAAAGCATCCATTCCTTTCTTAAATTCATTCAGTGAGTTGGCCATCACCACTTCCACAGGAAGAGAATTCCAGAGCCTCACTGCTCTTACCATGAAGAACCCTCTTCTATGCTGGTGCAGAAATTGTCTTTCCTCCAAACAAAGAGAATGCCCCCTTTCTTGTCACAGTCCTTGGTACAAACAGTTCATTGGAGAGATCTCTGTATTGCCCTCTGATATACTTGTACATATATATTAAGTCTCCCCTAAGTCTTCTCTTTTCTAGAGTAAATAGACCTAATTTTGATAACCTTTCTGGGTATTGTAGTGAACCAACTCCATTTATCATTTTAGTAGCCCGCCTTTGAACCCTTTCAAGTTCAGTAATGTCTTTCTTGAGCACCGGCGTCCAAAATTGCACACAATACTCCAAGTGTAGTCTGAAGAGTGAATTGTACAGAGGGAGAATTATGTTTTCATCTTGTGTCCCCAGACCTCTTCTAATGCATCCCATGACCCTATTTGCTTTGGTGGCAGCTGCCTGACACTGGGCACTCCAATTTAGCTTCTTATTGAAGCTTATCTAGTTCATAGATAAGGAGTCTGGATGTTTTATTGTCCTCTGATTGGGGTCTCCTAATGTGTTATCTATGAACGAGCCCAATATTTATGTTTCTCCCTATCCCATAATGATAATTCTTCACGTCACTTGTCTTAAGGCCCCGTCACACTAAGCGATCTCGGTAGCGAGATCGCTGCTGAGTCACAACTTTTGTGACGTAACAGCAATCTCACCAGCGAGATCGCTGTGTGCGACAGCGATCAGCGAGTGGCCCCCCTGCCGGTATCGCTGATCGCTGGAAGAAACCTCTGGACATTTCTTTGGTCGCTGGTCTCCCGCTGGCCAGCACGCATCGCTGTGTGTGACAGGTGGGAGACCAGCGATCAGGTGTAAAAAATAATAAAAAAAATAAAAAATATAGTTACAGTCATATGTAAAAGTTTGGGCACCCCTATTAATGTTAACCTTTTTTCTTTATAACAATTTTGGTTTTTGCAACAGCTATTTCAGTTTCATAAATCTAATAACTGATGGACTCAGTTATATTTCTGGATTCAAATGAGGTTTATTGTACTAACAGAAAATATGCAATCTGCATTTAAACAAAATTTGACCGGTGCAAAAGTATGGGCACCCTTATCATTTTCTTGATTTGAACACTCCTAACTACTTTTTACTGACTTCCTGAAGCACTAAATTGGTTTTGTAACCTCATTGAGCTTTGAACTTCATAGCCAGGTGTATCAAATCATGAGAAAAGGTATTTAAAGTGGCCACTTGCAAGTAGTTCTCCTATTTGATTGATTCTCCTATGAAGAGTGGCATCATGGGCTCCTCAAAACAACTCTCAAATGATCTGAAAACAAAGATTATTCAACATAGCTTTTCAGGGGAAGGATACAAAAAGTTGTCTCAGAGATTTAACCTGTCAGTTTCCACTGTGAGGAACATAGTAAGGAAATGGAAGAACACAGGTACAGTTCTTGTTAAGCCCAGAAGTGGCAGGCCAAGAAAAATATCAGAAAGGCAGAGAAGAAGAATGGTGAGAACAGTCAAGGACAATCCACAGACCACCTCCAAAGACCTGCAGCATCATCTTGCTGCAGATGGTGTCACTGTGCATTGGTCAACAATACAGCGCATGCATAATGCCTTTTTGTATGACCAAACAACTCAATCTTTGTTTCATCAGTCCACAGGACCTTCTTCCAAAATGTAACTGGCTTGTCCTAATGTGCTTTTGCATACCTCAGGCAACTCTGTTTGTGGCGTGCTTGCAGAAACGGCTTCTTTCGCATCACTCTCCCATACAGCTTCTCCTTGTGCAAAGTGCGCTGTATTGTTGACCGATGCACAGTGACACCATCTGCAGCAAGATGATGCTGCAGGTCTTTGGAGGTGGTCTGTGGATTGTCCTTGACTGTTCTCACCATTCTTCTTCTCTGCCTTTCTGATATTTTTCTGGGCTTAACAAGAACTGTACCTGTGTTCTTCCATTTCCTTACTATGTTCCTCACAGTGGAAACTGACAGGTTAAATCTCTGAGACAACTTTTGTATCCTTCCCCTGAAAAGCTATGTTGAATAATCTTTGTTTTCAGATCATTTGAGAGTTGTTTTGAGGAGCCTATGATGCCACTCTTCATAGGAGAATCAAATAGGAGAACTACTTGCAAGTGGCCACTTTAAATACCTTTTCTCATAATTTGATACACCTGGCTATGAAGTTCAAAGCTCAATGAGGTTACAAAACCAATTTAGTGCTTCAGGAAGTCAGTAAAAAGTAGTTAGGAGTGTTCAAATCAAGAAAATGATAAGGGTGCCCATACTTTTGCACCGTTCAAATTTTGTTTAAATGCAGATTGCACATTTTCTGTTAGTACAATAAACCTCATTTTAATCCAGAAATATAACCGAGTCCATCAGTTATTAGATATATGAAACTGAAATACATGTTGCAAAAACCAAAATTGTTATAAAGAAAAAAGGTTAACATTAATAGGGGTGCCCAAACTTTTACATATGACTGTATTCTCACCTTCCGATGTCCCGTTCAGCCATCCTGCCTCTCTCCACGCTCCGGTCCCAGTGATCCTTTGCACGAATGACCGCGAGACTTTATTATCCCTCGAGACCGTGACATCTCGCGGTCATTCTCGCAAAGGATCACTGGGACCGGAGCGTGGAGAGAGGCGGGATGGCTGAACGGGACGTCGGAAGGTGAGAATAACTATATTTTTTATTTTGATTCTGTTTTTTACAGGGATGGCCAGCGATGCCGGGCGCTCGGCATCACTGTGCTGATCGCTGGTGAAGCTGTCTGTGTGACAGCTCACCAGCGAACACATAGCGACTTACTAGCGATCCTTACACCTTGATATTGGTGTCAGGATCGCTGGTAAGTCGCTTAGTGTGACGGGGCCTTTATCTATTGCATTTTTTCTGTGCTGTGTTGTGCATATATACACTCACTGGCCACTTTATTAGGTACACCATGCTAGTAAGGGGTTGGACCCCCTTTTGCCTTCAGAACTGCCTCAATTCTTCGTGGCAGAGATTCAACAAGGTGCTGGAAGCATTCCTCAGAGATTTTGGACCATATTGACATGATGGCATCACACAGTTGGCGCAGATTTGTCGGCTGCACATCCCTGATGCGAATCTCCCGTTCCACCACATCCCAAAGATGCTCTATTGGATTGAGATCTGGTGACTGAGGAGGCCATTTGAGTACAGTAAACTCATTGTCATGTTCAAGAAACCAATCTGAGATGATTCGAGCTTTATGACATGGCGCATTATCCTGCTGAAAGTAGCCATCAGATGTTGGGTACATTGTGGTCATAAAGGGATGGACATGGTCAGCAACAATACTCAGGTAGGCTGTGGCGTTGCAACGATGCTCAATTGGTACCAAGGGGCCCAAAGAGTGCCCAGAAAAAATTCCCCACACCATGACACCACCACCACCAGCCTGAACCGTTGATACAAGGCAGGATGGATCCATGCTTTCATGTTGTTTACGCCAAATTCTGACCCTACCATCCGAATGTCGCAGCAGAAATCGAGACTCATCAGACCAGGCAACGTTTTTCCAATCTTCTACTGTCCAATTTCGATGAGCTTGTGCAAATTGTAGCCTCAGTTTCCTGTTCTTAGCTGAGAGGAGTGGTACCCAGTGTGGTCTTCTGCTGCTGTAGCCCATCTGCCTCAAAGTTCGACGCACTGTGCGTTCAGAGATGCTCTTCTGCCTACCTTGGTTGTAACGGGTGGCAATTTGAGTCACTGTTGCCTTTCTATCAGCTCGAACCAGTCTGCCCATTCTCCTCTGACCTCTGGCATCAACATGGCATTTCCGGCCACAGAACTGCCGCTCACTGGATTTTTTTTCTTTTTCGGACCATTCTCTGTAAACCCTAGAGATGGTTTTGCGTGAAAATCCCAGTAGATCAGCAGTTTCTGAAATTCTCAGACCAGCCCTTCTGGCACCAACAATCATGCCACGTTCAAAGGCACTCAAATCACCTTTCTTCCCCATACTGATGCTCGGTTTGAACTGCAGGAGATTGTCTTGACCATGTCTACATGCCTAAATGCACTGAGTTGCCGCCATGTGATTGGCTGATTAGAAATTAAGTCTTAACACACAGTTGGACAGGTGTACCTAATAAAGTGGCCAGTGAGTGTATGTGATTCTTCAGATTTTGTATTAGTCAATGCCTGAAGAAGAGACCTGAGTAGTCTCGAAAGCTTGCAATGTTTTACCATCTTTTCAGTTAGCCATTGAAAGGTATCAACCACTGAGGACTCTCAATTCTGAATATTTTTCTATCTACTGGCTAACACGGTACAAAGATATACATCTTTCCTGTATCCATTTGTAGAAGCCATCCTTTTTTTAACTTCACCTTTTTTGTAGATGTGCTATGTTTACGTCAAGAATTTGTTGAAATTTCATTGATTTCATTCATCCCTCTATCTATGAAATGTTTCCCATACCATTGGCTGTGATACAACCCCAAAGCATGATTGATCCACCCCCATGCTTAATGGTTGGTGAGATGTACTTTTCTTGAAATTCTGTGCCCTTTTTTCTCCAGACATAAACTTGTTTCCGAAATGCATCATCATCAGGCTTGTTTAGATGTTCTTTCATGTACTTCTGACACTGAATTTTATGGTGAGGATGCAGGGGGTTTTCCCACAAAGCACTATTTAATTAATAGATCTTGGAATGATAATAAACTCCACAACTGGATGTGTTTAAAAAAATGTTCCTGTGCTGAGATAATGTAATAAATGTCACTCTGCAATCTACTATGAAATGACTAGTTTTAATACTAGAGGTTAGGACCTTCCGGAAGAGGGTCACCATGATGTGGTGGAGTAACTTAAACTATTTTTGATCAAAATTAAGTTAACCTAGTACACTGTATTATTTTTATGCACTATTACTATTTATTTATTTATGGCAGATTGTTTGCTTATTTTGTTTTTGTCCTGGGTCTTGTCTGTTTAGTGGCCAGTGTGAACATATGCCGACAAGCTGCATGCACACCAATGTATATTCCAGTTCATTGATTTTTCTTTCTGTGTAATGGCTGTGTCTGATCATGCCGGGGCATGGTCTGATCATACCACAGCTCCTGACCAGGGGTGGAATCAAAAGAGAGGACACAGACAGCACAGCATATGATCACAGCTGATAATTTCTTTCCAGGTAAAACATTTCTTAAAAATAGGCTGTGAAATGTTTTGCCTCACAAAAACAAACGGTTGTGATCCCTGCTGTAATGTCTGTGTACTCTTTTACATCTCCCCGTTCCTTCCCAGGAGATCTATAATGTAATGCTGTAAGCGTCACACTGTCCGAAGCCTTTATAGACTACGCAAGCGCGATGCGCCTGTGCAGTCTGGCTCCAGACAGAGTGAGGCAGCCAGCGGTGAGGAGTGTGTATTGCCGGAGATGGCGGTACCATACACACACTGCATACCGCCATCTCCGATGCCATACTTACATACTTACCTGACTGGGAGGAGTGTTGCCGCGGTGCTTCTCTTCGGGGCTGGAGACCGGGGCTTGAGTGTGGCCAGAATCACGCTGCGCATGCGCGATCTGGCGCTATTTTACTGAAGACACACTTGCAGTGTGTCTTCAGCAATATGGTGCCGGGGCATGAGCGTGGCCGGAATCGCGCACGCGCATAGCGCGATCCGGCGCCATTTTACTGAAGACACACTTGCAGTGTGTCTTCAGTAATATGCTGCCGGACAGCGCTATGGGCATGCGCTATTCCGGCAGCACTCCTGCCCCAGCCTCCAGCAGAACAGCGCTGGAGCACAGGAAAGAAGGGTGAGTATAAATGTTTGTTTTTTTTTTTACTTTTAATGGGAGTGAGGGGACCATGCATACCAGGATAGGGGAGGTGAGAGGACCATGCATACCAGGATAGGGGGGTGAGGGGGCCATGCATGCCAGGATTGGGGGATGAGGGGTACCATGCCTACCAGGATAGGGGGGTGAGGGAGCCAAGCATACCAAGATTGGGGGGAGTGGGGGCCATGCATGCCAGGATTGGGGGATAAAGGGTAACATTCAAACCAGGATGGGGGGTGAGAGGAACATGCATACCTGGATTGGGAGGTGAGGGGGCCATGCATACCAGGATTGGAGGGTGAGGGGGCCATGCATACCAGCATTGGGGGGGAGGGCTACCATGCATACCAGGATTGGGGGGTGAGGGGGCCATGCATACCAGCATTGGGCGGTGAGGGGTACCATGCATACCAGGATTGGGGGGTGAGGGGTACCATGCATACCAGGATAGGGGGGTGAGGGGGCCATGCATACCAGGATAAGGGGTGAGGGGGCCATGCATACCAGGATAGGGGGTGAGGGGACCATGCATACCAGGATAGGGGGGGTGAGGGGACCATGCATACCAGAATTGGGGGATGTGGGGTACCATGCATACCAGGATTGGGGGATGAGGGGTACCATGCATACCAGGATTGGGGGATGAGGGGTACCATGCATACCAGAAATGGGGGATGAGGGGACCATGCAAACCAGGATAGGGGGGTGAGAGGACCATGCCTACCAGGATTGGGGGGTGAGGGGGCCATGCATACCAGGATTGGAGGGTGAGGGGGCCATGCATACCAGGATTGGGGGTGAGGGGTACCATGCATACCAGGATAGGGGGTGAGAACATGCATACCAGGATTGGGGGGTGAGGTGTACCATGCATACCAGAATGGGGGGGTGAGGGGACCATGCATACCAGGATGGGGGGTGAGGAGACCATGCATACCAGGATTGAGGGATGTGGGGTACCATGCATACCAGGACTGGGGGATGAGGGGTACCATGCATACCAAGATTGAGGGATGAGAGGTACCATGCGTACCAGGATGGGGGGGTGAGGGGACCATGCATATCAGGATTGGGATGAGAGGTACCATGCATACCAGGATTGGGGATGAGGGGTACCATGCATGCCAGGATTGGGGGATGAGGGGTACCATGCATACCAGGATAGGGGGTGAGAGGACCATGCATACCTGGATAGGGGGGTGAGAGGACCATGCATACCAGGATTGGGGAATGAGGGGTACCATGCATACCAGGATAGGGGTGAGGGGACCATGCATACCATGATAAGCGGGTAAGAGGACCATGCATACCAGGATAGGGATGAGGGAGTACCATGCATACCAGGATTTGGGGATAAGGGGTACCATGCATACCAGGATATGGGGTGAGGGGACCATGCATACCAGAATAGGGGGGTGAGAGGACCATGCGTACCAGGATTGGGGGATGAGGGGTACCATGCATACCAGGATTGGGGGATGAGGGGTACCATGCATAGCAGGATAGGGGGTGAGGGGACCATGCATACCAGGATAGGGGGGTGAGAGGACCATGCATACCAGAATTGGGGGTTGAGTGGTACCATGCATACCAGGATTGGGGGATGAGGGGTACCATGCATACCAGGATAGGGATGAGGGAGTACCATGCATACCAGGATTGGGGGGTGAGAGGACCATGCACACCAGGATTGGGTGATGAGGGGTACCATTCATACCAGGACAGGGATTAAGGAGTACCATGCATACCAGGATTGGGGGGTGAGGGGACCATGCATACCAAGATGAAGAATGGGGAGCCATGCATACCAGGATTGGGGGGGTAAGGGTACCATGCATACCAGGATAGGAATGAGGGGTGCCATGCGTACCAGGATAGGAGGGTGGCAGCACATAGCAGGATAGGAGACCATATACCAATACAAATGTTCGCCACCCAGGCGTGGAACGGGTTCATAGCTAGTGTGGTATAATTAGACCTTGTGTCTGTACGGTCAGACACAGCCATTACATAGTACACAGCAGGGGCACATTTATAAGATTATCCCAGCACAGGAACATTTTATTTAAACACATTCAGTTATGGAAATTATTATTCACAAATATATTGATTAAAATGTTTATTAAAATTGTCTTTGTTCATGGGAAAACCCCTTTAAGTATAAAATGCAATAAGATATTACTAAAATAAACCAGTCCATTCCAACCTGATCATAAATCATGTGTAATCCTATTTTTTTTCTGTTTTATATTTATTTTTGTTAATATTTGGAAAACAAGAAATAAAAAAAGATTTTACAAACTTTGTATCATTTCTACAAGTGCTGATTAGTCTGTATTCATACCATATATTCCGGCTCAGATGCATTCATAACTTTTCTCCTTTCCCCAATCCCTTTGTCCCTGTGCAGCTCTACTGTCAATCTTGTTGAGATGTGATAATCCTCTCTCAGTGCAATAGCTAGTGGCATGGTCTGCTAAGTAGTCATGGTTTAGAAACATTGAAATTATTACAGCATAAAAAATATATTGGTAGCGGTTGTAGCAATCGGTATATAATAACATGAAATTAGCCTTCAATATTTCTTATGGAATGTCCATTAAAGCTCTAGCTAATAATATCACTGTTAAAAAAGCAGGGATTTTGTTTTTTAGTAATAATAAATCCAGTACAGCTTTAAAGATGTGCATTTCAACAATTTATCATGACGACAGTACAGAATAATAAAATATAAAAGCACATCAGGCATTTTTTTTTTCGGAAGCTTCAATTTGCACTAAATATTACATTTTAAAACTTACAAAAGCAGACTTCAATAATTTACAATAAAAGGTACAATGTTCACAATAAGTCCCAAACTAATGCATTAACAACCCGCCAAGTAATATTTAAATGAAATATATCAGTGAGGTCAATCCTCCCAAACCACATATAAGGGCATACAGGACTTTGAAATATAATTTCATTGACACCTTTTTAACTTCTGTCTGGGGATGAAATTCCCATGCTATTAGTGTTTCCATTCATAAATTAAATAAAATATGTTAAAGGGAATGGGTCACCAGGATTTTGCTATACCATCTGATAAATGCATGACCTAGGGGCAGAAACCCTGATTCCAGCAATGCTTCATTTACTACACTATTTTCTGCAGTTTTGATTAAATTTTGTTTTATCTGCTGCAGATGCTGAATGCTGAACTATGTATAACCCCGCTGACACCATTGAAAGGCAGCTTTCTGTGTACATTGTGCATAGGCAGAAAGCTGCTAATTTGTGATGGGTGGTGTTATAAAGAGCTTATGAATATGAAGGACTACATGACAGCCAGTTTACTAGTAGGAATGAGTGAACCTGAGCTGTAAAGTTGGGTTGTACCGGACACCTGGTGTCTGGTGCTGAACTCCAAACACGGACTTCTCCCAGAAGTCTGTGTTGGCGTTCGGAGTTCAGATCTATATATATAAAACTGAGTGTGTGTGTGTGTGTGTGTATCAGTCACGCCTACTCCACATAGCAACCAATCACTAAGCATCTTTCACTTCACCAGAGCTGTTTAAAAGATGAAAGCTAAGCTGTGATTAGTTGCTATGAGCAACAGTTTTCTTTGCAGACAATTGTGGTAGCTGAGGCCTATTATTCTTACTTCTATGGTATTATTGTACTTCTGTAAAGCTGGAAACAGCACAATTTATTACCGTGCCAACACAGACCACCCTCTGACATAGACTGCTGTGGGGGCCCAGGGGGAGTCCAGTGTCGCACAGTATAGGATTAGATACACGGCTCAGCATACTGTATCACACAGGATAGGATTAGATACACAGCTCAGCAAACTGTATCACACAGAATAAGATTAAATACACAGCTCAGCAGACAGTATCACACAGGATAGGATTAGATACATGGCTCAGCAGACAGTATCACACAGGATAGGAATAGATACATGGTTCAACAGACTGTATCACACAGGATAGGATTAGATACACGGCTCAGCAGACATTATCACACAGGATAGGATTAGATACACAGCTCAGCAGACCTTAACACACAGGATAGGATTAGATACACGGCTCAGCAGACAGTATCACACAGGATAGGATTAGATACACAGCTCAGCAGACAGTATCACACAGGATAGGATTAGATGCACATTCAGCAGACAGTGTCACACAGGAAAGGATTAGATACACAGCTCAGCAAACTGTATCACACAGGATAGGATTAGATATATGGCTCAGCAGACAGTAACACACAGGACAGGATTAGATACACAGCTCAGCAGACAGTATCACACATGATAGGATAAGATACACAGCTCAGCAGTCAGTATCACACAGGATAGGATTAGATACACGGCTCAGCAGTCAGTATCACACAGGATAGGATTAGACACATGGCTCAGCAGGCAGTATCACACAGGATAGGATTAAATACAGAGCTCAGCAGTCAGTATCACACATGATAGGATTAGCTACACGACTCAGCAGACATTATCACACAGGGTAGGGTTAGATACACAGCTCAGCAACAGGATGTGCCAAAGGAGAGGATATTTTCATTCCAAGAATTCCACTCTTTCCATCTGATTTGCCTTTTGATTTTAAACGCCTCCAGTTTCCAGTTCGACTGGGATTTGCAATGTCCAGTAACAAGGCTCAGGGACAGTCCTTGAAAGTAGTAGGGATCCATTTGCAATCTCCATGCTTTTCTCATTGTCAACTTTACATGGCCTGTTCAAGAGTTGGAAATGCCAAAAATCTCTTCATCTTTGCGCCGAAAGGAAAAACCAAAAATGTTGTTTATCAAAAGGCTCTTGAATGAGTTGAAAATAAAATACTATTAATACTTAGGTAATCGTTTAGTTAATTTGTGTTGCAAATCTGAAGTGCTGAATATATGATGTGAAATGTTTTTATGTGCAATATAATCATTATAATTTGTTATAACTAACCACAGTTAGTTACTATGCCCGGGCAATGCCGGGCTCTTCAGTTAGTGCTTAATAAAGCTTGTTGAAAGGCTGCAGTGCAGCCAATCAACAAGCTTTTAAGCTGTGGGCACTTTTGCAGCCATGAGAGTCATGGCAGGTATTGGAATCGCTGTGATTGGCCTGCGCCACCTGTGACTCGGCCTGTATAACCATTGGATCATGAGTGGCAATGCTACTCAAGTGAGGGACAGTGAAAAGTAAATAAAAAAATGACTTGGGATCCACCTTTTTTAATAACCAGTCAAGAGAAAGCAGCCAGCTGTGAGCTGGTCTTATGCTAAGAAGGGGCCATCTATTAATATCAGATCCCAGCTGTCTGTTTTGCCTTTGCTGGTTATTAAAATTGGGGGTACCATAAAAAAATGATGTGGGGTCCCCCTTATTTCTAATAACCAGCTAGAGCAAAGCAGACAGCTGGAGGCTAATATTAATAGGCTGGGAAGGTCCTTATGATCTTATTCCTATCGCCAAACTGATAAATCTCGCCTGTACAATTTGTCAGGACTGGAACAAACTGCTATGAAAGAATATGCAAACAAAAGTTCAAGGAAGGGTCATATCCATACTTTCTCTTTGCAAGTAGCTGCTGGTTTCTTCATTGTGGTTTCTTTGACTCGATTTCCATGATCTTATTCCTATCGCCAAACTGATAAAGCTCGCCTGTACAATTTGTTGGGACTGGAACAAACTGCTATGAAAGAATATGCAAACAAAAGTTTAAGGAAGGGTCATATCCATACTTTCTCCTTGCAAGTAGCTGCTGGTTTCTTCATTGTGGTTTCTTTGACTCGATTTCCATGAACCAAACAAAATTACAGTTAAGAATACTTACCCACTTCCATTCATCCATGACCAGTATAATCATCTTACCTGGGCTAAATGGTTTTCTAAACTTGATCTTAGAGGGACTTATAATCTTCTATGCATCTGGAAGGGTGATGAATGGAAGACAGCTTTTTTAACATTTGAGGGTCTATTTGAGAATTTGATCATGCCTTTTGATTAAATCAATGCACTTGGTGTCTTTAATATCTTTATCGGTGACATTTTGTATGATATTGTTGAAGGCTTATTGTGGTATACCTTGATGACATTCTAATTTTTCATCTGATCTGAGATCACACTATCAGCATGTTCGCTATGTTTTACAAAAACTCAGGGGAAATTATTATTTTGCTAAGTCAGAAAAATGTACTTTCTCTGTTCAAGAAATATTGTTTCTGGGGTTCATTATATCTGTTGAAGGGTTTAAGATGGATCCTGGAAAGGTGCAGGCTACAACTGGTTGGGGTCAACCTCGTGACCTTAAAGCACAACAGTATTTTTTAGAAATTGCCAATTACTATAAAAAATTTTAAGATTTTTTTATAAGATTGTTAAACCTCTTACTGATCTCACATGTAAGGGAGAAGATCTTAAGGATTGGCTGTCAGATGCCATTGGGGCCTTTAATAAGTGCTTCATGTCTGCTCCAGTTTTGATTCGACCCAATCTACAGAAACTATTCATCGTAGAGATGGATACCCTTAGAGTTTGGGGTAGGGGCTGTTTTGTCTCAAGGTCACAAAACTCTGACTAACTTACGGCCTTGTGCTTTTATTTTCTAGGAAATTTTTTCTGCTGAGAGAAATTATTATGTTGGAAATCTAGAGCTGCTCACTGTGAAGTTAGCTTTTGAAGAATGAAGGCATTTTATGGAGGGAGCTATTCATCATGTCATAGTTGGGATGTTTCATAAAAATTTAGCTTATATTGAATCTGCTAAACCTCATGACAGGCCACGTGGTTCTTATTTTATTCTAGATTCAATTTTTCCTTCACGTTCAGGCCAGGGTCTAAGAATGCTAGTGCTGATGCTTCATCATGCTGCTTTGATTCAGTTTCTTCTCCAGAACATCCATTCTCCACTTTTCCTCAAGCCATAGTAATTTCTATTGTATCTTCAGAATTGGAGGATTCATGAAGTCCAGTCATTGACTCCTTCCACTACTCCTGTGTCTAAATTATTTGTGCACGTGAAACTCAGATTATGTCTGTGGCAAGAGTTTCATGACTCTTTCTTAAGTGCTCACTCCGGGGTCATTGCTATGCTAAAAGCTATATGTAGATTCTTTTGATGGCTGTCCATGCGTAACAATATTAAGGGTTTTGTATCCGATTGTTAGATTTGCGCATGCAATTTCCCTCTGGTGGATCCTTAATCTAGCCACAGAGCATCAACAGCTGGCTTTCTAAATCTTTATAGTGGTTGTCTTCACCCAACCACCCAAGGTTAGCAAACCTATTGTTTTTACTGTCTCCTATATTAGGGTTTTACCCTATTGTGCACTTCTCTCTTCAAAGTCTCTGTTTATTCATGTTTCATGGTAAACATGATATTCTTTTCAGCATATGCTTACATTCTTCCTCCTGCACACATACTTCTGAACCCACAGGACCAAAAAGTTCTAATTTGGTTTAATTTTGTAACAGAAAAGAATTCCAAAACTTCTGTCATTTATTTATATGATATTATGTATATTGGAGACTACTTTTATTATATTTTTGGATCAGGTGTATAACTTGGAGTTCAGGTATGGAGACTGTCATAGATGTAATAGTCCTTTGCTAGGTGAAGAGATTGGGGCTTCAGACTGCGCTGCTCTCCTGTCAGGATAATGTACCAGAGAAGTGCAAGTAGATGTAGTAGAGAATAGACTTTTTTTCTACGCATTTCGTGGTGATCACACCACTTCCTCAGGACAGTCTATATACATACACATAAGTCTGTTATTTATAGCAAAGGAAGGCACATGGAAACGCCTCCTTTTAAACAAAATGTCAGCCCATTGGGCGGAAAATCAGACCTAAATACATATATAAACACCTTTATAAATCATAAAACACACACAAAACAATAATAAAACATGATGGAGTATATCACTTAAAACCATTGCTCAGACATTTAAAAATGTAAATACAGAGAAACACAATATAAAAAGTAGTTAAATAAATGAATAAATTTTGCAAGCTAGGGGTGTGCTTGAACCTACGGTGTTAACTCATTGATTCTTTGCCAGGACCCTGCTACTGATGTTATAAACCATTGAACCATGGGTGGATTTGACTGGATCTCTTTATTTGGTGGTAGTTTCACAAAAGTCTGTGAAATCAAAGAGATAATAGTGGAAAAACAAAAAACAACAACAAAAAATACTTTTCATATACAGCAGTATACATGCACCCAACATCATTTACAAATGTTACATAGATGATTTATTCTTTATTTATGATAATTGACATGATGATGTGGGGTCCCTCCTCAGGAGCATTGAAGATAATACCTGGGGTTTGGGTTTCACCCCTGTAGTAAACCATGACGCAGTTTACTTCCTTGACTTCACTTTCTTTCATGACAACATAAAAATTCACACAAGAACCTACCGTAATTTCCGCTTTGTAAGACGCACTATTTTCCCCCAAACTTGGGAAAATGGGGGTGCGTCTTACAAAGAGGATATACCTTATTGGATGTAGGCCACAGGGGTGTCCGGGCATCTCCGGGTGTCCGTCGGCACTGTGGGTGTCGCCGGGTGCCCAGCCGTGTCTCCACGCGCCCAGCGGTGTCTCTGGTTCCCATCCTGGGGCTCTGCCGACATTTTGCGACAGGCCTGGTTCCCTCTGTATTGGCTGGCTCCGGCAATATGGCGGCCGCCGGGGATGGCGCATGCGCTGATGGTGATCTCGGGACTGAGACACCCCTGCGGCCTACACACGGTAAGTGTCGGCAGAGCCCTGGGCTGCTGCACAGACCCCCCTGGCAGCATCACAAGCCCCCCTGATAGCAGCACAGACCCCTGGCAGCAGGACCAGCCCCCCTGATAGCAGCACAAGCCCCCTGGCTCCAGCACAAGCCCCCCTGATAGCAGCACAAGCCCCCCTGGTAGCAGCACAAGCCCCCCTGGTAGCAGCACAAGCCCCCCTGGCAGCAGCACAGACCCCTGGTAGCAGCACGAGCCCCCCTGGTAGCAGCACGAGCCCCCCTGACAACATGCTGCACATCGGAGCACCCTCTCATCCCTTCCTGCGGCCTGCAGTATCACCCCAATCCTGCCTCCTCCAGCAGCGACCCTGGGACCCCGCTTCACCACAGCCACCAACCTGGGTAAGCAATAAGGCACCTGGTTTATAAGAGGCACCACCATTTTATTAAAAAAAAATTTTTTCCTATTTTTCTCCTCAAAATTTGTGGTGCGTCTTATAATCCGGAGCGTCTTATAAAGCGAAAAATACGGTAATTCAAACCTTTGGATGCGAACAGTTATATCCATTGTCAAAGTGGACACTACAGCAAATGGTTGATGAATATTCTGCTCAAACAATACAAAAGAATCAAAAGGAACTGTAGTATGGGCATAGATTTCATTAACCAATCAAAAGTTTTATCACACACCGTATATACTCGAGTATAAGCCGACCCGAGTATATGCCGGCCCCCCTAATTTTGCCACAAAAAACTGGGAGAACTTATTGACTCGAGTATAAGCCTAGGGTGGGAAATGCTCCATAGATTGTTCCCCCATATGCTGCCCCCCATAAGAAGCTCCATAGGTTGTTCCCCCATATGCTGACCCCAGAAGAAGCTCCAGATTATTCCCCCATATGCTGCCCCCATAAGAAGCTCCATAGATTGTTCCCCCATATGCTGCCCCCATGCTGCTGCATGTAAAAATAAAAAAAAGACATACTCACCTCTCCGTCGCTGGGTGTCAGGTGCCGGTGTCACTGCTGGCAGCTGAGATACTCACGTGTCCTGCGTCCATGGCTGCTCACCGCTATCTGCCACGTCATCAGTCAGTGACGTTCAGACTGCAGGGGGCGCAGCGCGCACTAACCACGTCACCGCGCCCTCTGCTGTCTGAAGTCACTGACCGATGACAGACAGCAGCAAGCAGCCATGGACGCAGGACAGGTGAGTATCGCTATACTTACCCGTCCTGACGCTGTGTCTTGAGCCCCCAGCTTCTCCGCGCTCTCTCTTCCTGCCTTCAGCGGTCATGTGGTACCGCTCATTAAAACTCATGAATATGCGCATATTCATGAGTTTTAATGAGCGGCACCACGTGACCGCTGAAGGCAGGAAGAGAGAGCACGGGGAGAAGCTGGGGGCTCAAGACACAGCGTCAGGACGGGTAAGTATGACCTGACACCCCCGCCCCCCCTCCCCCTCTGACCCCCTTTGTATATGACTCGAATATAAGACGAGAGGGGGACTTTCAGCCCAATTTTTTGGGCTGAAAATCTCGGCTTATTTTCGAGTATATACAGTAGATTTCTTGAAAGAAGTTAACCCAAAAAATTGATCCATAGAGCCTTCTCTGAAAGCAAAAAAACAGAACAGACAGATTTAATCTCTAATAATACAAAAACAAAAAAATCAGCATCTGATACTAAGTTCTACTTCAATTTTATTACCACTTTTTCAGTAATTTTCCAACTTTGAATTTTTATGCCCTTAAATCACAGAGATATGGCACACAAAAAACTTAATAAGTAACATTTCACATATGTTTACTTTACATCCGCACAATTTTGGAACCAAAATTTTTTTTGGTAGGAAGTTATAAGGGTTAAAAGTTGACCAGCGATTTCTCATTTTTGCAACACCATTTTATTTTTACAGACCACATCACATTTGAAGTCACTTTGAGGGGTCTATATGATAGAAAATACCCAAAAGTGATACCATTCTAAAAACTGCACCCCTCAAGGTGCTTAAAATCACATTCAGGAAGTTTATTAACCATTCAGGTGCTTCATAGGAATTTTTTGAATATTTTAAAAAATTAACATTTAACTTTTTTTCACAAAAAAATTACTTCACGTCCAATTTTTTTATTTTACCAAGGGTAACAGGAGAAATTGGACTGCAAAAGTTATTGTGTAATTTGTCCTGAGTACGCTGATACCTGATATGTGGGCGGGGGGAACATTGTTTTGGCCCATGGCAGAGCTCAGAAGGGAAGGAGCACCTTTTGACTTTTTCAATGCAAAATTGGCTGGAATTCAGATCGGACACCATGTCATGTTTGGAGAGTCCCTGATGTGCCTAAACAGTGGAAACCCCCAATAAGTGACTGCATTTTGGAAACTAGACCCCCAAAGAACTTATCTAGATGTGTGGTGAGAACTTTGAACTCCCAAGGGCATCACAGAAGTTTATAACGTACGGCCGTACAATTAAAAAATTATATTTTTTCCACAGAAATGATCTTTTCACCCTCAATTTTTATTTTTCCAAGGGTAACAGGACTCCAAAAGTTATTGTGCAATTTGTCCTGAGTACGCTGATACCCCATATGTGGGGGTAAACCAGTATTTGGCCACATGGCAGAGCTCAGAAGGAAGCAGCGCCATTTGACTTTTATGGCTGGAATTGAGATCGGACGCCATGTCGTGTTTGGAAAGCCCCTGATGTGCCAAAACAGTGGAAACCCCCCCAAAATGACACCATTTTGGAAACTAGACCCCCAAGGAACTTATCTAGATGTGTGGTGAGAACTTTGAACCTCCCAAAGCTTTACAGAAGTTTATAACGTACAGCCGTAAAATTAAAAAATCACATTTTTTTCCACAAAAATGATCTTTTCACTCCCAATTTTTTATTTTCCCAAGGGTAACAGGACCCCAAAAGTTATTGTGCAATTTGTCCTGAGTATGCTGATACCTGACATGTGGGGGTAAACCACTATTTGGGTGCATGGCAGAGCTCGGAAGGGAAGCAGCGCCATTTGACTTTTTTGGCTGGAATTCGGATCGGACACCATGTCGCGTTTGGAAAGCCACTGATGTACCTAAACAGTGGAAACCTCCCACAAATGACACCATTTTCAAAACTAGACCCCCCAAGGAACTTATCTAGATGTGTGGTGAGCACTTTGATCCCCCAAGGGCTTCACAGAAGTTTATAATGCCCGGGAGTGAAAATAAAAAAAATCATATTTTTTCCACAAACATGATCTTTTAGTCCCCAATTTTTTTATTTTCCCAAGTGTAACAGGAGAAATTGGACCCCAAAAGTTGTTGACCAATTTGTTCTGAGTACGCTGATATCCCATATGTGGGAAAAAACTACTATATGGGCACACGTCGGGGCTCGGAAGGAAAGTAATGATGTTTTGGAATGTTGACATTGATGGTATGGTCTGCGGGTGTCATGTTGCCTTTGTAGAGCCCTTGATGTACCTAAACAGTGGAAACCCCCCACAAGTGACCCCATTTTGGAAACTAGACCACCTAAGGAACTTATCTAGATGTGTGGTGAGCAGTTTGAACTCCCCAGTGCTTCACAGAAGTTTATAACGCCCAGGCGTGAAAAGAACAAAATCATATTTTTTCCACAAACATGATCTTTTAGTCCCCAATTTTTTTATTTTCCCTAGGGTAACAGGAGAAATTGGACCCCAAAAGTTGTCCAATTTGTCTTGAGTACACTGATACCCCATATGTGGGAAAAAACTACTGTATGGGCACACGTTGGGGCTTGGAAGGGAAGAAGTGACATTTTGGAATGCAGATTTTGATGGAATGGTCTGCGGGTGTCAAGTCGAGTTTGGAGAGCCTCTGATGTGCCTAAACTGTTGAAACCCCCCACAAGTGACCCCGTTTGGGAAACTAGACCCCCCATTGAACTTATCTAGATGTGTGGTGAGCACTTTGAACCCTCAAGTGCTTCACAGAAGTTTATAACGCCCAGGCGTGAAAATAAAAAAATCATATTTTTTTCCACAAAATGATATTTTTGCCCCCAATTTTTTATTTTCCTAAGGGAAACAGGAGAAATTGGACCCCAAAAGTTGTTTTGCAATTTGTCCTGAGTAGGCTGATACCCTATATGTGGGGGCAAAACACTGATTGGGCGCATGGCAGAGCTTGGAAGGGAAAGAGCACCATTTGACTTTTTCAACGCAGAATTGGCTGGAATTGAGATGAGATGCCATGCTGCATTTGGAGAGCACCTGATGTGCCCAAACAGTGGAAACCCCCCAATTCTAACTCCAACCCTAACCCCAACACACCCCTAACCCTAATCTCAGCCCTAATCCTAGCCCTAACCCTAGCCCTAACCCTAACCTTAATGGGAAAATGGAAATAAATTCTTTTTTTATTTTATTATTTTTCCCTAACTAAGGGGGTGATAAAGGGGGGTTTGATTTACAATTTATGGTGGGTTTTTATGTTTGGCAGCTGTCATATGCTAAAAGACACTTTCTATTGTAAAAATAGTTTTTGCATCACCACATTTTGAGATTTATAATTTTTCCATATTTTGACCCACTCAGTTATGTGAGGTCTTATTTTTTGCGGGCCGAGTTGCATTTTTATTGGTACCATTTTTGGGCACGTGATATTTTTTGATCGCTTTTTATTCCGATTTTTGGGACGCAGAATGAACAAAATCCAGCGTTTCGTGAATTTCTTTTGGGGGGGCGTTTACACCGTTCCACGTGTGGTAAAATTGATAAAGTAGTTTTATTCTTCAGGTCAGTGCGATTACAGTGATACCTCATTTATGTCTTTTTTTTATGTTTTGGCGCTTTTATGCAATGAAAACAATTTTATATAAAAATAATTATTTTTGCATCGCTTTATTCTGTGAGCTATAACTTTTTTAATTTTTTGCTGATGACACTGTGTGGCAGCTTCTTTTTTGCGGGACAAGATGTCGTTTTCAGCGGTACCATGGTTATTTATATCCGTCTTTTTGATCGCGCGTTATTGCACTTTTTGTTCGGCGGTATGATGATAAAAACAAATAAACTCCAGGATGGATAGAAAAAATCCCGCAGGGAATACCAATAAAAGTAAAATTCTAAAATCCGTCTGTATCCATACAAAATAAAATTATTTATATTTATAATGAAAAAGTTCCGGGATCACTATACTCAATTAAAAATGCCTTTATTAAAATTAGGGTGATAGGGGCGCGTTCTACGACACTCCACACAGCGGATATAGGCTTACAGGTATTAACCATTACACAGCACGTTGTTATTTGTTGTTTTTTGTGATTATGTTACACTATTATAATGTGTATTAATGCTTGCACAATTGCACTACAGCACTTTGAGCACATGTTTTTGCACATAGGTATGGTAAATTAATTATGTACACATTATGAATAATTACCTGGTTTAGTAATTAAGCCTTATGTTATGGATTGGTGTATTCCGTTTCCATACATATATTGCTAATGTGGTTGTGTATTTTTCTTTTAATGCACTTGTATGTTGTGCTAAAAATTTTAATAAAGGCATTTTTAATTGAGTATAGTGTTCCCGGAACTTTTTTCATTCTAAATATAAATAATTTTATTTTGTATGGATACAGACGGATTTTAGAATTTTAATTTTATTGGTATTCCCTGCGGGATTTTTTCTATCAATCCTGGAGTTTATTTGTTTTTATATATCCCGGATGGTCTGCCATCCTTACGGTTTTGGAGGGGATTGGTTCAAACACACTTTGTAAATCTTAAATAATTTTGTGAAAATACATGTAAGGCTGGTTTCACACTTGTGTTTTTTGCGCTGTATTTTAGCGCTGAAAAACGCATGCTTTTTTTTCCTATATTTTGCATGGGATGCGCTTATGTGCGCATACACATGCATTTGTATGCATTTTTCCGCGCATGCGTTTTTTTGTGGTGTGCGCTCGGGAGCACCAAATGCATCCTGTTGCATTTTTTGGGCGTCTGACTTGCCTAAAAAAAAACGCATGCGCGCGCAATGCGTTATTTTACAGCAAGACACCCATTATAAGTTTATGGGTGCGCATATGTGCGCATTGGCATGCTCATGTATGCGTTTTTTTGCGCATGCGTTTTTTGTTGACCATTAGTTAGACAATGGAATTTAGGGGTTTAGGTTAGAGTTAGGGTTAGTTAAGGGGGTTTAGGGTTAGGGTTAGGGATAGTATGGTTTGGTTAAGGGTTAGGGTTTAGGGTTAGTTAGGGTTTAGGGTTAGGGTTAGGGTTTGGGTAAGGTTAGTAGGGTTTGGTTAAGGGTTAGGGTTAGGGTTAGTATGGTCAGTATGGTTTGGTTAAGGGTTAGGGTTAGGGTTAGGGTCAGGGTTAGGGTATGGTTTGGTTAAGGGTTAGGGTTAGGGTCAGGGTTACGGTTAGGGTTAGGGTTAGTAAAGTCATGGTTTGGGTTTGTGTGAGGGGCCAACTAATGTTGGAAAAAAACGCAAACGTGGTAAAAACACACTAAAAATGCATACAAATGCATAAAAACGCTGCGTTTTTTTCATGCATGCTCATAAAAATGCTTGAAAAAAACGCAGCATTTGTATGCGTTTTTTCTATGCGTTTTTTTGCGGGAAAAACGCGCTGCAAATAAAAGCAAGTGTGAAAGTAGCCTTATTAATTTTATTTTGATTTGGTAGATTTGAATTCTGTTTTCTCCATTCAAATTCTAAGGTATGATAATAAAGCATTATTTTTTGCTTTGCTTTTTATTTTTATTTTTTAAGGGGTTCGCTAAAGGGGTTAACTAATGGGACAGTTTTATAGGGCGGGTCATTGTGGATGCGGTGATACTAAATATGTGTACTTTTATTGTTTTTTTTTATTTCCAAAAAATGAATTTATTAGGGATTTTTTTTTTATTTATCGATTTTTTATAAATTATTTTTACACTTTTTTTAACTTTATTACATTGTCCCGGGGGGGTGGACATCACTGTCATGTGTCAGATCGCTGATCTGACACATCACAAAGCTGTGACAGATCAGCGATCTGACACAGGCACTGCAGCAGGCTTCCTCATGCCTGCGCTCTGCAGGCACTGAGGAGGCCACCTCCCTGCAGGCCCCCAAAGGTCCCTGTGGCCATATTGGATCCGGGGAGCTGCAGGGAAGGAGGCCCCTGCAGCAGCGCTGCACATCCAACTGCTGCGGGGGTCTCAGGGAAGCACGGAGGGAGCCCCCTCCCTGCCGATGCTTCCCTAAACCCCTGGTACACTGCGATCATGTTTGATCGCAGTATGCCAGGGGTTAACATGCAGGGGGCGGTCCGTGACCACCCCTGACACATAGTGCCAGGTGTCAGCTATGATAATCAGCTGACACCCGGCCGCGATCAGTGGTGCTCCCCCCGTGAGCGCTGCTGATCGCTAGGACGTACTATCACATCCATGGGCATAGGGGCACGGGTCCCATGGATGGGATAGTACGTCAGATGTCAGGAAGGGGTTAAGTCTGATTTCCCACCCAATGGGTGTGGCTTTTTTGAAAGGAGGCATCTCCATGTGCCTTTCTTGGCTATAAATAACAGACCCTGTATGTGTATATATATAAACTGTCCTGAGGATGTGGAGTGATCACCTCAAAGTGTGTAGAAATAAAGTCTATTCTCTATTACATCTACTTGGACTTCTCTGGTACATTATCCTGACAGGCGAGCAGTGCAGTCTGATGACCCATTCTCTTCACCTAGCAAAGGTTCGTCACATTGAGGCTTGCAGCAGCTGCCAGTGCTCACACAACCATAATACGTGAGTGAATTTGTATTATCTTTCGCAAATATTCCCTTTATCTACCTTGATAGATGTAATAATAAAATACATAAAGTCATCTCTTAAGAGGAGACGTGTCACACTCATATTGATCATATTGGATTAATTATAATTTGGAAAGTGAAGAAGAGCTTGCACTACATTCCAAACCCTATTGAACAGGGACCTACTGACATGAACAGGTAATTAAAGTGGGTTATCTGATGGAACACAAGTCCAGGAAATATTTGTAGAAGTATTAGGAAGTCAATAGATTTATGGCCTATGAAAGGCACCTTTTCTCCACATGCTTATTGCCTTCCTATGTTCCAAGGAGAGCAAGCAGATATTTCAGAGCTGATGTCCAGTTATGAATATTGGGACTTTTAGGACAGGTGTAGGTTTTATAGTTATGAGAAACATATTTTCGGCATTGTGATGAAGTAGCAAACATAGCGCAATCACTTACATTACTATGTGACCTGCCGATCAGCTCCAAACTATTAGTGGGCATGATATGTGCCATGTTTCCTATCTATGGTAAGCTAAAATTATGATAGGAAATATGGCATTACAATCTCATGCCTGGGACCTTCAAAGGGTGAAGATACCTGAAAGTTGGGGGTTCCCATGATTTTCTGAAGACATAATTACATTTCATGACCAGATCCAATATGAGCTCACCAAGGGGAGGTATGTGGGTGTAACCTATATCTAATAAATGCAGATTTTAAATGAACTATTGTCTTTGTCAGTCCCAGAAGACAGTTTGATGTGGTTCTGTAGCAATTGTCTAAAAGGAAAGCTTTCCTCCGCTAAGATCTGTACCATTTTCGTGACACAGGTTTAGCACTTTTCATTTATTATTTCTTTTATGTGATTGTATATAACGCATTGTTTTCTTCCCATTTTGTAACATCTTTTGTATATTTTTATAAACACTGCCTATTTTCAGATTATATATATAAAATGTTATATCTTTTTTCATTTTCCTTTATAAACCGCATCCTTGAATCCATACGCTACCCTGTAATGGGTGTCAAATTGGCCTGCATAAACAATTTGTGGCGCCAGCTAGCTTTTTGTTGGTTATTGCGAAGTCTGGTGTTGATCGTACAGAGTATGTATATTTCATGTGTTGGAATTTGATTTGTATATATTATATGCTATTTATGAGTTCCTTAATATGCGGCCTGGTACACATGGCTTTGTCCATCAATCGTCAGCTAATTCCATAACTGTCTTGATGATTGGAAACGGTGGAGTGTTGATTTGTGACAAATTGGTACCAGCTGGGAGATCTGTGGAACCCCTGCTTCCCAAAGACCTTTAGCATTTAGTATACTCCTTATAGCACAAACTGAAACCTTAGTGACTGCTGTCACCAGATCTTGTTGCAGTTTTTTTTGTATTCACTTAATGTTTTTTGACCAACTACCTCTTAAGTAGTCTTGTGGAAGCTGTTGATAGCTTCTTCTTTCAGCTATGCCTATTCTACTGTATGCAGCCAGTATTCCAATAGCTTTGAATTTCCAAACTATGCTACTAAATGTATTTCTAGGAACCTTCAATGCCTTTACTATCTTTTTGTTTCCTTTACCGTTTGTGCAATGTATTGATCTCATCTCCTAGCTTTTAGAATAACTTACTTGACTGACAAGTTTAGAGTATGTGTCAACTGGAGGCCATTACAGATACGGAATGGACTAAAAATTATAGGAAAGCTGCTAGAAGCTGATGTGTGACGATGCATCATATTTGAAGCAGGTTATAATAGCCAAAGGGTACTGTAATGAGTACTAAAGACATTTGAAATTGTGGAATAATTCTCGGACTGCAATAGTCATTAACACAGGCACTTTATGATAAATTTGGATAAACCACTTGTTAGTTGTGTTGAGTTATTTAAATTGTTCTTGCTTCATTCATTTATTGCAAACAGCGGAACATTTTATAAATGTTGCTATTAAACCTAATTTTCAATGTAGGCTGAATAGTTTTCATTGCAAATGTATTATTTTCTATATTGTTCTGATTACATGGGACAACCTTTGGTGAGTGTATGATATTGTTTGCAATGTTATGGATCTTGGTTTAAAAACATATTTACTTTCTTCTCTCGTCTACAAACTAAAGACAAAATAATCTATTTCTGGTGCTGTACAAGTAAGAGTTAAGTAGAAAGAAATTACCATTTTTCATTTTGATAACTGTTTGAACTGAAGCATGACAATATGATAGAAAGAAAAATCAAACCTTTGTTATTCCCACAGGAATAACCACAGAAATGCAACCTGACCTGCCATGCTAAGGTGTCTACTTACTTATCATTAGGAAATGGCCCCTTTCCACTTCACAAAGGCTCCTATCATTTCTGTATTTCTTGAAAGACATGGCCTAAATCCTATATTTATAGAGACTATACTTGTTCAACTTAATCTCATTATCCAAAGACTTTCAGAATTATAGCCTGCAGCATTTGACACAGGTTTCCGTTTCATACCGAAACATTGCTATTTGAAAAAATTTAAGGCAAATTTTTGCTTTGAAAATTGACTATTTTTCATATATGAATATTAAAGCCTATTTAGCTTTCTTTCTAAAGTTCACACATGTAATTCATAGTTTCATTATTTAAATACTGGCATTTTCAAAGACATTGACAATGTGGGTCCAGTGATACAATAGTGTATTTTAATGACTTGGTTCTTATGCCTGTTGTAAAAGCTGCACATATCCTTGTTTGATAAACTTTGATCAAATGTCCTTCTCATTTCTTTCTTTCAATGTAAGGATTGGGAAGAACATATTTCAATTACAATGACAATTCATACACCTAAGACTCAGAAATTTGGCAGTAATAGTATATTGTTGTGGACTAGTGTAATAGTGTAGAATACTGAAAATACTGAATAATAAAAGCAAGAAAGAAGAAAAGATCAGAACCAAATGTCCAGATGCATTCTTATTAAAAAGATTGTGTTGTGTACCATATGCATTTCAGCTCAGCAGTCTTTACCTGGATGAGCTGCAATACAAGACACAAGCAATGGGCAAGAGGCGCACTTGTTTCTAAAATAAATTACTGCTTTGTAGAGTTAAGCGGAACTCCTATCCAATAACTGTCAGTGGTATGTAATGACCAGGCGGGACGCCTGCAAGTCTCTTACCTTCCAGTGACCCCAGCAAAATTCTCAGATGATGCCGCATCAGCAATGGCTGGTCAAAAAATGTGTCAGGGATGCAAGAAGGTAAGAGATATGCAGGCCTCCCATCTAGCTGCCAGTTACCAGTGATGCTGGACAAGAGTCCTGTGAATCGATCTGCTCATCTCTACTGTTATTCCAATATTCACCCATTATTCTTTTTAGGTCGGGGTCACACAAGCGATGAAAACGGATCAGTGCTATGCAATAAAATATTGCATAGCACTCGGATAAGTATTCATCTATGGGGCAGCTCACATCAGCATTTTTTTTGGCCTTTTTCAACGTGTGAGTGAAATTGCAGCATGCTGCGATTGTCACTGACATTCGGCCGAGTCTCTGCTCACTTGCACCCATATAAGCCTATGGGTACGAGTGAGACAACACACATCACTTGGACATCATCCGAGTGTTGTGCAATATACATTGACCCCGGTATGGAGGAGATTGAGATATTAATTTCTCCGCCTTCTCCACAGCTGTGCTCTGATCCTCTCTGTGCAAGATGCTCGGAGCACAGACGCATGACACTCAGCTCCCTCTCGTAGCAGAGAAGGAGCCAAGGGTCATTAGGATAGCACATCTGATACTCTTGCATCGGATGCCATACGCTAGTCTGAACCCGGCCTTAGACTGTAGGGTGCATTATTACTAGCTAGAGTTGAAAAAAACAGTACTGTGCAAAAGTTTTAGGCAGGTGTGGAACAAATGCTCCAAATTAAGAATACTCACAAAAATATAAATGTTAATAGTTTATTTTTATCAATTAAAGGGCTGTCTACTACTAGGGCAATCCCTTTTCATTCTAAATGCATTAGTAGCAAAGCTCTCACTCAATCTTGATTACTTTTACGTCTGAAGGACAGTGACACCAGCGCTGATTGGGCACCGGGCTCATGTGATGCAATAACTTCACGTGAGCCCTGAGAACGCGATTGTCGACACTGCAGGAATGGCACTGACACAGGAAGTGAGCATAAGTGTTTTTATTTTAATGGGGTAAACTTTAAAAATGAGAAGGGGTTGTCCTAGTAGTGGACTACCCCTTTCCGACATCGGGCTTAAATTTAGACCGATGTCAGACTCCCTCCCTTTGATGTGGGCCCATATCTTTCCCTGCACATGGCAGCTGTTTTGAACAGCTGACATGTGCCCAAAACAGCCATGGGTGGAATAGCGATTCACCCACGGCTATGAACCCGTTAGATGCCACTGTCAAACTCTGACAGCAGCATTTAACATGCGCTTCCGGCAATCGTGACAGAAATCTGCCCACCAGTGACCCCGTCATGTGATCGCGGGTCACTGATGGGTTGGCATGACAATCAGAGGTCTTCGGGAGACCTCTATGGTTGTCAGTGCCTTATTGCTATGAGCACCACCTGGTGGTCGGCGCTCATAGCAACTCAGCAATTCTGCTACATACAGGTGATCTGATCATCGCTTGTATGTAGCACAGTTGGTTGGATTATGGCAGCTTCTAGTCTCCCATGGAGACTATTGAAGCATGCCAAAAGTGAAAAAAAAGTGTTTAAAAATACAAAAAAATCTAAAAGTTCAAATCACCCCCCTTCGCCCTATTCAAAATAAAACAATAAAAAAATCTAACATACACATATTTGGTATCAACACATTGAGAATCGCCTGATCTATCAATATAACAAAAGGATCAACCTGATTGCTAAATGGCGTAGCAAGAAAAAAAGTCAAAGTGCCAGAATTACATTTTTTGGGTCACTGCGACATTGCATTAAAATGCAATAGCGGGTGATCAAAAAATTGTATCTTCACCAAAATGTTATCATTAAAAACATCAGTTTGGATCCCAAAAAATAAACCCTCATCCAACCCGAGCATGAAAAATGGAGACGCTACGGGTATTAGAAAATGGCACAATTTTTTTTAACAAAGTTTGGAATTTTTTTCACCACTTATATAAA
Source organism: Dendrobates tinctorius (assembly GCF_039654945.1). NCBI lineage: Eukaryota > Metazoa > Chordata > Amphibia > Anura > Dendrobatidae > Dendrobates > Dendrobates tinctorius. The sequence continues at coordinate 11,099,795 of NW_027361830.1, forward strand.
AAGAACATAGAAATGCTTGATGTCTATGTCCTCATAAAGACCTGGAGAATCATAATGGCAGGTCAGTTTTAGCATTTAGTGAAGCTTGTAAGAAAGCAAAGCAAAAAAACAATGTGGGATTGCACTTTTTTTGCAATTTCACCACACTTGGAATTTTTTCCTTGTTTTTGAGTACATGACATGGTAAAACCAATGGTGTCGTTCAAAAGTACAACTCGTCGTGCAAAAAACAATCCCTCACATCGCTATTTTGACCAAAAAATAAAAAACGTCATGGCTCTGGGAAGAAAGGGAGCAAAAAATGAAAATGCAAAACTAAAAATACCTCTGGTTGTTAAGGGGTTAAATGAAAAGTGCAATGTGAATGAGCAAAGGAGAAATCAAAATCAAATGAATATTTGGTCTGACCATCCTTTACTTTCAAAACAGCATAAAAACATCAATTCTATATAGGTCTAGACATATTAAAAACATCCAAGAGCCTCCTAAGCACAACAATCTCATTTTCAACCCTAGTTTCCATGATGCTAAGGTCTCTTTCACTCGTCCTGATGTTTTCAGCCTTGGAAAAACCAGTACCAGAGATATCTGTGTCCGTGTGTCCATGTGTGTAATATGAAACCTCCGGGTCGACCCATCGTTTCCAGCATAGGTAGTCTCTGTGAGAAGGCATGTATATATGTTGACTATTTCTTGCATCCCATTGTCCAGAAGTTGCCCTCTACATCAGGGATTCATCACATTTCATCAAGACTTGCCATGGCGTTACCTGGTCTCCAGATGATCTCTTGGTCACATGCGATGTGGAATTGCTTTATTCCAACATCGATCATGATGACGGTATGAAGGCCATTCTTTTCTTCTTTGACCAACTACCTAATTCGGATAGGATGCATGATTCCTTCATCATTGATCTGCTTTATTTCACCCTCAGACACAATTTTTTCTGTTTGATAGGACGTTATTCCTCCAGACATCCTTCCGCACTGTATTCCTCCGCCACTGTAAAAAAATAGTCCCTAGTCTCACTTTTGGCATTGCTGTGTGAGAAAGTTCCCACACAGCTTTTGCCATAAAGTGAGACCAGTGAATGATAGTAACCTCTCAGTGATGCAGTGCAGCAGATCGTCGTGGAACACTCGTGGATTTCTGCGGATCAGGGAGTATATCGCTTGTTTGTTATTTTCTAATTTTTCTCACAGATGACACTGGCTTCGGGGAACAAAGTGACAAGTAATGGTGAGCATGTACTCTATGTTATATGTACTGTATGTCTATATGTATGTATTGTATGAATGTATGAATGTATTGTATGTATGTAGTATGTATGTGGTATGTATTTTGTATGTCTGTAGCATGTTGTATGTATGTAGTAATTATGTAGTATGTATTTTGTATGTCTGTAGCATGTTGTATATATGTAGTGTGTATGTAGCATGTAGTATGCATGTATGTATGTTGTATGAATGTAGTATACATGAAGTATGTATGTAGTATGTAGTATGTATGTATGTTGTATGAATGTAGTATATATGTAGTATGTATGTAGTATGTATGTTGTATGAATGTAGTATATATGAAGTATGTATATAGTATATAGTATGTATGTATGTTGTATGAATGTAGTATATATGTAGTATGTACAATGTATGTATGTTGTATGAATGTAGTATATATGAAGTATGTATGTAGTATGTTGTATGTATGTATGTTGTATGAATGTAGTATATATGTAGTATGTATGTATGTTGCATGAATGTTGTATATGTGTAGTATGTATGTAGTATGTATGTATGTTGTATGAATGTAGTATATATGTAGTATGTATGTAGTATGCTTGTATGTTGTATGAATGTAGTATACATGTAGTATGTATGTATGTTGTATGAATGTAGTATATATGAAGTATGTATGCAGTATGTATGTATGTTGTATGAATGTTGTATATATGTAGTATGTATGTAGTATATATATTTTGTGAGGTAGCGCTGTCATTCAAGGTTGGGGGACACTCACTTGGCAGCAAATAAATCACATCCGGTACGGGTTTTCCATAAATCCCTATCAGTCCGTGAGGTTTATTATTCAGCATAAACCAAAGGAAGCACCACAAAGTTCATATCAGCATAGCGTCCATTATATAGGCTATTCAGCCTCATCATTATCTCACCCGTCAGGGTTCCTTATGCGGCTTCACCATCGCATACGTTAGTTCCCTCCAGGGAGATCTCAGGCACACATCGCCAATGCTCACACAGCCGCTCCACAGGCTGTTAGCCAGGAGATCCTTCTCCTCACGGGACCTTCCAAACTAGACCAATCAGGTCCCAGCATTCACCACATGTGACCTACCCTAGCCACATTATATGGTCTATAGCCACGCCCACCGGGTCACGTGACTATGACCTCATCACAGGTCCTTCACACACTCATAGCCTTTTAATACAGGCGTTTTCAGACACACCCCTGGGTGGGTTTGTAGGTAACCAGAACCCGCCCATCTCTCTAGTTACCTGAAGACTTCTCCCTTACACTTAGAAACAACACCTCAGCAATGATATTGCTGATCACACATCCCCAAGTCTCCATCTCAAAGCCACCCACTTTGAGATACATAACTATCCTTCAGGATTCTGCCACTCATCCGTTCTCTTGGGACATCCACACAGCGCTCCCTAGTGGACACAGTGGTCATTACACCACAATTTTTTTTTTTTTACATTCAACACATTAGCCGGATGATGGGACTACTACTGTCCCATCATTGGCTAATGTGTCAATCACTGTCATTGTAGCAGGAATAGCCCGATGGGACTTGTAGTCCCATTGGACGATGCCTGCACACAGACACAAAGACCCTTGGCAGCCCGCACAGACCCCAGGCAGGCCTGCACAGATCCCCCGGCAGGCCCGTACAGACCCCTGGCAGTCCGCACAGACCCCCGGCAGCCGGCACAGACCCCCGGCAGGCCCGCACAGACCCCGGGCAGGCCGATACAGACCACGGGCAGCTGGCACAGACCCCCAGCAGGCCCGTACAGACCCCCGGCAGGCCCGCACAGACCATGCATCATGATGCGCACAGACCACGCATCATGATGACATCATTTCAGCAGCCAATCACAGCCACAACAGTGGCTCATTGCATTATGGGAACTTCCGATTCCGGTATCTGATATTGTAAAAATATCGGTACTTGGTATCGGAATTCCGATACAGCGAATATTGGCCGATACCCGATATTTGCAGTATCGGAATGCTCAACACTATTTATGGTATAAAATCTAATTTTTTTTTTTCTTTTATAGATATACATATTACACCCTTTGTCTTGTTTATACACTTCTGCTCATTTCTGCTCTTTGTTTATACATATTCTTTTATATTCCAAGACACCTTCACACTCATTCTCTCATTATACATCTTTATTTTTACACAATTCTTATTTTCATTTGTCCTTTGTGTTGTCATGCCTTTCCTGATCAGGTACTTCTTTTTGCTCCGTGTCCTGGCTCCCGGGAGTTGCGCATGCGCTCTTTTCTATTCTTGGTCCTGTGCATCGCGCTGGTTTCATTTACCAACGCAGGTGCACTGGTCTACTATGGGCAGAGACTTCTGCCCTTACTAGACGCTTCGTTCCCTTTATTTCCGGTTCTGGTCCTGATTGCCCTGATGCACCGGTACACACTGGCCACCAATGATTAAGGTATTTAAAGTGCCTATTGACATATCTGCTCGCTTCCCCTGACGAAGCTGTCCTGGTAACGACGATACGTGGTGGATGATCTTTTCTGGCTGTGTTTTTAACATATAACTATAGGATTAGTAATGGAGAGGTGTCTTATTGACACCTCTCCATTACTAAGCCGTGGGCTTGATGTCACCTATCAATACAAAGGTGACATCAATCCCACAAATATTACCCCACTTGCCACCACTACAGGGCAAATGGGAAGAAACAGGCAAAGCATACGCAAAGGCGCATCTAATAGATGTGCCTTTTCTGGGCAGCTGCGGACTGCTGTTCTTAGGCTGGGGGTGCCTATATCAATGGCCCCTTACCAGCCAGAAAATAACAGCCCCCAGCTGTGAGCTTTAGCAAGGCTGGTTGGCAAAAATGGGGGACCCCATGCCATTTTTTTAAATTATCTATTTAAATAATTTAAAAAAACAGCATGGGGACCCCTCTATTCTTGATAACCAACCTTTGCTGAAGCTGACAGCTGAGGGTTGCAGCTCCCAGCTGTGAGTTTTGCCAGGTTGGTTGAAGAAAATAGGGGGAACTCATGTCTGGTTTTTCATTCATTTATTTCATTAGATCGAAGGCGGCAGCCGAGGAAAACCCCGATCATCCACTCTTGCTGTCACTGTTATTAGTGGCAGGTGTCAGATGATGGGAGTAATAGTCCTAAAAAACCCCACCTGCTGTCATTTTTTGGACTTTAATATAACTCAGCCTTCTCCCCTGCTTGTGCTGATCGCAGAGCAGGGGATAATGAGAGCCGTCTTCAGCACCTGTCGCTGGGGAACAGCGCTTACTGTAGAGCTTCTTCTCTGGCAGCCATCTGTGTGGTACTGATGCGGCACACAGGCGGCACACGGTTGCCACACGTGTGCCGCAAGTATTACACAAACAGACACATGGACATCTCAGGTATCGTTTTTTCCAGGACTGGAAATATCAGGATATGTGAAAGAGGCCTAAAGCTGGATTCAACATAAAAAAATTGGACCAGTCATTGCAAAACTGATTGCGGATTGAGAACAAAGATACCTTAAATTGCCTGCAATATTTGGTCAGTAAAACAGACCCTAGTTCATAAAGCAATTTTTTCCCAAGCGGACCATCAGTAGTCTATGTGGAAAATTACTTTTTGCACTGGTACATTGGATAAAATAGCTCATGGGCTGTCTGAGTGCGGTCTGCTGCGCACATGGACAGCACATGGACTGAAAGCATGTTTCTTATTAACCAAATTTATTATTTAATCTAGATAATAGTAATATATTAGGGAATAGTGCATTATACATCTTTCCTTCCTAAGGATCAAAAACATCCAGTGTACTGTCATGACTAGTTTTAACTATTTTGTAGGAAGAAAAACATAAAGAAATAGGTCAAGTATAACAAATATTTTTACAATAATAAAATATATAATACATAATATGAAGCTTATTACCATACTTTCTAATGAAGTCTAAGATATTTTACAGAAAACATAATACATTTTAACAAAGTAAACAGAGTTAGTTATTTTTAAGTTGTAAATTATGCTTGTATGTCTCCAAAGTTGAAACAATACAACTGCAGCAAAAACAGCATATAAGATACTTAATTACACAAATTGCTAATTATAAAGCATTATATCTATTGTAGGAAATGTAGTCCCTGTGATTAAGTATTTAACAAAGAAAAACAGCATGAAATAGCTAAAGATTGTTAGATTCCAGCCTATTCATGAATATATTTAATGTCACATTGTTTTCTATAGTCAGACAAATTGTTATTTAAAACATAATCCCAGTAATTGACGCTAATGGTATCTATACATTACGTAATAGGAACAGATAATGGGAATTCAGAGTAGAAAATGTATAAAGAAAATTATGAGATGCTCATTAATATAATATCAAAAAAGCTGTTTTTAGCCTTTGCGACAAACCTGAGATTTACCATTTGAGTGGCTGTTTGCTGCTGTTTAATGTATGTATTTGCTATAGTATCTTTACCAGAATTAGTTACAGGCCAAATTAATGAGAATCCTTATTGCTGAAGATGTTTATCAAACCATTCCATGCTTTATTTGCATACCAAAGTGTGTCTTCTAATAGAGGCATATAAAATTGCCACAAGAAAGATAGTTCATAATTAACATATTTAACCCCTTCATGACCAAGCCTAATTTGACCTTAATGACCAGGCCATTTTTTGCAATTCTGACCAGTGTCCCTTTATGAGGTAATAACTCAGGAACGCTTCAATGGATCCTAGCGATTCTGAGACTGTTTTTTCTTGACATATTGGGCTTCATTTTAGTGGTAAATTTAGGTTGATAATTTTTGCGTTTATTTGTCAAAAAATCAGAAATTTGGCGAAAATTTAGAAAATTTTGCAATTTTCAAATTTTGAATTTTTATTCTGTTAAACCAGAGAGTTATGTGACACAAAATAGTTACTAAATAACATTTCCAACATGTTTACTTTACATCAGCACAATTTTGGAAACAAAATATTTTTTGTTAGGAAGTTATAAGGGTTAAAAGTTGACCAGCGATTTCTCATTTTTACAATAAAATTTACAAAACCATTTTTTTAGGGACCACCTCACATTTGAAGTCACTTTGAGGGGTCTATATGGCAGAAAATACCCAAAAGTTACACCATTCTAAAAACTGCACCCCTCAACCTACTCAAAACTACATTCAAGAAGATTATTAACCCTTCAGGTGTTTCACAGGAACTAAAGCAATGTGGAAAGAAAAAATGGACATTTTAATTTTTCCAACAAAAATTTTCTTTTAGCATCAATTTTTTCATTTTCACATGGGAAACAGGATAAAATGGATCCTAAAATTTGTTGGGCAATTTCTCCTGAGTACAACGATACCTCATATGTGGTCATAAACCACTGTTTGGGCGCATGGCACGGCTCAGAAGGGAAGGAGCGCCATTTGACTTTTTGAATGGAAAATATGCTGGAATATTTAGTGGTTGCCATGTCGTGTTTGGAGAGCCCCTGTGTGCATAAACATTGGAGCTCCTCCACAAGTGACCCCATTTTGGAAACTAGACCCCCCAAGGAACTTATCTAGATGCATAGTGATCACTTTGAACCCCCAGGTACTTCACAAATTGATCTGTAAAAAAAAATACTTTTTTTTCACAAAAATTTTCTTTTAGCCTCAGTTTTTTCATTTTCACATGGGCAACAGGATAAAATGGATCCTAAAATTTGTTGAGCAATTTCTCCTGAGTGCACAGATACTTCATATGTGGTCATAAACCACTGTTTGGGTGCATGGCAGGGCCCGGAAGGCAAGGAGCACCATTTGACTTTTTGAATGGAAAATTAGCTACAATCGTTATTGGACACCATGTCGCATTTGGAGAGCCCCTGTGCACCTAAACATTGGAGCTCCCCCACAAGTGACACCATTTTGGAAACTAGACCCCCTAAGGAACTTATCTAGACGTGTAGGGAGCACTTTGAACCCCCAAGTGCTTCACAAAAGTTTATAACACAGATAAGTGAAAATAAAAAATATTTTTTTTCCTCAAAAATGATTTTTAGCACACTATTTTTAATTTTCACAAGGCTAACAGGAGAAATTGGACCACAAATCATGTTGTCCAGTTTGTCCTGAGTTTGCTGGTACCCCATATGTGGGGGGAACCACTGTTTGGGCACACGGCAGGGCTCAGAAGGGAAGGAGCGCCATTTGACTTTTTGAAATGCAAATTACTTCCAATCGTTAGCGGACACCATGTCGTGTTTGGAGAGCCCCTGTGTGCCTAAACATAGGAGCTCCCCACAAATGACCCCATTTTGGAAATTAGACCCCCTAAGGAACTTATCTAGATGTGTGGTGAGCACCTTGAACCCGCAAGTGCTTCACAAAAGTTTATGATGCAGAGCCGTGAAAATAAAAAAATATTTTTTTCCCTCAAAAAATTATTTTTTAGTGCGCAATTTTTTATTTTCACAAGGGTACCAGGATAAATTAGACCACAAAATTTGTTGTCCAGTTTGTCCTGAGTACGCTGGTACCCCACATGTGGGGGGAACCACTGTTTGGGCACACGTCGGGGCTCGGAAGGGAAGTAGTGACATTTTGAAATGCTGACTTTGATGGAATGGTCTGCGGGCATCATGTTACATTTGCAGAGCCCCTGATGTACCTAAACTGTGGAACTCCCCCACAAGTGACCCCATTTTGGAGACTAGACCCCCCAAGGAACTTATCAAGATGTGTGGTGAGCACCTTGAACCCCCAAGCGCTTCACAGAAGTTTATAACGCAGAGACATGAAAATAAAAAATTTTTTTTTTTCCTCAAAAAAAAAATGATTTTAAGCCAGCAATTTTTTTTTCACAGGGGTAGCAGGATAAATTGGACCCCAAAAGTTGTTGTCCAGTTTGTCCTGAGTACGCTGATACATCATATGTGGGTGGGGACCACTGTTTGGGTACACGTCAGGGCTCGGAAGGGAAGTAGTGACATTATGAAATGCTGACTTTGATGGAATGGTCTGCGGGCATCATGTTACATTTGCAGAACCCCTGATGTACCTAAACTGTGGAACCCCCCCACAAGTGACACCATTTTGGAAACTAGACCCCTCAAGGAACTTATCTAGATGTGTGGTGAGCACCTTGAACCCCCAAGTGCTTCACAGAAGTTTATAACGCAGAGACGTGAAAATAAAAAATATTTTTTTTTCCTAAAAAAAAATGATTTTTAGCTAGCAATTTTTTTTTTCACAAGGGTAGCAGGATAAATTGGACCCCAAAAGTTGTTGTACAGTTTGTCCTGAGTACGCTGGTGCCCCATATATGGGGGGGAACTATTGTTTGGGCACATGTAAGGGCTCGGAATGGAAGTAGTGGCGTTTTGAAATGCAGACTTTGATGGAATGGTCTGCGGTCGTCATTACGTTTGCAGAGCCCCTGATGCGCCTAAACAATAGAAACCCCCACAAGTGACCCCATTTTGGAAACTAGACCTCCCAAGTAACTTATCTAGATGAAAATAGGGGGGAAGCCAGCACTGCTTGAGGTTAGAACGCATAAATTGGAGTGCATATGCACATAATATCTAACTGTATTCAAAAATGAGATATTTAGCAAAAAAATTGATCAATTCAATTGAGCCACCCCGCCGCGCCAAGGCAATCTCATGTGGGGGGTCCTACTCTACATTTTTAATAAATGCTGTGCCATTACGGCCTCCTAAATACATTTAGAGCATGACCACATCAAGTGCAATCTGTACCTGGACATTACTGGATCGCTCCCATGAAGCCAGATGAAGCAAGTGCAGATGAAGGCCAACCAGGTCTGAACATAGACATATCAGGATTGGCCTCCACACATTGCCCGACCAGCAAACATAGATGAAGGGCGATGTTGGCCCAGACACAGGTGCACAATTAAATAAAGCTTGGGGCAGGGCGGAGCTGCCGTGTGTGTGCACAGCAGCCTAATCCATCACAATGAACACAGAAAAATTATAGTGGACATAACCAAGCGTGCACGGCAATAGTGGTGGTGAGCCACGCCCTGCCCCAAGCTTTATTTAATTGCACTTGCTTCATCTGGCTTCATGGGAGCGATTCAGTAATGTTCAGGTACAGAATGCACTTGATGTGGTCATGCTCTTAGGAGGCCGTAATGACACAGTATTTATTATTAATGTAGAGTAGGACCCCCCACATGAGATTGCCTTGGCGCGGCGGGGTGGCTCAATTAAATTGATCAATTTTTTTGCTAAATATCTCATTTTTTAATACAGATGGATATTATGTGCATATGCACTACAATTTATGCGTTCTAACCTTAAGCAGTGCTGGCTTCCCCCCCTATTTTCTTGTTGTTGGTTTGTGGCTCACCACCACTGTTGCCGTGCACGCTTGGCTATGTCCGCTATAATTTTTCTGTGTTCATTGTGATGGATCTAGGCTGCTGTGCACACACACGGCAGCCCCGCCCTGCCCCAAGCTTTATTTAATTGTGCACCTGTATCTGGGCCAACATCGCCCTTCATCTATGTTTGCTGGTCGGGCAATGTGTGGAGGTCAATCCTGATATGTCTGTGTTCAGACCTGGTTGGCCTTCATCTGCATTTGCTTCATCTGGCTTCATGGGAGCGATTCAGTAATGTTCAGGTACAGATTGCACTTGATGTGGTCATGCTCTTAGGAGGCCGTAATGACACAGTATTTATTATTAATGTAGAGTAGGACCCCCCACATGAGATTGCCTTGGCGCGGCGGGGTGGCTCAATTAAATTGATCAATTGTTTTGCTAAATATCTCATTTTTGAATACAGCTGGATATTATGTGCATATGCACTACAATTTAGGTGTTCTAACCTTAAGCAGTGCTGGCTTCCCCCCCTATTTTCAACTTATCTAGATGCCTGGTGAGCACTTTGGACCCCCAAGTGCTTCACAGAAGTTTATAACGCAGACGTGAAAATAAAAAAAAAAAATTTTTCCACAAAAATATTTTTTTAGCCCCCAATTTTTTTATTTTCCCAAGGGTACCAGGAGAAATTAGACCCCCAAAGTTGTTGTGCATTTTTTCCTGAGTACGCTGATACCCCATATGTTGGGGTAAACCACTGTTTGGGCACACTTCGGGGCTTGGAAGGGAGGAAGCACCGTTTAACTTTTTGAAAGCAAAATTGGCTGGAATCAATGGTTGCACCATGTCGCGTTTGGAGACTCCCTGATGTGCTTAAACAGTGGAAACCCCTCAATTCTAACTCCAGCCCTAACCCCAACACACCCCTAACCACAGCCCTAACCCCAACACATCCCTAACCCTAATTCCAACCCTAACCATAACCCTAACCCCAACATACCCCTAACCCTAATCCCAACCCTAACCATAACCCTAACCACAAGCCTAACCCTAATTCCAACCCTAACCCTAATTCCAACCCTAACCCTCTTTCCAACCCTAACCCTCTTTCCAACCCTAACCCTAACCCTCTTTCCAACCCTAACCCTCTTTCCAACCCTAACCCTCTTTCCAACCCTAACCCTAACCCTCTTTTCAACCCTAACCCTCTTTTCAACCCTAACCCTAACCCTCTTTTTAACCCTAACCCTAACCCTCTTTTCAACCCTAACCCTAACCCTAATGGAAAAATAAAAATAAAAATATTTTCTTTATTTTATTAGTTCTGCCTACCTATGGGGGTGATAATCGGGGGGTTTATTTACTTTTTCTTTCATTTTGATCACTGTGAGAGTGATCAAAATGAAAGAATGGAATCTGCAGCCGGCAGATTCGGGCGGGCGCACTGCGCATGCGCCCGCCATTTTCGAAGATGGCGGTGCCCATCATCCGGACCCGAGGGACACCGGGAGGGACGGGGGGACTCAGGAGGTACCGGGGAGGGTGAGGGGGGGATCGGAGGCTGGCGAGGAGCAGAGGGAATGGGAGGGGGGCAGATGATGACATTCAGTTGCGGGGGGGCGATCGCCGGTGGGGGGGTGGAATCGGTGTCTCCAGCCATGTCCGATGCTACAGCAGCGTCGGACATGGCTGGATTGTAATATTTCATCAATTTTCATTGATGAAATATTACTATCACTCTGATTGGCTGTTTCACTTTTAACAGCCATTCAGAGCGATCGTAGCCACATGGGGGCGAAGCCACGCCCCTGTGGTGAATTACAAAGCCCCCTGTATCTGCGGGTCGGGTGACCTTTCAGTGACCCCGGGACCCGCAGGGGGGCTTTAAAGTCATGACGCCACATAGGCGTCACTGGTCAGATTTGAACCAGGTTTCATGATGCCTATGTGGCGTCATTGGTCGTGAAGGGGCTTGTCTCATAGACAATTATAAATCCATTTTGTCTTAGAGTACAACCACTTAGACCCATGTCAATCATGAAAACAATGGGTTCAAAATCCTCTGTGTGAATGAAAAAGTAGCATGACTGTTTCTTTGGCAGTCTTCAAATGCCGAATGGTGGTCTTGCATGCCACTCTGATAAATACCACTCGAGTGGAAACTTGCGACTGACAGAAGTCACAGTAGTCACCCCTCTCAGCCAGCAATCATATATTTATCATTGTTTTATACAGCAACCATTTAGCTCAATGACTTTAGTCTAAAGATGGGCAAATTTAATTGTACTTTAATTCTATAAAAATCCATCTTGTCCACATTATGGATTTGTTGTAATTTGCTCAAAATGAATTCATGGCTGCCATTTTGTTGAACTGTAGAAGGCCATGAAAAGGTTTAAAAAGAAATAATACTCACATCATTACTCACATGCTGAAACCTCAGGCCCCTTCACTCTATATTGGGACTATCGGTTGCGACCAGGTCTGGGACATCTCTACACATATGCATCATAAGATTACTATGTTGTGACATAGTGAGTTGCGCTGCAAGCTTACTATGCTCATTCGAGACATAAATTTCTGTGCATAACTAGGCCTGGCATGCACAACGTAAGTTTGCAATATCGTGACCTTACAATGCACATACACAGGACTTGGTCACAGCCAGAAATCTGTGTCTAGCATGAAAATACTGTGGATTTAAGAGTGTGGTGGTGGCAGGAAGATTTTCAAGGATAGTACGGGGACAGCGAGTAGCAAGGTTACTCGGACAGGTGAGCGGTAATATATATACAGTATGCATACACTTCTCAAAAAAATAAAGGGAACACTTAAACAACAGAATATAACTCAAAGTAAATCAAACTTTTGTGAAATCAAACTGTCCACTTAGGAAGCAACACTGATTGACAATCAATTTCACATGCTGTTGTGCAAATGGAATAGACAACAGATGGAAATTATTGGCAATTATCAAGACACCCTCAATAAAGGAGTGGCTCTGCAGGTGGGGACCACAGATCACATCTCAGTACCAATGCTTTCTGGCTGATGTCTTGGTCACTTTTGAATGTTGGTTGTGCTTTCACACTCGTGGTAGCATGAGATGGACTCTACAACCCACACAAGTGGCTCAGGTAATGCAGCTCACCCAGGATGGCACATTTATGCTAGCTGTGGCAAGAAGGTTGCTGTGTCTGTCAACGTAGTGTCCAGAGGCTGGAGGCGCTACCATGGGACAGGCCAGTACACCAGTAGATGTGGAGGGGGCCATAGGAGGGCAACAACCCAGCAACAGGACCGCTAGGTGTCCACATTATTAAAATTCACTGCAAGCAAATTTTTATATCTTCTATTGTGTTTATTACATTCAATATGTATCCATAAGCATAAACATATTAAAATGTGGGCAATAACCAATCAACCAATGCTAGACCAGAAAATAGCCTTATACAAACTAATCTCACAATGGTAGAAATATACAGTATTGGTATGCCGATGTTTTGAGATTTCCCTTCACTGTAACTAAGGGTCATATTCTAATACCAGAAAAACAACCCAAAAGTATTACCCCTTTTCCACCAAACTTTACAGTTGGTTGCAAGCAATATTCATTATGTAAATTAGGGTGCAGGTTACTGAGGGATCACTGACCTGTTAGCAGTCCGCATTATGGATAGCTAATCAGAGCACCACATGAAGACCCCCCACAGGCTGCCCCAAGCACAAGCATATCATTAACTCCAAACTGCAAATAAAGATTACACAACAACCACATGACGGATTTTATCAACCAAGGTATAAATTTAATCAGAATAACAGTGCCAACCTGACACTGTCTGTAGGTTACTCAGCACAATCCTGCTGACAGGTTCCCTTTAAAGAGTTGGTGCAATTCAATATTTTATGCAAATTGTAAGGTATTATCCATTATTGTATGAAATTAGTATAACCAGAAAGTAAAAACATATCTTTTACCTTTATTTTTTTTTATTATTTTTTAAAATACTAATGCATAAAATTATAAATTAAAAGATAAAATTCTAGGAACATTTGTTTTCTGTAAATTGGTTTTTGTACATATAATCATAGTTTTTATGTACTGTAAGCAAGGTTAGTTTAGTCAGTAATTAATATAACATTGGCATTTAATCTTTATAATCGTTTTCCAAACAGAAAATAAAAATTAGCAAAGTGAAATTAGCGCACTGTCTAAAAAAGATATTACAGTGTGAAGCTTGGCATTTCACTTAGTAAAATGTGTACTATGGCTCATTCAGTTTTTCACATACACTACCGTTCAAAAATTTGGGGTCACCCAGACAATTTTGTGTTTTCCATGAAAACGCATACTTTTATTAATCAATTGAGTTTACAAATGAATTTAAAATCTAGTCCAATCATTGGCAAGGTTCGAAAAAAAGATTTTTATTTGAAATAATAATTTTCTCCTTCAAACTTTGCTTTCGTCAAAGAATGCTCCTTTTGCAACATTTACAGAATTGCAGACCTTTGGCATTCTAGCAGTTAATTTGCTGAGGTAATCTGGAGAAATTTCACCACATGCTTCCAGAAGCCTCTCCCACAAGTTGGTTTGGCTTGATGGGCACTTTTTGCATACCATACGGTCAAGCTGCTCCCACAACAGCTCAATGGGGTTGAGATCTGGTGACAAGGCTGACCACTCCATTACAGATAGAATACCAGCTTCCTGCTTCTTCCCTAAAAAGTTCTTGCACAATTTGGAGGTGTGCTTTGGGTCGTTGGCCTGTTGTAGAATGAAATTGGCTCCAATCAAGTGCTGTCCACAGCGTATGGCATGGCGTTGCAAAATTTAGTGATAGCCTTCCTTAGTCAAAATCCCTTTTACCTTGTACAAATCTCCCACTTTACCAGCACCAAAGCAACTCCAGACCATCACATTACCTCCACCATGCTAGACAGATGGCGTCAAGCATTCTTCCAGTATCTTTCCAGTTGTTCTGCATCTCACAAATGTTGTGATCCAAACACCTCAAACTTGGATTTGTCTGTCCATAACACTTTTTACCAATCTACCTCTGTCCAATGTCTGTGTTCTTTTACCCATATTAATCTTTTCCTTTTATTAGCCAGTCTCAGATATGGATTTTTCTTTGCCACTCTGCCCTGAAGGCCAGCATCCCAGAGTCGCCTCTTCACTGTAGATGATGACACTGGCGTTTTGCGTGTACTATTTAATGAAGCTGCTAGTTGAGGACCTGTGAGGTATTGATTTCTCAAACTACAGACTCTAAAAGACTTTTCTTGTTGCTCAGTTGTGCAGCGGGGCCTCCCACTTCTTTTTCTACTCTGATTAGAGTCTGTTTGTGCTCTCCTCTGAAGGGAGTAGTACACACCGTTGTAGGAAATCTTCAGTTTCTTGGCAATTTCTCACAAGGAATAGCCTTCATTTCTAAGAACAAGAATAGACTGTTGAGTTTCACATGAAAGTTCTTTTTTTCTGGCCATTTTGAGAGTTTAATGGAACCAACAAATGTAATACTTCAGATTCTCAACTAGCTCAAAGGAAGGTCAGGTTTACAGCTTCTCCAATCACGCCCCTTGAGAAAGGCTTTTTTAGCCAAAACGCGCGTCGGGGTGACGCTTGAGGACCTGTGCCCCTGCTCTCACCTTCATTTTAGGTATATACCTTTATTTTTCATTAATCGGGTTGTGGGGGGCTTATGTGCACTTCTAAGCATACTATATATTGGGTAACATGACCATATGCAGCCCACTTCGTGGGCTGTTATGATGTACTGAGGACATGCAATCTTGTGATAGTTTTCACTATAATTATTCTATGTGTTACTCATATTTGTATTGATTATGGTCTGTACCCATGTGCTATTTTTGTGCAATTTTTTTCCTCAGTGTCTGTTTTCCAACATATGCGTGGTTGGTGACTTTCCCTCCCTTATATTTGAAGTATTTATTAAACATTTCTCTAATTTCATAACATTTTGGACTTTTGATCGTTTTTTCCTTGTCTTTATGAGCTTCTCTAATCAGCCAAACTGTTTTCAGCTGTGCTAACATACTTGCACAAGGGTTTTCAAGGGTATTCTAACCATCCATTAGACTTTTTACACAGTTAGCAAACACAACGTACCATAAGAACACTGGAGTGATGGATGTTGGAAATGGGCCTCTGTACACCTATGAAGAAATTGCATTACAAACCAGACGTTTGCAGCTAGAATAGTCATTTACCACATTAACAATGTAGAGTGTATTTCTCAATAATTTAATGTTAGCTTCATTGGAAAAAACTGTGCTTTTCTTTCAAAAATAAGGAAATTTCTAAGTGACCCTAAACTTTTGAACGGTAGTGTACATGTTCTTTATGTATTTTTCAGATAGAGCTTTTTTTTACTATTATTGTCTAGGAAGAATGGCCCACACCAAATCATGCTATATGTCCCATTTTAATCCAAGTCACAGATCAAACTTGCCAATGCAAGTCTATAGGTCCATGAAAAAACTGGACAGCACACAGATGCTACCCATGTGCCACCCATGTGCTGACCATTTTGCATCAGTATTTTAGCAGCATTAATGCTATTACTTTATGTTAGTTACAGTATGTACATCACACCTGCATGTTTTGTAGTGCTCCAAATGTGGGCATTTTTCTGATTAATTCTGATACATAGCACCTAATGTTATTATTTTTAAAGATGTACATATATGAAAATTACCAAAAAATTTCATATATAAAAATTATATAAAAAATTTGCCCCCACACATCACAAAAAAGTGGCAAAAATTCTTTCAATATATAATATACATTATATATATATATTATTGTAACTTGTATTACTACATAATATATCTAATATATAAAGTTCAAAGTGTGTATGTATGTATGTGTGTATGTGTGTGTGTGTGTGTGTGTATGTCCGGGATAGGCATCCACACCGTCGCAGCTACAGCCACAAAATTTGGAACAGTCACACATCTGGACCCCGAGAGCGTCCTAAGCTATGTTGTGAGGCGAAATTTTAACACCGCACGTTCCAATTCACCAAACAATTTTGCCCCTATCTAGGTACTGGGGAAAAAGTGTGTGCGCGTCAAGCCCCACCCCTCATTATGATGTCATAATGCCCCTATCTACATAAAGGGGAAACAGTGTGTGCATATCAAGCCCCGCCCCTCATTATGATGTAACAATGGTTGCCATGGTGACGCTGATGTCATCGAGCCCCGCCGCTCATTATGATGTCATAATTGTTGACTATGGGATGGAGGATGTGTGATGGGTATATGGGCACTGGACTGTGGGATGGTGGATATGTATGACGGGTATATGGGCACAGGCCTATGGGATGGTGGATATGTATGACGGGTATATGGGCACGGGACTATGAGATGGAAGATGTGTGATGGGTATATGGGCACTGGACTATGGGATGGAGGATATGTAAGACGGGTATATGGGCACGGGACTATGGGATGGAGAATATGTATGATGGGTATATGGGCACGGGACTATGGGATGGATGATGTGTGATGGGTATATGAGCAATGGACTATGGGATGGATGATATGTATGACGGGTATATGGGCATGGGACTATGAGATGAAGGATGTGTGATGGGTATATGGGCACTCGACTATCGGATGGCGAATATGTATGATGGGTATATGGGCATGGGACTATGGGATGGAGAATATGTATGATGGGTATATGGGCACGGGACAATGGGATGGAGGATATGTATGGTGGGTATATGGGCACGGGCCTATGGGATGGTGGATATGTATGATGGGTATATGGGCATGGGACAATGGGATGGAGGATATGTATGATGGGTATATGGGCACGGGCCTATGGGATGGTGGATATGTATGATGGGTATATGGGCACGGGACTATGGGATGGAGGATAATTATAATTTGTTATAACTAACCACAGTTAGTTACTATGCCCGGCCAGCGCCGGGCTCTTCAGCTAGTATTATATATTTAAATAATCCTAGCCTCTTTTTGTGATACATGATGGCTAATTTATATATACAATGGTTAAATAAGTACTGTATATACTCGAGTATAAGCCGAGATTTTCAGTCCATTTTTTTAGGCTGAAAGTGCCCCTCTTAGCTTATACTCGAGTCATTGTCCCAAGGGGTCAGCGGGGGAGGGGGAGCGGCAGGAGTCAGCAGCTGTCACATCATACTCATCCCCTCCTGGCATGGTCTCTTCACTTCACTGCTTCTCTGATGGTCTCCGGCGCCAGCAGCTTCTTCCTGTGTTCAGCGGTCACGTGGTACAGCTCATTAAAATAATGAATATGCACGCGACTCCATAGAGTGCATATTCATTACTTTAATGAGTGTGACTGCTGAACACAGGAAGAAGCTGCTGGCGTCGGAGACCATCGGAGAAGCAGGGAAGTGCAGAGACTGTGCTAGGAGGGGGTGAGTATGACGGGGAGGACAGGGGGAGGACGCCAAGCCATGCATACAGCAGGGGGAGAATGGAAGAGCCATGCATACAGCAAGGGAGGATGAAGGAGCCATGCGTACAGCAGAGGGAGGATGAAGGAGCCATGCATACAGCAGGGGGAGCCACACATACCAGGACAGGGATGAGGGGACAATGCATACCCAGCTTATACTCGAGTCAATAAGCTTACCCATTTTTCTGTGGCAAAATTAGGTGCCTCGGCTTATACTCGGGTCGGCTTATACTCGAGTATATATGGTATACAGTGGGGAAAATACCGTATTTGATACACAGCTGATTTTGCAAGTTTTCCCATCTACAAAGAATGGAGAGGTCTGTAATTTTTATCGTAGGTATACTTCAACTGTGAGACAGAATCTAAAAAAATCTTGATAATCACGTTGTATGATTTTTCCATAATTAATTTGCATTATATTGTATAAAATAAATATTTGATACAATACAAAAACAAAACTTAATATTTGGTACAGAAACCTTTGTTTGAAATTACAGAGGTCAGAAGTTTCCTGTAGTTCATGACCAAGTCTGCACACACTGCAGCAGGGATTTTTGCCCACTCCTTCAAACAGATATTCTCCAGATCTTTCAGGTTTTGGGGCTGTCGCTAGGTATATTGGGTTCCAGTCACAGTATCAGGCTAAATTCCAATTTTGTGCTACACTGCAGAGTCTATTAGGACTGACCAGCCTTTGGCAACCGGTGATCACGTGATCGGTAGGAGGAAGCGTTGTCAGCTTCCTAATCTGTTTGTGCAGCACTCCTACAATGCTGTCAATACAGTGATCAGGAAGGCAAAAATGGTAATAATCTATCTCTGTCTTCTTTATGGGGATTCCAGCTGAGTCTGACTGCCCACATAGACATAGACATGAATCTATGAGAAGAACGGAGCTTTAAAATTATTTGGCCCTTTGACTTATTAAGGTCTTCTTAAGCAATAGTCCCCTAATGAACTCCAAAATAGAGGGGGGAAACGTCTTGAGACAAACTGATAAAGGGATCTGACAGGCAAACATCAAGATCTAGATAAGTGATCTCCTTGATCTATGCCTATTTAATCTGGGGAATTGGCTTTTTCTATATATATATGCACATAAGCACTTTGAATCGCTATGCACTATATACCTTCTATCTGTTAATGAAATGACCTATGTAGACAGAAATCAGATGCCACAGTTTGGTATCTGATTTTTATGGATACATAGCAATTCTGTCACATAGGAAACTGTAAATGGTCCTGTAAATGATTAATAGCTGCTGAGTAAAAATACAGTTTGCATATGAATGACAAGTGAGAAAAAAATCATCCCACTTTTCTAGATGAAAATCGGATCAATTTTTAATATTACCCTCACCTTTTTAACTTCCCAAGGTCTAGATCAGGTATTATAGTGTAGATTGTTGTAGATTTTATATTTCATTTACAAATGTTGATATAACAATGATAAAATCTTATGTGAAGAACAAGAAATAAATGCATACTGTGATTATTGCAATCCTCTAAATGAAGAACTTTAAATATTGTCAAGAACATGTTTTGTTGTATCTTTCCAAATCTTAGCTGTGCATTTGGCATAGAGTATTTTAGTAAAATACATAAAGATGTGTGCAAATAAAATTATTTTATTAGAGTTTTTGAGACAAATCATTTATCATACTAACTCTGAAACTGTAACCTCATTTTAGCTTTACAACAGATGGTTATTGTTCTCTATTGGCAATGTTTTTTTGCTGAATAGATTGCTCGGATATCATGAGTTATATCTTTAGCATTATACAGTCCTTTTTGCATTACTTAGGTAAAGGCAACAAGCAATAAATCTAAAAGGCATAACAGACTTTAATGTGCAGTATATTGTTTCAGAATTTACTTCCAGCAAGTATTAATAGTTTTCTTTTTTCTATATCCGTGTTTTGTTTTGCTAGCCTTAGGTCCAATGAATAAAAACTCATGGGATTCAATGTCATATAATCAGAGATTTTTCTTCATGATGCTACACAGCGAGCAGTCATGACACTTACAGCAAATCTGTCATGGTGACAAGCAGATATGAGGCAACAACTCACCGTGTGAGGAATGTCTGGTCATATTATTCTTGGGGAAATATCATAAGAAAATGACTTATTGTTGAAATCATGCTTTTATATTAACCTCTGTCTGCACTATGACATATTAATATGGTTGCACTGTTCCCAGTCGATCACCAGCAAACATGCAGATGTTTTCTTGCATGTTAAAAATTTTTTTGTTTTCTTTTCCATGTTTTTATATAAACATCAGCTGATCCCCACAGCAGAAGAACTCAAGGGCCCCCCATGGCACTAACTGTACCCCTACCTTGTTACAGCATGACAGAAGCAATGAGACAGAACCAGTTTATATTTACACTGTTCAGTTGTGTTTTTGTTTATTTTCTGATAATCCATATAGCTGATTTTTGTTAAAGGGTAAGTGTACTTTCATGTAACTTTTCAGAGTAAGGCGTCCTTTGTGTGGAACAACAACAATTCTGGCAAGTATGTGACATATCCTGCATTTTCATCAGTTTTTCCCTCTCCATGCACAATCTGTAATTTGCAATCCACTGTTTGTTGGGGGGGGGGGAAGAGATTCAGGGAATTCTCCCATAGTCAGCACAGAAAGGGGAATGACTCCTCTTCATTCACATTTTAACTCACAGAGAAGAGTTGCTGTAACATAGAATACATCATACAGCTGAGCTGAGTTGTCTTGATCTGAATCAAGCTCTTACTTGAGGTAAAACACTTGTTATAGAGCTCTGCCCCATATTTTCCGATCTGCCTTTGTCTTTTTCCTTCCCTGCGCCTCACGTCTTCTCCCCTCTCCGTAGAGGATAATGGGTGGTGTCACAAGACATCTGCAGTCCATCTCTTCTTAGGAAAATAGATTTGACACGCTTTTTCATTGTGGATGGTGAATTCATGGAAAGAAGTGATTTCTCTGATAAAATGTTTCTTGCAATCATCAGTACCATTGATTTATGCACAGTTTGTTGAAAGTTCACTTTATTTTTAAGTCAGTTACTGTTACTTTCAGTAGCATTGAGTTATTATTATATGTCTGCTAGCATGATTAATGTTGTTAGTTTTTAAATACATGTCATTTGATGTCTCGTGTTGTCGTCTTGAATTGTGGATGCTGGTTTGGTAGTTGCAATTCTACACACCTACTTGGTATTGTATAAAATTGCAGAGGACAAGTTTTAGCATGTTCAACCATTTTTTTTTCACGTTTGTTGTATTAGGGTTGACTAGGCATGATCAAACCGCATGAAATTCAAATTAATCAGCTTGACCAAATTTTCTTCAAAGCCTCTAATTGTCATGAAAATATGTGTATGACACTTGGAAGTCTCCTAAAGGTACTGTCACACTTAGCTATGCACCAGCGATCCCGACCAGCGATATGACTCGGTCAGGATCGCTGGTGCATCGCTAAGTGGTCGCTAGTGAGCTGCCACACAGGCAGATCTCACCAGCGACATAGCAGGGGTCGGGGTCGCTACTTACCTGTCAGACGAGGCAATCCTGACTTCCTCCTGCCCACGTCCACACGTCACTCATTGGTGCCACAGGAAGCCCAGCAGAAAGCTGACGACGAGAAACAGCCCAGGACGTTCTCGTGCGATCAACGATAATCAGCGGGGGAGCCGGTCGGAGGTAAGTATCAGACATAGCGATATCGCTAGCAATATCACTATAATGTCCCAAAATCAGTGACGTTATAGCGATATTGCTAGCGATAAGGCCCTTAAGAGTGTTTTGAACCCCTTTGAATGCAACACAGCCTTAATAATGCCCAAGTGACCTCAACCCAACTGGGTAGGTGAAACTAGATGATAACTGGTGGTAACCAGCAGCAGTATTCAGGTGGCTTGTATGGGTCTAATATTTGACTATTACAACAATGTGTACAAAAATATTTTTACAACACGCATGCTTTGTGAGGTAGTCAGTTGTGTTTATATTTCTAAATTATTCAGATTTCCTATTACTAAAAAAAATGGCTTGTTGATTTAAAAATGCAGGAACGACATTTTCAGAGACTTTTTTCAAGTGGACACAAAATTGCCTGTAGACCACATTTTCTTGTCTGCCTTAAAGATGGACACTGTTGGAACATAGGCCAGATGGAGTAAAAATTTAATCTGTCTGCCTCATTACAGTCACATAGCTTAATCCCATTTCCACGGTTCAAGATGAAACATGCCATGGACACGTAGGCCAAATGTGATGTGAACAGGTTCTAAAAAGTAACGGTCAGTCGGGTTGAGATCAGGTGACTGACTTGGTCATTCCATTTCCTTTATAAGCTCTTGGGTCGCATGTTTTGGATCATTATCCATGTGCACTGTGAAATTTTATCTTATTAGTTTTGCAATGTAGTATGGTATGGATCATAAACTCTTTTTTTATTTTTTAGATTTAACTTTCTAAAACCAAGAATGATGGAAACATCATTCTAAAGGTACTGTCACACTTAGCAATATCGCTGTGTGTGATACTTACCTAAGACCCGCTCCCCCGCTGGTTATCGCTGATCACGCGAGAACGTCCAGGACTGTTTCTCGTCGTCAGCTTCCTGCGACGCTTCCTGTGGAGAGACGAGCGATGAGCGTGGAGCCGGGCGGGAGGACGTCAGGATCGCCTAGTGTGACAGGTAAGTTGCGACCCCCGACTGCTATGATGTCGCTGGTGAGATCTGCCTGTGTGGCAGCTCACTAGCGACCACTTAGCAATGCACCAACGATCCTGACCGCGTCATATTGCTGGTCGGGATCGCTGGTGCATCGCTTAAGTGTGACAGTACCTTTAGTTTTTATCGGTCTAACCATATAGTTTTTTTATCAGTCTAACTATAAGCAGAGACCTGTCAATCCAAGGTAACGGGTGGGGAGAAGCCGGCAGAGACACAAGTTTCTGACTAGTCTAAAGTACGGTCTCGATCCTCATCCCCTTTTTAAGTATATTTTCTATGAAACTCTGCTGAAACAGATTGGGCAGCATGTATCAATGTATCTAACTCCTGAATAGAATATTATAGACTTCAAAATATTTGCATTGCAGCAAATATAGTAAATTACTTATCTCTCAATTAGCTATACATGATCCATGTTACTATGTAATGTCAAGTATGGAAAAATATGTGTGTCAGTTAGAATATTGTAGAATATACACTCTATAAACAAACGTTTTGGGACACCTATACCTTTTATAGGAGCTTTTATGACATTCCATTCTAAAACAACAGCAATTAATATACTGTTGTTTCCTCTATTGCAGCTATAACATCTTCCACTCTTCTGGGAAGAATTTCTACAAAAATTTGTAGTATGATTTTGTGTTATTTTGCCCATTTATCCAGAAAATAATTTATTCACTGATGTAGGATGAGAGGGCATGGCTAGCAAATTATGCTCTAGTTCATCCCACAAGTGTCCATTGATATTGATGTCAAAGTTCTGTGCAGACAAGTCAAGTTCTTACACACCAAACCCATTCAATCATTCTGTTGATCTATTACACCCAGGCCAGCAACAATGACAAGGAGATATCCTCTTCAGATAGGTAAGAAGGTTTCTCCATCATCACAGGCAATGATTATTTGCTGTCCGTGTAGTGAGATAATCCAATAGGAGAAAACTGGAAGACAATAGCACAAAATAGGGTCTAAATCAGATAGTTGGTAAGAGAACGATATGAGCAGTGCAGGGATGTGATCACCTGGCAGGGTTGAGGGACCACAAGATCAAAGAAAGCTCAGCAGATGTCAGCGCGTTTCAAAGTTCACAGATTTCTTTATTTAGGACAAAATCACATTCATGTGTGAAATGTGGTTTTGTCCTGATGAAGTCTGTGACTTTTGAAATGAATTGACGAATAATACTTCAATCTCCAACCCATCGACCTCTGGATCCTCTTTTTCAGCAGCACAAATAAAAGAACCATCCATGGTTTATCTTTCTATACAGTTATGGCCAAAAGTATTGACATCCCTGCAATTTTGTCAGATAATACTCAGTTTCTTCCTGAAAATTATTGCAAACACAAATTCTTTGTTGTTATTATTATCTTCATTTAATTTGTCTTAAATGAAAAAACACAAAAAGAATTGTCCTAAAGCCAAATTGGATATAATTCCACACCAAACATAAAAAAGAGGGTGGACAAAAGTATTGGCACTGTTCGAAAAATCATGTAATGCTTCTCTAATTTGTGTAATTAACAGCACCTGTCACTTACATGTGGCACCTAACAGGTGTTGGCAATAACTAAATCACACTTGCAGCCAGTTGACATGGATTAAAGTTGACTCAACCTCTGTCCTGTGTCCTTGTGTGTACCACATTGAGCATGGAGAAAAGAAAGAAGACCAAAGAACTGTCTGAGGACTTGAGAAACCAAATTGTGAGGAAGCATGAGCAATCTCAAGGCTACAAGTCCATCTTCAAAGACTTGAATGTTCCTGTGTCTACCGTGCACAGTGTCATCAAGAAGTTTAAAGCCCATGGCACTGTGGCTAGCCTCCCTAGATGTGGACGGAAAAGAAAAATTGACAAGAGATTTCAACGCAAGATTGTGCGGATGTTGGATAAAGAACCTCGACTAACATCCAAACAAGTTCAAGCTGCCCTGCAGTCCGAGGGTACAACAGTGTCAACCCATACTATCTGTTGGCATCTGAATGAAATGTGACTGTATGGTAGGAGACCCAGGAAGACCCCACTTCTTACCCCGAGACATAAAAAAGCCAGGCTGGAGTTTGCCAAAACTTACCTGAAAAAGCCTAAAACGTTTTGGAAGCATGTTCTCTGGTCAGATGAGACAAAAGTAGAGCTTTTTGGACAAAGGCATCAACATAGAGTTTACAGAAGAAAAAAAGAGGCATTCAAAGAAAAAAACGCGGTCCCTACAGTCAAACATGGCGGAGGTTCCCTGATGTTTTGGGGTTGCTTTGCTGCCTCTGGCACTGGACTGCTTGACCGTGTGCATGGCATTATGAAGTCTGAAGACTACCAACAAATTTTGCAGCATAATATAGGGACCAGTGTGAGAAAGCTGGGTCTCCCTCAGTGGTCATGGGTCTTCCAGCAGGACAATGACCCAAAACACACTTTAAAAAGCACTAGAAAATGGTTTGAGAGAAAGCACTGGAGACTTCTAAGGTGGCCAGCAATGAGTCCAGACCTGAATCCCATGCAACACCTGTGGAGAGATCTAAAAATGGCAGTTTGGAGAAGGCACCCTTCTAATATCAGGAACCTGGGGAAGTTTGCCAAAGAAGAATGGTCTAAAATTCCAGCAGAGCATTGTAAGAAACTCATTGATGGTTACCGGAAGCGGTTGGTCGCAGTTATTTTGGCTAAAGGTTGTGCAACCAAGTATTAGGCTGAGGGTGCCAATACTTTTGTCTGGCCCATTTTTGGAGTTTTGTGTGAAGTGATCAGTGTTTTGCTTTTTGCTTCATTCTCTTTTGTGTTTTTTCATTTAAGACAAATTAAATGAAGATAATAATACCAACGAATTTGTGAATGCAATCATTTTCAGGAAGAAACTGAGTATTATCTGAGAAAATTGCAGGGGTGTCAATACTTTTGGCCACAACTGTAGCTGTGAGATAATATAACTCTATGCTACATGATGTTGCAATGTTTGATTCATTAAATGAGTATAAAGGAAGGCCTGTTTGTGGGGAAATTAGCATCTGCCTCATGAGTTTTCATCTTTCTCTTGATGCTAGGCTTAAAGATGAACACAATGGACTTGTGTCTTCTTTTAAACATCAAACTATGAAACAATGACATTATGGACATTGGATATGTGCTCTGGTGCACAGTCATACTGGAACAGAAAAAAGGCATTCTTCAAACTACTTCCACAAACATGGAAGCAAACAATTGTACACAATTTCTTGATACAATGTTGTATTATAATTAAACTTCTTTGGAATTAGGATCCCTAGTTTAAATCCTGAAAAACAACCCCATACTCTTATCCCACCTCCAGGTAATGTTTTTGTGGTATTTTTGAAACATAGAACAATCCATCAGAATGCGAGATCGAGAAGCATAATTTCTCATTTCACAGAACACACTTCACTGTACCAAAGTCTAGGGTTCGCATGCTTTCCACCACTCCATCTGTCACTTTGTATTGTGTTTGATGATGCAAGGCTTGCATGCAGTTTCTTGTCCATGGAAAATCATGTCATGAATTCTGCAGTTATTGATTTAGCAGGATGTTAGAGAATTGTATGCATAATGCACCTCATTTATTTGATGACCCCAATTTAACTTGCTACATTGCTGCAGTTCCTAAATGCTTCCACTTTTCAATAATACCTGTTTTAGTTGATATCGGTAAGTTTAGGAGGGTAAAAATTTGAAGCACTGAGTTGTTCCAAAGGTAACATCCTATTGCTGTTCGAAGCTCGAATTCAGTGACCTTCTTAGAATGAGCCATTATTTTACAAATACTCATAAAGGCAGGCAGCGTGGCTAAAGGTACTGTCACACTTAGCGATCCACCAGCAATCCCGACCAGCGATATGACACGGTCAGGATCGCTGGTGCATCACTAAGTGGTCGCTAGTGAGCTGCTACACAGGCAGATCTCACCAGCGACATAGCAGGGGTTGGGGGTCGCTACTTACCTGTCAGATGAGGCGATCCTGACGTCCTCCTGCCTGTGTCCACGCGTCGCTTGCTGGCAACACAAGAAGCCCAGCAGGAAGCTGATGACGACAAACGGCCCAGAACGTTCTCGCGCGATCAGAGATAATCGGGGGGGAGCCGGTCAGAGGTAAGTATCAGACATAGCGATATCGCTAGCAATATCGCTATAATGTCACAAAATCAATGCTGCTATAGCGATATTGCTAGCAATATCGCTTAGTGTGACAGGCCCTTAAAGGGTTGGATTTTTTATGATTAAAAGGTGTTTCTTAGGGTACCGTTACACTAAGCGATGCACCAGCGATCCCGACAATGATATGGATCGTTGGTGCATTGCTAAGTGGTCGCTGGTGAGCTACCACACAGGCAGATCTCACCAGCGACATAGCAGCGGTTGGGGGTCACTACTTACCTGTCAGAAGAGGCGATCCTGACGTCCTCCCACCCGCGTCCATGCGTCGCTCGTCGGCGCCACAGGAAGCCCAGCAGGAAGTGCCCAACGAGAAATGGTCCAGGACGTTCTCGCGCGATCAGCGATAACCAGCGGGGGAGCCGGTCGCAGGTAAGCATCAGATATAGCGATATCGCTAGTGATATCGCTGCTGCGTCACAAAACCTGTGATGTTTCAGTGATATTGCGAGCGATATCGCTTAGTGTAACGGGGGCTTAAGACTTTCATGCATATAGATAAGATAATAGTGAGCCAACTGGATATACAAATGTAAATAAAGATTGAAGAGCAATGTCAATACGTCTCCTGATGAAGTATTAAGATGAAATGTCCGTTGGGGTGACGGGGAGGCTTTCTTCTTATTATTCAATGTGCTTTCTTCTTATTATTCAATGTAAGTGTGAACATCCTGTTTTTTTATGATCTATTACTCATTTTTGTGTAAATAAAGGAGATCATTCTTAATGCTAAATTTATTAGGATAGTAGTGGGCAGGTGAAACATTCATAAATAACATTTTCCACATGCCTGCTTTATATCAGCATCATCTGCAAAATTTTCTTTTATTTTGTTAGCATTGTAGGTGGTTTATAAATATGGAGTAGTAATTTTTCATTTCATCAAGGAAATTTACAAAATTTATTTTTTTAGTGACCTATCCAGGTTTGAAGTGCCTTTTGGGGGTCCTATATATTGGAAAACCTTCAAAAGTGACACAATTTTAAAAACAGCACCCCCTGACATATTGAAAACTACAGTCAGGTAATTTATTAACCCTTCAGGTGATTTTCAGGAATTAATGCAAAGTGGCATGACAGAAATGAAAATGCATAATTTTGCCACCTAAATGCCACTAACTTCAGCCGTCAGACTCTAAGGGTACTGTCACACTTAGCGATGTACCAGCGATCCCGACCAGCGATATGACGCGGTCAGGATCGCTGGTACATCGCTAAGTGGTCGCTAGTGAGCTGCCACACAGGTAGATCTCACTAGCGACATCGCTGGGGACGGGGGTCGCTACTTACCTGTCACACCAGGCTATCCTGCGTCCTCCCGCCCGGCTCCACGCGTCGCTCGTCGACACAGCAGGAAGCGCCGCAGGAAGCAGACAACGAGAAACAGTCCAGCCTGTTCTCGCGCGATCAGCGATAACCAGCGGGGGAGAGGGTTGTAGGTAAGTATCACACACAGCGATATCGCTAGCAATATCGCTATAACGTCATAAGTTATAGCGATATTGCTAGCGATATTGCTTAGTGTGACATGCCCTTAAGGCCGCTATTTGGGCTTGAATTGCCATGGCAAATATCAGGGCCACATAATCAAGATCTCAGGGTGCCGATGAGGATAAAGAGGAAGCCCCCACACTCTGTTAACCATTTATATGATGTTGTCACTATTGACAGCAGCATCTAAGGGGTTAAAAAGATTTGGACGGTGAAAACACTGATCGTGGCTGATGCAGCAAGTTGTCAGCTATAGTGTACAGCTGACAGCTACTGGATTGTCACCTTTATGGGGATGCTATTCTCTTATATCTCACGTCAGTTAAAAGATGTATTATACTCTCTTGGTTATTTTTTTAGCCATTCGTTGTTGTTTTATACATATGTTCTAAGAGTTAAATTACCCATTTACTTTGGTGGGCTTTCTTTTGTTATTCATTAGAGCAATGTTAACGTGCAGGTTTTTGTTCAAGAAAGATGTGGTTCTCACATAGTGTCAGCAGTGTGATTTTTCCTAGCTTTTTTGGGGTAAAAGTATGCTGTGTAAGGTCTCATTCAAATGTCAGTGATTTTTCACAAGCACAAAAATATGGCATGAGTGTCACTAGTGCTTTTTGTCAGAGCTTTATCAATGTTTGGTCAACGAGTTGGCTTTTACCTTCAGTGTTTCATCAGTGATTTTCATGTATGAAAATAAATAAATTACAAAACCTCCTACAACTACAATGTTAACCTAGGACAGCACACTGATGCCATCTGTGTGCTGTCTCTAACTTTTATAGACCCATAGACTTCTATTGGTGGTTTTCATCCATATGACTGATGCAAAAAACAGAAAAAAGCAACAAAAAAAACAAAAACCCAAAAAGACAAAAGTGAACTACTCCATACTCTATAATCATTATATATGAAAAAAATTACATCTGAATTAGGCCTTCCAGATTGAGCAAGGAGCCTAAAAGAATGCATTTAATTAGCCTTTATTGTGTTTTTTTAATGCCAAATCCAATAGTTTCTGTGTTTAAAAAGACTGTGCAACAAATGCAACAAAAGATTGCTATTGTGTATTTTGGCAAAAGACACTTTTAGAAAATATGCAAAAAAAGCAGCCTATCGGTGCTTATATATGTAGCATGCCATTAGAAAAAACATCTTCATTTTAGTGCTCTTTTGCTGCTGGGCAAGATGTTCGCTTGAAGGAAAATATTTTTGCATTCATTTCATCCTCTTGAATGGTTTTTAAGTTTTGGGTGTTCTTTTTCCACAATGTAGCATTTCCTAGGTTAATGATTTTTCCTTAAGTATTTTCCCAAAGTGCATAAAAGAAAAACCACAAAAAAATGGAAAAAATGCTTGTAAAAAATGTAAAATGCTGTTTACAAGCTAAAAAAAGTATGACCGATGTGACTTGATGCATTTTAAAAATGTACCAAGTTAAAAATAACATGCCTACTTGTCCACTTTTATAATTTAATTTGTCAAATGCACAAAAATCATCAGATTCTTTTATAATAATTTTATAATATTAATTCCGTTTAGCTGGCTGAGTTGTAGTCATTACATTTTTGTTATGTTGCATTTGGGGTGTTAGACTTGTCACAGAAAATATAAATCCTACCGCAGACAAAATCCATTTAGTGTGCAATGCGGAAGCACTACAAATATAAAAAAAGTGAATAGTTGCAGAATTTGGACTACTGACCTTCATTTCTTTGCTTCACGGATAAGTTTGCTAAGCTAAATATCCTCACTATCTTTTCCAAACAGAAATGAGTCTAGATTCATTACACCCCAGAAAGGCTTCTTTTGCCATTCATGAAAAGTTATACAGTAAAAAGTACAGTTGCTTAACCATGCGTCAGATATTCATGGCTTAGCATACTTATTAAATAATTCTATTTATTTTTTTTAAAGATTGAAAAATCAACTGTAAATTATTATATGGAAACTTGAGTTACAAAATAAGCACCAGGAAAAAAAACTGGTTGTATCCAGCAAAGGACACAGCTATAAAGGGTGCAAAGGTAACAATTGCCCATAGGCCTTTCAAGTATTGAGAATGTATCATGTTTAACAGCTCCTTCCAAGTAATAAATATGGCAGACAATTCCTTTG
This sequence comes from Dendrobates tinctorius, assembly GCF_039654945.1. Lineage (NCBI taxonomy): Eukaryota > Metazoa > Chordata > Amphibia > Anura > Dendrobatidae > Dendrobates > Dendrobates tinctorius. The sequence continues at coordinate 11,130,366 of NW_027361830.1, forward strand.
TACTGCACATTGTATGCACAGTGAAGGGGAAAAAATCTGTTGGCACCCAAGGCTCCTCTCACACTTTACATCCATTATTGTGAAACCTAAAAAATTAAGTTTGATAATCATGAAAGTTACCTGCATACATCTAATACAGACACTGCATACCTGTGCAGACACACGGCACACAATCAAGCACACTCATCACAGTGTACTCACCGCACATGAGAGAGATGCATAGACACAATACATTACAATCACACCAGTGCTTACACCTTCATCGTTTGCAATGGCAGACACCAGAGACTAACTGAAAGTGAAAGTAAAGAAGAATATTATGGCTTGTATAATGAGCTGTACCTTAGCAGTACATTTTATATTACTCCATGGGGACATTAACATGTAATCATTTAATTATTCAGAGGAGTACAAAAATGACAGTGATTGAGTCCTTCAGGTGACCCTTAGCATAGCCTATAGATCCCCTGTCAATTGCAGCATGTGAATGCCTTTTTCAGTGAGAGACAGCAGTATTTAAATAGTTAAACACCAACGATCACAACCAAAATCAATCTTTGCTGTTCCGGGAAGATGCCAACTTTGTATCACAGCTCCTGAGCATGCTCCGAACATTTGCATCCTGACCATGAAATACATGTATGACAGGGTGCTTGAAAGGGTTAAAGTGCCATGTCATGGCTCTTAAGATTCCTACCTCCAATAGGTGGCACTGGAGTTCCTGTCATTATCTTATATAAAGAGGTATTTTCATTATCCAATTGAGCTTCCATACAGTGGCATCAAGAATACTTAATGACTGCTAAATTTAAAGTCATTTTTTTCAACTTCCTGATAAACCAGTCTAATATTTATCATTATCTGGTGAATACTATGTGGCAAATGTGTGTCTTAAATACCCATTAAAAGTTCCTGGATGTAATCACTTAAGGCCTAATTTGTCAAGACCGGCATTGTTCACGCCAGTCTTGATGAGGGGGCATGTTGGACTCAAATGCTCCTGATTCTTGAAGAGGTGCATGCTTCTTCATGAATCTAGAATATGTAATGAGTGGTGTGCACTCTGTGCGCTACACCAGAAATCTTACTCTAGTTAGAAACTGGAGTGAGACTTTTGACATACAGAATGGGACATGAATTAGATGGACTGTGTTGTCATGTTCCTCTTCGTACCCCTGTCCCGCTCCTGCTCTGCCCATGAGAAACTGGCTTGAAGACTCAAAGTTATGCCAAAATCTAGCAACTTTTCAATGTTTTTAAGTCAGAATTTTAGTATGAAAACTTTGATGAATCAAGTCCTTAGTTGTTGTTTGGTTGTGTTTCCCAGAGTAGTCTTTAGAGTCTCAGAAAAAAAAGTACATGTGGTTGAATCGAGAACATAAAAACTCAATTCAAGACATTCATTTTTGTTAGGAATCAAAGTCAGGAGTTAAGGAAAGTTGAAAAAACAAAGGAATGCTGGAGCCCTTTAAGTCAAAAATCTTAACTCTAATCCTAAAGTAGCCATAATAGGACAGATATTGAAAAACACTGCCCTAGGTCACTGTACACATATTAGTTTACAACTGTTCTGTAGTTGTGCTTCCAACACAATGTACATTCTTTTGAACCAATATGAATGTATTCCCAATACACTGTATGTATTCCCAATAGCAAAATTTTCTTACTGTTTAATAAGTTTATAGGTGTCTATCTAAGAGCTATTGAAATTCATGATTTCCATGTAAAACTGTCCTCATAGTCTATAAGCATGAATTAGATTTTGGAAAAACTCATGGACTGAATATTATTTCCAAATATTATTTCTATTATATGGATTTATTTATAATTTGTATGAATCATTTTCATAATTTTATTATATTTGTTATTTCTATTATACGGATGGGTAAACTGACCACTTAACAATTATCTGGCAAAACTGCAGAAGGAAAATACTTTTTGAAAAGACTATGGCGCCATACATTTTGTAAAGTAATATTAAATAATCTCTATAACATTGGAAGGTTTTGATTCAACATTTCAGAATTTTAAAGTGAGTCTACTGCTGAGAAACAGCTGTACAAAGAACATTGGACACACTGAGAGTTCGGTTAAAGATTATGTAGATTACTTTATGCCTTCGAAACAGCAGAAACCATTTTTATGCCACATTATTACAGTTTTATTAGTCATGGTAAATCATAACTAAAAAAAGCGTTGGATTGGATAATTTGTTGAGTATAGTACATCAAATGTGGGGAAATGCACAATTATCCACATGTGCTCCGCTCTGATTTTCTTCACAGTATAATGAATCAGAAATATGCTTTAAGTTTCAAAGTGTTCATTGCCAGATGAATCAAAATGAAGAAAGAGACAAAAATAAAACTTGCACCTATGGACATGAGAAATACAGTATATAGCAAATAACCAAACTGAAAATCTCTTCTATAAACTTCATCTGAGTTACTGAAATTGTAATAATATGACAGGTCAAAGTTATTATGCCCAATCTATATAGAGGGTCACCAAAATAAGGATCCATACAGTAAAATGTCAGTGCCCTGGAACCATATACCAACTCTATTATTACTAATTCTCATTGTGTAGGTGGCTGCCTGCGGGAGGTTCTTGGGGAGGGGGTGAATAACCTGATCACATCTGCAATAAATAGAAAAAAGGCTCCTGTACATCTGGGATGTCAACTCAAATACACAGATGGCCAAAATTAAAAACTTTAAAAAAAATTATGGGATGACCTTGATATTCATCAACAAATCTCTACAATTGAGGAAGTTTTTCCTTATCATCAAATATCATTACGAACCTTAGTATTTATTGTACTACAATATAATAATTGTTTTATGCGGTAATGAAATAAAATGACAATCCTAATTTGCCATAAATAAATTAGATCATACACATATAGTGAATAATCTTATCTATTTATGGCAAATTAGGATTGTCATTTTAATTAATTACCCCATAAAATAATTATTTTAATGTATCACAATGTGCAAATTGCCTGTTCATTGAGGAGGAAGACTTTAACTCTAGTGCCACCTATTGGAAACAGCAATCTTAAAAGTCACTATCGACCCTTGAACAAGCCTTGCTGTATGACTTAGGGTAAAAGCCAAACCAGAATCTCAATTTGCAGCCAATGTTTTGGGGTGTTACCCCTAGCCAGTGCAAAGTACGAGATCTAATTTGCCTGTCATGTCACTCTTCACAAGGATAAATATTACACCATAGGTCCTACTAGCAAGCTTATCATGGAGGGAAATCAGTTCTCATACTTTGCACTAATGAAGGGCAATACCCCAAAACACCATATCTGCAAATTGAGACTATGATTTGGTTTTTATCCTAAGTCATATGCCAGGGCTTGCCAAAAGGTCAGTAGTGAAATTTATGATTGCTACTTCCGACAACTAGCACTAGAGTTTAAATCATCTTCCTTTCTGATGAGACAATTTGCATATTTAATTTGCCAGAGAAGCATTGCAATGGTTATAAGTCTCCTCACATTGGCATGCTAGGCTAGGCATGTCACTCCCCACAAGGAGAAATGTTATCTCTTGGATACCTAATAAATTAAAATGCTACAGGTCTTGGAAAAAGGTGGCGAACGCCGCTAATTTTTTAAAACTTGTTTTGTATCACTGTAATTGTAATGATGAGGAAAATTATATTGCGAGGTCATTTTTACCACAAAATGCACAACGTAAAAACAATTCCCAAAAAACAACGCCAGAATTGTGTTTTATTTACAATTTCTCATAATTTTGATTTTTTTTGCCTGTTTTCCAGTATGCTTTATGGTAAAATGGATGGTGCAATTCAAAATTACAACTTGTTCCGCAAAAATTAAGTCCTTATATGTTAATTAGGGATGAGCGAGAATTGTAGTATTCGGACTCGCTGTACTCGATACAAGTACCTCCTAATACTCGGGTACTTGTAACGAGTACCGAGTCCAATGTAAGCTTATGGGAAATGTGATTAATGAGCGGGGACTGTGATGGACTGGGTGGGGACTGTGCGAAGACTGTGCCAGGCTATGCGGGACTGTGCTGGCCTGTGCGGGGACTGTGCCAGGCTATGCGGGACTGTGCTGGCCTGTGCGGTGACTGTGCCAAGCTATGCGGGACTGTGCTGGCCTGTGCGGGGACTGTGCCGGGCTGTGCGGGACTGTGCTGGCCTGTGCAGGGACTGTTCCGGGCTGTGCGGGACTGTGCTGGCCTGTGCGAAGACTGTGCCGTGCTCTGTGGGACTGTGAAGGGCTTTGCAGGTAGTGTGCGAGACTGTGCTTGGCTGTGTGGGACTGTGGTGGGCCGTGCTGGGCTGTGCGGGGACTGTGCTGGACTATGCCGTGCTGTGCGGGACTGTGCAGGGCTTTGCAGGTACTGTGCAGGACTGTGCTGGGCTGTATGGGACTGTGGTGGGCCGTGCTGGGCTGTGCGGGGACTGTGCCGTGCTGTGTGGGACTGTGCAGGGCTGTGTGGGGACTGTGCAGGCTGTTGCGAATATTGCGAGGCAAGTAGGGAAACACTCGTGAGGATTCGAGTACCGCGAGTACCGCATTACTCGCCGAGTACTGAATCCTCACGAGTATGCTCGCTCATCCCTAATGTTAATGTGAACAGAAAAATAAAGTCTCTGGGAAGAAAGGAAGGAAAAAATGAAAACAAAAAATTTGGCCACTTGGAGAAGGGGTTTAGGAGGACCTGTCACCACATCAAAGTGTTCCGTTTTTACTCTTATTTTACTATCTCTGCAACCCTGACTAACAATTTGTGTTTTCTTTTTAAATTCACCGTATGCTTAAACAAATATGGGACTTTTTATTTAGTGCAAATTTTTTGGTCTTTACCAAGGGGGTGTGGCTCATAGGGTAGTAAAACAAAGCAGCCTAAAGACACGCCCCCAGGGAACCCTGTGAGCACAGCACTCTCTAATAAAAAAAAAGAAAAAAGCAGAATAATCAGAGGAGCAGCTGGATTAAATAAAGAGCAAAAACTGACCACAGACCATACCTGGTGACAGGTTGTCTTTAAATTAGCAGGACACATATTTGTACGATTGCCTACTTGCTTAGTGCAACATTCCTGTAACTTATGCATTTTTAAAGTTGAAAGATTTGAACAGAGCAACACGTTTAATTTTTTTTATATATCTTATATAATAAGGTGGGTTGGTGGAACGTCATAGTAGATAAGTTAAAATATTATTCCATCATTCCACCTTTTGAGTTGGTTAAGTAAAAAATAAAAAGTGAACTATATTATTTTTTCACATGAAGATGGATCAAATATTTTTTATGGGCTTAACAGATGATAATATGTAAGCAGTTTTATCAAATTCAGAGAACAGACAAGACATTGAATTAGGCTACAAATAGAGAAACTCAATGCAATATGTTGTACCATGAGGACATATTTAAATTATATTATTTTGTGTTTTTCTATTAATTTAATTGTCATCTGCTCTGCTTTTAATAATGCTAAATATATGCAGCTCTGTTTCATAGTGTTTAGTACCACAAGCACTTAGCCGAAATCATTACATGGATTTAACACATGATAAATTAATGATTTCTTGCTTGACCTATTAGAACTCTACAAGAGTGAACACCTTATTTATTGACATCATAATAAAAGCTTATGTCACCATTGCTTCAGTATGGATATATCAATCAACCTGACCATGAGTACAGCTTGAGTGGATAAGGAACATTTACATCTCATCTACTTACTGCTAATTGATATGACAGTGTTTGAATTTCCTGTCTACTATTTATAGGGCATTATAATTCTGTGCGGATGCAGATGATAAACTTATAGTAGCAAAAAAATGCAGAAAAATTAGTTTAAAATCTTAGGTATAGTATTAAACTCTATAAATTGTTAAAGAGGTTTACTCAAGATGTGGTATTTGAACCTCATAGTCATGGCTGGCTCCCTTGTTCATGATCCTTCCTTATCAAAAAGATGCTTCATAGCCAACAAGTAATACTATATTTCCCTTCAGTGGTCGGTCTAGGGGAAACACTTGACCATACTAGACTTTCCCTGGTCATATATATTGATCATTGGGAAGTATTGAAGCTGATTACCTAGTTGCCTTTATTATAAAAAAAGAGTTTAAATGACAAAGTCCTTTTTTCTTAATTTTGTTCTCGTTAAAGAATAAACGAACATGAAAACGTTAAACACTATTATCACTCATTTGACTCATATATAAATCAGTGATTGAATCAAATAAAATACATGAATGACACAAAAATAGCATAAGTTCAATTTTTGCATACTGAATAACCAGGTAATATGAAATAAGTTAAACTTCATATTATTGTGTTTACAGGTTAGAAGAGTAGTTGGACAGATTGCAGTAAGGGCAGCACCCGAGGACTGGATGATGAGGGAGTCTTGCCATTTTCCCCACACTTTTTTACCTTTTTGAAAACAACCTTCATTTTTATCTATAATAATAAATGCCCTAAGCAGCTTCCGGTTGTAACAACTTCCGTCCAGTTGTAACCGGTGATGTCACCGCACACCTCTTTCCATGTTAACCCTCAACACACACACTCCCCTCACCTTTCACCATCTCCACTCACTCTTTCACTCCACATACGACCCTTTCTCTCACTCCGTCTCTCTTACTCATGCCGTCATCGCCGCTGATCCACGATCCCCGACATCTTCTTCCGCCGGCGCCATCCTGGATCCAGACGTCCTCCACGCCGGCGACATGTTCTTGCGGCGACGCCATTTTGGATCGGCGAAATCCCACGATACTCAAGATGGCGTCGCCGCAAGAACATGTCGCCGGCGAGGACGACGTTGGGATCCAAAATGGTGTCGGCGAAAACTCGCGAGATTTCGCCGACGCCATTTTGGATCCCGACGTCGTCCACGCCGGCGACATGTTCTTCCGGCGATGCCATCTTGAGTATCGCGGGATTTCACGATACTCAAGATAGCGTCACCGTAAGAATATGTCGCCGGCGTGGACAACGTCTGGATCCAGGATAGCGCCGGCGGAAGAAGATGTCAGGGATCGTGGAGCAGCGGCGATGACGGCGTGAGTATGAGAGACGGAGTGAGAGAAGGGGTCGTATGTGGAGTGAAAGAGTGAGTGGAGATGGTGAAAGGTGAGAGGAGTGTGTGTGTTGAGGGTTAACATGGCAAGAGGTGTGATGCTATCGCATCCTCCCGATGCGATAGCATCGGGCCATAATCTAGTATACTATATTTTCTCATAAAACTTCAGAACTTATAGATTTTTCCATTGTGATACAGAGGGCGATTTCTCCACCATCCAGCACATAGCAATAGCCTTTTGGGTCACATAGAGTGGTTCTCTCAAGAAAAACCTAGCATGATGAGACCACAAGTCGTCATCTAAGAATTCAAGTAAACATATCTTAGCCATGCAATCTTTATAGGTCTCCACCACTTCTAATAATTACAACCTCTAGCCAAAATCTTTGAATCTCAGAACAATCCCATATAATATGCCATAAAACTGAATGAGGAGGACAAAGCACTTTAATGATCAAAAATTAAGATGTTACAGATTAAATTGTTCTCGCGCACAATTAATTTTAAAATCATCATGATGTGATTGCACTTGGAAATTTGTAACAGATATGACTGTTGTTAGCCCTATAGAGAAGCCTGGAACATCAGTTAGGTTGTTCAAATCATGACCCTGACACTATTGATTAGCAGATGTTGTCAACCATCCTATGGAGCATTGGTCCCCAACCTTTTTTTATCCTAAAAGCCTCAATCCACTCTGACTGATGGTCATGACCCACATCTACATCTCTCTGGATAGTGACATCCAATTACTCCAACTTCTCCCAGTAGCGACCACCAGAGTCATCCAGTTATAATGACAGCCAAAAGTTCCCCTCAAAAATGACAGAGGCCTTGCGCCTCCCTGGCTTATAGGCAGCATACTTACATCCAGCTGTTACAACCTTACTCCCATTCAGTTTTCAAGCATCAAGTACTCCCACTAGAGTATCACATCCAGCTATAACCACCTCTCTCACTGATGTTACCGTCCTATCTCCAGCTTACCATATTTATCTGTACATCCCAATGGCCAGAATAGGCGCATCCCAATCTGCTCTTCTATGTGGGGATAAGCAGAAAAGTGTTTATCTTGAGGCCTGCTCTTCATAGCTGTTTGCTAGATTTGGTGCTAATGTACCAAGCTACAAACAGGAAAACTAACCAGTACATCCAAACTAATGTGTACGGATGCTAACTAAGGCAATGATTCTAAGGGAAAATATGGCTGCACTCTGAAATATTAAGAATAAAAAATGTAGGAACTGCATTTCTGCTTTTCTAGAGTGTACCAAGCGAATAGACAGCCGCAAGTGACACATCATGGACCCAAGAGCCACTGTAGCGCATGGACAGTGGTTTGCAAGGATGTATGACTCATGACTGTCTGTGCAAATGATTGCCCCTGTCATCTGTATCAGCATCTACAGGTGGCATCATTAATTTATTAGAGGCACACAAGACAATATCACAATGGAGTATTCACTCATTATTACTTGCTTAGAGGGAACTTAATGGACATTGCTGTTTTATAAAAAGTACTACTTTATCAAGTACCACCCGCAGCGCCACATGCTGCCCCCATCGTGATGTTACTGCCCTGCCGATGCGATAGCATCGGACACACATCTAGTTACTTCATATGAGGGTACTCGGTATTATTTCTTTATAAGGGGGCACTTGTGAAATTATAACCTTCAAATGCACACACTTCTTAGAGTTTTTAGCATAGAATATGACTATGCTACCATTTCTCATTTTTGGATGTGACTCTGAAATTAAGGAAGATTCTAGCCCGTGATGTAGAAAAATGTACTTTGGGGTAAAGTTTTGACTAGTAGTAGACTTTATTCTTTCCTAACGTATTTACTGCTTAAAGGGTTACTCCCACCTGCATGACCCTATCCAATATGTAGTGGATGTAATAATAATAATATTAGCAAATACCTCCAATTAGAAATGTAGTATATTTCTTCTGATAAGCTATGTTGTTTACCTCATGTGCAGGGCTTTGCATTAGCCTAGGTATCCTTGGTTCTGACCAGTAGATAGCTAACGTCACTACTTGAGTGGTCATAACCATGGATACCTAAGCAACTGCAATGTCCTACACGTGGCGTAAGGGACATAGTAAATCAGAAGAACTACAAGTTTTCTAATTGAAAGTATTTGCTAATATTATTATACCTACTACATGTTGGGGTAGGATCTTGGAGATGAGAATAAACTTTTAAGGTTCGATAAATGACTGAGCTACTGAACGGACATGTACACAGCACAACACACAAGAACACATTGACCATAAGTCCTGAATGTAAAAATATATATACAGTACTTTATTATTTTATAAATAAAGGTACATGAGGTATTTTAAAAGTAGCAAAGCATCAGTGTTTTCTAATATAAAAATATACATAAGAGGGCAGTACTATCCATTTCATAAGGGCATATTATTGCAGTAAATGGTGCTAACAAACATATATATCTCAACAGTGAAAATTTTTTTTTTTTTAAAAACCAACATAATAATATATATTCATAAGTAAGGTGCATACAAATTAGTAAATATCATATATCAATTCCCTGTAGGTGTACATCATAATTATACAAATAAGAAAACATATATAAAGTGCAAAAAATATATAGGTACTAGCTGAAGAGCCCGGCGCTGCTCGGGCATAGTAACTAACTGTGGTCAGTTATAGCAAATTATAATTATCCTCCATCCCATAGTCCCGTGCCCATATACCCATCACACATCCTTCATCTCATAGTCCCATGCCCATATACCCATCATACATATTCTTCATCCCATAGTCCCATGCTCATATACCCATCATACATATCTGCCATCCCATAGTCCCGTGCCCATATACCCATCACACATCCTCCATCCCATAGTCAACCATTATGACATCATAATGAGCGGTGGGGCTTGCAATCTATGATGACATCAGCGTCACCATGGCAACCATTATGACATCATAATGAGGGGTGGGGCTTGATACACACACACTATTTCCCCATTATACAAATAGGGGCATTATGACATCATAATGAGGGGCGGGGCTTGACACGCACACACTTTTTCCCCAGTATGTAGATAGGGGAAAAATTGTTTGGTAAATAGGAATGCGCGGGGTTAAAATTTCACCTCACAACATAGCTACATATGTACATATCCGCCATCCCATAGTTGCCCATATACCCATCATACATATCTGGGCTAGCTGAAGAGCCCGGCGCTGCCCGGGCATAGTAACTAACTGTGGTTAGTTAAACCCATCACACATCCTCCATCCCATAGTCCCATGCCCATATAGCCATCATACATATCCTCCATCCCATAGGCCCATGCCCATATACCCATCATACAGCCTCCATCCCATAGGCCCGTGCCCATATACCCATCATACATATCCTCCATCCCATAGTCGAGTGCCCATATACCCATCATACATATCCGCGATCCCATAGTCCCGTGCCCATATACCCATCATACATATCCTCCATCCCATAGTCCAGTGCCCATATACCCATCACACATCCTCCATCCCATAGTCCCATGCCCATATACCCATCATACATATTCTCCATCCCATAGACCCGTGCCCATATACCCATCATACATATCCTCCATCCCATAGTCGAGTGCCCATATACCCATCACACATCCTCCATCCCATAGTGCCGTGCCCATATACCCATCATACATATCCACCATCCCATAGTCCCGTGCAATATTGAATAGTAGAGTTGAGCGAAACGGGTCGAAAAAATTCAAAAGTCGCCGACTTTTGGCAAAGTCGGGTTTCATGAAACGAAACCCGACCCTAGGATGAGGTCGGCCACGAGGTCGGCGACTTACGCACCAAAGTCGCGTTTCAAAAGTTTGTTTTGCGCTCTTTTTCAGCCAATCAGGATCCACGGACACTGTGGGCAACGTGATGACATAGGCACGGGTCACCACCATCTTTCAGAAGGGCATGCAAGTGATTGGCTTGCTTTGGTGGGCGTCACAGGGGGTATAAAAGGGCGTGCACGCCGACCGCCATCTTACTTCTGCCGATCTTAGCATAGGGAGATGTTGCTGCTGATTCTGTAGGGAGAGCGTTAGGCAGGGAAGAAGACCAAAAAACTGCTTCTGCTGCTAGCGATTTGGCCTGCACAACACACCAGTCACTGTGTGTGCAGTGCAAGGGGAGGCTATATAGTGGTGTATCAGTGGTGTTGGTTGTTGGGCTGCCTTCTAAGGCTTCCTGACAGGCTGGCATTACTGTTTACCCACTGCTCCGCAAACTGCTTTTTTAAAAGCAATCCAATCTCCCTTATCCTCTAGTCACTTTGGTCACAGCTGTGCCATCGAGCTTGTCACATAGCGCTCAGATATTCATTGGGCCTCACACAATCCAAAAGTGTCCAGTGTCCAAAAGTGTGTGCAGAGATTCAAACTCTCACTTATCCTCTAGTCACTTAGGTCACAGCTGTGCCATCGAGCCTGTCACATAGCGCTCAGATATTCATTGGGCCTCACACAATCCAAAAGTGTCCAGTGTCCAAAAGTGTGTGCAGAGATTCAAACTCTCACTTATCCTCTAGTCACTTAGGTCACAGCTGTGCCATCGAGCCTGTCACATAGTGCTCAGATATTCATTGGGCCTCACACAATCCAAAAGTGTCCAGTGTCCAAAAGTGTGTGCAGAGATTCAAACTCTCACTTATCCTCTAGTCACTTTGGTCACAGCTGTGCCATCGAGCCTGTCACATAGCGCTCAGATATTCATTGGGCCTCACACAATCCAAAAGTGTCCAGTGTCCAAAAGTGTGTGCAGAGATTCAAACTCTCACTTATCCTCTAGTCACTTAGGTCACAGCTGTGCCATCGAGCCTGTCACATAGCGCTCAGATATTCATTGGGCCTCACACAATCCAAAAGTGTCCAGTGTCCAAAAGTGTGTGCAGAGATTCAAACTCTCACTTATCCTCTAGTCACTTAGGTCACAGCTGTGCCATCGAGCCTGTCACATAGCGCTCAGATATTCATTGGGCCTCACACAATCCAAAAGTGTCCAGTGTCCAAAAGTGTGTGCAGAGATTCAAACTCTCACTTATCCTCTAGTCACTTAGGTCACAGCTGTGCCATCGAGCCTGTCACATAGCGCTCAGATATTCATTGGGCCTCACACAATCCAAAAGTGTCCAGTGTCCAAAAGTGTGTGCAGAGATTCAAACTCTCACTTATCCTCTAGTCACTTAGGTCACAGCTGTGCCATCGAGCCTGTCACATAGCGCTCAGATATTCATTGGGCCTCACACAATCCAAAAGTGTCCAGTGTCCAAAAGTGTGTGCAGAGATTCAAACTCTCACTTATCCTCTAGTCACTTAGGTCACAGCTGTGCCATCGAGCCTGTCACATAGCGCTCAGATATTCATTGGGCCTCACACAATCCAAAAGTGTCCAGTGTCCAAAAGTGTGTGCAGAGATTCAAACTCTCACTTATCCTCTAGTCACTTAGGTCACAGCTGTGCCATCGAGCCTGTCACATAGCGCTCAGATATTCATTGGGCCTCACACAATCCAAAAGTGTCCAGTGTCCAAAAGTGTGTGCAGAGATTCAAACTCTCACTTATCCTCTAGTCACTTAGGTCACAGCTGTGCCATCGAGCCTGTCACATAGCGCTCAGATATTCATTGGGCTTCACACAATCCAAAAGTGTCCAGTGTCCAAAAGTGTGTGCAGAGATTCAAACTCTCACTTATCCTCTAGTCACTTAGGTCACAGCTGTGCCATCGAGCCTGTCACATAGCGCTCAGATATTCATTGGGCCTCACACAATCCAAAAGTGTCCAGTGTCCAAAAGTGTGTGCAGAGATTCAAACTCTCACTTATCCTCTAGTCACTTAGGTCACAGCTGTGCCATCGAGCCTGTCACATAGCGCTCAGATATTCATTGGGCCTCACACAATCCAAAAGTGTCCAGTGTCCAAAAGTGTGTGCAGAGATTCAAACTCTCACTTATCCTCTAGTCACTTAGGTCACAGCTGTGCCATCGAGCCTGTCACATAGCGCTCAGATATTCATTGGGCCTCACACAATCCAAAAGTGTCCAGTGTCCAAAAGTGTGTGCAGAGATTCAAACTCTCACTTATCCTCTAGTCACTTAGGTCACAGCTGTGCCATCGAGCCTGTCACATAGCGCTCAGATATTCATTGGGCCTCACACAATCCAAAAGTGTCCAGTGTCCAAAAGTGTGTGCAGAGATTCAAACTCTCACTTATCCTCTAGTCACTTAGGTCACAGCTGTGCCATCGAGCCTGTCACATAGCGCTCAGATATTCATTGGGCCTCACACAATCCAAAAGTGTCCAGTGTCCAAAAGTGTGTGCAGAGATTCAAACTCTCACTTATCCTCTAGTCACTTAGGTCACAGATGTGCCATCGAGCCTGTCACATAGCGCTCAGATATTCATTGGGCCTCACACAATCCAAAAGTGTCCAGGGTCCAAAAGTGTGTGCAGAGATTCAAACTCTCACTTATCCTCTAGTCACTTAGGTCACAGCTGTGCCATCCAGCCTGTCACATAGCGCTCAGATATTCATTGGGCCTCACACAATCCAAAAGTGTCCAGTGTCCAAAAGTGTGTGCAGAGATTCAAACTCTCACTTATCCTCTAGTCACTTAGGTCACAGCTGTGCCATCGAGCCTGTCACATAGCGCTCAGATATTCATTGGGCCTCACACAATCCAAAAGTGTCCAGTGTCCAAAAGTGTGTGCAGAGATTCAAACTCTCACTTATCCTCTAGTCACTTAGGTCACAGCTGTGCCATCGAGCCTGTCACATAGCGCTCAGATATTCATTGGGCCTCACACAATCCAAAAGTGTCCAGTGTCCAAAAGTGTGTGCAGAGATTCAAACTCTCACTTATCCTCTAGTCACTTAGGTCACAGCTGTGCCATCGAGCCTGTCACATAGCGCTCAGATATTCATTGGGCCTCACACAATCCAAAAGTGTCCAGTGTCCAAAAGTGTGTGCAGAAATTCAAAATCTCCCCTGTCCTATAGACACCTTGTTTTACATACTATATAGTTTGTTGGATTTTGTCTACATTTCTACCAAAAATGAGGAAGGCTGGTGGAAGAGGCCGTGGAATTGGGCGGGGGTTGGCAGCTGGTAATGATGGTGTTGGTGGTGGATCTGATGGTAGTGGCAAGAGCAAAATAGGACCGAATGCAGGAGGTGTTGAGCCTGCGTCATCGTCTGGCTACATAAGGCCTCGAACGCTTAGTTTTCTAGGAGTTGGCAAACCGCTTTTAAAGCCAGAGCATCAGGAAAAAGTTTTGTCTTACATTGCTGACTCAGCCTCCAGCTCTATCGCCTCCTCTTCTTCAGTTGTAAAAAGTAAAAGCACTGAGTCGTCATTGGAGGCTCATGTTCATGAACCACACCTTTCCTTGTGTCCTTCACCCCAACCAAGATTGAAGGATGACGCAGGCCATACTACTGATTACTCCATGGAGCTGTTTTCACATACCATGCCTGGATTATCAAGTGAAATGGTGAATTACCCAGGCCAAGATGAATCTGACATGGATTGCACTGATGCACAGCCGCTGATGGATGATTCTGCTGGTACATTCACTCAGAGCACTACATTGTCCTCGCAGTGTACAGAGCCAGATTCTGACCCTGATGAGACTCAGGTGCCCCTTCCGGCACACTATACCACCATACACGGTGACACAGAGGAAGGTGCACATGACATAGAAGAGGAGGTGATGGATGACCCAGTTGTTGACCCAGATTGGCATCCATTGGGGGAAGAGGGTGCTGCTTCCAATAGCTCAGATGAGGAGCATCCACAGCAGACATCGACATCGCAACAGCTGTTATCTGGCAGGCCCGGAGCACTCCAAAGACAGGTTCCAAACATCAAAAGAGTTGCTGGACAGCTTGTCCAGAGGGTCAAAAGATCACAGCGTGCTAGGCAGCAAAATGTCTGCCAAAGTAGGAAGAGTGCAGTGTGGCACTTTTTTGAACAAAATCCTCATGATCAGGCCAAGGTTATCTGTAAGAAGTGCGCAAAGACCTTTAGCCGAGGGAAAAATCTGAAAAATTTGAATACCAGTTGCATGCTTAGACATTTAACCAGCATGCACTTGCAAGCGTGGACACAACACCAAACCTCAAGTGCCACATGTGCAACTGATCACAACGAAGGTAGTCATCAACGCTACATTGTTTCCCGCACTGTAAGCCCACCGGTTAGCACAGCAGCAAATGTTGAGGTGTCGTTGCAAGGCCACAGCAGTCAGGAAATCCCACTGTTATATCAACGAAAGACTGATTCTAGGCCATCAGAAAGAACACCAACTCCATCACCATCATCGACCCTCTCTCAGTCCACCCTGTCCACCGCTACTTCCACCATATGCAGCTCTCAAGTCCAGCTCACCCTCCCAGACACTATGAGTATGTCATGAAAGTACTCAGTCTCTCATCCGCGTACACTGGGTTTGAACGCCCACATTGCCAAACTAATCTCGTTTGAGATGATGCCCTTTCGGTTGGTGGAAAGCACAGCTTTCCGCGAACTCATGGCCTATGCAGTACCACGCTATGACCTACCCAGTCGCCACTTGTCTCGCAAAGCCATCCCAGCCCTCCACCATCATGTGAAAGACCGCATTGTCCATGCACTCAAGCAGTCAGTGAGCGGAAAGGTGCACCTCACAACTGATGCATGGTCCAGTCGGCATGGCCAGGGCCGTTACGTGTCCATCACTGCGCACTGGGTTAATGTGGTGGATGCAGGGTCCACAGGGGACAGCGGTGGTGGGACAGTGCTGCCTAGCCCACGGTATAGGAAACAGTTGGCTGTAGGCGTTCCACCCTCCTCCTCCTCCTCCTCCTCCAGAAGCGAAAGCTCGTCCACAGAGCGCAGTCGTACGAGCACTCCATCTGCAGCTGCCACTGTTGCACACGATGTGTCCCCCTATCGAGCAGCTAATGGAAAGCGTCAGCAGGCTGTGTTGCAGATGATGTGCTTGGGCGACAGACATATCGCCGAGGTGCTGGCCGAGTACTTGAAGCGACAAACTGAGTCATGGCTGGGCAGTGTACATCTTGAGGCAGGCAAGGTAGTTAGTGATAACGGCCGTCATTTTGTGGCAGCCATAGCCCTTTCAAAACTCAGCCACATACCTTGCTTGGCTCACACCTTGAACCTGGTGGTGCAGTGCTTCCTCAAAAATTATCCGGAGTTAACAGCCCTGCTCCAGAAGGTGCGAAGACTGTGCGCGCACATCCACCGGTCGCCTGTACACTCCGTTCGTATGCAGAAGCTGCAGCGATTGCTCCACCTTCCCAACCACCGCCTCATTATCGACATTGCAACAAGGTGGAACTCCACCCTGCACATGGTGGAGTGGCTGTGCGAGCAGAGGCAGGCCATAATGCATTTGTGGGAGGATACACGGCCAGGCACTTTGAGAGCAGACATGGAGTTGACAGGTGTGCAGTGGCCGAAGCTGAAAGACCTCTGTAAAGTCCTTCAGTGTTTTGAGGAATGCACACGGCTGGTAAGCGCAGACGACGCCATCCTAAGCATGAGCATCCCACTTATGCGTCTGCTCATGCAAACTTTGACGCACCTTAAGGAGCAGGCGTCTGCAGCCAATGTTGATGAGGAGGAAGAGGAGGAGGGAATCCTTGATGACATTCAGCCATTGTCTGCTCAGGGACCTCTCCTGGACGAGGTGGAGGAAGAAGAAGAGGAGGAGGAGGATGATGGGGATGATTACTTAGGGGAGGAGGATGCATCTCGTGGGGCAAGTGAAAATGTTGGCGTGGCAAGGTCTGGTACAGGGTTTGTGCGTGACTGGAGGGATGTGGATTTGCCAGAAAGTGCTCCTCCAACCAGCACTCGCAGTGCATCATTGACACCGGGAACATTGGCCCACATGTCAGATTATGCCTTGCGTATCCTAAAAAGGGACCCCCGCATTGCCAAAATGATGAACGATGACGACTACTGGTTGGCCAGCATCCTGGATCCACGCTATAAAGGCAAATTACAAAACATCATGCCACAGGAGAACCTTGACCTAATATTGGCTGATAAACAAGCAACTCTGGTAAATCGGTTGCTTGAGGCATTCCCAGCACACAGCAGCGGTGATGGTTCTCACACGAGCCGTACGGGCCGGGGGCAGCTTGGCAGAGGTGTTCGTGGTGCACACAGCAGAAGTGGCGTTGGAGACAGGGGTTTCATGACAATGTTGTGGACTGATTTTTCAAATACCGCTCACACAACTGGTAATACTGCATCGATGGAAAGTGACAGGAGACAGCAGTTGTCAACCATGGTTACAAACTACTTTTCCTCCCATATCGATGTTCTCCCACACAGGTCATTCCCCTTTGACTATTGGGCCGCTAAACTGGACACCTGGCCTGAATTGGCACAATATGCCTTACAGGAGCTCGCTTGCCCAGCTGCAAGTGTGCTATCGGAAAGAGTCTTCAGTGCAGCTGGATCAATCCTGACAGAAAAAAGGACCCGTCTGTCAACCCAAAATGTGGATGATCTAACCTTCATTAAAATGAACCACGCATGGGTTTCCAAGGATTTTGTCCCACCTTCCCCTGATGACAAATAGGGTGACAGAAAAATGGCTTGCTTTGGTCCACCTCTTCCTAGGACTTGACCTATTTCGCCTTTTGCATCAGCTGAATGTCCAACATCAACATATGCCACTTTCTAAAACTCCCTAACTGTGCTGCCTCCCCCCCATGGCCGGGGTCACCACCTAGCGCACGACACCGTGCGAGTGCCGTTGCCCTGGACAGGTGGGTAGGCCGACTCTTGGGCGCGGGCACTGGCACAGGGTCCCTCATAGTGCAATCAAGTGTCTCTGACGGTGGTGGTGCACACCCGCCGTCAGACACACCGCTGTACTATGAGGGGCCCAGTGCCAGTACTGACGCCCACGAGTGGGCCCCCCTTGCTTGGGCAGGGCCCCAGCATTTGCAATCTTTACTTCTCCCTGCTCCTCCGCTGTGTAATCTGGGCCGTCAAATCCATACTGTGCCTGACACCGTCTGAGCCTGCCTCCTGAGACATATATTTTGAATGTGTACGCTATCCATACATGTTATCCGGGGATACGGTACCCTTTCTAACCTTTGTGCAATCACGTGCAATCCATACTGGGCCTGACACCGTCTGATCCTGCCTCCTGAGACATATATTTTGAATGTGTACGCTATCCATACATGTTATCCGGGGATACGGTACCCTTTCTAACCTTTGCGCAATCACGTGCAATCCATACTGGGCCTAACACCGTCTGAGCCTGCCTCCTGAGACATATATTTTGAATGTGTACGCTATCCATACATGTTATCCGGGGATACGGTACCCTTTCTAACCTTTGTGCAATCACATGCAATCCATACTGGGCCTGACACCGTCTGAGCCTGCCTCCTGAGACATATATTTTGAATGTGTACGCTATCCATACATGTTATCCGGGGATACGGTACCCTTTCTAACCTTTGTGCAATCACGTGCAATCCATACTGGGCCTAACACCATCTGAGCCTGCCTCCTGAGACATATATTTTGAATGTGTACGCTATCCATACATGTTATCCGGGATACGGTACCCTTTCTAACCTTTGTGCAATCACGTGCAATCCATACTGGGCCTGACACCGTCTGAGCCTGCCTCCTGAGACATATATTTTGAATGTGTACGCTATCCATACATGTTATCCGGGGATACGGTACCCTTTCTAACCTTTGTGCAATCACGTGCAATCCATACTGGGCCTGACACCGTCTGAGCCTGCCTCCTGAGACATATATTTTGAATGTGTACGCTATCCATACATGTTATCCGGGAATACGGTACCCTTTCTAACCTTTGTGCAATCACGTGCAATCCATACTGGGCCTAACACCGTCTGAGCCTGCCTCCTGAGACATATATTTTGAATGTGTACGCTATCCATACATGTTATCCGGGGATACGGTACCCTTTCTAACCTTTGTGCAATCACGTGCAATCCATACTGGACCTGACACCGTCTGAGCCTGCCTCCTGAGACATATATTTTGAATGTGTACGCTATCCATACATGTTATCAGGGGGATACGGTACCCTTTCTAACCTTTGTGCAATCACGTGCAATCCATACTGGGCCTGACACCGTCTGAGCCTGCCTCCTGAAACATATATTTTGAATGTGTACGCTATCCATACATGTTATCCTGGGATACGGTACCCTTTCTAACCTTTGTGCAATCACGTGCAATCCATACTGGGCCTAACACCGTCTGAGCCTGCCTCCTGAGACATATATTTT
Organism: Dendrobates tinctorius; assembly: GCF_039654945.1. Taxonomy (NCBI): domain Eukaryota; kingdom Metazoa; phylum Chordata; class Amphibia; order Anura; family Dendrobatidae; genus Dendrobates; species Dendrobates tinctorius. The sequence continues at coordinate 11,149,810 of NW_027361830.1, forward strand.
GAATGTGTACGCTATCCATACATGTTATCCGGGGATACGGTACCCTTTCTCACCTTTGTGCAATCACGTGCAATCCATACTGGGCCTAACACCGTCTGAGAATGATAGATGGGGCCCACCATACACTGGAACATTCCAAAGGTGGACATCAGACACTGGAGCAGCATTTACAGGGCCCATTATACACTAGAGCATTAGAAATGGGGCCCATTATGTTTGGAGCATTATTTGGGCCCATAAGACAGTGGAGCTTCATCCATGGGGACCAACATATACTGTAGCATTATGTGGAGCTCATCATATACTGTTTCAAACATTATATGGGACCAATGATTCTGTATGGAGAAATAGATGGGCCTCGTCATGAGATGTAAAAAGTGAAGTATTTTTCATTGTACTATACCGCTATTTCTCTGCCGTATCGGAGCATGATCATTGATGAGTTGTGGTATCTGTTAAAGGGGCGCTCTTTCGCCCAGGGCACATAAAAACCTGCAGCCAGCCCTCCCCCCCCACAACTTTAGCCAAATAACCCCCATTTTTCAGTGCGTAACTTGTATTATGAAGTTAATTAAGGTTGACAAGCTTAAGTAAGAAGAATTGATGCTTTTGGCATTCAAATGGGCACTGTAGGTGTGTTTCCTGTCCTCCTCTCACTGCCGACTTTTATTCCCCATTGACTTACATTGGGTTTCGTGTTTCGGGACGACCCCGACTTTTCCCTATAATCGGACGATCTTGCTCGTCCCTACTTTTGGAAAAGTCGGGTTTCACGAAACGAAACGCGACCCTAAAAAACCAAAAGTCGCTCAACTCTATTGAATAGTAATAATAGTGAAATATTAGTGCAAAAATAGTGAACACAATATGTGTCACTGCATAGATATACCACATGAATAATGGGAATAATACCCAATAGCACCAATAGGTGTCAGTATATGCATAGTTTATGTCATGGACCAGGAAAACTTCTGAAAACAGCGTTAGACATCAAAGAGTATGGTAAGTATAAGGTATAACTTACAAGCTACACTGCACCTGGTCTGAACAGCAGCCCTCCCCAACACATGTTTCGGCCCTGACTAATTTTTTTTTTCACTGTTGAGATATATATATATTTATTAGCACCATTTACTGCAGTAATATGCCCTTATGAAATGGATAGTACTGCCCTCTTACATATATTTTTATATTATAAAACACTGATGCTTTGCTATTTTTAAAATACCTCAAGTACCTTTATTTATAAAATAATAAAGTATATATATTTTTACATTCAGGACTTATGGTCAATGTGTTCTTGTGTGTTGTGCTGTGTTCAGTGATTTGACTGTCCTAACAATTATTATATAGTCTGTGGGGTTATCAGCTGTAGATACCACTGGGTCTGCATATATCACTGTGTGATGGCTGCTGCTGGTTTTCCCCTGGTTTCCTTTATGTGTGGTGAACGAACATGTACTCTGTATATACAGTTGACTAGGTAGCATGAAGCCAAAGATATTATGTGTAGCTTTGCGGAGCCCTGATTTATGGAGATATCTTCTCCTGGAGGAAGTGTTTTTAAAAAAGAGTGCAACCATTGTGAAGAATGAAACAACTTTTTCTCACAAAGAGCTTGTCTGTACATCTCAATAATACATGAAAATTACAGTCATTAACCCTTAAACACAAATTTTGACCATTTGGTGCAAAATGATGTCCACCATCTGTAGAATTTGCTATGTTTAATGTATTTTTATTTTTTAATATGCAGTCAGATTTGATTCATATATTATAAAGTGACAGCTAATCAGCAAACATAAATGAGCATGCCAATAGCAATAGCTTGCAAGATAAATGAATATATCTATATATTTCCTAGCGAAATAGCATGAAAAGAAACACAAATTATGTTCCCTCAGATGAAAGAAAACTGCATTGAATTTTCTGTATTTGAAATTAGTTATGTCTAGAATTCTAATGCGTACTTATTATTCAGACTAAAACCATACTTTTACATTAAAATGACATACTCAATATGAAAGCTACAATGCAGAAACCAGCACATGGAATTTTGTAGTGCTATCTGTAACCACTTTTGTAATGTTATATTCATACCCTTTTGTACCTTCTTTAATAATTCTGATCTTTCTTGCTTCAATGCATAAAAGATATATTTGGTGCTTGCATTAGCCATCATTTTAAATGCATGCCATTTGTCCTTCACTTTTAACAAGAGGAGAGAAAAGTCTGCATCAGGGATTTTCATTTGACTATTGAAATGAATAAATAAGTGCACAATTTGTTTATAGCAAACAGAGATGGAATAGCGTTGCAAGCACACTGTGCAGCTTCACTATTACAAGTCCAGTTTGTGTAGGAACTATACAAATACATATCTCCAGGGTATTACTTACACAACCCATATTTTGGATATGTATTCATTTTTGTTTAGTTTTCCATTGGAGAGATGAGCGAGCACTGAAATGTTTGAGTGCTCGTTACTTGAGGGCTCGAGTAACGAGTATAATGGGATTCAAGGGGAAATCCCAGCATTTTTCCATCAGATACTACAAGGAGGTCTGGGGGCAGTGAAAATGTGGAAATGGATGGGAAAAGTGCTTAATGGAAGGAGAACAGCAAGAAGAAAACCCCTAAAAGCATTTCTGACTCCCAGATCGCTGCTGAGAACAATTGTGTCACACTTTTACTCCACTTTAAAGACTGAAAATAAAACATTCAAAAATTGCAAGAAATTGTAGTTTACAGGAAAAAAAATGGTAAGAAACTTTATTTCCTGTATAATGACTTTTATGTAAGACAGAATTTAATAAAGATTAAAATAAATAATTAAGGTAAACCAAAATTGAAATTTTTATTAGAAAATTGAAAATTTCAGTGTAATTTATGAAGGAAGCAAGAACTGCCAAAAATGTGATGGTAGAGGGAATCAAACTCACTCTGTATTAGACATAAAGGAGGAACTCATAAACATTCTGTTCAAATTGTCATGTAAGGGTACTCCTAGACTCATAAAGGCTATGAGCTAAGTGCAAAGCCTGACAAAGATTACAAACATGGTCATCCATACACCTGATATAGGAGGGTTAATGTTTCTCCTCCTTGTTCTAGATTTTGTTTTTTTGTATTACCCAGCCGTCTCATAATCAAGGATTTCATACATATTATCTCATGTTTTTAAGATTCTGCCAAATCATGGTATGGGTACATGATAAATAAAGTCGTCATGAACTGGCTAACAGGGAGGCTACATTGAGTTATATTGTTTGTAAATGGTATAAGAAGTAATATTCTTAGTGTAAATAAACAGAAAATGCTATGCTCACAACAAGCGTGCATTCTTTTCTCTGAGAATATATTATTTGAGGGCTTACTGTCTTAATTCGGCCCCACTGGTGATTCAGGATATCTGACATTTGGTCAGATCAAAAAAAAATACAACACACCCTTGAAGGCACTAACTGTAGTACTTCGTACAAATATTCTGAACAAAGCGTAGTTGTGCTACTCCTACACTAATAAAGGCTCAGCAATTTAAAGCACATAATACTGTTTGGATGAGTAATTGAAACCAGTAAATTTTTCCAATGCTTTTTAGTAGTGTTATATGCAACCAAAATATACCACAAAGCACATAATACTCTATGTGTGTGTAATTTAATCCAGAAAAAAAATAAATTCAATTCTTTTTTGGGGTAAGGTGAAGCTGCTGCTAGATCAAATTTCAGCTGCTTATTTAAAGGGGTTGTCCGATCAAAACCGATAAGTTTGCAGTCACTCTAGAATCATAGAATCATAGAATCGTAGAGTTGGAAGGGACCTCCTGGGCCATCTGGTCCAACCCCCTGCTCAAAGCAGGATTCACTAAATCATCCCAGTCAGATGTCTGTCTAGCCTCTGTTTGAAGACTTCCATTGAAGGAGAACTCACCACTTCTCGTGGCAGCTTGTTCCACTCATTGATCACTCTAACTGTCAAAAAGTTTTTTCTAATATCTAATCTGTGTCTCCTCCCATTCAGTTTCATCCCATTGCTTCTAGTCTTTCCTTGTGCAAATGAGAATAAAGTTGATCCTTCTACAATGTGACAGCCCTTTAGATATTTGTAGACAGCTATTAAGTCTCCTCTCAGCCTTCTCTTTTGCAAACAAAACATTCCCAAATCCTGCAACCTTTCCTCATAAGACAGGGTTTGCAGACCGGTCACCATTCTGGTCGCTCTTTTCTGAACTTGCTCCAGTTTGTTGATGTCTTTTTTAAAATGTGGTGCCCAAAACTGGACTCAATATTCCAGATGAGGTCTGACCAAAGAGGAGTAGAGGGAAATAATGACTTCACGTGATCTAGACTGTATGCTTCTGTTAATACATCCTAGAATTGCATTTGCCTTTTTTGCTGCTGCATCACACTGTTGACTCATATTCAGTCTGTGATCTATTAGTATACCCAAGTCTTTTTCACATGTGCTGTTGCTTAGCCCTATTCCTCCCATTCTGTATATGCTTTTTTCATTTTTATTGCCCAGATGTAGTACTTTGCATTTTTCCCTGTTAAAAACCATTCTGCTAGTTGCTGCCCACTTCTCCAGTTTATTTATATCTTTTTGAATCCTCTCTCTCTTCTCTAGTATTAGCTATCCCTCCTAGCTTTGTGTCATCAGCAAATTTAATCAGTTTACCCTCAATTCCTTCATCTAAATCATTGATAAAGATGTTGAACAATACAGGGCCCAGGACAGAGCCCTGTGGTACCCCACTTGAGACATTCTTCCAACTGGATGTGCAGCCATTTACGACCACTCTTTGGGTCCGATCATTAAGCCAGTTATGAATCCACCTAACAGTTGCCTTGTCCATTCCATACTTAGTCATTTTTTCAATAAGGATTGTATGAGATACTATGTCAAATGCTTTGCTGAAGTCAAGATATACTATATCTACAGCATTTCCCTGATCCACCCAATCAGTGATTCCATCATAGAAGGAAATTAAGTTAGTCTGACATGACTTATTAGTTACAAACCCATGCTGACTCTGTTTAATCACTTCATTCTTATCCAGGTACTGACATACATGTTGTTTAATAATTTGTTCAAAGATCTTTCCTGGTATAGAAGTCAGACTCACCGGCCTATAGTTGCCTGGGTCCACCTTCTTCCCCTTTTTGAAGATAGGAACAACATTTGCTCTTCTCTAGTCTTCTGGGACTTCTCCTGTTCTCCAAGAATTTTCAAATGACTGCATGACTGCAGACTTATGAATCCCAACAGAGCACACATTGTGCACTCAGGGAATTCTCCAGTTTCAGTCCAGGGAACAGAGGGTATAAATGAGTTGTACATACCCCTGGCTGGTGGTCTATACACTTGTACTGAGCTGATGTCACACCCCGACCATTGTCCTGGTCGGCCAGTGGGCATATCTGACTAGAGGGTATGTACTCACTCCATACAGGTGTATGGAGAGTAAGGTCATGCCCACTTGCTAGGGCTATGTAAAACTCACTCATATCCTCTGCTCCCGGGTCTGAAACCGGCGAGTGACTGCAGACTTATCGGGTTTGACTGAACAACCCATTTAAGTATACATAGGTATGAGTGGGATTAAGTAAGGGCAGAGTGAGAGAAAAGCAGTGAAAAACACATTAAGGGTGGTGGTGCTGTTTTCTAGTATATGTTTTATTAAAGGTCTAGATTCACAGCTACACTGGTTAGTACTGCGGGGTAATATCCTCCAAAACAGACTTTACATAATAGGGAAAAGGAAAGAATGCAGTACTCACCATAAATGCCAAAAAATTATTCTTTGGTAAGTCCGATCTAGACTTGCTAAACATGGGGCTGGAGTGGGTTCACTTCTCCTGGCACCATACAATGGCCATTTTGAATCATTGATGATGATGATGATAATGAAGCTTTCTATTTTCCTTCTTACTATTATGTCAAGTACTATTATCTCATTGTTTACTTGCTGAGCACCACTGTCACGATGGTGTCACATCCTTCTGGAAGACCTGGAATTAGAAGGTCATGGTGTGTAATGAATCACAGTCTTCTTTAGAGATGGTGTGACTCATCCTATTTTAAATGGATTTCCTTTCCTTCGGTACTGAGAAGATTAAGGACTCTTTCTATGCTGGCTGAGACCATACAGTCTGGTTGTTCTCAGCTGCGACTGGTTATCACTTACTCTCTTTACATATACTAGCTCTGGATGTATAGTCCTTACCGGTGAAAAATTTGTATTCCTGTGCTAAATCCTAAACCTGAGTAGTTGGAGTGGAGTTGTAGTAGTAACTGTTTGCTGCTTTACGTAAGACTTTATCTCCTGGACCCTATTTCTATTTAGTTTATTCCTCCCTATCCCTATCCTCCTCCCTATTGTTTGTTAGTGCTTTTGTATGGTAGTGGTTTTCTGTTATTCCTGTTTTGTCTTTGTGTCTTTTTTATCTTACATTCCTGTCCCATGCCTCATGAGGGTGGGGGAATGGAACAGGTCAGGGTTTAACAGGAGCATAGTAACGACCTGGGCATCTCTACCTTCAACAGTACCCCAGGCCAGGAATAATTAGATTCCCATTTCCAGGGACAGTTTGAGTCCCTTCTCCCTTACTAAAGACCATCACAGCGTGGCAACCACCTATCATAAAAGATTGCCACACAAATACCATTGTAACTTTTTTACTGGGGGTAATACAGATGGGTAGTGCCAACTTGATGAAATCTATGAGGTACAAAATCCTCTTAATTATTGCTGCTTCTGAGTATTTGCTAAACAGAGACAGGAAGGCAAGAATTCTTCATCTCTCTGTGTTCAGTGATTTTAAGGCATCACAGCAATTAATCTCCATCAACTAATTTAGAGACAACTAAAAAGTAAAGATAGAACCAACAAAGGAGAAAACTGGTGATACATTTATTATATAAGTCAGTATAATGGTTGAAATAGAGCTATTTATCATCTGCACACAACAGTTCATTCTGAAAAGTCACCTGGACCAAAAAGAATAAAGATTGTCATAGTCTGAAATGTACTGAATAGCTCAGATGACTACAATCTATGCGTACTCTATGACGTTTAAGCTTTCCTGCTAAATGATAGCACTGATAAATGTGTTAAGCCCCCATTACACTTAGCGATATCGCTAGCAATATCGCTGTAACGTCACCGATTTTGTGACGTAGCAGCGATATTGCAAGCGATATCGCTATATCTGATGCTTACCTCCGACCGGCTCCCCCGCTGGTTATCGCTGGTCGCGCGAGAACGTCCTGGACCATTTCTCGTCGGGCGCTTCCTGCTGGGCTTCCTGTGGCGCCGACGAGTGACGCGTGGACGCGGGCGGGAGGACGTGAGGATCGCCTCGTCTGACAGGAAAGTAGCGACCCCCGACCCCTGCTATGTCGCTGGTGAGATCTGCCTGTGTGTGACACACATATCGTTGTCGGGATCGCTGGTGTATCGCTAAGTGTAACGGTACCCTTAAGTGCAAGAAATTAAAGCTGAGCCTTGATTGTTTACTATGTACAACAGCTCAAGGTTGCGGCCAATAGGTTCAGTGCCTTTTTTTGCATCATTAGAAGAGAATTTCAAAAAGCTTACCTCTTGTTAATGACACGGTGGTACCCCAATCTGAACTGAATTTCATTCACTCCATTGTAAACAATCTTTTGGCTACAAACAGACGTCTAATTGATAATTTTCTGCATTTTTGAACCTGTTTTTGCTGACAAGTATTGACTAGTTAGTATATCAAACCGATTGAAAAGCTGCCTTGACAGCCACAATATATACAATGTTGCTACACACTACTAAGTAAAACAGGTGGAAAAGGAAGTCTCTTAACTATTACTTCTAATAATAAATTGGAAAAAAACTCTTTAGGGCAGATAAAAACTATTATACATGTACTTCTATATATATATTTATACATATGTGGACATATAATAACTGTTCAACATAGCCTTATTAGTTTTAGAACTGTTAAAGCTACAGGTAAATTAAATAATGGGATAAAATCTGGTATGCTAAGCTACCACCATACATACAGTAAATACGTCTAGTTTTAAAATAGCACCTAGATTGTGCCATGTTCTCATACTGCACCATGGAGTCGCCATGAATCCATAAGGTATCAGATTGTGGCCAGATCCAATGTCTGACCTAACAAATACAAAAACGCAGCTAACTCTGTGTTGGCTAAGATATATGCACATGCACTATTTTATTCACGTTAATTTACATTGCTTGCATATTTAGTATACTTTGAAATACAAATTAAAGATTCACTTTTGTGTCAGTCCACCTGCCACAAGGCAATAAGCAGATAGGCTTACTCAGTTTGATAACAAAGTGCTCTATAAACTCACATTTAGTATGTAGAACTGTGAATGTAGATGCAGATATAATGTAATAGAAAATAACAAAAATATTATGTCTTGAACTTAGCATGCATGATACTGCTGCATCTTTATCATTGTTTGCTTTGCAAAACACACAGCACAACAGTTTGCACCGCAGTATCAGTAGAATAGCACCTGCCTATTTGTTTATTTCTGTAAGGAAGTGCTGAATACCTTTGTTTTTTGTATATTCTACCATGTACCATATTATGAAGATACAGATTGTTTTTCAGGGACATCATTTGCTGATCCTTCCCAGCATTCTCCTCTGGGTCCAGTGTTAAAAACTTATGGCCCCGTCACACATACAGTTGTGGCCAAAAGTATTGACACCCCTGCAATTTTGTCAGATAATACTCAGTTTCTTCCTGAAAATGATTGCAAACACAAATTCTTTGGTATTATTATCTTCATTTAATTTGTCTTAAATGAAAAAACACAAAAGAGAATGAAGCAAAAAGCAAAACATTGATCATTTCACACAAAACTGCTAAAATGGGCCAGACAAAAGTATTGGCACCCTCAGCCTAATACTTGGTTGCACAACCTTTAGCCAAAATAACTGCGACCAACCGCGTCCGGTAACCATCAATGAGTTTCTTACAATGCTCTGCTGGAATTTTAGACCATTCTTCTTTGGCAAACTGCTCCAGGTCCCTGATATTTGAAGGGCGCTTTCTGCAAACTGCCATTTTTAGATCTCTCCACAGGTGTTCTATGGGATTCAGGTCTGGACTCATTGCTGGCCACCTTAGAAGTCTCCAGTGCTTTCTCTCAAACCATTTTCTAGTGCTTTTTGAAGTGTGTTTTGGGTCATTGTCCTGCTGGAAGACCCATGACCTCTGAGGGAGACCCAGCTTTCTCACACTAGGCCCTACATTATGCTGCAAAATTTGTTGGTAGTCTTCAGACTTCATAATGCCATGCACACGGTCAAGCAGTCCAGTGCCAGAGGCAGCAAAGCAACCCCAAAACATCAGGGAACCTCCGCCATGTTTGACTGTAGGGACCGCGTTTTTTTCTTTGAATGCCTCATTTTTTCTCCTGTAAACTCTATGTTGATGCCTTTGCCCAAAAAGCTCTACTTTTGTCTCATCTGACCAGAGAACATTCTTCCAAATCGTTTTAGGCTTTTTCAGGTAAGTTTTGGCAAACACCAGCCGGGCTTTTTTATGTCTCGGGGTAAGAAGTGGGGTCTTCCTGGGTATCCTACCATACAGTCCCATTTCATTCAGACGCTGACGGATAGTACGGGTTGACACTGTTGTACCCTCAGACTGCAGGACAGCTTGAACTTGTTAGGATGTTAGTTGAGGTTCTTTATCCAACATCTGCACAATCTTGCGTTGAAATCTCTTGTCAATTTTTCTTTTCCGTCCACATCTAGGGAGGTTAGCCACAGTGCCATGGGCTTTAAACTTCTTGATGACACTGTGCACGGTAGACACAGGAACATTCAGGTCTTTGGAGATGGACTTGTAGCCTTGAGATTGCTCATGCTTCCTCATAATTTGGTTTCTCAAGTCCTCAGACAGTTCTTTGGTCTTCTTTCTTTTCTCCATGCTCAATGTGGTACACACAAGGACACAGGACAGAGGTTGAGTCAACTTTAATCCATGTCAACTGGCTGCAAGTGTGATGTAGTTATTGCCAACACCTGTTAGGTGCCACAGGTAAGTTACAGGTGCTGTTAATTACACAAATTAGAGAAGCATCACATGATTTTTCGAACAGTGCCAATACTTTTGTCCACCCTCTTTTTTATGTTTGGTGTGGAATTATATCCAATTTGGCTTTAGGACAATTCTTTTTGTGTTTTTCATTTAAGACAAATTAAATAAAGATAATAATAACAAAGAATTTGTGTTTGCAATCATTTTCAGGAAGAAACTGAGTATTATCTGACAAAATTGCAGGGGTGTCAATACTTTTGCCACAATTGTAGCGACTCACCAGCTATCCTGACAACGATATCAATGTGTCAGGATTGCTAGTGAGTCGCTACTTGATCGCTAGTGAGCTGTCAAACAGGCAGCTCCACCAGCAATCAGCACAAGCGATGCCGAGCGCGTGGCATCGCTGTGTACTTTAGTTACTAAGGGGCGTGTGTCACTTAAGGTACTGTCACACTTAGCGATGTACCAGCGATCCCGACCAGCGATATGACGCGGTCAGGATCGCTGGTACATCGCTAAGTAGTCGCTAGTGAGCTGCCACACAGGCAGATCTCACCAGCGACATAGCAGGGGTCGGGGGTCACTACTTACCTGTCACACCAGGCGATCCTGCGTCCTCCCGCCTGGCTCCACGCGTCGCTCGTCCTCACAGCAGGAAGCGCCGCAGGAAGCTGACGACGAGAAACAGTCCTGAACGTTCTCGCGCGATCAGCGATAAGCAGCGGGGGAGCCGGTCGTAGGTAAGTATCACACACAGCGATATCGCTAGCAATATCGCTATAACGTCACAAGTTATAGCGATATTGCTAGCGATATCTCTTAGTGTGACAGGCCCTTTAGAAACCTGATGTGTACCTTGGTTACCATCTCCATGCATCAGCGCACTGGTAACTAAGGTACACATCGGGTTTCTAGGCGCTGCGCGCCCTTTAGAAGCCCTGCGTTTACCCTAGTTACCAGCTCCTGCTCGCTGGTCGCTGGTCTCCCGCCTGTCACATGCAGCGATGCGTGCTGGCCAGCGGGAGACCAGCGACCCCAAAAATGTCCAGAGGTTTCCACAGCGATCAGCAATACCCGTCAGGGGGGGGAGCGGTCGCTGATAGCTGTCACACACAGCGATCTCGCTGGTGAGATCGCTGTTGCATCACAAAACTTGTTATGTGTGATGGGGGCTTAAGACAATCTGACTGATTGAGTCTGTGGGCAGGAGTCTTTATAAAGGTGACAATGTAAGAGAGCTGTCTTTAATGCAGATGAATTGCCGGTTTCTCATCTCTCTATCTATCTATCTAGTTATCTATCTATATGTGTGTTTTGAAGACGATGTGTTTCCTTTGAAAATGATGTGTAAATGACACAGAGAATTGCTGTATGTAAAAGCTCATGTTAAAATCGCATTGCAATCGTATAGCAATTGCACTGAATTTGACTGTAAATCGGATGCTAGGTGTGAAAAATCAGATTTTACTAGCATGAAAAATGCATGACACTTGGATTACACATTTCTGACTTTGCAGGAACAAAATCAGGCCGATTTTAAAATCGCTAGTGTGACTCCAGCCTCAAACGCATCTTTTCTGCTCATTTAGATTATTTGCAATATGATGCAAAAAGATTAGCTGCAAATCAAATTAAAATGTGGCCTGGGAAATTGAATTTTTAAAAATGTGCTAATCACTAGTTTTAAGGATTAAAAAGTGGTCTATTGTTTCACTAGTGTTGTCTGTTTGCCATGTCTGTTGTTGCAGCTAATTGAACATTTTTCTTAGATGTATTCAATTTTAGGCTTCTTTTTGAGTTATTTTTGCAGTGTATTTAGAGGCTTGCAAATATCTCATTATTCAATTTTTCAAGTATTTTTGTAGCTTTTTTTTCAGACATGCAATGAATACTAAATTTGAAAAAAAAATCTAGCAAGGACGCATATAGCATAAAAGGCACTTTTTTGTACATTTAATATGCTTCTTACTGATTTACAGCATTTTGGTTTAGCATGTGCTTGATTAACAGTAGAACACAACAGAAAAATGCAGCTTTTGCCCAATAAACTATGTAAGGCTATCTGAGGAGACCAACATAGAAAACATTTTGGCTACAAATTGCTTAATTATTATTATTATTATTATTATTATTATTATTATTATTATTTATTGTTATAGCGCCATTTATTCCATGGCGCTTTACATGTGAGGGGGGTATACATAAAAACAAGTACAATAGTCTTAAACAATACAAGTCATAACTGGTACAGGAGGAGAGAGGACCCTGCCCGCGAGGGCTCACAATCTTCAAGGGATGGGTGATAATACAGTAGGCGAGGGTAGAGCTGGTCGTGCAGCGGTTTGGTCGATCGGTGGTTACTGCAGGTTATAGGCTTGTCGGAAGAGGTGGGTCTTCAGGCTCTTTTTGAAGGTTTCGATGGTAGGTGAGAGTCTGATATGTTGTGGTAGAGAGTTCCAGAGTAGGGGAGATGCGCGAGAGAAATCTTGTATGCGATTGTGGGAAGAGGAGATAAGAGGGGAGTAGAGAAGGAGATCTTGTGAGGATCGGAGGTTGCGTGCAGGAAAGTACCGGGAGACGAGGTCACAGATGTATGGAGGAGACAAGTTGTGGATGGCTTTGTATGTCATGGTTAGGGTTTTGTAATGGAGTCTCTGGGCAATTGGGAGCCAGTGAAGGGATTGACAGAGGGGAGAAGCTGGGGAATAGCGGGGGGACAGGTGGATTAGTCGGGCAGCAGAGTTTAGAATAGATTGGAGGGGTGCGAGAGTGTTTGAGGGGAGGCCGCAGAGCATGAGGTTGCAGTAGTCAAGGCGAGAGATGATGAGGGCATGGACTAGGGTTTTTGCAGATTCTTGGGTGAGGAATGAACGGATGCGTGAAATATTTTTGAGTTGAAGTCGGCAGGAAGTGGAAAGGGTTTGGATATGTGGTTTGAAGGAGAGATCAGCATCAAGGATTACTCCGAGGCAGCGAGCTTGTGGGACTGGGGAGAGTGGGCAGTCATTTACTGTAATTGATAGGTTCGTAGGGGGGGTCACGTGAGATGGGGGAAAGATGATGAATTCTGTTTTGTCCATGTTGAGTTTCAGATATCTAGTGGAGAAGAAGGATGAAATAGTGGACAGACATTGAGGGATTCTGGTTAGTAGGGAGGTGATATCTGGTCCAGAGATGTAGATCTGTGTGTCATCAGCATAAAGATGATACTGAAAGCCATGAGATTCTATGAGCTGTCCCAGGCCAAAGGTGTAAATAGAGAACAGCAGGGGCCCTAGGACTGAACCTTGTGGGACTCCGACAGATAGGGGGCGAGGTGAGGAGGTGGTGTGTGAGTGGGAGACGCTGAATGTCCGGTCTGTTAGGTATGATGAGATCCAGGAGAGGGCCAAGTCTGTGATGCCGAGGGATGAGAGGGTCTGTAATAATAGGGAATGGTCCACTGTGTCAAAGGCAGCCGACAGGTCCAGGAGGAGGAGGACAGAGTAGTGTCGCTTGCTCTTGGCAGTTAAGAGGTCATTGGTGACCTTAGTAAGGGCAGTTTCAGTGGAGTGGTGTGACCGGAAGCCAGATTGTAAGCGGTCGAAGAGGGAGCAAGAAGAGAGATGGGAGGACAGTTCAAGGTAGACGTGTTGTTCCAGTAGCTTGGAGGCGTATGGGAGAAGTGATATAGGGCGATAGCTAGATACAGAGGATGGGTCAAGAGAGGGCTTTTTGAGGATAGGTGTGATGGAGGCATGTTTAAAGCTTGAGGGGAAAACACCAGTTGTTAGTGATAGGTTGAAGAGATGGGTTAGGGTTGGGATGAAGACTGTGGTGAGGTTTGGGATGAAGTGGGATGGGATCGGGTCGAGTGCACAGGTGGTGAGATGTGATCTTGAGAGTAGAGTGGAGAGTCGATCTTCTGTAATGGTGGAGAAGTTGGTTTTGAAGGTGGAGGGCTGGGAAGTCGGGAGGAAGGGCTCTGGGGGTTGTTGACCAAAACTGTCCCTGATGTTATCAATTTTCTGCTTGAAAAATGAGGCAAAGTCTTCAGCTGAGATGAGTGGGGAGGGAGGAGGTGCTGGGGGGCGGAGGAGAGAATTGAAGGTGTTGAATAACTGTTTAGGGTTGTGAGACAGGGAGGATATGAGAGATGAGAAGTAGGTTTGTTTAGCTGTGGCGAGTGTGGTCTTGAAAGTAGTGAGGGACTGTTTGAATGCGATGAAATGCTCGTTGGAGTGGGATCTTTTCCATCTGCGCTCAGCAGCCCTGGAAGCTCGCCTCAGCTCTTTGGTCAGGCTGGTGTGCCAGGGCTGTCTGTTGATTTTGCGAGTTTTGGTATGTGTAAGTGGGGCAGCGGACTCCAAAGCTACAGCTATTGTGGTGTTATATAGAGCGGCAGCGTCATCCGCATTGTGTAAGGAACTTATATCTGTAAGAGGGAGGAGGGATTCGGAGAATGAGTGTAGGTCAAGGTGTTTAAGATTCCTGCGAGGGTGTGAAAGTTTGTGGGGTGGGGATTGTAGACATGGAGTGAAGAGGGAAGAGAATGTGAGCAGGTTGTGGTCAGAGAGAGGAAGAGGTGAGTTAGAGAGGTTAGATAGGGAGCAGAGGCGGGTGAAGATGAGGTCCAGTGTGTGGCCATCTTTGTGGGTGGCTGTAGAAGACCATTGAGTGAGGCCGAAGGAGGAAGTGAGAGATAGAAGTTTAGTGGCAGCTGAGAGGGAAGTGTCAATGGGGATGTTGAAGTCGCCCATGATGATAGTAGGGATGTCCGCGGAAAGGAAATGAAGTAACCAGGTGGTGAAGTGGTCAAAGAAGGTGGTGGCTGGCCCTGGGGGGCGGTAGATGACAGCCAGTTGGAGGTTGGAGGGGGAGTAGATGCGCACAGAGTGCACCTCAAAGGAAGGGAGGGTAACAGAGGGTGGCAGTGGGATTGGGGTGAAGGAGCAGGTATCTGACAGGAGAAAACCAACTCCTCCACCATGTTTGCTGCTGGGGCAGGGGGTGTGAGAAAGGTGGAAGCCGCCATACGAAAGTGCAGCAGGAGAGGCTGTGTCAGAAGGGGTGAGCCAGGTTTCGGTGATGGCGAGGAAGGAGAGTTTGGTAGTAACGAAAAGATCATGGATGTAGGAAAGCTTGTTGCAGACAGAGCGAGCGTTCCACAGAGCTCCTGTTAGTGGGACTGGGGAAGCGGGGGCTGGGTGAATGGGTATAAGGTTGGAGAGGTTACGGAAGGTTGTGATAGAGCGTGGATGGGAGGTAGAAATGACTGTGGGAATGTGGTGAGGAGGACCAGGATTTGGAGAGATATCACCAGCAGTGAGAAGGAGCAGAGAAAGTGTTAGCAGGTGGGAGCAGGAGAGGGCATGAGGGGGCTGTCTGTGTTTGGAGACAGAGGATTGTATGTTAAGGAACAGTTTTGAGGCGGAGGTGAGGTGGATGGGGAGGATTGAAGAAGAGATGAACAGTTCCTTACTAGGAGTAGGGATTAGGGGAATTAGCAGAAAGTGAAGGATTATTGGGGTGAAAGTGAAAACAAACAGAAACATTGTTTACAGTGACTGTGTCCAGTTACCTTCAGTTCCCTTCAGTTCCAATTCTGGTTTTAATTCTTAAATTAATCTTCACACTTCTAGCACACACTTATAGCAATCACAATGCAGACTGAAGTCTATGCAGACTTGTACTCTGCAATATATGTACAACTAAGTGCAGTCAGGTGTGAAGCAGAGAGGAGTGGTCTCTGCTCATCTTGGCCAGACAATTAAGAGTGCTATAATTATTATAATTATATATTATTATTATATTATTATTATTATATTATATAATTATATAATTAATTGCTATATATATTTTTTTCAGAATCATTACATCTATAATATATGTTCATATATTTATATTAAAGAATTTACAGCATAAAGCCACACTCACATGTTGACTATTTAGTGAGTATCTTACCTCAGTATCTGTAAGCCAAAACCAGGAGTAATCAGGGAAAAGTATAATAGAAACACGTCACCACTTCTGGATTTCTCACCCTCTCCTGGTTTTGGCTTTCAAATATTGATGCAAAATAATGACCAAATATTGAACGTGTGAACATTGCCTTAATCTTACAGTCCTACCAGTCTAAAGATCTACATGAAAGTAAATAGAAAGTACATAAACTTTTTCATAGCTAATGAAGTAAAAAACCTGCTATCAATATAAATGTTTTATGTAATTCAAAAGCAAAAGTCAATCAAATCCGTAAAGTTGAAAGGCTGCCCTAGAAATCAAGGGTATACTGTAATGAAACTATTCACATTTTGTATAACATTGTAGATGTGGCTTCCATCATGCAGCACAAGTTCTGAAATATGAGTGATGTGTACTACATGGTGAAAGTATAATGCAGAATACAATTCAACAATAACTACAGAGATTCGTCTTTTCAGCTCTGCAAAAATCAGCATCTTTGGCTTTTGCCTTTTGAGTAAACAGCCACCTTGCCGTGATTTCTAAAGATGTTGTTTTAACTTGGATGATACGTGGTATAGCTTCCTTCTGTGCTAGTCAAGACAGCTTCTATGAATTCTAAGCAAAGCGTTATAGGTTGTCTCAAACTTTATAGGAAAAGAAATGGTTGTTGTTCACTGTACAGTAACCATTTCACATAAAGAAATGTTTTCAAACGTTCCTTATTTTTTAGATTAGTTCAAAGAAACCCAGCTGAAGAGAGCCCAGAGACACTGTTAAAAGTACACCGAGTTATCTATAATAATAAATGCCCTAAGCAGCTTCCGGTTGTAACAACTTCCGTCCAGTTGTAACCGGTGACGTCACCGCACACCTCTTTCCATATAAACCCTCAACACACACACTCCTCTCACCTTTCACCATCTCCACTCACTCTTTCACTCCACATACGACCCCTTCTCTCACTCCATCTCTCATACTCACGCCGTCATCGCCGCTGATCCACGATCCCCGACATCTTCTTCTGTCGGCGCCATCCTGGATCCAGACGTCCTCCACGCCGGCGACATGTTCTTGCGGCGACGCCATTTTGGATCAGCGAAATCCTGCGATAGTCAAGATGGCGTCGCCGCAAGAACATGTCGCCGGCGTGGAGGACGTCGGGATCCAAAATGGCGTCGGCGAAATCTCGCGAGATTTCGCCGACGCCATTTTGGATCCCGACAGCATCCACGCCGGCGACATGTTCCTGCGGCGACGCTATTTTGGATCGGCGAAATACCACGATACTCAAGATGGCGTTGCCGCAAGAACATGTCGCCGGTGAGGACGACGTCGGGATCCAAAATGGCGTCGGCAAAAACTCGCGAGATTTCGCCGACGCCATTTTGGATCCCGACAGCATCCACGCCGGCGACATGTTCCTGCGGCGACGCTATTTTGGATCGGCGAAATACCACGATACTCAAGATGGCGTTGCCGCAAGAACATGTCGCCGGTGAGGACGACGTCGGGATCCAAAATGGCGTCGGCAAAAACTCGCGAGATTTCGCCGACGCCATTTTGGATCCTGACGTCGTCCACGCCGGCGACATGTTCTTCCGGCGATGCCATCTTAAGTATCGCGGGATTTCACGATACTCAAGATGGCGTCGCCGCAAGAACATGTCGCCGGCGTGGACAACGTCTGGATCCAGGATGGCGCCGGCGGAAGATGTCGGGGATCATGGAGCAGCGGCGATGACGGCGTGAGTATGAGAGACGGAGTGAGAGAAGGGGTCGTATGTGGAGTGAAAGAGTGAGTGGAGATGGTGAAAGGTGAGAGGAGTGTGTGTGTTGAGGGTTAACATGGCAAGAGGTGTGATGCTATCGCATCCTCCCGATGCGATAGCATCAGGCCATAATCTAGTATAACATAATGAGAAAACCACTAAGAAAAAAGTGAGCCTAAAAATTCACATCATAAAGGTCGGGTTAGGCCGAATTTTATAAAAAAGTTCAGTTTGGGTACTAGAACGGTACTTAAACTCAATCCTGAAACCGGACCCTATTCAAATGAATGGGAGACCCGAACATTCGGTGGTTCCTATGTTGACATCTGTGTGACAGATGGCTCTGATCATTGGTAATCATACTGATGTCACAACGCTGCAGTTCCCATGCTGTCACACAGATGACAGTGTAATAGCAGTTCTTCTTTGTTTGATGGCTTGTGACTCTCCTTCTTCCTCTTGACTACATTCCACAGGTTTTCATTGGGGCTCAGGTCTGGAGATTGCACTGGCCATGACAGGGATTTGATGTGGTGGTCCTTCATCCACACATTGATTAACCTAGGTGTGTGGCATGGCGCATTGTCCTGCTGGAAAAACCAGTCCACAGAGTTGGGGAATATTGCCTAAGCAGAACTAATCAACTGTTTTTACAGGATAACTTTGTATGTGGCTTGATTCATACGTCCTTCGCAAAGATTAACCTGCCCAATTCCAGCCTTGCTGAAGCATCCCCAGATCATCACCGATCCTCCACCAAATTTCACAGTGGTTGTAAGACACTGTGCCTTGTACGTCTCTCCTGGTCTCCATCTTATCAATAGATGACCAGGTGTTGGGCAAAGCTGAAAATAAGACTCATCAGAGAAGATTACCCTATTCCAGTCCTCTATGGTCCAATCCTTATTGTCTTTGGCAAACTTCAGCCTGGCTTTCCTTTGCTTCTCATTGATGAAAGGCATTTTCTAGCTTTACATGACTTGAGCCCTGCCTCAAGTGCCTGTTAAAAACTGTTCTTGCTGTGTACTTCACCCCTGCTGCCATTTGCCATTCCTTTTGTAGGTCACTTGATTTCATCCTGCGGTTGCTGAGTGACATTCAAATAAGATGACGGTCATCCCGGTCAGTGGAGAGTCGTTTTCGCCCTCTACCGGTCAGTAGCTTTGCTGTCCCCAATGTCTACTGCTTGACCTATTTGTTATGGACTGCCATCTTAGAAATTTTAAGGATGGAGGCAACATGACGCTCACTGTATCTCTCTGCTTGTAAAGTCAGAATTGAGCCCTTCTTTTCCTCATCTTCATGCATGACAATTCACCATCTCATGCTGCAAATAATACCTCTGAGTCATTGGCTGCTATGGGCATAAAAGGAGATAAACTGATGGTGTTGCCACCATCTTCCCCTGACCTCAACCCTATAGAGAACCTTTGGAGTATCATCAAGGAAAAGATCTGAGGGTGGGAGGCAGTTCACATCAAAACAGCAGCTCTGGGAGTCTATTCTGACTTCATGCAAAGAAATACAAGCAGAGACTCTCCAAAAACTCACTAGTTCAATGGATGCAAGAATTGTGAAGGTGATATCAAAGAAGGGTTCCTATGTTAGCATGTAACTTGGCCTGTTAGGATGTTTTGGAGTTAAATAGCTTTTTTGTTCAGTGAATGTGACCTCCTAATGCTGCAAATTACACAAATGAACATTTTCAGTTCATTAAAACATATCAAATGTTTAGAAATTCTACTGTTCCTAATAATTTGGAACAGTGCATTTTGAGTTTTTATTCTTTTTGGAGTTATCATTGGGAGGTTTCTTCAATAAAATTCGATGTATACAGTCATGGCCAAAAGTTTTGAGAATGACACAAATATTATATTTTCACATGATCTGCTGCCCTCTGGTTTTTATGTGTGTTTGTCAAATGTTTTTATCACATACAGAAATATAATTGCAACAATATTATGAGTAACAAAAGGTTATATTGACAGTTAGAATGAGTTAATGCAGCAAGGCAATATTTGCAGTGTTGACCCTTCTTCTTCAGGACCTCTGCAATTCTCCCTGGCATGCTCTCAATCAACTTCTGGATCAAATCCTGACTGATAGCAGTCCATTCTTGCAAAATCAATGCTTTTATTTTGTCTGAATTTGAAGGTTTTTGTTTTGCCACCCGTCTCTTGATGATTGACCACAAGTTCTCAATGGGATTAAGATCTGGGGAGTTTCCAGGCCATGGTCCCAAAATCTCTATGTTTTGTTCCCTGAGCCATTTAGTTATCACCTTTGCTTTATGGCAAGGTGCTCCATCATGTTGAAAAAGGCATTGTTGAGCGCCAAACTGCTCTTGGCCGGTTGGGAGAAGTTGCTCTCGGAGGACATTCTGGTACCATTCTTTATTCATGGCTGTGTTTTTAGGCAAGACTGAGAGAGAGCCCATTCCCTTGGCTGAGAAACAACCCCACACATGAATGGTTTCAGGATGCTTGACAGTTGGCATGAGACAAGACTAGTGGTAGCGCTCACCTCGTCTTCTCCGAATAAGCCGTTTTCCAGATGTCCCAAACAATCGAAAAGGGGATTCATCAGAGAAAATGACTTTACCCCAGTCCTCAGCAGTCCACTCCCTGTACCTCTTGCAGAATATCAGTCTGTCCATGATGTTTTTTCTGGAGAGAAGTGGCTTCTTTGCTGCCCTCCTTGAGACCAGGCATTGCTCCAAGAGTCTCCGCCTCACAGTGCGTGCAGATGCACTCACACCTGCCTGCTGCCATTCCTGATCAAGCTCTGCACTGCTGGTAGCCTGATCCCGCAGCTGATACACTTTTAAGAGACAGTCCTGGCGCTTGCTGGTCTTTCTTGGGCACCCTGGAGCCTTTTTGGCAACAAGGGAACCTCTCTCCTTGAAGTTCTTGATGATGCGATAGATTGTTGACTGAGGTGCAATCTTTCTACCTGCGATACTCTTCCCTGTTAGGCCATTTTTGTGCAGTGCAATGATGACTGCACTTGTTTCTTTAGAGATAACCATGGTTAACAGAAGAGAAACAATGATGCCAAGCACCAGCCTCCTTTTAAAGTGTCCAGTGGTGTCATTCTTACTTAATCATGAAAGATTGATCTCCAGCCCTGTCCTCATCAACACCCACACCTGTGTTAATGGAGCAATCACTGAAACGATGTTAGCTGGTCCTTTTAAGGCAGGGCTGCAATGATGTTGAAATGTGTTTTGGGGGATAAAGTTAATTTTCTAGGCAAATATTGACTTTGCAAGTAATTGCTGTTAAGCTGATCACTCTTTATAACATTCTGGAGTATATGCAAATTGCCATTAGAAAAAATGAAGCAGTAGACTTCGTAAAAATTAATATTTGTGTCATTCTCAAAACTTTTGGCCATGACTGTACTCGGTATATACGGGTGATGACTTTTATTAGACTGACTGACATTTGCACCTCCCATTTAGGAAAATCAGAGAAAAATATCATTTGCATAATAATTTGGAGCATGGTGTATATTATGCTGCTAATTTACTTAAAGCCAGTAATGGGCTCAGTGTGAGGCTTTGAGTGACTTTCTTTGTGTTCCACTCATTAATTTTATCATGCACTCATTTTTCATGAAAAAAATAAACAGTGACAAATTTCTTTGTGCAATCTAATACTGAGCAATCAACCCCTCCATGAATTGGTAGGTTGTGAGTGGTTGTATCATCAGTACTTTGCACCTGTGTGGCCTCCATCTTTACTACATGGGTTTGCTGTATCCTGAGAGTGCATTAATTCTGAGACCTGGGCAGGTAAATACTGCTGCCCCTTTCTTGCTGTATTAATTCTTGAATTTTTGTAGGATTTTTAGTCTTCTTTTTGTGGCTTTGCTATTAAGTTTAGTGTTAGCACTCGCAAGCGTGAAGACCCTTGATGCGGGTTGCGAGCTTGCATATCTTGGCATAAAGCTGAGGCAAAATGAGCCAAAAAAGATTTAAAGGGGGTTTTCCATGAACAAAAGATGATTTTAATCTATATATCTTGAAATAATGATAGCTTTCACAATTGGATGTGTTTAAATAAAATGTTCCCATGCTGAGATAACATTATAAATGTGCTCCTCCTATTGTTAATAATTCTTCACAATAGTAATTGTCCAATAATTATACACCCATAAATGTTCTCCTAAGAGACAAAATCTCATTTTTACCTTCTTAAATATTCAAGTTTCAGGTTAATTAATCTTTTAGATTGACCAACAGCAATGTAGTTGTTCAATAATAAAATGAATCATCAAAAATACAAATTGCCTCATAATTCTGCAAGCAGTGTAAGTGCTTCTTTGTTTATGAAGAAAAATTTGGAATTTGTAACACACCACATTAAGTTTTAACAATATAGTCATAATTTTCTTTTTATGATGAAAATGAGGGCTGTACATAGCTGTTACTGGTGACTTAGCTGTTTTCCAGCTATTAAACATGAGGGGATTGCTTGCCAATCATGGTAATGCATAAGCCATGTTGGCTACTGGCATTACTGTTTTTGGCCGGCTGTATCATGTCATTGGGTCTATATAAGAACCAGTGACGTGATGGTTGCCACATTGTACCCTGGAATCAGAGTAGGGGGAGTTTCTACACAAGGGAAAGTTAGCATTACTGACCTAGTCATGGTTTATACTGCATTAGATGCCTTGCTGCAAAAACCTGCAACCAAAAGTACTACATATATTCTATTTAATACCTCTGTTAGGTGTACTATTTAGTGTAGGGATAGCTACTGGAGATGGGCTAGTAGTGCATTACAGGCCTGGCTGCAGAAACCAAAAACCAAAACTTATTAGGCCTACATCTATTCTATTTTCATCCCTATCAATACCACTTTTAGCTGCATATTTAATTTAGGGATGGGGAAGTGGAAATCCTGCTGATGGTGCATGCAGAAGCCATGGGCCAAGTGAAACTATGCCTGCTGCGGGAACTTAACAAACATGCTCATCTACAAGACCTAGCTTCCTGTCCCACTTTGCAGGGGGGCACGAGACACCACTATTGAAGTCAGAACAGTGCGAACAGGTGGGCGGTTGGATAGCATATAATGCTTCCAGTATGTCTCCCAGCACCACACTGTCTTCCACATAGTCCAGTCTCACTAACCAAGAGTCTGGACCACATAATCGTCACCCTCCTTCTTCCCACCATGGTAACTCTTAGGAGAAAAGTGATCCCACACTCTGACACTCTGATGAGCTCTTTTAATTTCGATTTATTGATACTGGCCTCTCGACAAGCACGTTTCCAGACATGAGGAGATCATGTGTAGCAATGCCCAAATATTTGAGTACCCACAGTTAGTAGAAGGATGATGGTGCGGAACAGCAGTTAGTGTCTCAAAAGGTAGATGATGACGAGACACAGTTGCAAATAAGTCATGTTGTTAAGTCAAGAAGTAGGGAGCACCAACAAGGTTGTGTACTGTGAAGTCACTGACCAAACCTGGGAAGATGCTATACATAGTGAAGTCGCAGAGCAGAGGGAGAGGCATCTGCAGCACCACAACAGACAGGAAGAGGCAGTGGGGTGACCAGAGGTAGAAGGCAAGCAACTGTTCCCCAGAGCACCCACATTCAGCAAACTCCTAGGCCAAGGCTTAGGTGTTCCAAAGTCTGGTGCTTTTTTTTTAAAGAAGTGTATGGTAATTGGAACCTGTCCAATATCAAAATGAGCAGGGGCCAGATCATTATCAGCCTGACCACCACCATCATGCTCAGGAATATTTGATCCAAGTACCCGACTAGGTGAGTTGAACACCTGGGCCTATAATCATTGTGTGTGGGTGTCACAACTGCCTCTTCCCCTGCGCTACATAGTTGCCAATGCCCAGTTGAGAACGCAGGTGCAGATGCCTCCCACCCTTAAAGGCCACATTTACAAACTGCTTGCCCTGGAAATGTTGATGCTTAGGCTTGTGGGCACTGAAGCTTTCCGCTACATCATGGTGGCGGCCGTCCCTCAGTTCTCAGATTATTCCACCGTCCCCGCCTAACACAAACACATGTCCCAACACCACTCGCACACTGACCAGCACAGTTACTGGGAAGGTCCACTTAACGATAGAAATGTGGACAAGTGCTTGTAGCCAGGGACACTATATTTCCCTGACAGCACACTGGGTGAACCTTGTGGAAGCCAGGACCGAGTCAGACCCTGTGATGGCACATATATTACCGATGCCTAGAACTGTATGCCCTAGTTTCATCAGAGTTTCCCCCACTTCCCACACCAATTCCTGCATCTCCTCATCATCTTCATCTTCCATCTCCGAAATATCATCTGTATCGGTCACAAGCTGAAAGCCCTGCAGCAATGCCTCAGTGAAGCGGCATTAGGCTCTCCTGAAACTAATTTGTTTTGGTGACAAAAAGCATACCGCCACAGAGTTATTGAAAGGTTTAACACATCAGACAGATCTGTGGCTCTCACCGCTGAACCTACAACTAGACAAGGTCAAGTATAATAATGGCCATAACCTGGTGGCGGCTCTGAAGCTTGGCAATCTGGCATACATAACATGACTGGCCCACATGCTCAACTTAATGTTTCAGCATTTTTTGAAAACCTACCCAGATTTCACTGAGCTACTTGTGAAGGTACACCACATGTGCACCCATTTTGGCAAGTTAACAAGTTAACTACAGTTGCCACCAGTCTGGCAAAGCTGCAGCAGTGCTTTCAAGTGCCACATGATTGACAGATTTGTGATTTGACCACACACTAGAACTCAACATTACATATGTCGGCAAGGCTTTGTGAGAAGAAGAGGAAAGTAGTTGAACACCAGCTACAACTTTCCCGTTGGTATTCCGGTCAGCCTCCGCACATGAGAACCATTGCATGGTCATGGATGTCTGACATATGTGTGGCTCTCCAAAACTTTGAGAAATCAACCAAGATGGTGAGAAATCATGATGTCATAATAAGCGAAACCATACCACTTCTGTGTCTACTCAAACACTTGCTGCTCACAATTTAAAGAGGAAGCTTTGCATGTGGACCAGGTGGAGATGGAAGAAGGAAGTTCACAGCATCCTCTCATCTTCTCTGTGCTGATTGGGTGATAATGAGGACTAGGAGGCTTAGGTGTAGGAACAGGAAAGAATTGCCATTGCTACAGAGGGTATTACCAACAAAACTTTCTTGTCTTTTCTGTGTGGATGGTCTGAATCAGAGGAGACAGGAGGAGAGAGATGAGGAGATGGAGAGTCATCCTATTGGTGGGAACAGGGAAGTCTTGAACACATGACTGACTTTATGTACTGCTGCCTTTATCATGACCATTACTCATTTTGGCCAACACTGATAACTGGTTCTTCACCTTTCTCAACCCATGTTACAAGGAGAAATTTCCATCTCTACTTCCTGCAGTAGAGAGGGGTATTAAAATGGTGCAATACCAGAATACCCTAGTTGAACAATTGGTCAAAAAATTCCCATCTGACGGCAGAGGTCAGAGTTCTTTGGACAACCAAGGAGTAAAGATGAGGGATACACACAAACCAGGTCCAACAGAGACAGGGGAATACTTGCAAATATCTGAGACAGTTTCATTAGACACTCCCAGCACCCATGCGCTAGGTACTCTGACAAGGAGGAAAAAGTTTTTGAAGATGGTGAAGGAGTACCTAGCAGACCCTACCAGCGTCCTCCGTGATTCCTCTGTGCCGTAAAACTATTGTGTATCTAAGCTGGACACGTGGCATGAAATGTCCCTTTACACCTTCCAGGTGGTGGCCTGCCCTGCCTCTAGCATTTTGTTTGAGCAGGGTTTAGTGCTGCAGAGAGTATAATAACTTATTGGTGCATTCGCCTATAAACTGAAAATGCTGACAGGCTGATTATCAAAATGAACAATGCCTGGATTGGCCCAGACTTCTCAACACCACCAGATGACAGCATTGAAACATGAAAAGTCAACTAAAATAATTTTTTTTGTGGTATAATTTGATGCACCCCTTCTCGCCCAAACAAGGTTATATGGATCTACAGTTAGTTTCTGAAACGTGAAAGAAAAAGCACAGTGTCTCCAGCATCCGTACCTTGTGAAGACTGTGACATCACAACACGCACCATTGAGTGACAGGTTAGTCACCGGTCGGGACTCCCTGAACACTGCAGCGTAGTTTCATGCTTGGTGCTTCCAGCATGGACTATTTCCCAAGTTTGTCTTACTGAAGTTTATGTCTGCAGCAGACAGCACTTTGGAATAGTGAGTTGTGAGCAGACGGCTTTCCCAAATACTTCATGCTATTTATGCCTGCTCTTACGGTATATTCATTATATGCTTGGTTACTCCTGTGAGCTAACTATTTGTGCACCAAACAGGTTACATTTTTTCTTTATTCCACTTGATTTGATTTTAATGTGGTAATCTACTTGGTTTATCTAGTCTTGAAGCTTATAGTCCTGCGATGGCTGTAATTGGTTTATGTATGTTTAAAATGTGCAGCTAGCTGTGGTTTACTAGTGGAGCACTTATAATTCACTTTTCTTTATATTTTATGGAGTTAATCACCCATTGGTATCTACTTGAGCAGCTGAAGGGATTATACAGTATTCTCTAATTGTCCTTTTAGCGCTGTGCAATTTCTTTATTATTTGTGTTTTACCTATTGAATACACTTTTGAACAGGGTTGTTTCGTCCATCTGCGGCTTTAAGCCAATCCTTCCTATTAAGGCCTCTTTCACACTTCAGTTTTTTGTGTCAGTTAAAATCCGCCAAAAAGGCGGACATGCGGATCCGTTCCTAACTGATGTGAACGGATGCCACAGGATCTGTTTTTGGACGGATCCGCAGAATGAGGAAATTTACCGCTGGCCGGGAAGGGGGGAGAGAGAGAGAGAGAGAGAGAATTTTGTTTTTTTGTCCGGCACCCAGACAGAATTTCGGGTTAAATCAGTGTCTGGAGGATCCGCCGCCCAAAAAAAACGTTGCAAGCTCCGTTTGGAAATCTTTGAGGATGTTGACGGACACCAACATTTTGGTGGATCCTCAAAAAAACGGATGCAACGGACGGCAATCCGTCAAGATCCACCAATAATGAAAGTCAATGGGGAAAAAAACGGATCCGCAAAGAAAAATGGCTGATCCGTTTTTTTTCCAAATCGGCGGATCTTGACTGATTGTCAAAAACGGAAGTGTGAAAGAGGCCTAAGGAAGTGCTGATGTTTTTTATATTTGCTTAACTGTAGCATACGGTTCTTGTTTTCACATTTTTCATGTTCTCCTCCTTCTGACTCTCCCTGATGAAGCAAGCGTGAAACGTAGGTTGGCATGCCAGAACCACATGCTACACCATCTTGACAGGCATGTAAGCAATTTCTTCTGCTTTTTAGTACATATGACCTGCCACTAAGGCTTTGATTTGATTGTTATGGATTAGTAGTCTTATATATCTATGTAGACAAGTAAGGATATAATTAAAGTGATATTTGGTGTATTTATGTTAATATACTTTATCTATTCAATGTGTATATATTTTTAATTGTATAAATATAATAAACATTATATTTTAAGAGGCTATATGCACCTATTCTTTTCTTTTGGTGGTGTTCATGTGCTTTACAAGTTGAGGAGTCCCACTCCTTAATAATGGGAAAAATATTTTCTGAGATCCTCCTGTATGTGCCTTCCAGGGGGTATTGCAGTCCCTCCTTCTAAATTTTGGCAGTCTTTGCACTAAGTGCAAAGGCTTTATGAGTAGGCTTTATTAGTGTAGGGCTAGGTTCTGGAGAAGTGACAGTTCAGTATTAGAGGCATATAGGCAGGATTTACTGCCTTATAGTCCTTGCTGCTGCAAACTAAAACCAAAAGTCCTTTTTAAGGCGACATATACTCTTTTCCCTGTTATTACTGATGTTACCTGCATTGATTGTAGGGATAGTTGTATTAGAGGCACACATGCAGGGTTTATTCACTTCCATTCCTTTCATAGGTCTACTGCTGCAGCCAGCTTAAACAAAAAGTCCTTTCAAGGCTATATATTTTCACTAATAATATCTTAAAGTTTGCAGGCATTAATTATCTAATTTAAAATATGTAAGGCGCGTGGAAAGTCAAACAGAAGTGGACGTCCCACTGATGGTGGTGCACTCAAAGGCCTATGCGCCAAAACACACTGTGTGCCTGCTGCCGGACCAGTATAACTCTTTTTAAAAATTGTAAAAACAAATTCTGAGGCCATCGTCTACATCTCTTCCAGGGTGTATTGTAATCCCTACTTTAAATTTTTGGTAGACCTTGCACTAAGTGCATACACTTAGTCTCTGAGAAAATGGTCATGGACAGTGACTCACCACACTCTTGCTGCGTACATAGGTCCTACTCTTCTGGGACCCATCAGCTCCCAATCACTCTTTTCAACTGGACTGCTCTGACCCTCTGCTCTTGATTAGTTACAGTGAATGCAGCTTTATCCATACTATTATTGTTTTGGGGGGTTCTTCAATTTGTAATACAGCAGTAGTAAGTTCTTCACTTTCCACATAGTCTTCACTCAGCACATTAACAGCTATAGTTAAACTCAAGTCAAATTTTTGATTTTTCCCATCTTTTCTATTTCTCGTCCCATGTCAGTGGAAAATGAGCATTCCTCCTGATCACATAAAAATTTTTCACTGTCCACAACATGATAGCTTCTTCCATGAATTGACAAATTCTGTCATTTTGTACTTTTTTTAAATTCTAAAAATAATTATTCTGAGGCCATCCTCTAGATGTCTTCCAGGGTACATTGCAGTCCCTCCTTTAAATTTTTACTAGACTTTGCACTTAGTACATAGGCTTTATCGGTGTAAGAGTCCCACTCTTTTTAAAATTCTAAAATGATTTATTCTAAAGCCATCCTTTACATGTTTTCCAGGGTGTATTGCAGTCCCTCCTTAAAAGTTTTGCTGGGTGGTAGGAAAATCACTGAAATGGATGGAAATAGTGCTCAAAATGGAATAGGAACAGCATGGATGAATCTCTGACTCCCTGGTTGCTGCTGGGAACAATGTTGTCAGAATATTACGCCATCTTTACGGAGTGACAGTAAAACATCCAAAACCAAAGATAAAATGGATTTCACAGGAAAAAAATGTTAGGAAACATTCTTTCCTGTATAATGACTTGTATATAAAGCAAATAAAAAAAAGAAAATAAAAGCCTTGCCACCTCCACCACTTGGGCTATGTTCACAAGTAGTGTTTTTGCTGTGTTTTTGTACTTTCCCATTGCTTCCAATGGTGAAAACAATCATTCACTGATGGAATTTTACCATTTGACTTACTTTTCTGGGCATGTGGTGTGTGTGACATGGTCAGACACATATTGTGTAATTTGTAAACTCACAAAGCCTATGCGAACAATGCAACAACTGCCCAAATTAATAAGGATTAAAGCCTTTTCACTAAGTGCAAGGTTTGCCAAAAATTAGAAGATACTCCTATACATCTTGTATTAGACATAAATTATACATGACTTCCATTACTCGTTACTCAAGTAGAGCCTGTCCGAGCATCCGACCTGCTCAACTCGAGTAACGAGCATTCGAGCATTTTACTGCTCGCTCATCACTACTTTTCAAAATTGATGATGTTGGAACAAGACAGTATGTAAAAAATACATATCGACAAGCTATTTAAAGCTCATGCTATGAGCTCTATTTGTTGGTAACATTGGTACTAGATTGATGGGGGATTTTACTTACTGTACTGCATCATCTTAACTTTATGTTATTGTCTGTACATGTCCCCGCTTAATTGTAAAGTGCTGCGGAATATGTTGGCGCTATATAAATAAAAATTATTATTATTATTATTATTATGTTCACATGTTACGGCAGAGTGGCATTTTTCTCCCCGCAATTGAACTATGGCCAGATTTGTTTTGTTGAGATTTTGGAAAATTGAGGCAAAATTATCTTTTTTTTTTTGCTGTGATTGCATAAAATAACACACGACAGTGCAAAAGCAAAGAATATAAAAAACATGTATGGTGCTGGTACAGTAAACATAAGTAAGATGCAGGTCTGCCTTGGATGAACTCTTGATTAGAGTTGAGCGACTTTTGGTTTTTTAGGGTCGCGTTTCGTTTCGTGAAACCCGACTTTTCCAAAAGTCGGGTCGAGCAAGATCGTCCGATTATAGGGAAAAGTCGGGGTCGTCCCGAAACACGAAACCCAATGTAAGTCAATGGGGAATAAAAGTCGGCAGTGAGAGGAGGACAGGAAACACACCTACAGTGCCCATTTGAATGCCAAAAGCATCAATTCTTCTTACTTAAGCTTGTCAACCTTAATTAACTTCATAATATAAGTTACGCACTGAAAAATGGGGGTTATTTGGCTAAAGTTGTGGGGGGGGGAGGGCTGGCTGCAGGTTTTCATGTGCCCTGGGCAAAAGAGCGCCCCTTTAACACATACCACAACTCATCATGCTCCGATACGGCAGATAAATAGCGGTATAGTACAATGAAAAATACCTCACTTTTTACATCTCATGACGAGGCCCATCTATTTCTCCATACAGAATCATTGGTCCCATATAATGTTTGAAACAGTATATGATGAGCTCCACATAATGCTACAGTATATGTTGGTCCCCATGGATGAAGCTCCACTGTCTTATGGGCCCAAATAATGCTCCAAACATAATGGGCCCCATTTCTAATGCTCTAGTGTATAATGGGCCCTGTAAATGCTGCTCCAGTGTCTGATGTCCACCTTTGGAATGTTCCAGTGTATGGTGGGCCCCATCTATCATTCTCCAGAGTATAGTGCTCCCCAAAAATTGCTGTCCCAACATTGAAAACAATCAAATAAGTCTCCTCGCTAGGGAATCCCTTTACTTGTCTGGACAGGTGCTGCAGCTTGCTTAACAGCTCGCCAGCCGTTCTCACGCCCAGTATGGATTGCACGTGATTGCACAAATGTTAGAAAGGGTACCGTATCCCTGGATAACATGTATGGATAGCGTACACATTCAAAATATATGTCTCAGGAGGCAGGCTCAGACGGTGTCAGGCCCAGTATGGATTGCACGTGATTGCACAAAGGTTAGAAAGGGTACCGTATCCCCGGATAACATGTATGGATAGGTAACACATTCAAAATATATGTCTCAGGAGGCAGGCTCAGACAGTGTTAGGCCCAGTATGGATTGCACGTGATTGCACAAAGGTTAGAAAGGGTACCGTATCCCCGGATAACATGTATGGATAGCGTACACATTCAAAATATATGTCTCAGGAGGCAGGCTCAGACGGTGTTAGGCCCAGTATGGATTGCACGTGATTGCACAAAGGTTAGAAAGGGTACCGTATCCCTGGATAACATGTATGGATAGCGTACACATTCAAAATATATGTCTCAGGAGGCAGGCTCAGACGGTGTCAGGCACAGTATGGATTTGACGGCCCAGATTACACAGCGGAGGAGCAGGGAGAGGTAAAGATTGCAAATGCTGGGGCCCTGCCCAAGCAAGGGGGGCCCACTTGTGGGCGTCGGTACTGGCACTGGGCCCCTCATAGTACAGCGGTGTGTCTGACGGCGGGTGTGCACCACCACCGTCAGAGACACTTGATTGCACTATGAGGGACCCTGTGCCAGTGCCCGCGCCCAAGAGTCGGCCTACCCACCTGTACAGGGCAACGGCACTCGCACGGTGTCGTGCGCTAGGTGGTGACCCCGGCCATGGGGGGGGAGGCAGCACAGTTAGGGAGTTTTAGAAAGTGGCATATGTTGATGTTGGACATTCAGCTGATGCAAAAGGCGAAATAGGTGAAGTACCAGGAAGAGGTGGACCAAAGCAAGCCATTTTTCTGTCACCCTATGTGTCATCAGGGGAAGGTGGGACAAAATCCTTGGAAACCCATGCGTGGTTCATTTTAATGAAGGTTAGATCATCCACATTTTGGGTTGACAGACGGGTCCTTTTTTCTGTCAGGATTGATCCAGCTGCACTGAAGACTCTTTCCGATAGCACACTTGCAGCTGGGCAAGCGAGCTCCTGTAAGGCATATTGGGCCAATTCAGGCCAGGTGTCCAGTTTAGCAGCCCAATAGTCAAAGGGGAATGACCTGTGTGGGAGAACATCGATATGGGAGGAAAAATAGTTTGTAACCATAGTTGACAACTGCTGTCTCCTGTCACTTTCCATCGATGCAGTATTACCAGTTGTGTGAGCGGTATTTGAAAAATCAGTCCACCACATTGTCATGAAACCCCTGTCTCCAACGCCACTTCTGCTGTGTGCACCACGAACACCTCTGCCAAGCTGCCCCCGGCCCGTACGGCTCGTGTGAGAACCATCACCGCTGCTGTGTGCTGGGAATGCCTCAAGCAACCGATTTACCAGAGTTGCTTGTTTATTAGCCAATATTAGGTCAAGGTTCTCCTGTGGCATGATGTTTTGTAATTTGCCTTTATAGCGTGGATCCAGGATGCTGGCCAACCAGTAGTCGTCATCGTTCATCATTTTGGCAATGCGGGGGTCCCTTTTTAGGATCCGCAAGGCATAATCTGACATGTGGGCCAATGTTCCCGGTGTCAATGATGCACTGCGAGTGCTGGATGGAGGAGCTCTTTCTGGCAAATCCACATCCCTCCAGTCACGCACAAACCCTGTACCAGACCTTGCCACGCCAACATTTTCACTTGCCCCACGAGATGCATCCTCCTCCCCTAAGTAATCATCCCCATCATCCTCCTCCTCCTCCTCTTCTTCATCCACCTCGTTCAGGAGAGGTCCCTGAGCAGACAATGGCTGAATGTCATCAAGGATTCCCTCCTCCTCTTCCTCCTCATCAACATTGGCTGCAGACGCCTGCTCCTTAAGGTGCGTCAAAGTTTGCATGAGCAGACGCATAAGTGGGATGCTCATGCTTAGGATGGCGTCGTCTGCGCTTACCAGCCATGTGCATTCCTCAAAACACTGAAGGACTTTACAAAGGTCTTTCAGCTTCGACCACTGCACGCCTGTCAACTCCATGTCTGCTCTCAAAGTGCCTGGCCGTGTATCCTCCCACAAATGCATTATGGCCTGCCTCTGCTCGCACAGCCGCTCCACCATGTGCAGGGTGGAGTTCCACCTTGTTGCAATGTCGATAATGAGGCGGTGGTTGGGAAGGTGGAGCAATCGCTGCAGCTTCTGCATACGAACGGAGTGTACAGGCGACCGGCGGATGTGCGCGCACAGTCTTCGCACCTTCTGGAGCAGGGCTGTTAACTCCGGATAATTTTTGAGGAAGCACTGCACCACCAGGTTCAAGGTGTGAGCCAAGCAAGGTATGTGGCTGAGTTTTGAAAGGGCTATGGCTGCCACAAAATTACGCCCGTTATCACTAACTACCTTGCCTGCCTCAAGATGTACACTGCCCAGCCATGACTCAGTTTGTCGCTTCAAGTACTCAGCCAGCACCTCGGCGGTGTGTCTGTCGCCCAAACACATCATCTGCAACACAGCCTGCTGACGCTTTCCACTAGCTGCTCGATAGGGGGACACATCGTGTGCAACAGTGGCAGCTGCAGATGGAGTGCTCGTACGACTGCGCTCTGTGGACGAGCTTTCGCTTCTGGAGGAGGAGGAGGAGGAGGAGGGTCGAACGCCTACAGCCAACTGTTTCCTATACCGTGGGCTAGGCAGCACTGTCCCACCACCGCTGTCCCCTGTGGACCCTGCATCCACCACATTAACCCAGTGCGCAGTGATGGACATGTAATGGCCCTGGCCATGCCGACTGGACCATGCATCAGTTGTGAGGTGCACCTTTCCGCTCACTGACTGCTTGAGTGCATGGACAATGCGGTCTTTCACATGATGGTGGAGGGCTGGGATGGCTTTGCGAGAGAAGAAGTGGCGACTGGGTAGGTCATAGCGTGGTACTGCATAGGCCATGAGTTCGCGGAAAGCTGTGCTCTCCACCAACCGAAAGGGCATCATCTCAAACGAGATTAGTTTGGCAATGTGGGCGTTCAAACCCAGTGTACGCGGATGAGAGACTGAGTACTTTCTTGACCTACTCATAGTGTCTGTGAGGGTGAGCTGGACTTGAGAGCTGCATATGGTGGAAGTAGCGGTGGACAGGGCGGACTGAGAGAGGGTTGATGATGGTGATGGAGTTGGTGTTCTTTCTGATGACCTAGAATCAGTCTTTCGTTGATATAACAGTGGGATTCCCTGACTGCTGTGGCCTTGCAACGACACCTCAACAATTGCTGCTGTGCTAACCGGTGGGCTTACAGTGGGGGAAACAATGTAGCGTTGCTGACTACCTTCGTTGTGATCAGTTGCACATGTGGCACTTGAGGTTTGGTGTTGTGTCCACGCTTGCAAGTGCATGCTGGTTAAATGTCTAAGCATGCAACTGGTATTCAAATTTTTCAGATTTTTCCCTCGGTTAAAGGTCTTTGCGCACTTCTTACAGATAACCTTGGCCTGATCATGAGGATTTTGTTCAAAAAAGTGCCACACTGCACTCTTCCTACTTTGGCAGACATTTTGTGGCCTAGCACGCTGTGATCTTTTGACCCTCTGGACAAGCTGTCCAGCAACAGTTTTGATGTTTGGAACCTGTCTTTGGAGTGCTCCGGGCCTGCCAGATAACAGCTGTTGCGATGTTGATGTCTGCTGTGGATGCTCCTCATCTGAGCTATTGGAAGCAGCACCCTCTTCCCCCAATGGATGCCAATCTGGGTCAACAACTGGGTCATCCATCACCTCCTCTTCTATGTCATGTGCACCTTTCTCTGTGTCACCGTGTATGGTGGTATAGTGTGCGGGAAGGGGCACCTGAGTCTCATCAGGGTCAAAATCTGGCTCTGTACACTGCGAGGACAATGTAGTGCTCTGAGTGAATGTACCAGCAGAATCATCCATCAGCGGCTGTGCATCAGTGCACTCCATGTCAGATTCATCTTGGCCTGGGTAATTCAACATTTGACTTGATAATCCAGGCATGGTATGTGAAAACAGCTCCATGGAGTAATCAGTAGTATGGCCTGCGTCATCCTTCAATCTTGGTTGGGGTGAAGGACACAAGGAAAGGTGTGGTTCATGAACATGAGCCTCCAATGACGACTCAGTGCTTTTACTTTTTACAACTGAAGAAGAGGAGGCGATAGAGCTGGAGGCTGAGTCAGCAATGTAAGACAAAACTTTTTCCTGATGCTCTGCCTTTAAAAGCGGTTTGCCAACTCCTAGAAAACTAAGCGTTCGAGGCCTTATGTAGACAGACGATGACGCAGGGTCAGCACCTCCTGCATTCGGTCCTATTTTGCTCTTGCCACTACCATCAGATCCACCACCAACACCATCATTACCAGCTGCCAACCCCCGCCCAATTCCACGGCCTCTTCCACCAGCCTTCCTCATTTTTGGTAGAAATGTAGACAAAATCCAACAAACTATATAGTAATGTAAAACAAGGTACAAGGTGTCTATAGGACAGGGGAGATTTAGAATTTCTGCACACACTTGTGGACAGTGGACACTTTTGGATTGTGTGAGGCCCACTGATATCTGAGCGCTATGTGACACGCTCGATGGCACAGCTGCCTGTGACCAAAGTGACGAGAGGATAATGGAGATTTTGAATCTCTGCGCACACTTTTGGACACTGGACACTTGTGGATTGTGTGAGGCCCACTGATATCTGAGCGCTATGTGACACGCTCGATGGCACAGCTGCCTGTGACCAAAGTGATGAGAGGATAATGGAGATTTTGAATCTCTGCGCACACTTTTGGACACTGGACACTTGTGGATTGTGTGAGGCCCACTGATATCTGAGCGCTATGTGACACGCTCGATGGCACAGCTGCCTGTGACCAAAGTGACGAGAGGATAATGGAGATTTTGAATCTCTGCGCACACTTTTGGACACTGGACACTTGTGGATTGTGTGAGGTCCACTGATATCTGAGCGCTATGTGACACGCTCGATGGCACAGCTGCCTGTGACCAAAGTGACGAGAGGATAATGGAGATTTTGAATCTCTGCGCACACTTTTGGACACTGGACACTTGTGGATTGTGTGAGGCCCACTGATATCTGAGCGCTATGTGACACGCTCGATGGCACAGCTGCCTGTGACCAAAGTGACGAGAGGATAATGGAGATTTTGAATCTCTGCGCACACTTTTGGACACTGGACACTTGTGGATTGTGTGAGGCTCACTGATATCTGAGTGCTATGTGACACGCTCGATGGCACAGCTGCCTGTGACCAAAGTGACGAGAGGATAATGGAGATTTTGAATCTCTGCGCACACTTTTGGACACTGGACACTTGTGGATTGTGTGAGGCCCACTGATATCTGAGCGCTATGTGACACGCTCGATGGCGCAGCTGCCTGTGACCAAAGTGACGAGAGGATAATGTAGATTTTGAATCTCTGCGCACACTTTTGGACACTGGACACTTGTGGATTGTGTGAGGCCCACTGATGTCTGAGCGCTATGTGACACGCTCGATGGCACAGCTGCCTGTGACCAAAGTGACGAGAGGATAATGGAGATTTTGAATCTCTGCGCACACTTTTGGACACTGGACACTTGTGGATTGTGTGAGGCCCACTGATATCTGAGCGCTATGTGACACACTCGATGGCACAGCTGCCTGTGACCAAAGTGATGAGAGGATAATGGAGATTTTGAATCTCTGCGCACACTTTTGGACACTTGTGGATTGTGTGAGGCCCACTGATATCTGAGCGCTATGTGACACGCTCGATGGCACAGCTGCCTGTGACCAAAGTGACGAGAGGATAATGGAGATTTTGAATCTCTGCGCACACTTTTGGACACTGGACACTTGTGGATTGTGTGAGGTCCACTGATATCTGAGCGCTATGTGACACGCTCGATGGCACAGCTGCCTGTGACCAAAGTGACGAGAGGATATTTGAGATTTTGAATCTCTGCGCACACTTTTGGACACTGGACACTTGTGGATTGTGTGAGGCCCACTGATATCTGAGCGCTATGTGACACGCTCGATGGCACAGCTGCCTGTGACCAAAGTGACGAGAGGATAATGGAGATTTTGAATCTCTGAGCACACTTTTGGACACTGGACACTTGTGGATTGTGTGAGGCCCACTGATATCTGAGCGCTATGTGACACGCTCGATGGCACAGCTGCCTGTGACCAAAGTGACGAGAGGATAATGGAGATTTTGAATCTCTGTGCACACTTTTGGACACTGGACACTTGTGGATTGTGTGAGGCCCACTGATATCTGAGCGCTATGTGACACGCTCGATGGCACAGCTGCCTGTGACCAAAGTGACGAGAGGATAATGGAGATTTTGAATCTCTGCGCACACTTTTGGACACTGGACACTTGTGGATTGTGTGAGGCCCACTGATATCTGAGCGCTATGTGACACGCTCGATGGCACAGCTGCCTGTGACCAAAGTGACGAGAGGATAATGGAGATTTTGAATCTCTGCGCACACTTTTGGACACTGGACACTTGTGGATTGTGTGAGGCCCACTGATATCTGAGCGCTATGTGACACGCTCGATGGCACAGCTGCCTGTGACCAAAGTGACGAGAGGATAATGGAGATTTTGAATCTCTGCGCACACTTTTGGACACTGGACACTTGTGGATTGTGTGAGGCCCACTGATATCTGAGCGCTATGTGACACGCTCGATGGCACGGCTGTGACAAAAGTGACTAGAGGATAAGGGAGATTGGATTGCTTTTAAAAAAGCAGTTTGCGGAGCAGTGGGTAAACAGCAATGCCAGCGTGTCAGGAAGCCTTAAAAGGCAGCCCAACAACCAATACCACTGATACACCACTATATAGCCTCCCCTTGCACTGCACACACAGTGACTTGTGTGTTGTGCAGGCCAAATCGCTAGCAGCAGAAGCAGTTTTTTTGTCTTCTTCCCTGCCTAACGCTCTCCCTACAGAATCAGCAGCAACCTCTCCCTATACTAAGATCGGCAGAAGTAAGATGGCGGTCGGCGTGCACGCCCTTTTATACCCCCTGTGACGCCCACCAAAGCAAGCCAATCACTTGCATGCCCTTCTGAAAGATGGTGGTGACCCGTGCCTAGGTCATCACGTTGCCCACAGTGTCCGTGGATCCTGATTGGCTGAAAAAGAGCGCAAAACAAACTTTTGAAACGCGACTTTGGCGCGTAAGTCGCCGACCTCGTGGCCGACCTCATCCTAGGGTCGGGTTTCGTTTCATGAAACCCGACTTTGCCAAAAGTCGGCGACTTTTGAATTTTTTCGACCCATTTCGCTCAACTCTACTCTTGATTGCTTGCTTTCACCTTGGAGACAGTTAAACAATAGTTCATGGTTGTAAAACATATCTTGCTCTTTTCTCTCCTTGAACCTGCATAAGCGGAGTCCACTGAAAAATTACTTTCATTATTTTTTATTGAGGAATGCCAGCAATTTGATTACATGATTCACTTTATATTTTTCTAATTCTTTCTAAGTTAAATATCACAGGCAGTCTTTAATGGCAAAAAGTGTAAAATACATGTTACTTAGTGTAAAAAGCCACGGCAAAGCGATAAAAGCCTAGTAATTCAGTCATTATTAGGCAGTGCCCCCTAAGGACTGATTTGAGCTTAAATAGGGCTGTGTGGATAATATCTGAAGTATAAGGTATGCTCATGAATTCAATGACACCTTGGAGCAGATAATTGCCCAGAAATGCTTTCTGATTCTACTTTCCAGCCAGGTGTTTTGTAGTTTTATATCCTACAAGCTAACCATTTAGCCAGATGTCAAACAGCATTTAGCTCTCAGAACCAGCTGTAGACAGTGCCATCAAATGGAATTATAATTTTATTAATTACTCTTTAATTAGTTGATACAGCACAGAACATGCAGTAATTTAATCATAATTGGCTTGACTAAGACACAGCACTTGAAGGGATAGATCCTGCCTGTGATACTTTATTACGTGCATAACGGTAATGAATAACAATTAGAAATGTGATAATGCATTTTTTAATCTAATGCTTACCAGTAACAGAGAACAAGATTCAGACATTTGTATTATCTTGCTATATATAATAATATATAATAGAAATGTGGCTGTATAATATATAGTGTAACTTATTAACAATAATGCAACCTCAGAGAAAAGTAGTGGTAATATTGATGTAAAAAAATACATTTTTATTTGAAGAATGAACAACGGTATTTTTTGGATTATAAGATGTACTTTGTTCCTCCAAACTTGGGAGGAAAATGCGGGTGCATCTAATAAATCAAAGGTAGCTTACCGGGGGGTGGAGTCGGCGGCGGTGGAGTGGGGTCTCAGGAGTCTGAGTCGTTGCTTCAGGAGGCTGGCGGCAGGAGTAGGGCGATGCTGCGGTGCCTAGGTGCTCATTAGATGTTGGTGCATGTGAGCGGAATCACCTTTCTCATTGAGTTCAGTGAGGTTGGCTCCGGAAAAATGGCCTCTTCCGGCAGCGCATGCTCAAATTGAAATATCGACCTAAGCATGCGCTGCCTCTTGCGATCATTTTCCCAAAGACACCGCAGGCAACTCATAGGAAAAAGGGACTCTGCTCACAGGTGCTGACATCTAATGAGCGTCCAGGCACTGCATCATTGCCCCACTCATGCCGCTGGCCTACTGAAGCAGCGACCATGCCTCCTGTGACCCCACTCCACCGCTGCCAACTCCATCAGCAAGCTACCATTAAAACAGGCCATAAGACACACCACTATTTTATTTAAGTAATATTTTTTCACATTTTCCACTTGCATCTTATGCGTCTCAGTCCGCAAAATACGGTAATTAATTAAAAACTTATCTTGCATCATTAACTCATGCATTTGCCAATGCATAAAGTATGAATGTACAAAGCTAATACCTCCCTAATTTAAAGTAAAATACTTAAGGTATGAAACTGTAAAAAAAAGTACATTTTTAACATTTTAAAATATTTATATCAAGCACTAAATAGAAAAAAATTATATCAAATTTAATTTTAGAACTCGAATTACTTCATTATATTTTCAGACTCCATGGATTACCTTTATCCCAGTGATATGAGATTGAGTCAACAATTAAAATGAAAAAAAATTGAGTTATGAATTAGTAGTCATGAACACATTTCCCAATTCTATGACATCCATTAACATGACATCCATCACTGTGAATTGGGAAAGACTGGTAAGTGCATTCACATAATAATTAAAGTACCAAGGCTTTGTGGTATAGTCAGCGGAGTTAGCAAAGATGGCAAGCTAAAAGCAGGTGCAGGGATAGCCACGTACTGTTATGCGTATTGTGCTCAAGAAAATAAACAGCATTGTCATGCAAATTGGGAATGTGAGGAATACTTGTAGATCTCAGTTTTACACAGGTGCTCTGCAGAACAAATAAGTGATTAACCTCTTTACCCCCAAGGGTGGTTTGAATGTTAATGACCAGGCCAATTTTTACAATTCTGACCACTGTCCATTTATGAGGTAATAACTCTGGAATGCTTCCACGGATCCCAGTGATTCTGACAATATTTTCTCATGACATATTGTACTTCATGATAGTGGTAAAATTTATTTGATATGACTTGCGCTTATTTGTGAAAAAAATGGAAATTTGTCAAAAATTGTAAAAATTTTGCAAATTTACAACTTTGAATTTTCATGCCCTTAGATCACAGAGATATGTCACACAAAATACTTAATAAGTAACAGTTCCCAAATGTCTATTTTACATCAGCACAATTTTGGAACCAAATTTTTTTTTGTTAGGAAGTTATAAGCATTAAAAGTTGACCAGCAATTTTTCATTTTTACAACACCATTTTTTTAGGGACCACATCACATTTGAGGGTTCTATATGATAGAAAATACCCAAAAGTGACACCATTCTAAAAACTGCACCCATGAAGGTGCTCAAAACCACATTCAAGAAGTTTATTAACCCTTCAGGTGCTTCAAAGGAATATTTGGAATGTTTTTTAAAAAAATGAACATTTAACTTTTTTCACCAAAAAATAATTTTAGATCCAATTTTTTTATTTTACCAAGGGCAAAAGGAGAAATTGGACACCAAAAGTTGTTATGCAATTTATCCTGAGTATGCTGATACCCCATATGTTGGGGTAAACCACTGTTTGGGTGCACGACAGAGCTCGGAAGGGAAGGAACGTCGCTTGAATTTTTGAATGCAAAATTGGCTGGAATTAAGATTGGACGCCATGTGCCTAAACAGTGGAAACCCCCCCACAAGTGACACCATTTTGGAAACTAGACAGCCTAAGAAACTTATCTAGATGTGTGGTGAGAACTTTGAACCCCCCACGTGCTTTACAGACGATTATAACAGAGCCGTAAAAAAAATCATAAAAATTATCTTTTCGCCCCCAATTTTTTATTTTCCCAAGGGTAACAGGAGAAAATTGACCACATAAATTGTTGAGCAATTTGTCCTGAGTACGTTGTTACCCAATATGTGCAGGTAAACCACTGTTTGGGCGCATGGTAGAGCTTGGAAGGGAAGGAGCGCCATTTTACTTTTTCAACTCAAAATTGACTGGAATTAAGATCGGAAGCCATGCTGAACATGGCTCTAATCATTCTCCACTGTTTGTGCTGATCGCTGGCAGATCAGGGGAGAATGATGAGAGCCGTGTTCAGCACCCGGCGCCAGGGAACAGCGCTTACAGTAACGTTTCTTCCATGGCGCCTGTCCTTGTGGTACTGATGTGGCACACGCATGCCACACATGTGGTGCCGCAAATATTACACACACGGCCACTAACATTTCTGGTACCGGAAATATCAGGACGTGTGAAAGAGGCGTTATAGCGGGTTTTTCGGTTTGGCTGCTGTCACACTCTAAAAGATGCTTTTTATTGCAAAAAATAGTGTTTGCTTCACCACATTTTGAGAGCTATAATTTTTCCATATTTTGACCCACAGAGTCATGTGAGGTCTTATTTTTTGTGGGACAAGTTGACGTTTTTGATGGTACCATTTTCAGGCACATGACTTTTTATCGCTTTTTATTCCAATTTTTGGGAGACAGAATGAGCAAAAACCAGCAATTCATGAATTTATTTTGGGGGGTGTTTAAACCGTTCCACATGTAGTAAAATTGATAAGGCAATTTTATTCTTTGGGTTACGATTACAGCAATGCCTCATTTATTCTTTATGTCTTGGTGCTTTTATACAATAAAAATAGTGATGAGCAAGTATACTTATTGCTCAGGTTTTTCCAAGCATGCTTGGGTGGTCTTTGAGTATTTTGGCGTGCTCCGAGATTTTGTTTTTGTCACCTCAGCTGCATGATTTGTGGCTGCTAGACAGCCTGAATACATGAGGGGATTGACTAACAAACAGGCAACCCCCACATGTATTCAGCCTGTCTAGGAGCTGCAAGTCATGCAGCTAGAGTGACACAAACTAAATCTCCGAGCATGCCAAAATACTCGGAGGACACCCGAGCATGCTCGGGAAAACCCGAGGCAACTGTTAGGTGGATTCATAACTGGCTTAGTGATCGGACCCAAAGAGTGGTCGTAAATGGCTGCACATCCAGTTGTAAGAATGTCTCAAGTGGGGTACCACAGGGCTCTGTCCTGGGCCCTGTATTGTTCAACATCTTTATCAACGATTTAGATGAAGGAATTGAGGGTAAACTGATTAAATTTGCTGATGACACAAAGCTAGGAGGGATAGCTAATACTAGAGAAGAGAGAGAGAGGATTCAAAAAGATATCAATAAACTGGAGAAGTGGGCAGCAACTAACAGAATGGTTTTTAACAGGGAAAAATGCAAAGTACAACATCTGGGCAATAAAAATGAAAAAAGCATATACAGAATGGGAGGAATAGGGCTAAGCAACAGCACATGTGAAAAAGACTTGGGTATACTAATAGATCACAGACTGAATATGAGTCAACAGAGTGATGCAGCACCAAAAAGGCAAATGCAATTCTAGGATGTATTAACAGAAGCATACAGTCTAGATCACGTGATGTCATTATTTCCCTCTACTCCTCTTTGGTCAGACCTCATCTGGAATATTGTGTCCAGTTTTGGGCACCACATTTTAAAAAAGACATCAACAAACTGGAGCAAGTTCAGAAAAGAGCAACCAGAATGGTCACCGGTCTACAAACCCTGTCTTATGAGGAAAGGTTGCAGGATTTGGGAATGTTTAGTTTGCAAAAGAGAAGACTGAGAGGAGACTTAATAGCTGTCTACAAATATCTAAAGGGCTGTCACATTGTCGAAGGATCAACTTTATTCTCATTTGCACAAGGAAAGACTAGAAGCAATGGAATGAAACTGAATGGGAGGAGACACAGATTAGATATTAGAAAAAACTTTTTGACAGTTAGAGTGATCAATGAGAGGAACAAGCTGCCATGAGAAGTGGTGAGTTCTCCTTCAATGGAAGTCTTCAAACAGAGGCTGGACAGACATCTGACTGGGATGATTTAGCGAATCCTACTTTGAGCAGGGGGTTGGACCAGATGGCCCAGGAGGTCCCTTCCAACTCTACAATTCTATGATTCTATGAACCCGAGTAATGAGTATACTCGCTCATCAGTAAATAAAAACTATTTTATAGAAAAAAATAATTATTTTTGCATCGCTTTATTCTGAGAGCTATAGCTTTTTTATTCTTCTGGTGATGGAGCTGTATGGGGGCTTGTTTTTTGCAGGATAAGATGATGTTTTCAGCGGTATCATGTTTATTTATATCCGTATTTTTGATCGTGTGCTATTCCACTTTTTGTTTGATGGCATGATGATAAAACATTGTTCTGTGCCTCGTTTTTTATTTATTTTTTATGGGTTCACTAATGGGGTTAAGTAGTGGGATATTTTTGTAGGTCGGGTCATTACGGACGTAGTGGCGATACCAAATATGTGTACTTTTGAGGTCTAGATGTTTTTATTCAAATATTTAACAATAGACTATATATTAATTTTTGTATTATTATTATTATTTTTTTTAAATATTTTAATTATTTACTTTTTTTATTTCATTCTTACTTTTACACTTTGTCCCACTATACTACACTCATTTTGTACAGGCTGATCGCTTCTATAGCCTGCAGATGAAGCATGAATCCCTGTACACTGACCTGAGAAACTTACTGACATGCACAGTTCATGACAGGAAGTATCTCAGCTCTGGTAACCCAGATGTCGTCATGACAACATTGGGTTACCATAGCAGAGAACGGAATCCCGCGTCACTCCTTGGGGTCTCCGATCCAAAGACAGAGAGGCTGTCAGTCCTCTGCCTGCTCCCGGAATGCTGCGATCATGTTCAAACGCAGTATTCCGGGGGTTAAAGTGCCAGGAGCAGTCTGCGAGAATCAGCTGACACCCATCCGCACACCACTCGTGTGTGCGGCTGATCGCTGTGACATACTATTCCATCCATGGGAAGTAAAGCCCAGGTCACATGGACGGAATAGTACATTGGATGGCAGAGAGGGGTTAAAGAAAAACTGAATCAAGTGAGTTATAGATCATCTCTGATCGTAGAGATTTTCGTTCCTTTTTCTGTCTGTCCAGCCCAGACATCTGTGATGACTTAAGGCTAGTTTCACACTTGCTTTTTTTTGCAGCGCGTTTTTCCCGCAAAAAAACGCATTGAAAAAACGCATACAAAAGCATAC
This sequence comes from Dendrobates tinctorius, assembly GCF_039654945.1. Taxonomy (NCBI): domain Eukaryota; kingdom Metazoa; phylum Chordata; class Amphibia; order Anura; family Dendrobatidae; genus Dendrobates; species Dendrobates tinctorius. Next base: position 11,194,272 of record NW_027361830.1, read on the forward strand.
AACTGCTGCGTTTTTTTCAAGCATTTTTATGAGCATGCATGAAAAAAACGCAGCGTTTTTATGCGTTTGTATGCGTTTTTAGTGCGTTTTTACCGCGTTTGCGTTTTTTTCCAACATTAGGTGGCCCCTCACACTAACCCAAACCATGACTTTACTAACCCTAACCCTGACCCTAACCCTAACCCTAACCCTGACCCTAACCCTTAACCAAATCATACTTAACCCTAACCCAAACCCTAAACCCTAACTAACCCTAACCCTAACCCTGACCCTAACCCTAACCCTAACCCTAACCCTGACCCTAACCCTAACCCTGACCCTAACCCTTAACAAAACCATACTTAACCCTAACCCTGACCCTAACCCTAACCCTGACCATAACCCTAACCCTAACCCTGACCCTAACCCTAACCCTAACCCTAACCCTGACCCTAACCCTTAACCAAACCATACTTGACCCTAATCTTGACCCTAACCCTGACCCTAACCCTTAACAAAACCATACTTAACCCTAACCCTGACCCTAACCCTAACCCTAACCCTGACCCTAACCCTTAACCAAACCATACTTAACCCTAATCCTGACCCTAACCCTGACCCTAACCCTTAACAAAACCATACTTAACCCTAACCCTGACCCTAACCCTAACCCTAACCCTAACCCTGACCCTAACCCTAACCCTAACCCTGACCCTAACCCTTAACCAAACCATACTTAACCCTAATCCTGACCCTAACCCTGACCCTAACCCTTAACCAAACCATACTTAACCCTAACCCTGACCCAAACCCCAACCCTAACCCTGACCCTGACCCTAACCCTAACCCTAAACCCCCTTAACTAACCCTAACTCTAACCCAAACCCCTAAATTCCATGGTTAAAAAAAAAAAACGCATATGCAAAAAAACGCATACATGAGCATGCCAGTGCGCACATATGCGCATCCATAGGCTATAATGGCCATTTTTAGCGCAAAACGTGCGCATATGTGCGCATGCGCTTTTTTGCAGGGCCAAAAAATGCAACATGCTGCGTCTGGAAAATACAAACGCACACCCCAAAAAAACGCAGCGCATGAAAATCGCATACATGCGCTTACAAGCGCGCAGGTATGCGCACCCATGTTAAATATAGGGGAAAAAACGCATGCGCACATATGCGTTTTTTTCCAGCGCTAAAAAACGCAAATGTGAAACCAGCCTTACCCTGACTACTGCAAAGCTTACCACTGAGATGCAGCATGGTGGCTCAGTGGCTAGCACTGCAGTCTTGCAGTGCTGGGGTCCTGGGTTCGAATCCCACCAAAGACAACATCTGCAAGGAGTTTGTATGTTCCCCGTGTTTGTGTGGGTTTAATCCGGATTCTCTGGTTTCCTCTTACATTCCAAAGACATACTGATAGGGAATTTAGATTGAGCCTCATCAGCGACAGTACAAATAATGCCTGTAAAGCACTGTGGAATTAATAGTACTATATAAATGAGTAAAAAAATTAAATAAATATCTTTCAGCCCTCACATATGTAGTCATTCCAGGCTCTACAAAATTGCAAAGCAAGTCTGACACTAGGCCATATGTTCTATGCTTCTATATATCACTCATAGACAAGGGTGAGCCTGTGCCCCAAAAACAATCAAAGGGACATATTTCAGCAGCTGTCACTGCAGTGATGTAACTGCTATTTTTCTGTATTGTGCCAGAAGTTTAGTATTTGTATATTACTGTCCTAATTTGACAGGAGATGCAAACGCAAACATGTTCAGCTACACCTGCATTAGTCATGATAAGAAAATGGTACAATTCAAACTACTATAAATTACACTCTACATAATCTCAAAGCTATAAATCCTCCTTCTCTGCTTCCATCTTTTCATTATATTTAAGAGTTAAACTAGTATTTTTACTATCTACCTTTACCCTTTCCAGAATGAATTTAAGGACTCCAACTTCTTGCTAAACAAATTATAACTATTATCATTATTATAGTTATTCATTTTTCAAGCAACATGAATTCCCTGATACTGTACATGTGAAAAGGGTTACATACTTATACATAAAATCAAATTGATATGCTGGTACAGAGTAGAAGAGGACAGGGAATTGGTGCAGATCAGGTAGTAGTGAGGTGGAGGTACAGTTATTGTAGCCTACAGGCTTTCCTGAAGAGATTAATTTTCAGGTAAAATCTGAAGGTTCCAAGGAGAGAAGAGCGAATTTGTTGGGATTTTGGCCCCGTTTCTGATTTTGACATATTTGGGCAATATTTGAACACTATTCGTGCTGAATGTATGTTTTATGATTGGTTATGAACATATTCGGTAATTTTTTCTCCCATTAACTCTATTGAAGTTTGGCTATGTTCAAAGAATATTGCAAAACCAATATTCAAGTCCGATCGAATTCGGAACCAAATCGAAACAAATTCGCTCATCTCTAGTTCCAAATATGGGAGACAATTGGGTGGAATTAGGAACTAAGTTGCAGAAAGTAGGTGATGCTTTTGAAACATCTTGGAGGCAATTGGGTGAACAATGTAAAAAAGCAGAGACAAGAAGGAGGTCTTGTGAGCACTAGATGTTATGTATGGGAAGGTGTTGGTTATTAGCTTGAAGATGCATAGGGGGACAGATTTTGGAAAGCCTAGTAAGTCATTGTTAGTCATTTAAACTGGATTTGCTGGGGATTTGTAAACTGTTACAGGATTGGCAGAAGTGAAGCGAAGTTAATGGATTGGCAGAGGGGAGAGAAGGAGGAGTAGTGAGGGGAGAGTTGTATTTACCAGGCAGCAGGGCTATGGATGGACTGGAGAGGTGAGGATCTGTTAGTTGAGAGGCCACAGAAGAGAATATTTTTGAGATGAGAGATGATGGGAGTGTGTGCTTGTATTTAGTAAATTTGCGGTTTAGAAAAGGAAGAATTCTGAATTTTTTTTAGCTTGAGGAAGCAGAAGATGGTAAGGGTTTGGATGTGGGATTTCAAGAGTAATTTCAAAGCAGCAGACTTGTGTTACTGGGTAAAGTGTGATGCCATTTATTGTGATAGGTAGATCTGGTAGGGAAAGTTGATTGAGATGGAGGAAAGAGTCCAGTTTTGTTATGAGTTTTAGAAAGCGTAATTAGTTGAAGGAGGATATAGCTGATATCATGAGAAGCTACCAAAACACTTGAAAGGCTGCAATTCAGTTCACAAACATTGGGTGATAACACCTTCATACATATAGCATAAACATCCAGTGGCAAAATATCATAATATAGCCTGGTAATCTAACCGGCTGCAACAACGGAACAATATATTCTTGTAGCCTGTCCACTGCTCAACTAAGAAATCTATCTTTTTTAGTGTAATAGTCTCAAATCTTCAGATTTTGCTATACTCTGCCCCACTTTTCTTCTGGAGATACTATTAGATGACAGTGGACAGAGGAGTCCTGAAGGTTCACAAAGTCTGACAGAAGGGGATATATTGATCATTTAAAATGTAGTAAGATTGCTATGAGATACCATAAAAGGGTATGACATGTTGGTAATCATACTGAATGTTTGTTTTTTGTTTTTTGTTTTTTTTTACTATTTTTGGCTTATTACTTTATTCAAAGTGTTGGAAACCTAATATAAAGTGTAAACCAAATATGATTCCAAGGCTCATTTTGTAACTCAGAAAAGCAAAAAATGACAATAATAATATTTGTCAACTGCTAACAACTCGTGTATTAACTATAACCTTGAAATGACTTGGAGACTTTGTAAAAATGAAGTAAATTTTATATTACAAATATATAATGAAACTTGGTAGGTTTAAAGACCAGACTGACAGAAGAGAAAATAGCATTACTTTATGCCTAAATGCATATTTACGAGCTTGCTGCCCACAGAATGAATGAAGAATAATATGGAATATACACTTGAGAAAGAAATAATACATAAAGTCTATGGAGAGTGAGAGATGGTTGTGGATGCTCTCTATTGGAATGAAGGAAGTTGAAGAGTGGAAAGTAAGGGCAAAGGTCATGAGAAGTGGCAATTACAGTGAAATAGTATTAGAACTGAAAGAATGAAATAGCTTAATAAGAATGACAAGAATAGAAAGGAGAAATATTTTTGACAGATAACCCTTGGTGTATAGATCCATCCAATCCACATAACTGATTTTATGTCTGCAACGTGCACAATTTCTGGATATAGCTGATAAAATAAAACAATTCTCTTCCCGTGCACCTTAAGTTACTAACAGAATACTAAGTTACACCATTAAACAAACATCCTTGTAATGCATAGCATTTAAAAGTATATAACTTGGAAATACTATAATTGCTAATGACAAATTATCTGTATTGTCATCACCATATAACACAACATTTCAACTACAACAGCTGTTTGCTGGGGGTCCTAAGAGTAAAAACCTGGGCTATTAATATATTACCCCAAGATCCGCATTCTGTTATAAAAAAGGACCCAACTGTACTAGGAACACTATCCTAAGAAAAACTAATCATCCAACAATACCCTAAATCTGATGCAAAGCACTACTGGCTAATGAGAAATAAAACAAGTATGCATGGTAAACACTGAGAGAGCTATCCAAAGCAATTCTATCTCAAGCCAGGGTCTAAGAAGTAAGGTTTCTCCTTGCGGAGAGTGACATGCCAGCTGTGGCTTGTCAAGGTAAGGAGACTTATTCGCCGTGCAATGCTCCTCTGGGAAAATAATATGCAAATTGCCTCTTCAGAAAGAAAGAGGACTTTTACTCTACAGCGCCACCTATTGGTAGTAGCGATCCTACAAGTCACAATCAACCCTTTAACGAGTCTTGTAGTATGACTTAGGATACAAGCCAAATCAGAATCTCAATTTGCAGACACGGTGTTTCGAGCTGTTGGCTCTCGTCAGTGCAAAGTATGAGATCTGATTTGGCAAGGTGAGAGGCTCTGGACTAGGGTCTAAGAAGTAAGGTTTCTCCTTGCGGAGAGTGACATGCCAGCTGTGGCTTGTCAAGGTAAGGAGACTTATTCGCCGTGCAATGCTCCTCTGGGAAAATAATATGCAAATTGCCTCTTCAGAAAGAAAGAGGACTTTTACTCTACAGCGCCACCTATTGGTAGTAGCGATCCTACAAGTCACAATCAACCCTTTAACGAGTCTTGTAGTATGACTTAGGATACAAGCCAAATCAGAATCTCAATTTGCAGACACGGTGTTTCGAGCTGTTGGCTCTCGTCAGTGCAAAGTATGAGATCTGATTTGGCAAGGTGAGAGGCTCTGGACTAGGGTCTAAGAAGTAAGGTTTCTCCTTGCGGAGAGTGACATGCCAGCTGTGGCTTGTCAAGGTAAGGAGACTTATTCGCCGTGCAATGCTCCTCTGGGAAAATAATATGCAAATTGCCTCTTCAGAAAGAAAGAGGACTTTTACTCTACAGCACCACCTATTGGTAGTAGCGATCCTACAAGTCACAATCAACCCTTTAACGAGTCTTGTAGTATGACTTAGGATACAAGCCAAATCAGAATCTCAATTTGCAGACACGGTGTTTCGAGCTGTTGGCTCTCGTCAGTGCAAAGTATGAGATCTGATTTGGCAAGGTGAGAGTCTCTGGACTAGGGTCTAAGAAGTAAGGTTTCTCCTTGCGGAGAGTGACATGCCAGCTGTGGCTTGTCAAGGTAAGGAGACTTATTCGCCGTGCAATGCTCCTCTGGGAAAATAATATGCAAATTGCCTCTTCAGAAAGAAAGAGGACTTTTACTCTACAGCGCCACCTATTGGTAGTAGCGATCCTACAAGTCACAATCAACCCTTTAACGAGTCTTGTAGTATGACTTAGGATACAAGCCAAATCAGAATCTCAATTTGCAGACACGGTGTTTCGAGCTGTTGGCTCTCGTCAGTGCAAAGTATGAGATCTGATTTGGCAAGGTGAGAGGCTCTGGACTAGGGTCTAAGAAGTAAGGTTTCTCCTTGCGGAGAGTGACATGCCAGCTGTGGCTTGTCAAGGTAAGGAGACTTATTCGCCGTGCAATGCTCCTCTGGGAAAATAATATGCAAATTGCCTCTTCAGAAAGAAAGAGGACTTTTACTCTACAGCGCCACCTATTGGTAGTAGCGATCCTACAAGTCACAATCAACCCTTTAACGAGTCTTGTAGTATGACTTAGGATACAAGCCAAATCAGAATCTCAATTTGCAGACACGGTGTTAAAACCTTACTTCTTAGACCCTAGTCCAGAGCCTCTCACCTTGCCAAATCAGATCTCATACTTTGCACTGACGAGAGCCAACAGCTCGAAACACCGTGTCTGCAAATTGAGATTCTGATTTGGCTTGTATCCTAAGTCATACTACAAGACTCGTTAAAGGGTTGATTGTGACTTGTAGGATCGCTACTACCAATAGGTGGCGCTGTAGAGTAAAAGTCCTCTTTCTTTCTGAAGAGGCAATTTGCATATTATTTTCCCAGAGGAGCATTGCACGGCGAATAAGTCTCCTTACCTTGACAAGCCACAGCTGGCATGTCACTCTCCGCAAGGAGAAACCTTACTTCTTAGACCCTAGTCCAGAGCCTCTCACCTTGCCAAATCAGATCTCATACTTTGCACTGATGAGAGCCAACAGCTTGAAACACCGTGTCTGCAAATTGAGATTCTGATTTGGCTTGTATCCTAAGTCATACTACAAGACTCGTTAAAGGGTTGATTGTGACTTGTAGGATCGCTACTACCAATAGGTGGCGCTGTAGAGTAAAAGTCCTCTTTCTTTCTGAAGAGGCAATTTGCATATTATTTTCCCAGAGGAGCATTGCACGGCGAATAAGTCTCCTTACCTTGACAAGCCACAGCTGGCATGTCACTCTCCGCAAGGAGAAACCTTACTTCTTAGACCCTAGTCCAGAGCCTCTCACCTTGCCAAATCAGATCTCATACTTTGCACTGACGAGAGCCAACAGCTCGAAACACCGTGTCTGCAAATTGAGATTCTGATTTGGCTTGTATCCTAAGTCATACTACAAGACTCGTTAAAGGGTTGATTGTGACTTGTAGGATCGCTACTACCAATAGGTGGCGCTGTAGAGTAAAAGTCCTCTTTCTTTCTGAAGAGGCAATTTGCATATTATTTTCCCAGAGGAGCATTGCACGGCGAATAAGTCTCCTTACCTTGACAAGCCACAGCTGGCATGTCACTCTCCGCAAGGAGAAACCTTACTTCTTAGACCCTAGTCCAGAGCCTCTCACCTTGCCAAATCAGATCTCATACTTTGCACTGACGAGAGCCAACAGCTTGAAACACCGTGTCTGCAAATTGAGATTCTGATTTGGCTTGTATCCTAAGTCATACTACAAGACTCGTTAAAGGGTTGATTGTGACTTGTAGGATCGCTACTACCAATAGGTGGCGCTGTAGAGTAAAAGTCCTCTTTCTTTCTGAAGAGGCAATTTGCATATTATTTTCCCAGAGGAGCATTGCACGGCGAATAAGTCTCCTTACCTTGACAAGCCACAGCTGGCATGTCACTCTCCGCAAGGAGAAACCTTACTTCTTAGACCCTAGTCCAGAGCCTCTCACCTTGCCAAATCAGATCTCATACTTTGCACTGACGAGAGCCAACAGCTCGAAACACCGTGTCTGCAAATTGAGATTCTGATTTGGCTTGTATCCTAAGTCATACTACAAGACTCGTTAAAGGGTTGATTGTGACTTGTAGGATCGCTACTACCAATAGGTGGCGCTGTAGAGTAAAAGTCCTCTTTCTTTCTGAAGAGGCAATTTGCATATTATTTTCCCAGAGGAGCATTGCACGGCGAATAAGTCTCCTTACCTTGACAAGCCACAGCTGGCATGTCACTCTCCGCAAGGAGAAACCTTACTTCTTAGACCCTAGTCCAGAGCCTCTCACCTTGCCAAATCAGATCTCATACTTTGCACTGACGAGAGCCAACAGCTCGAAACACCGTGTCTGCAAATTGAGATTCTGATTTGGCTTGTATCCTAAGTCATACTACAAGACTCGTTAAAGGGTTGATTGTGACTTGTAGGATCGCTACTACCAATAGGTGGCGCTGTAGAGTAAAAGTCCTCTTTCTTTCTGAAGAGGCAATTTGCATATTATTTTCCCAGAGGAGCATTGCACGGAGAATAAGTCTCCTTACCTTGACAAGCCACAGCTGGCATGTCACTCTCCGCAAGGAGAAACCTTACTTCTTAGACCCTAGTCCAGAGCCTCTCACCTTGCCAAATCAGATCTCATACTTTGCACTGACGAGAGCCAACAGCTCGAAACACCGTGTCTGCAAATTGAGATTCTGATTTGGCTTGTATCCTAAGTCATACTACAAGACTCGTTAAAGGGTTGATTGTGACTTGTAGGATCGCTACTACCAATAGGTGGCGCTGTAGAGTAAAAGTCCTCTTTCTTTCTGAAGAGGCAATTTGCATATTATTTTCCCAGAGGAGCATTGCACGGCGAATAAGTCTCCTTACCTTGACAAGCCACAGCTGGCATGTCACTCTCCGCAAGGAGAAACCTTACTTCTTAGACCCTAGTCCAGAGCCTCTCACCTTGCCAAATCAGATCTCATACTTTGCACTGACGAGAGCCAACAGCTCGAAACACCGTGTCTGCAAATTGAGATTCTGATTTGGCTTGTATCCTAAGTCATACTACAAGACTCGTTAAAGGGTTGATTGTGACTTGTAGGATCGCTACTACCAATAGGTGGCGCTGTAGAGTAAAAGTCCTCTTTCTTTCTGAAGAGGCAATTTGCATATCTCAAGCCAGGCACATATCTCAAATTGTCTTCCCACTTTCCTCTGTAGATGTCCCTTTGGGTTTGGTTTGTCACACCTTTTGATGGCACAGTCTTATCCAACTGGTGCATAAGTATGTATTAATCTACTTGTCAAACAATCTGAATGATGTAAAGGGACATCTTAGGGCAATTTAATTGGGATTAATATGGCCAGTACCAGTTTGTTGCTATTTTTTATCTGGATGGTCCTTATTCAAAAGGGATAGTCCTGTAAGGGCTACTCTACTTCAAAGGGTGACAAGCTCTTTGCAAATCCTCCTATTTGCCTACCCGCACTCTTATCTTTTTCTGACCCTTTGCAAACTTACTAGTAGCTTACTATTGCAGCACATGGTTTTGGTATTTAGGACATGTACGCTGTTTACTACTTCTTACCAATTTCCTGTTGCTTTTAATCGCATATTGGGTATTTACTCTTTTTCCTGCGTCTCCTTGTCAGACTCTGATTTTCTCTCTCCCCTCTTTGCCTACCTTCATGTCTCCTCCACATCTTCCTCAATGTTTGTGGTTTATTGTGTAAATGATGTAATCTGTATGTGGTACTTTAACCCCTTTCCGACCGCTGACGGGATAGTACGCCAGCGGTCGGTGTCCCCTGCTTTGAGGTGGGCTCCAGCGGTGAGCCCACCTCAAAGCCATGACTTGTCAGCTGTTATAAACAGCTGACATGTGCGCGCAATAGGCACAAGTGGAATCATGATCCACCTGCACCTATTAACTAGTTAAATCCCGCTGTCAACGATGAGAGTGGGCATTTAACTACTGCTTCAGGCCGCTGTGCCGGAGATGAGTGTATTGCCGACCCCGTCACCTGATCGGGGGTCAGAGATGCGTTGCCTTGACAACCTGAGGTCTCATAGATACCTCTTTGGTTGTTGCTGGCACATCGCTATGAGTGCCACCCTGTAAATCTGTTTTATATAGGTGATCTGAGCATTGCCTATATATAGCAGAGCCGATCACGCTATGGCAACTTCTAGCTTCCCATGGAGGCTATTGAAGCATGCCAAAAGTAAAAAAAAGTGTTTAAAAAGTAAAAAAAAATAAAAGTTCAAATCACCCCTTTTGCCCCAATCAAAATAAAACAATAAAAAAACCCACACACGTATTTGATATTGCCGCATTCAGAATCGCCCGATCTATCAATAAAAAAAAGGATTAACCTGATCCCTAAACAGCGTAGCGAGAAAAAAAAATCAAAACACCAGAATTACGTTATTTTGGTCGCCGACACATAACATTAAAATGCAATAACGGGCGATCAAAAGAACGTATTTGCACAAAAGTGGCATAATTAAAAACATCAACCGAGCACGCAAAAAATAAACTCTCATCCGACCCAAGATCACGAAAAACGGATACGCTACGGGTCTCAGAAAATTGCACTTTTTTTAAAGTAAAGTTTGGAATTTGTTTTCACCACTTAGATAAAAGAAAATCTAGACATGTTTGGTGTCTATAAACTCGTAATGACCTGGAGAATCATAATGGCAGGTCAGATTTAGCATTTAGTGTACCTTGCAAAAAAGCCAAGCAAAAAACAAGTGTGGGATTGCATTTTTATTTGCAATTTCACCACACTTGGAATTTTTTTCCTGTTTTCGAGTACACGACATGGTAAAATCAATGGTGTCTTTCAAAATTACAACTTGTCCCGCAAAAAATAAACTCTCACATGGCCATATTGATGGAAAAATAAAAAAGTTATGACTCTGGAAAGAAGGAGAGCAAAAAAGGAAAATGAAAAATCGACAAAAGCTACGGTCATTAAGGGGTTAATAAATTTCTTTCTTTTATTCTTTGTTGGATTCTCCTATACTCCTTTTTTCTCTCAGTTTGAAATATTTTCATTTATCGACTTAAATTTCCCATGTTAAAGGTAAAAATTCAATAAGAGGAGTGAAATGAAAAACCTCCCACTTGTGATAGCTCCTTTTGGAGAAACCGTCAGCTTTAAGTTCTCTTAAAATTTTGCATTTCACTGTAAGCTTTCCCAAGATGTGTTCAGGTTCTTTGTACATTTTTTATTCATATATATTTTCTTATTTAAAGTTACTCATAGCTTTACATTCTAAAGTTAATGTACTCTTTAAAACTGACTTAAGTTCTAACAACTTAGCATGAAAGGGGTTCTGATACTTTTTACAAATATCTCCTGTTCGGCTGAAAGCTACATCTCAGGATTGTTCTTGTACAAATATCTACAAGAGACATGGCTCTGTACGTCTTAATGAAAATCCATTGCATATATTTAATAACAGCACAGCATATGATTAATGTGTTAATAAACACATACAGTGAATTTTCATTATGGATTGCGTCCGTTATCTCTCTTACAAAACTTTTGAAGTCCCAATGAGCCAACAATGAACTGCGAGAACCTGTTTACCTGATTTTTCCTACTATGCGGTTGTGCTGCAGAAACTCTTTGTGAGCTGTACAAACAAGTTGATATTTTTGGGCACACTTCCACATAGCAAAAGAATGTTGTATATATTGGTAGCCATGTATAAAGTACTCTAAACAGAACCGTATAGATAAGTAACTATACATAGAGGATTAATCTCATTTGTGTAAATCGATGTACCTTCACGGGGTTGGTCACCCTTGTGAAGAAATGTGTTTTTTTTTTTTTACTTAAATGCATGTATTTTGAGCTAAACATCTTTTTTTAGATTTGGGTCTAATTACAAATTTTGCAACATTTTTTCTTTTAAATGCTTCTTGTTTTCCCGCACAATGAACTTTAATGGGGTCTGTGGTCATAAACCAGAGGAGAGGAGCTCGGAAAAAGACATTAAAATAGTTACAAACTTTATGGTTGACTGTCAGAACGAGCTCAGTAGAAAAAACTGACCACCACCTCCAAACAGAATAAGGCCAGTGTGAACAGGTGCAAGCTGTCACTACTATTCAATATAACCAGGAAAATACAGCTGCACTCTGAAATGCTATACGTCAACATTGAAAGCATCAATGGAACTGCATTATTGCTGTAGAAAATTTGTTAAAAAAATGAAGGTACTTAGTGCACAAATTGGCCAATTCATGAGAGCACATAAGATGAGGTAAGGCGTACCCCTTTAATGAGACCCTAACCTTATATGCCTCTACCGGGCTAAAAGCTTACAAATTTAAGGGAAAGCAGGAGCCAAATCTAATTAAAAATGACTTAGCCTGAAAAGAGGAGTGCTCAGTCAAAATGTAGTACATTGCAAAAATAAAAAAGTTGACCAGCACCTCCAAACAGAATTAGGCAAAAGTGAACAGGTGCAAGCCGTCACGACTACTTAAATTTGCTATAGAAATCTCATGTGCTGTATTCTACCAAGCTAATCTATTATTCATGACTTTTATGTCACACAAGCTGAAGAGCCCAGCGTTGCCTGGGCATAGTAACTAACTCTAGTTAGTTATAACAAATTATAATGATTATATTGCACATAAAAACATTTCACATCATATATTCAACATTTCAGATTTGCAACACAAATTAACCAAACGATTACCTAAGTATAGATAGTATTTTATTTTCAACTCATTCAAGAGCCTTTTGATAAACAACATTTTTGGTTTTTCCTTTCGGTGGCAGTTCCAACTCTTGAACAGGCCACGTAAAGTTGACCATGAGAAAAGCATGGATATTGCAAATTGAACCCTACTACTTTCAAGGACTGTCCCTGAGCCTTGTTGATGGACATTGCAAATGCCAGTCGAACTGGAAACTGGTGGCATTTAAAATCAAAAGGCAAATCAGATGGAATGAGTGGAATTCTTGGAATGAAAATGTCCTCTACTTTGGCACATCCTGTTTCTGAGCTGTGTATATAATCCTATCCTGTGTGATACTGTCTGCTAAGCTGTGTATCTAATTCTGTCCTGTGTGATACTGTCTGCTGAGCCATGTATCTAATCCTATCCTGTGTGATACAATCTGCTGAGCTCTGTATCTATTCCTATCCTGTGTGATACTGTGTGCTGAGCCGTGTGTCTAATCCTCTCCTGTATGATACAGTCTGCTGAGCTGTGTATCTAATCTTATCCTATGTGATACAGTCTGCTGAGCCGTGTATCTAATCCTATCCTGTGTTGCTGTCTGCTGAGCCATAGATCTAATCCTATCCTGTGTGATACAGTCTGCTGAGCTATGTATCTAATCCTATCCTGTGTGATACTGACTGCTGAGCTGTGTATCTAATCCTATCCTGTGTGATACTGTGTGCTGAGCCGTGTGTCTAATCCTCTCCTGTGTGATACAGTCTGCTGAGCTGTGTATCTAATCCTATCCTGTGTTGCTGTCTGCTGAGCCATATATCTAATCCTATCCTGTGTGATACAGTCTGCTGAGCTATGTATCTAATCCTATCATGTGTGATACTGTGTGCTGAGCTGTGTATCTAATCTTATCCTGTGTGATACTGTGTGCTGAGCCGTGTATCTAATCCTGTCCGGTGTGATACAGTCTGCTGAGCCATGTATCTAGGATAGAATAGGATAGAATTAGATATATGGATAGAATTAGATATAGGATAGAATTAGATATATGGCTCAGCAGAGAGTAACACAAGATAGGATTAGTCCTATCTTGTGTTACTCTCTGCTGAGCCATATATCTAATTCTATCCTGTGTGATACTGTCTGCTGAGCCATGTATCTAATCCTATCCTGTGTGATACAGTCTGCTGAGCCATGTATCTAATCCTCTCCTGTGTGATACAGTCTGCTGAGCCATGTATCTAATCCTATCCTGTGTGATACAGTCTGCTGAGCCATGTATCTAATCCTATCCTGTGTTACTGTCTGCTGAGTCGTATATCTAATCCTATCCTGTATGATACTGTCTGCTGAGCCATGTATCAAATCCTATCCTGTGTGATACTGCCTGCTGAACTGTGTAACTAATCCTCTCCTGTGTGATACTGGGCTTCCCCTGCAGTCTGTGTCAGAGGGTGGTCTGTGTCGGAACGGTAATAAATTGTTTTATTTACAGCTTTACAGGACAATATCATTTCTATGGTGTTAAGAATAATAGGCCTCAGTTACCACAACTGTCTGCAAGGAAAACTGTTGCTCATAGCAACCAATTACAGCTCAGCTTTCATTTTTTAAACAGCTCTGGTGAAATGAAAGATGCTTAGTGATTGGTGGCTATGGGACTGTTGCTAATAGCAACCAATCACAGCTTAGTTTTCATCTTTTAATCAGCTCTGATGAAATGAAAGATGCTTAGTGATTGGTTGCTATGGGCAACACAGGCAGTGTACCTGGTGTGGTCAAGAAAATGTGCCTATAGGAATAAAGGATGGAGGATGTGTGATGGGTATATGGGCACTGGACTATGGGATGGATTAGGGAAGGGGTGATTCATTTCTGTCATGTGCTCTCTGCTCCTTTCTAGGGGGCAGACAATGGCTGGGAACTTATATTCCTGGGGATGCTAGATTTCTCCCACCCAGTCAGTGTCTGCTGAAGTGTTGTGGAGTGGGAAAACTGTTGCTCATAGCAACCAATCACAGTTCAGCTTTCATCTATTAAACAGCTCTGGTGAAATGAAAGATGATTAGTGATTGGGTGGGGCTATGTGGAGTGGGTGTGGCTGATACACACATACATACACACACTCATTTTTATATATAGAGATTGAAAAAAACACATTTATCACAGTGGAAACATAACGATCTATATATTCGCAATGCAAACTAATCATTGCAAATGCACCTAATTATTCTGATTAGTTAATTGTCTCAACTTACATGTATGTGTTTGCCAAAAATAATATTAACCTTACCCAACTAAAAAAGCAACTAATATTATATTGCTAATAAATATATATCGTTTTTTTAAAAATAACAATCAAAAACTATATTTAATTCCTTTTAATGTGATATGTAACCTGTGTGTTTGAAGGATGAAAGAACAAGTCATATAAATGCTGTAATGTTAGGGAGATGTGTCCCACTAGGCGTGCATTGAACTACTACATTATTAACATCAAATGGAAATTACTAAGTAATGAAATATAGAGCCTATAAATGCCCATATGGTTAAAACAAGAGGTTTTGTAAGACTGGATGAAAAAGCAAAGCAAATGTGCACTTACAATTGTATGGTACAGGAGATCATGAGTGACACGAAGGCTGCATGAGCCAATGTTATTGCAAAGCTTTTAACTTCCATTTGGTAATACTAAATTGCTTGAGTTAATATAGATATAAAATATTATACTGAGAGAGTACAATGAAAACAGCTCTTCTGTGTATTGTGTATGTATGCGTGTACAATTATAAAGAAGATGAATTGAATCATTTGCCTTAACTTTAAAAGGTTTAGGTATCAAGTTAACTTAAAAGCAGTGAATAACTTTTTTTTTTCTTTTCTCTTTACCACTATTCAGATCCTCAATAAAAGACACACATTAGTGAATTGTACTCTTCAGATATGCATTAAATATAGTGTAAGCAGAGCAATCAATATGTTGTACAGTATTATTCTGTAAGGTAGAATTGTGAGTTCTTATATTGGTTGACAGTAAATTTGCTGTTTTTATTTACAGTATAGCAAACTAATTTTTAGTTCACCCACACACACCAAACATAAATGACACTAGCGCACCAGCATGCGTCGCTGAGAGCCTTTTATATGTTAGGCTCCACTCCAAACACTCATGCCCAGTTGGTCGAGGCATCGCCCGCGGTCCAATCCGGAGCTGCCACATCACGAGAGCAGCTAACGCCGGCCACCAATAAGAAGGCGCCACATCACGGACATGCTCAGTATGATCTCTGGACTTAGACTCCAGAGTGCAAGACTGCACCTGTATATCACTGGTTACCATAGACTTGTCTGGAGAGCCAGCAGTAGCCAAACGTATACCATGATCCTGAGCAAGACACTGTATCGACGTCTGTGCTGAGCAGCGACCACAGAGGCCGGACCTGGATGAGAGACCACAGCATCAGATAATGCTTGGGATCTATCCCACGCAGCGGGAGAATCCCGACACCTAACACTAATTATATTAGATCATTGAGAAACCCTTTTTCACTTGGACATTATCATAGAGGGACTGGATATATATTTGTAGTGCTGTACACAGACTATGTAAGAAAGGTGGCCCAACATAACTGTAAAATCTCTTACATAGACTGTCTTCAAAATTTTTTAACAAATTCATTTGTGTAGTTCAAATACTGGCACTCTGGTAGAGCACTCACTGAAGAATAAAGAGAAAGGCAGTGCACCTGTCATGCTTCTGGATTTGAACCCTTGATTCTGTTTTCTGTGGTAATTTGTGTAGTTCAAATACTGGCACTCTGTTAGAGCACTCACTGAAGAATAAAGAGAAAGGCAGTGCACCTGTCATGCTTCTGGATTTGAACCCTTGATTCTGTTTTCTGTGGTCAGCGTTGAGTTACAGGTGTTTTTCATTTATTGTTTGTCTGTCCAACCACCTTTTGGATGCAGCTTTAAATACCTTCCCCTACTGGTGTTTCCTAGTGATGAAGGACTTTGTTGGATTCATTCACTGGGCTGTAGTTTGTGTTGGTTGCAGTTGCTTTGTGTGTGATTCCTTTTTACCTTAGGGAACTGCTACTCTAGTGATGCTAGGAGCTGCCATCGAGTGGTGGTGCCGTTGCATTGCTTTAGGGTGCCAAGCTTCGCTGTCAGGTAGGGACTGACCAGGGTCTGAGAAGGGCTGTTCCTAGTCTGACAAAGGACCTGTTAGGTTCAGGTATTTGTCTTCCTGGTTTGAATATTACCCATGTGAATGTGCTCTGGCATTCAAAACATTATCACCAGCCCACTCCATTTATTACGTGCCAAAAAGTCATCATAGATGGATTGACCGTGCAATTGCGGTATTTATCTTTGGAAGTGGCAGACATCAAGCTGCAATAACAGTTTGCATTTTCCACCTCTCCGCAGGTTCTACTCTGCCCTAATCAGTCTTATGAGCCTAAAGTAAAATTATTGAACTGTTTCGACGGAGACCAAAGCAAGTTTTCCATCTTTTTTGCTTCATGTAAATTGAATTTTTGTCTACATCCTACCTAGTCTGGGTGAGAGAGTTAGCGCATGGGTATTGTTTTGTCTTTACCTTGTGGAGACCCTCAAGCTTGGGCATTTTTTTTGCCTGAGGATTTTCCAGTGTTTTCCTCTTCTGATGCTTTTTTCAATGCTCTGGAGCTCATTCATGACGACCCAGATAAAATTGTGGTTGCTGAATCAATGATCCGTAGGTTGGTTCGGGGAAATTGTAAAGTGGAGGACTACTACTCTCAGTTCAAATGCTGGGCAGTGGAGACCTCCTAGAATTACTCAGCTCTCTCTAGTCAATTTTGTCAGGGTCTCTCCAGTAACATACATGATTTGATGGTTTATAGTCCTTAACCATTGTCCCTGTATGAGGCCATGTCTCTGGCAGTGCACATGAATTGACATCTTAGGAGTAAGGATCCATTTGAGACTGTTTCTGTGTTTATCCCTCTCATCCTATTGAGGCAGATGAACTCATGCGCCAATTCTTTGGAATGCACTACCCAGGTTGATATGATTACTCCCCAATCCCAACAGTTTTAAGCGTGCCCTAAAAACGCTTTTGTTCAGACTGGCCTACCGCCTCAATGTATTATCCTAATTATCCCTGTGTGGCCCATTCAAGATTTTTTTTACCATATTCAGGTTCCTCGCATCATGTTTTCACATGCTTTATGCATTTAATAGCCATCTGTGTCTGTACTGTTATACACTTAGGCTGTTAACTGGTTCATGCAGCTATACAGGAACACCCAATTCGCACACTATGGCTGGTCCGAACAATGAAAGCAATTGTTGCCATCTACCTTTCGTGTCTCCCCTTTTTCCTCATAGATTGTAAGCTTGCGAGCATGGTCCTCATTCCTTTTAGTATCTGTTTTGATCTGTGTTTATTGTTATACTGTAATGTCTATTGTCTGTCCAAGTTCCCTCTATAATGTAAAGTGCTGCAGAATATGCTGGCGCTATAGAAATAAAATTATTATTATTATTATTTTTATTATATTAACTCATGCAAATTGAGGCCTGCAGAGTGCCCAAGGAGGGAGTTTGATGTGAAACTCCTGCTTGTTTCTGCTTATACTGAGGTCAAACAGGTCATGTAATGATTCACTGTTTCAAATACAACATTTTTTAAATGCAAAGAGGATATAAAAAACATTAATGTGTAAGGACACTGATTTTAACAGTTTGAAGCTATCTCTCATACTGCTGGTTGTTTATACAAATATCTTTGGTTACCAAATCTGGAATTATTGTTACCTCTGTATTGGTTGACTCAGGTTCCAATTTAGATCTCATTGTCATTGATATTGCTATCGAGTGTGCATACACAGTGTCAACTCTCGGTCATCTTATTCAAGTATCAGCAATTGATAATTCTCCCCTTACCCAAAGTAATGTTACTTCTATGGCTAAATATCAGGGGCACTACACTGAACTAACTGCGACCATCAGTGCGTGTGCCCTGAACAGAGATAAATGACAGGAGTACCGCATTGTACCTTCCGCGAATGTCGGTACACGTGCCTTGAGCCGAGGAGACAGCACCAGCAACTACCGGCAAGAGAACACGAGTGCGGTGTGAAGACATGTAGCAGGAACAGGACCTGAAGCACGTGACAGAGAGGGGCGGAGATTCACCCTGAGGCTCCGGCAAAGCAGGGCACCAGTGGAAGGAGAAGCACGGGATGATGGGGAGGACAGGGTAAGCACTAAGGATGGAGAAGACTAGGAAGGGGCAAAGGTAATAGCAGTCAAACACTAGCCATGGTCAGAACCAGAGAGGGTGACGAGGCAGAGCAAAGAACAGGGAATATCAAGCGGGAAGTCAGAGACAGGCCAAGGTCAGAAAGAGATGGACAGTAAAGTACAGAATCAGCAGGCAAAAGCAGAAACGATAAATGGACCGGGTCAAACATAGGCAGATGTTCAGTAGCAAGCAGTATCCACAGACACACGGGGTCAGAACTCAGCCGGGGACAAGAGTATATCCGACAGTGATCAAACCTCAAGAGAGGCTATATAAAGACCACCCACAGCCAGCGGGAGGCCAAGAACATTAACACCACACTAACCAGACACGAATCTCCAAACAGACCATAACACTAAAAATGTGTACATGAAGGTGGGAGTGTTACACACAGAATATATGTCTTTCATGGTCTGTCCTTTATTACCAGCTAAAGTTGTGTTGGCTATGCCCTAGTTGGTGAAACAAAATCCATCTATCAATTGGGAGAGGCGCGAGGTTAAGTCTTGAAGGAATATTTTTTTTCCAATTGTTTGTCTAAATTTCTAGCATCCATGAGATCTCTTCTTCCAGATTTTATTCAAGATTTTGAGGATGTTTTTTCTGAGAGGGGCCAAATTTCCTACATCTTGTCTGTTTAATCCCTCTCTTCTGGAAATAGATGCCTTGAAAGAGTAAATTCAAAAGAGTCTCTCCAAGACTTCCACCTCACCAGTCACCATAGGATTTTTTTTTTTAAGAAAAAAGATGTACAGTTGTGGCCAAAAGTATTGACACCCCTGCAATTCTGTCAGATAATACTCAGTTTATTGCTGAAAATGATTGCAAACACAAATTATTTGGTATTATTATCTTCATTTAATTTGTCTTAAATGAAAAAACACAAAAGAGAATGAAGCAGAAAGCAAAACATTGATCATTTCACACAAAACTGCAAAAATGGGACAGACAAAAGTATTGGCACCCTCAGCCTAATACTTGGTTGCACAACCTTTAGTCCAAATAACTGCGACCAACCGCTTCCTGTAACCATCAATGAGTTTCTTACAATGCTCTGCTGGAATTTTAGACCATTCTTCTTTGGCAAACTGCTCCAGGTCCTTGATATTAGAAGGGTGCCTTCTCCAAACTGCCATTTTTAGATCTCTCCACAGGTGTTCTACGGGATTCAGGTCTGGACTCATTGCTGGCCACCTTAGAAGTCTCCAGTGCTTTGTCTCAAACCATTTTCTAGTGCTTTTTGAAGTGTGTTTTGGGTCATTGTCCTGCTGGAAGACCCATGACCTCTGAGGGAGACCCAGCTTTCTCACACTGGGCCCTACATTATGCTGCAAAATTTGTTGGTAGTCTTCAGACTTCATAAGGCCATGCACATGGTCAAGCAGTCCAGTGCCAGAGGCAGCAAAGCAACCCCAAAACATCAGGGAACCTCCACCATGTTTGACTGTAGGGACCGTGTTCTTTTCTTTGAATGCCTCTTTTTTCTCCTGTAAACTCTATGTTGATGCCTTTGCCCAAAAAGCTCTACTGTTGTGAGTTCATTTTCCCCTCCGTCACTGAGGCCTGGTGAACTCCCTATTCTAGTGAAGGAAGGTAGTGAGCCTGATTATCAGGCACCTGGGACTAATGAAGACGATTGGCTGAGTGGAGTCACTGACTGGATTTAAGGCAGCCTACGCCCTTTCTGGCCTGCGGGTGATTTCTCTGTGGACTCTTGGACACCAGTCTGATTCCTGCTCTCCTAAAGCTAAGTTTTCTGTTTTGCCTTTTGCATCTAAGATGTTTTTGTTTTTTCTTGCTTTTTGGATTCTGCCACTCCCTGCTGGAGTGTGCAGTGTTCCTAGAGCTCTGTCTTCTGAAAGTACCTGAGTGCTGATTTAGTTTTTGAAGCTTAGTTGCTTCAGGGCCATTTTTATATCAGCTTGTTGGCTTTTGTCTCTGATAGGGTTTTGGCAGATTGCAGACAGCAGCCTTCCTATCCGTTCCTATCTAGGTAGTTTTTGGGCCCCGTCTTTGCTCTGCCTATCTTTCTGTCTGTGTAAGTGTTTTCATCTTGCTTCACCGTCATTATATGTGGGGGGCTGCCTATTACTTTGGGGTCTGCTTTGGGGCAGTTAGATTTCCCCTTTCCTTCTTTAGGCCTATGTATCTCTCCGGCTGTGATCGAGGGGTCTAGGTCATCGTAGGAACCCCCCACGGCTACTGCTAGTTGTGTTGATAGGTTCAAGGGTCTGCAATCTGATAGTTGCCAACTTCTCTGGTTTTCAGGACTAGCTAGCATTTCTGTTTTTGCCTCCTACGGTGACTCAATCATAACACTCTACTTTTGTCTCATCTGACCAGAGAACATTCTTCTAAAATGTTTTAGGCTTTTACAGGTAAGTTTTGGCAAACTCCAGCCTGGCTTTTTTATGTCTCTGGGTAAGAAGTGGGGTCTTCCTGGGTCTCCTACCATACAGTCTCTTTTCATTCACACGCCGACGGATAGTACGGGTTGACACTGTTGTACCCTCGGACTGCAGGGCAGCTTGAATTTGTTTGGATGTTAGTCGAGGTTCTTTATCCAACATCCGCACAATCTTGCGTTGAAATCTCTTGTCAATTTTTCTTTTCCGTCCACATCTAGGGAGGTTAGCCACAGTGCCATGGGCTTTAAACGTCTTTATGACACTGCGCACTGTAGACACAGGAACATTCAGGTCTTTGGAGATGGACTTGTAGCCTTGAGATTGCTCATGCTTCCTCATAATTTGGTTTCTCAAGTCCTCAGACAGTTCTTTGGTCTTCTTTCTTTTCTCCATGCTCAATGTGGTACACACAAGGACACAGGACAGAGGTTGAGTCAACTTTAATCCATGTCAACTGGCTGCAAGTGTGATTTAGTTATTGCCAACACCTGTTAGGTGCCACAGGTAAGTTACAGGTGCTGTTAATTACACAAATTAGAGAAGCATCACATGATTTTTCAAACAGTGCCAATACTTTTGTCCACCCTCTTTTTTATGTTTGGTGTGGAATTATATCCAATTTGGCTTTAGGACAATTCTTTTTGTGTTTTTTCACTTAAGACAAATTAAATGAAGATAATAATACCAAAGAATTTGTGTTTGCAATCATTTTCAGGAAGAAACTGAGTATTATCTGACAGAATTGCAGGGGTGTAAATACTTTTGGCCACAACTGTAAGTTTGCATTCTTGTTTGGATTTTAAAGAGATTTATGAAATTACTGTATGTGACCCATGCCTGTTACCTCTTATTGCAGATCTGTTTAATCAACTAGCAAGGGCCAAGAGGTTTTCTAAACTGGATCTGAGAAGGGCATATAACCTTATACATGTTCTTCAAGGTGACTAAGAAAGGTGCTGACTTTACCTCTTGGTCTTCAAAGGCTGCTGATGCTTTTGCTGCTCTCAAGTTAGCCTTTTAAAAAGCGCTTGTCCTCAGTCAAACCAATATTGATTTGCCTTCTATGGTTGAAGTAGGGATGGGTGATGTACTTTCACATAAGAAGGACGGTAACTTTCAGCCTTGTGCACCAAATGATGATCCATTCACAACTGGCAAATCAGCTGTTGGATTGTGAGGGTCCCACCTAACATCCCTCAAAAAGTTTGTCTTATGCCTATATCCACCAATAACAATAAGCATATAAAACCTGAGAATATGCACTCTCAGTGCCACCAACAGGACCCACTTTGGACTGATGCTGATAAACCAGTGAGATCTGTAATTCGTCAGTAAATGCTCCAACATAAATGTTGCATTGAAAATAATTTTTTTTTCATTGCAATTCTCATTAAGGTGTAGAATTACATGTTTCTCCTTATGCTGAGGTCTTCTTCAGGCTTATACCATACTGTTCGCTGTATTGAGAATGCATATTTTCCTGGATACAATCATTTAGTATTTCCAAATAAAGAAGATCATGAAACCAGGATTAGAGCAGAGAGAAGCCAGGTATATTATGTTTTTAAGTCACAGAAGAAAGTGAATAGCGGCACCAGTGTAAAAACATGTAATCCTTTGTACGGAGGAGTTGACACAGATTATAGAGCCTTTATCAGCATAAATATGTCCAATATGGAGGTGCTCAGCATATATCAACATGTAGATATAAATAATTCAGAAAAAAGTGTGCGGCACTCGCCATGGCAACTTGTATGAAAAGTCCTTTATTTCATGACTTTCATCTCAGATGGTAAGGTGCAAAGGGATGAGGGGAGAGAGGACAGAGGATGCGCCCCTCTTCACCTTACCCTCTAAGATGAAAGTCATGAAATAAAGAACTTTTCATACAAGCTGCCATAGTAAGTGCCGCATACTTTTTTCTGACTTTTTTATATTATGTTTTTACTTGAAAAAAAAAAACATTTAAAAAATCTACTCAACATGTACATTTCCTGCTCTACATTTCTTTTCTTTTCATTGGTTTAGCTTTTGTTACAGGTATAGCTTTTGACATCATGACCATTAATGCCTTCATCATATTTTATTAATGTGAGATCACAAATTGTTTACAGTATATTACATTTGAGTGCATTAATATAGTTTTGCACTGACATGCAAATATTTTTGTACAATTGATAATGAGAAAATGTTTTTACTATATTTACTTTATGTACAGTCATATGTAAAAGTTTGGGCACCCCTATTAATGTTAACCTTTTTTCTTTATAACAATTTTGGTTTTTGCAACAGGTATTTCAGTTTCATATATCTAATAACTGATGGACTCAGTTATATTTCTGGATTCAAATGAGGTTTATTGTACTAACAGAAAATGTGCAATCTGCATTTAAACAAAATTTGACCGGTGCAAAAGTATGGGCACCCTTATCATTTTCTTGATTTGAACACTCCTAACTACTTTTTACTGACTTCCTGAAGCACTAAATTGGTTTTGTAACCTCATTGAGCTTTGAACTTCATAGCCAGGTGTATCAAATCATGAGAAAAGGTATTTAAAGTGGCCACTTGCAAGTAGTTCTCCTATTTGATTCTCCTATGAAGAGTGGCATCATGGGCTCCTCAAAACAACTCTCAAATGATCTGAAAACAAAGATTATTCAACATAGCTTTTCAGGGGAAGGATACAAAAAGTTGTCTCAGAGATTTAACCTGTCAGTTTCCACTGTGAGGAACATAGTAAGGAAATGGAAGAACACAGGTACAGTTCTTGTTAAGCCCAGAAGTGGCAGGCCAAGAAAAATATCAGAAAGGCAGAGAAGAAGAATGGTGAGAACAGTCAAGGACAATCCACAGACCACCTCCAAAGACCTGCAGCATCATCTTGCTGCAGATGGTGTCACTGTGCATCGGTCAACAATACAGCGCATGCATAACGCCTTTTTGTATGACCAAACAACTCAATCTTTGTTTCATCAGTCCACAGGACCTTCTTTCAAAATGTAACTGGCTTGTCCAAATGTGCTTTTGCATACCTCAGGCGACTCTGTTTGTGGCGTGCTTGCACAAACGGCTTCGCATCACTCTCCCATACAGCTTCTCCTTGTGCAAAGTGCGCTGTATTGTTGACCGATGCACAGTGACACCATCTGCAGCAAGGTGACGCTGCAGGTCTTTGGAGGTGGTCTGTGGATTGTCCTTGACTGTTCTCACCATTCTTCTTCTCTGCCTTTCTGATATTTTTCTTGGCCTGCCACTTCTGGGCTTAACAAGAACTGTACCTGTGTTCTTCCATTTGCTTACTATGTTCCTCACAGTGGAAACTGACTGGTTAAATCTCTGAGACAACTTTTTGTATCCTTCCCCTGAAAAGCTATGTTGAATAATCTTTGTTTTCAGATCATTTGAGAGTTGTTTTGAGGAGCCCATGATGCCACTCTTCATAGGAGAATCAAATAGGAGAACTACTTGCAAGTGGCCACTTTAAATACCTTTTCTCATGATTTGATACACCTGGCTATGAAGTTCAAAGCTCAATGAGGTTACAAAACCAATTTAGTGCTTCAGGAAGTCAGTAAAAAGTAGTTAGGAGTGTTCAAATCAAGAAAATGATAAGGGTGCCCATACTTTTGCACCGGTCAAATTTTGTTTAAATGCAGATTGCACATTTTCTGTTAGTACAATAAACCTCATTTGAATCCAGAAATATAACTGAGTCCATCAGTTATTAGATATATGAAACTGAAATACCTGTTGCAAAAACCAAAATTGTTATAAAGAAAAAAGGTTAACATTAATAGGGGTGCCCAAACTTTTACATATGACTGTATATATATATATATGTATATATACTCATGAATTCATAGGTGATGCTACATATATAACATATGCTGTTCATTTTTAATCTGATATTTTATATACTGTATGTTTGCAATATACTTTATATTTTATAATCCACCAGCTCCCAATAAATTTGTTGTGTGCTTCCAGGGTTCAAACTCTGACATTTAATAGCTGAAAATACAATGCAGCCAATAAAATGTAGAGCAGAACACCAATTATACCCTAACGCATCACTTGGAGAAAAGGATTTTATCATCCTCTCCCCTACTTCAAAGGGATACCCGGAGACCAAAGTGGTTACATTTTTTTGGTTCCTAGAGCAACCAGCAATCTTATTGAATTAGGACTTGGTCCTAAACAAACACCCCAGAGAAAGTTTGTATCATCTTTATATATTGCTGTAATCCTATTAAATAGCACTGTGTTCTTACAATTGCTCATTTTGCCTTTCTACCCAGCTAATGCTTCTCTTTTCTCTGCTGTATGTAGACACAGGACGTCTCTTTCCTCTGCATAAATCATTCCTCTCTTCACCTCCTGACCCATCTGCTTCTTTCTCCTCCCCCTGCCAGGGACTTATGCAGTGACTCATGACTCATACAGGGAAAACTTACTTCCTGTTTCTACACAGAGATTCAATTTACTTAGTTCTTAAACACATGATGTCATAGACCTAATGGAAATCAGAATAATTATCTTTGTAGAAAGACAATAAGAGCAATTGTCAGTAAACAGAGCTATATAATATGAGAACTGCAATATATTAAGAGGTAAAAAAACTATGATCGGAGGAGGGCTTCTTTAATGACTTATGATATAAAACATTTTCAGCGAATTTAAGAGGTTATTTGACTTTCCATGTACCTGTAATATAATAGTTGACTTTTTTCAGTTTTTGTAGATATACATTTCTATTAATTCAACATTTGTTATTGTATGATTTTAGTTGTCATGGCTTAGTGTGTGATTCTTTATAATTTCTAAGTTTTTCTCTCAGTTGTACTACTCTGATAGCTTGGTATTTTTGAGCTTGTCCATGATAATGTACATATTTTGATAACCATGGCACCAGAAGAAATTTTAATGCAATTATTTTACTGTTGTAATCCATGTCCACATGCCTTACTAAGCATGGATGTTATAGAAGGTTCTTACGGTTTCAACTCTCATCTATGGGCCAGGACAGTGAGTCTGAAGTGTCAATTGAGTACATGAAAAGCCATACATTTAACTGTTGTCATGTAATGCTACATGGCCACCCTTGTGAAGAAATGTGGTTGCCCATGGCTTCTTGTGGTGATAACAGCTGATCTCAAGAGTGTAGAGATGCTGGACTCATGGGGATGAGCTGATGTTTGGGTTGGATTTTTTCTCCTACATGGGGCAATTCTCAACAAGTCTTAAGGGTAGAAGAAGGCATGTGCATGGTGGTAACCACATAAATGTTGGTCAGTTACAATGGTCACTGCATTTCCGAGATAATCTTACCAGAAAAGCAGAGATAATTTACAAAGTTTAAATTGATGTTAATACCTTTTTTTTCCACAAGAAATGAAGGGTCATCTACATAGTGAGTAGATCCATACCCCAGAGGAAATATGTAGTACTACACAGTCATTGTGTCCACATCGAAAGTGGGGAATAAATTAAAATGTGTTATTTGTGTTAGCTTTTTCTACACTGACAAAGAAATGTGCTGTGATGTATGCAGATTGAGGATTTCATAAGAAATTGATTTCGGTTGAGGAGGCATGACATACAGAGTAATTGATTACCACACTGAGCTGCTGTATTACCTGTTTTGTCTTTAAAGATATCTATTTAGAATGATGGTTTAGCTTATTACCATTAAATATCTCAAAACTGATTGCATAATAAAAAATTCATGTGTTTAACAATTTATGTGCTGTATATATTTAGCAGTGTTTAGAACCTTCAAGAGTTCAAGAACAGCATATTCTTGGACATCAGATTTCTTACACTGGCATCATAGCTTTCTTTTTTAGGATGCGAGGCATAAAAACTATTATGATCGGCTAATCTATCATGAGCCTTTAATATCCATTTTGTAAATCCATCATGATCCATACAGATGCACTGTGACCTATTTAACTTACCCCCATGCATAAGAAAACTGACGGAAATGAAACAGCACAAGCATGAACACAGATTTCAGAAATCGGAAAATGGGACTATCTGAAACCTTCACCAAATCAGGTACTAATAATAGCCACGGACCTTAATGATTCCCAATGACATTCTAGTATAATCATTCATATATTGCAAAATGATGAACTAATGTCCTAACGTATTTGTATATACCGTAGGTATGTATTACAGCTGGTCTCCACAAAGTTTTAACCATAGACTTCAGTTGAGATGGATGATCATATAAGAATATTCTATTTCAAATGATATTCAAAATGAGAATTTTGAAGTCCATAAAATGTAGCAACTCAGAGCAAGAAATCACATTTTCTCTTGTGTGTGAAAGCCCATATGAGCCATCCTTACATGTATTATATATGTTCACATGAAGATATCTGTCCGAGATAATGCAAAAAAAACAAAAACATTTTCTTCCTCCTCTTTTTACTCTTTTTTTGTCGTGAAGGGGATGATTGATAATGTATGCTTTAGCATAGGTTGGTAAACTTAAAAATAACCATCCCACCAATATTGATCTACTCCAGATCTAGTACTA
Organism: Dendrobates tinctorius; assembly: GCF_039654945.1. Classification (NCBI taxonomy): domain Eukaryota; kingdom Metazoa; phylum Chordata; class Amphibia; order Anura; family Dendrobatidae; genus Dendrobates; species Dendrobates tinctorius. The sequence continues at coordinate 11,221,814 of NW_027361830.1, forward strand.
CGTCTTTGCTGCTGCTTCAGTCTTTGTTGACAGGCTACATCAATGATATCACAACTCCACTGCACGTGACCGCTGCAGACAGTCAACTGGCTCAGCGACTCTGGAGATATGCATGTAAAATGCGAAAAAACGTGGATAAAAAGTTATTCCTTTATTATATCCCAGGCGAAGGATACAGACAGAAGAGATAAAGATGGCAACAGTCACTGAGCTAAGTGAGTAACTGAAGGGTCACATGTGGTCCTGTAGTGATGTCAACACTGTATGGATTCAACAAAGACTGGTGCAGCAGCGGTGGCTCATGATTGGACATGCGGAAGAAGAATGATGTGTGTTTTTAAAAGATATTCCCGAGTCGACAACTCCTTGAAGTATATATATATATATACCTGAATGGCAGAAAATACTTAGGTGATTTAAAAAGGCAAGGATTGCACAGTTCCTGAATTCTTCAAGCTTTTCCTGATCCTAAGCATTAGCACCTATTCTTTTAATCACCGCATAAAATACTGCAACAATATGTGAATTACAGGGACACAGGAAATTACTTCCTATGGAGGAATATTAGCATTTGGAATCAAAGCTCAATACCCAGAACCTTACTTAGCAGTTAATCTCCCTGAAGTTTACAGCAGTAGAATCAGCCAGCAGACACACTGCAAAAATCATATATATACAGCTGAGATCTCTCCTTGTAAAATATATATATTCTAACATAGGTGAAAAATACATAGTGCACAGTCTGTGGTCGGACATCAATAAACCTTCCGCTTGGGGTGACAATGTGGCACTTGCAATATTTCACAATTGCGATGTTGTTTATTGACCCTGGGTAAATAGTATAATGGACATATATGTTAATACAATAAACCGCCTGTATATATATATATATATATATATATATATATATATATATATATATATATATAAAAAACCCACTAAAAGTCAGGAATGATTGTCATTTTCTCCCTGCTATCCAGCACCATTAATTTCTGCATTACTTCACACACACACACCAGTTATGATGACAGAATCTCCAATCAGAATGAACAATTAAGCCTATAATTATTCCAGCCAGCCCGCATACAATGAAATCTTTCTTTTGGGTTTCCAGCCTGCTTTGGCAGAGCTTGCCTCACTGGCCCCCTTGGCTTCCACCAGAATCAGCTGCCTGCATTTTGTAAGCATCCCAGTCTTTCAATGCCAATAATGTGCTTCGACTCTCTCGGCGGAGCAAAAAAATATTTTAATGGCTAAAAAGTCCAATTGTCCTCTCTATCACTGCATGGCACAAGTCTGATAACTGCTTCCTAACAAGTGAATTGCATTTTTTTTCCCTCTAGCAGACAATTTCCCTTCTCCCCTTTGCTAGGCGTAGAACCTAATCAGAGATCTTCTGCATTTAATAGCAGTCTCTTGGGTGCAAGGTGACCTGGATATCTCTCCCCCCCCTATTTCTCTGCAGAGAAGAAAAAGTTACTAAGTCCAGGACTAAAAGATAATGTGAGATGAAGAACAGATAAGGTCGAGCTGTCCCCTTCTGCATAATGGAGAAGAAGACACGTTTCAAGTTCATCGGAAAGTTTTAGGAACTTATCTGAGTTGATTAAAAAAAAAAGTTGGAGTCAGCAGAGTTTGGGAAAAACAGCCCTGGTCCTGGGAGATACAGTGAGCCGGGAGCTGTCCAGAGTGCTGAACGGTGCGCACAGCTGTAACGGTCGTACACGATCCTGCTATAGATCGTCCAGAATAATGATTCTCACCTGCTTGCAATAAAGTCCAGTCTAGCAAATCATATAATTGTCTGTCTTCTAATCCCATATGGCTACAGTGCTTCATTGCATAAAGCTCCTAGGTACAGCATGAAACTTCCTTACCTGCTTTGTGTCTCTCCTGCAGCCCTTCTCCTTCCGTCTCAGATGCCCAAAGATCCAAGGCTCTCCCTTGTTGCTCAGCTCGTCCTTAGCCACACATGTGCAGCCTTCCCCGGCTGCCTGCACTCCTCCAGGCTCCTTCCAGTCCTCCCTGTGGCTGTGTGTGATCTCTAAGTGCTCAGTGACAGGAGCTGTGGAGCTTGCAGGAACCTTGCTCTCTCACATCAGGCTCTTTCTCTCTAAGTGGATTCTGTTTGCTTGTGCCACAGCTTCTCATTCTCCTGCTCATGAATATTCTGACAGAGGTTAATGCTGCTGAAGTAAATTGAATTAGCCAATTGGTGCCAAGAGCTGCACTCCTTCCTTCTCAGGAGATGGCTGGAACTGCACCAGATGGAAGTAATTAGTGTCCACTTGGCACCCTGTGGCTCAGTCCCTGCAGTTTTCATTGGACTCCTCCAGAGAGATCCCCAAAAGCTTTAAGCATTCAGTTCCCATCATTCTGATTGGTAAAGGCAGCTGCCTGGTACAGTAAAAAGCCAACTATTCAAATCAGCCTCTTCCAAAAATAAGCAGCTGCCCTCCCTTCTTCCAGAATCACTTTGATTTGTAACACGACATTTCCATGATTAAGGCAATGACTGCATGCAAACATGCACAGCATATGATCAGTAGCAGTCAATAGATGTCAGAGATTGGTGATTTACAAAAGTAAACAATTTGCTAAATTCGCTTGTCAATTCAACGGAAGCTAAAATATAAGCAAAACTGCATACTAATCTAATATACACAGGCACTACCCCAAATCTAATGTAACTTTCCATTCACTCTCTTTAATTAAATGCTTTATTTTCACCAACATTCTGTCAGCACTATAGAGGCTAGAACATCCCCCTCTCTTTCCAGCCTGTTTTGTACCTGTTACTATCCAGAGGCTTGCGGGCAATAAAACTGAAAGAATAACACTCTGTTTTGTCTAATTCACAGATAGTAGAACAGGACAAAGACCCTCCAGCACTTTCAGTGTTCTTCATCAGATCTTTGCTTGTAGAGTTGGATTCCAGGTTTCAACAGGCAGTTGACAGCAAGTAAGACAAAAGGGAGACACCTAGTGGTTATCACTTTTGAGAGTTTTTTTTCCAGGTTAAAAATGCCATTTTGGATAATTTTATTAATCTTGGGATTGACCATCACTTAAATTAAAATGTATTAAATCCACAATTATTTTTTAAATACCTAATCATGGCAGAAAGACATAACTAAAACACTCTTAAATCAATATATGCTGTAAGTAGCTCACTATGACTGTAGCAATGAAGGTGTCAGATGTATACTATCAATAATCCTGGCACACAATCAATATCTGTAAATTCTATAGCTGTTCTAACCACATTATAATCTTATTGGTGCACAATAGATATAAGGACACCATGAGCAAAGGTTAACTGTGAACAAAGACGAAAGAGGAAGCAAGAACTAAGGCTGGTTTCACATTTGCGTATCTGTGCACAGCATTTGATCCGCAGAGATCCGCATGCATCTTGCCTACCTATCTTTAACATGGTGTACGCAGGGACATGTTTTTGCATCAGTTCGCATGCGGTGTGCAGCGAGGTCCGGCGAACGCAACATGTTGCATTTTTTGAAGCGGCAAAAATCTGTGAAATATGCGCAGTCATGCGCATGCGGATGAGTGCGTCAAAACATCGCATTACTGTCTATGGGAACTCATTGGTATGCAAGGACATGCATACGCATATGCATTTGATATGCATACGTACTTCTAATGAGTTGGTCCTGGAAGTGATTTCACCACCTGCTAATTGCCAGCTGTATAAAAGGAAGTGTGGATACTGCAAGGCCATAACTCTCTGGACTCTGGACGATAGCACAAGACTGACTTTGAAAATGTATGTCTCTCTCACTGCAGTTTGTACTTTGTACCAATATTTTTTTTTTTCGTTACTTCTAAACTTGTCGACTCTCCTGGTGCTGCGGTTGTCTCCTGGTGCTGCGGTTGTCTCCTGGTGCTGCTTTCAGTCCTGGTGAGGACAACACTGTCTATGTAAGTGTAGAAACTTTGAAAATATCTGTCACTCTCAATGCTTTTTCTGTTCCTTGTAGACTGGTCGACTCTCCTGGTGCTGCGGTTGTCTCTTGGTGCAGCGGTTGTCTCCTGGTGCTGCGGTTGTCTCCTGGTGCTGCTTTCTGTCCTGGTGAGGACCACACTGTCAATGTAAGTATAGAAGCTTTGAAAATGTCTTTAACTCTCACTGCTTTTTCTTTTCCTTGTAGACTGGTTGATTCTTCTTGTGCTGCAGTTGTTTCCTGGTGCTGCGGTTGTCTCCTGGTGCTGCTGTCTGTCCCTGGCCTGTGCTTACTGCTGTGCTGTTGTACTACTACCTGTAATGTAAGCATTGGTGTCCATGGAGTTTTTTGTCTACAATGTGTTTGTATCTTAACAAGTTTAATTTTTCATCTGTTCTTTTCTGTAGTGTTTCACTTGTCTGCTGCCTGCTCTTCAAACATGTCCTTAAGTGAAGAAGTGACTGCTTCCCAGGGTGGACAAGACACTGCTTATGTAATCATATTTGCTACACTGATTTGTATGTATTGACTGGCAATACTACACATGTGTTAAATTATATAATTTCTTTATAGGTACTTTCCAGTTATGAAGAGCAGCAGCAGTCAAGTGGAAATGATGCTTCACGGGATCGTCGGGCCCATGTGTCTCAGGAGGAAAGATGGGGTGTAAGTAGTCTTTCATCAGAGTTGTAATAGAATTTTTTTTCAGTTTTACTTAAAATTCACTTTTTCTATTTCATCTATAGGTTCCACAATGGGAAGAAGCCAAACCGGATATTGATAATGACCAACTAATCAACCTTGGGCAAGAGTGAGTACCATTGTGGGACACCCGTAACAGTCATGACTCTGACAATGGGGTGATTCGATGACTCGGGGAAGAAGTGGCAACATCGCTGCTGCCCGGTTGGGACTGTGCCACGCCATGTGCCAGAAATGATTTTAGTAATATTGCAATGTGGTACGATGCGGCAGTGAACCTGTTAATGTATGTGCATTGTTTTCCAATTATTTTTTTCATTTTTTCCCCCTTCACAGTGAAGAGAATCAAAATCCGCTGGCATTCGATGAAGGACCACTTCAACAAGGACATGAGAGAGGAAATTCGGGTCCAAAGTGGTGCTGTTCAAAGGTTAAAGAAATACAAATACCACGGCAACCTTGCTTTTCTGAGGCCTGCGCTTGCTCAGCAAACGTAATTTTTTTTTTTTTCTTTTTAATAATGTTTTATTTTATATTCCACACAGAACCTGGAGCAGCATAGCACAACCTGTTTTTTTTTTACTAATGTTTTTCTTTTCTTTTCCACACAGACCCTGGTGCAGCACAACACAACCTGGATCATCCTCTGTTGAAGCGGCCCCTCATCTGCCAGCCACTGAACAGATACAGTCCCAATCATCCACCAGCGATGGAGCAACCTTGCAGGGTTCACAGGCTGGGGAAGAGGCAGCTGGTCCATCAGGTTTTCCCCTCTCCCAGCCCTCTGCCACTGCTTTTGTTGGGTCTTCTCATCAGCGGCAGAGAGCCTGTGAGAGGTCAGGCATGCCCGAGTTTATGCACTTAAGCTCGGTCTTCCAGAATGGGATTAGGGTGCTTGGTGACAGACTGAAGAGTGAGTTCAACCATGTGAACACACTTATACAGGATGTCAGCAAATGCCTTGACCGCATGGAAACCGACCTTGAGAGACCGGCACAACATTTATTTTCAGCAATAGAGCGGAGCGTGTCGAAAAACCTTACGCCTCAACTCCAGCTGAACATCATGCAGACCTGCCAGGCTGCTAACAGCCATGCACTGCAGCAGCACCAGTCTCAGCAGCAGTCCCAAAGCTACAACCCACAGGCCGGAGGACATTACCATAGAAAACCAAAAAAGAGAAGACCATAAAGGTCAAAGGGGGATCAAGGGTAGACGTAGTTATGGTAAGGAGGAAGGATATAAATATCTATCAAAAATTGTCAGTAATACCTCAAAAATAAATATCCTTCACCTATTAATAACCATAAGTATAGATGTATAAAAACATTACTCCTTGATACAATAGAGGCTCCATATACGGTAAATAATTAGCATAAAAAGATTTTTTTATTAATTTTTATTAGACAAAAAGTATGAATAGTGACAACATGGAAGCAAGCAGAACACGGGACAGTGAAAATATAAGTAGGGTAATCATAAATAACCAAAACAAGGAGAAAAACATATGTCCTATGTGTACAGCCGTATGCCAACACACAGCAGATGAAGGCACAAAATATTCACAACAAAGTACAGGCTTAAATGACTGATTGTGCGTATAGAGGTCAGCAACATATAAAAAGGACAAATGTCTCCCTGTACAAAATAAAATAGGGAAGGAGGGGAAACTGTCACACACTGATGATGGCTGCAGCCACTCTCAATAGGGTAAAGTACTCCCCTTTTACCATATCTGACGCAGCCACAGTGAAAGACCTAGGTAAAGTGATGGCTGTGTCATAGGCAATATAGCATAGGTGGCAGAGGTGGGAGCAAATAAATAGATAAACTATTATATTAAATACCTTCAGTCATAGTGTAGCAGAGAGTGGGTGCAGCAGGCACGTGTGGGACACCGGGAGCCTCGACGCGCGTTTCGCCTATGGCTTCGTCGGGAGGCGTGGCTAATTTGAGGAGGCATGGGCTTTTTAAATACAAGGGCTGAAACTTCAGCCAATCAAGGTTCGTCATGTGTAAAGGTCCGCCCATAAAGGGGAGGCGACAGAGCGCACTCCAACCAATGAAAAAGAGGGCAGTGACATCGCTGAACAGTGTCACAGCGACGTACACATCCCCCAAAGGGGGCGGTACTGGGATATCTCGCCATGGCAGCTCAAGTACAGGGGCAAGTCCAGGTATGTTGGCGCGCGTCCTGTGTGATGCGCCCGTCCGTGGTGCAAGGCGGCGAGCGCGCGCCTCGGCAATGGAGGGGAGGACAAATGTCATCCCCATCCATCACCAAGGCAACGCGCACGCCACCCAAACACCACAGGACGAGCGCGGCGCACACATAGAGCGCGTCTGCACCAACGGAATGGAAGTAAGATGAAAAAGCTAATGCCCATATATTACGTTCAGAAAAGGGGAAAAGCTAAATATATATACTAACCATCCTGTGGACTTAATAAAGTATAGGTGTAACATATTATGAAGGCATATATACAGAACAAATGCATAAAATTATTATTCGGAAAATGGGGATAAAAGATAAATTTATAACAGACTTATACCAACACATATCCCCGATTTCTCAATGCCTAATGTTAACCCATACAGATATCAGAAAGGACTAATTCCAGTACTGTAATCGGAAAAAGATACCGCAATCGCCACATAGAAACAGAAGATAATGTCCGCTATTGTTAAATAAATATATACAAATTATATATAGGAATCAGTGGCATCGGCATCCGCATAGTGACCACGGGCAAAGATAATCTTCGTCCACCTTTGCTGTATGTTATTGTGTATAATCTTGCTGAGATGATCCTAGGAATACTGGATACAGAGAACGAGGACGAAAAAAATCTATAATACAGAGAAAATTAATTAACAAAAAAACAAAACAGAAAAATAAAAAGAGAAAGAAGACCACATACCATTATTAAAATATTTTAAATTAAAAAGAGTTTTATAAAAAGGATTTGAAGCTGACGGTTTCATTGAGACCCTTAGGGGCCACCGTATCAAGGATAGTGATCCATCGAGTTTCCTTTTGAAGTAATTTCTGTTTGAGATTTCCACCACGAATTCCCATATATATGGGGTCAATGCCACATACCTTCAGGCCTTTCGGATCGCATTTGTGGACCTCAAAAAAGTGTTTCGGGATAGTTTTCAAAAGATGAGATTCGGTGCAATCTCGAGCATTTTTAATGTCCCTAATATGTTCTTGAATGCGAACTTTAAGGGACCTAGTAGTCATGCCGATGTATATAAAATCACAGGGGCAGCATGCGTAATATATCACTGCTTATGTTTTGCATGTGATATGATGAACAATTTTAAATTTTTTAGTCTTAGAGGAATCCCAGAATTCTTTAGTCCGCAATATATTATAACTAGAGTTGAGCGATACCGTCCGATACTTCAAAGTATCGGATCGGAATGGATCGGCCGATCTTTAAAAAAAGTATCGGTATCGCCGATTCCGATACCGGAAGTCCCATTCAAGTCTATGGGACTTCCGGTATCGGAATAAGAAAAACCCTGTTTTTGCCTTGTACAGCCTCTCTGGGGTCTGTACGGGCCTTTCGGGGGGCTGTGCCGGCCTGCCAGGGGGTCTGTGCAGGCTCCGGTGGTCTGTGCCGGCCTGCCGGTGGTCTGTGCAGGCTCCGGTGGGCTGTGCCGGCCTGCCGGGGGGCTGTGCCGGCCTGCCGGTGGTCTGTGCAGGCTCCGGGGGGCTGTGCCGGCCTGCCGGTGGTCTGTGCAGGCTCCGGGGGGCTGTGCCGGCCTGCCGGGGGGCTGTGCCGGCCTGCCGGTGGTCTGTGCAGGCTTCGGGGGTCTGTGCAGGCATCGTCCGATGGGACTACAAGTCCCATCGGGCGATGCCTGCTACCATGACAGTGATTGACACATTAGCCAATGATGGGACAGTAGTAGTCCCATCATCCGGCTAATGTGTTGAATGTAAAAAAAAAAATAAAATAAAAATAAATACTACATACATACTACATGCATGCTACATACATACTACATGCTACATACATACTACATGCTACATACATACTACATGCTACATACATACTACATGCTACATACATACTACATATATACTACATGCATGCTACATACATACTACATGCTACATACATACTACATGCTACATACATACTACATGCTACATACATACTACATATATACTACATACATACTACATACATGCTACATACATGCTACATACATACTGCATGCTACATACATACTACATACATACTGCATGCTACATACATACTACATACATACTACATACATACTACATGCATGCTACATGCATGCTACATACATACTGCATGCTACATACATACTACATACATACTACATACATACTACATACATACTACATGCATGCTACATGCATGCTACATACATACTACATGCTACATACATACCACATACATACTACATACATACTACATACATACTACATACATACTACATGCATGCTACATACATACTACATGCATGCTACATGCATGCTACATACATACTACATGCTACATACATACCACATACATACTACATACATACTACATGCTACATACATACTACATATATACTACATGCATGCTACATACATACTACATGCTACATACATACCACATACATACTACATACATGCTACATACATACTACATATATACTACATGCATGCTACATACATACTGCATGCTACATGCATGCTACATACATACTACATACATACTACATGCTACATACATACCACATATATACTACATACATACAATACATTCATACAATACATACATAGACATACAGTACATATAACATAGAGTAACATACTTACCAATACTTGTCACATTGTTCCCCGAAGCCATTGTCTTTTCTGGAATAAATATTAACATAACAAACCACAAAAATACTCACCCACGATCCGAAGCAGTCCACGAGTGTGTCCCACGACGATCTTGGGTAGAGAACTGCAGCATCAGATGATGCTGCCGTTCTCTACGGGCTGCAGGAATCCAATGACGGAAGGTAGGTATCCTTCCGCACTGTATTCCTCCGCCACTTAAAAAAAAAAAAAGTCCCTAGTCTCACTTTATGCCATTGCTGCGTGGGAAATTCCCACACAGCAATGGCATAAAGTGAGACTAGGGACTTTTTTTTTTTTTTAAGTGGCAGAGGAATACAGTGCGGAAGGATACCTACCTTCCGTCATTGGATTCCTGCAGCCCGTAGAGAACGGCAGCATCATCTGATGCTGCAGTTCTCTACCCAAGATCGTCGTGGGACACACTCGTGGACTGCTTCGGATCGTGGGTGAGTATTTTTGTGGTTTGTTATGTTAATATTTATTCCGGAAAAGACAATGGCTTCGGGGAACAATGTGACAAGTATTGGTAAGTATGTTACTCTATGTTATATGTACTGTATGTCTATGTATGTATTGTATGAATGTATTGTATGTATGTAATATATATGTGGTATGTATGTAGCATGTAGTATGTATGTAGTATGTATGTAGCATGCATGTAGCATGCAGTATGTATGTAGCATGCATGTAGTATATATGTAGTATGTATGTAGCATGCATGTAGTATATATGTAGTATGTATGTAGCATGTAGCATGTATGTAGTATGTATGTAGTATGTATGTGGTATGTATGTGGTATGTATGTAGCATGCATGTAGCATGCATGTAGTATGTATGTAGCATGCATGTAGTATGTATGTAGCATGCATGTAGTATGTATGTAGCATGCATGTAGTATATATGTAGTATGTATGTAGTATGTATGTAGCATGCATGTAGTATGTATGTAGTATGTATGTAGTATGTATGTAGCATGCATGTAGTATGTATGTAGTATGTATGTAGTATGTATGTAGCATGTAGCATGTATGTAGTATGTATGTGGTATGTACAGTGGGGCAAAAAAGTATTTAGTCAGTCAGCAATAGTGCAAGTTCCACCACTTAAAAAGATGAGAGGCGTCTGTAATTTACATCATAGGTAGACCTCAACTATGGGAGACAAACTGAGAAAAAAAAATCCAGAAAATCACATTGTCTGTTTTTTTTTCAGTTTATTTGCATATTATGGTGGAAAATAAGTATTTGGTCAGAAACAAAATTTCATCTCAATACTTTGTGATATATCCTTTGTTGGCAATGACAGAGGTCAAATGTTTTCTGTAAGTCTTCACAAGGTTGCCACACACTGTTGTTGGTATATTGGTCCATTCCTCCATGCAGATCTCCTCTAGAGCAGTGATGTTTTTGGCTTTTCGCTTGGCAACACGGACTTTCAACTTCCTCCAAAGGTTTTCTATAGGGTTGAGATCTGGAGACTGGCTAGGCCACTCCAGGACCTTGAAATGCTTCTTACGAAGCCACTCCTTCGTTGCCCTGGCGGTGTGCTTTGGATCATTGTCATGTTGAAAGACCCAGCCACGTTTCATCATCAATGCCCTTGCTGATGGAAGGAGGTTTGCACTCAAAATCTCACGATACATGGCCCCATTCATTCTTTCATGTACCCGGATCAGTCGTCCTGGCCCCTTTGCAGAGAAACAGCCCCAAAGCATGATGTTTCCACCACCATGCTTTACAGTAGGCATGGTGTTTGATGGATGCAACTCAGTATTCTTTTTCCTCCAAACACGACAAGTTGTGTTTCTACCAAACAGTTCCAGTTTGGTTTCATCAGACCATAGGACATTCTCCCAAAACTCCTCTGGATCATCCAAATGCTCTCTAGCAAATTTCAGACGGGCCCGGACATGTACAGGCTTAAGCAGTGGGACACGTCTGGCACTGCAGGATCTGAGTCCATGGTGGCGTAGTGTGTTACTTATGGTAGGCCTTGTTACATTGGTCCCAGCTCTCTGCAGTTCATTCACTAGGTCCCCCCGTGTGGTTCTGGGTTTTTTGCTCACCGTTCTTGTGATCATTCTGACCCCACGGGGTGGGATTTTGCGTGGAGCAACAGATCGAGGGAGATTATCAGTGGTCTTGTATGTCTTCCATTTTCTAATTATTGCTCCCACAGTTGATTTCTTCACTCCAAGCTGGTTGGCTATTGCAGATTCAGTCTTCCCAGCCTGGTGCAGGGCTACAATTTTGTTTCTGGTGTCCTTTGACAGCTCTTTGGTCTTCACCATAGTGGAGTTTGGAGTCAGACTGTTTGAGGGTGTGCACAGGTGTCTTTTTATACTGATAACAAGTTTAAACAGGTGCCATTACTACAGGTAATGAGTGGAGGAAAGAGGAGACTCTTAAAGAAGAAGTTACAGGTCTGTGAGAGCCAGAAATCTTGATTGCTTGTTTCTGACCAAATACTTATTTTCCACCATAATACGCAAATAAAATGAAAAAAAAAACAGACAATGTGGTTTTCTGGATTTTTTTTCTCAGTTTGTCTCCCATAGTTGAGGTCTACCTATGATGTAAATTACAGACGCCTCTCATCTTTTTAAGTGGTGGAACTTGCACTATTGCTGACTGACTAAATACTTTTTTGCCCCACTGTATGTAGCATGTAGTATGTATGTAGCATGCATGTAGTATATATGTAGTATGTATGTAGCATGTAGTATGTATGTAGTATGTATGTAGTATGTATGTAGCATGCAGTATGTATGTAGCATGTATGTAGCATGTATGTAGTATGTATGTAGTATATATGTAGTATGTATGTAGCATGTAGTATGTATGTAGCATGCATGTAGTATATATGTAGTATGTATGTAGCATGTAGTATGTATGTAGCATGCATGTAGTATATATGTAGTATGTATGTAGCATGTAGTATGTATGTAGCATGCATGTAGTATATATGTAGTATGTATGTAGCATGTAGTATGTATGTAGCATGCATGTAGTATATATGTAGTATGTATGTAGCATGTAGTATGCATGTAGCATGCATGTAGTATATATGTAGTATGTATGTAGCATGTAGTATGTATGTAGTTTTTTTTTTTTTTTTTTAACATTTAACACATTAGCCGGATGATGGGACTACTACTGTCCCATCATTGGCTAATGTGTCAATCACTGTCATGGTAGCAGGCATCGCCAGATGGGACTTGTAGTCCCATCGGACGATGCTTGCACAGACCCCCGGACATCAGCACAGCCCCCCGGCAGGCCGGCACAGCCCCCCGGCAGGCCGGTACAGACCCCCACAGGGTGCACAGACCACCGGCAGGCCGGCACAGCCCCCCGGCAGGCCAGTACAGACCCCCACAGGGTGCACAGACCACCGGCAGGCCGGCACAGCCCCCGGCAGGCCGGTACAGACCCCCACAGGGTGCACAGACCACCGGCAGGCCGGCACAGCCCCCCGGCAGGCCGGTACCGACCCCGGGCAGTCCACACAGCCCCCCGGCAGGCCGGCAGAGACCCCCGGAAGGCCCAAAATGACGGCGCATCATGATGCGCACACACCGCGCATCATGATGACGTCAGGCCGTCAATCAACTTTGAACTTCCGATTCCGATGCCGAATTCCGATATTGAAAAAATATCGGAAGTCGGTATCGGAATTCCGATACAGCAAGTATCGGCCGATACCCGATACTTGCGGTATCGGAATGCTCAACACTAATTATAACAGATTGAGCAATCTCCACATGGAAAACTACCCCAGGGGGGGCCTTTACTCGGAGTGAATAATGGTTTTGCCTGTGGTGGAACATAATGGCTGCGACAGAGAATATCTCCTAGAGATTGTGATTTTCGCCACGTAATTGAAGGATGGGGGGTCAGTTGATAATTTAAATCTCTGTCCGTCAGCAATATTGGCCAATGTTTTTTAAAAATATTGTTAATTTCAATCCAATTAGAGTTAAATTTAGTAATGAAGCGTGGTTTAAAATCATTGGTTTTTTGTCTGCTTTTTGATAGTTTATTCAATAAGAATTGTCTCTCAGAATGAACTGCTCGCATGAATCCTCTATGAATATCTTTTTTGTTATAACCCCTATCTTGAAACCGGTTGGACAGTTCCTTTGCTTGTTTGAAAAAAGTATTGTCATCTGAGCAAATCCGACGTGCTCTTAAAAACTGTCCAACGGGGATTGAACTTTTTAATTGGGGAGGATGAGAGGATGAATGATGTAAAAGTGCATTTGTCGCTGTGTTCTTTCGGAAAATATCCGTACAAATTATTCCATCCAAGTTTTTTGATATAAGAAGATCTAGAAAGTCAACAGATATTTGACTATATTTCCATGTTAGCTTTATGTTGAATTCATTAGTATTCAAACGGTTCAAGAAGGTTTCTAGGTGCGACGTGGAGCCCTGCCAAATAAAGAGAATATCATCGATATAACGAAGCCACAAGGTGATATGGCAATGGCCCGGTGTGTCAAGGACCGTATCCCTCTCCCACAGCCCCAGGAACAGGTTAGCATAGGAGGGCGCACAGGCCGCTCCCATGGCTGTACCCTGGAGCTGTAGGAAGGGGCGGTCCTTGAACACAAAAAAATTATGTGTCAAAATAAACAGTAGAAGATCCAAAATGAATTGGATCAAACTAGGTTCCAAATTTGTCATCTGGAGAAAAAATCTAGCAGCCTTCACCCCGTGGCTATGGTCAATCGATGTATAAAGGGACTCCATGTCGCACATTACCAACCACATGTCACTTTCTAAAACAAGACCATTAAGTCGCCTGAGGACATCTGTGATATCTTGAACAAAAGAAGGGAGAGTTTCCACACATCGCTTCAAGTAAAAGTCAATGAATTTACAGGCTAATTCACAAAGACCCCCAATGCCCAACACGATGGGCCTACCCGGCGGGCAGTGGGGGTCTTTGTGAACTTTCGGAAGCAAATAAAAGGTTGGAACAATAGGATGCTCAGGCAATAATGCTTCCTTCATTTTCTTAGAAATGGCTAGATTGTCTACCCCTTCATCAAGAAGGTGAATCAATTTGTGCTTAAAGCCTAGTAAGGGTATTGAATCCAACCTTCTATAATAATCTTTCCTGTTTAGTTGTTTAAAAGCTTCCACTTCATACATAATTGTTGGCCAAATAACTACGTTGCCGCCCTTGTCTGCCCTTTTTATTACAACATCCCTCATTTCTCTCAAAGCTCCAAGTGCTAATTGCTGAGAATAGCTTAAGTTATCATCAGAGGGATGATTATTCAATTTAAGAAGATCTTTTTTAACCATTTTAACAAAAATTTCAACAGGAGGACAGGCAGACAAGGGAGGAAAGATAGTTGACCGAGGATATAGATGTACAGGGAGGGAAGATTCCTGAGGTCCTATGCTTTCGGCTGCCAATGATTCCAAATCACACAATGCCCGTAGTTCAGTCCTTGATAATGTGGGGTCTAGTTTAGGGGAGAATTGTTTTTTTAGAATTAATTTACGTGCAAATAGTTCAAGGTCTTTTAACAATGTAAAATGATCAGAACCCGTCACCGGTGCAAAGGATAGGCCTAAAGAAAGCACCTCAATTTGTGAGGGCGAGAGTATATGTTGGGATAAGTTAATTACCTTTAAGGTTTCTTGCCTCTTTTGGTCCTCATGTTGTACGAATATTGTTTTCTCTTTGCTGCCGGTGTAAAAGGATGTTGAAAATGATTGTTTGGTGGGCCATTGTTTTCGCTGGGCCCACCTCTTTTTTCTAAAAAATGATCTCCACATACCCCTTCAGAGGTGGTTGAAAGACTAGAGGTAGACTGAGATCTGGATTGTGGTTTAATTCATTTATTAGATTGTCTAGACTGCCAGCGGTATACTCTTTTAAGCTGGTAATCCTCAAGATCACGCTGATATTTTTTAGTCTTATTGTTCTGAATTTCTAGCTCCCACTTATTCAGATCATCCTCAAGGGCTGTATCAAATTTTTTAATTTCGTCACCTGAAATCAGCTCATGGATTTTTTCACGTAATAATTCAATTTCTTTTTCCAAAAATTCAAGTGTCTTTTTGTCAGCACCTATAAGTAGTTCTAATAGTGTTCGTGAACATTTAGTGAGTGTATCTTCCCACTTATTAACAAAGGATGAGTTGTCTGTATCTAATGTTGGAAACAGTTGCACCCGCAAACCTCTCGGGATAATATCCTTTTGTAGATAATTTTCTAGTGCAGCCTTATTCCACCAGGTTTTTGCTCTTTTTTTAATGAGCTCTCTGATCCTCAGCTTCAAATCCTTAATATCAACCGTTTCCCTGTCCTTTGGTTGATTTTCACCAAACACAGCCCCAAGCTGAGCTACCCACGTTTTGTCACGTTTCTTGTAATCCATCAACCCTATAGGGAGGTAAACACAATAAAATAGTTATATAACCAAAACAAAATTCCACATGGTCAAGTGGAAGAAAACCTCTAGACCACAAACATAGAAAACCAAAAAAGAGAAGACCATAAAGGTCAAAGGGGGATCAAGGGTAGACGTAGTTATGGTAAGGAGGAAGGATATAAATATCTATCAAAAATTGTCAGTAATACCTCAAAAATAAATATCCTTCACCTATTAATAACCATAAGTATAGATGTATAATAACATTACTCCTTGATACAATAGAGGCTCCATATACGGTAAATAATTAGCATAAAAAGATTTTTTTATTAATTTTTATTAGACAAAAAGTATGAATAGTGACAACATGGAAGCAAGCAGAACACGGGACAGTGAAAATATAAGCAGGGTAATCATAAATAACCAAAGCAAGGAGAAAAACATATGTCCTATGTGTACAGCCGTATGCCAACACACAGCAGATGAATGCACAAAATATTCACAACAAAGTACAGGCTTAAATGACTGATTGTGCGTATAGAGGTCAGCAACATATAAAAAGGACAAATGTCTCCCTGTACAAAATAAAATAGGGAAGGAGGGGAAACTGTCACACACTGATGATGGCTGCAGCCACTCTCAATAGGGTAAAGTACTCCCCTTTTACCATATCTGACTCAGCCACAGTGAAAGACCTAGGTAAAGTGATGGCTGTGTCATAGGCAATATAGCATAGGTGGCAATGGTGGGAGCAAATAAATAGATATACTATTATATTAAATACCTTCAGTCATAGTGTAGCAGAGAGTGGGTGCAGCAGGCACGTGTGGGACACCGGGAGCCTCGACGCGCGTTTCGCCTATGGCTTCGTCGGGAGGCGTGGCTAATTTGAGGAGGCATGGGCTTTTTAAATACAAGGGCTGAAACTTCAGCCAATCAAGGTTCGTCATGTGTAAAGGTCCGCCCATAAAGGGGAGGCGACAGAGCGCACTCCAACCAATGAAAAAGAGGGCAGTGACGTCGCTGAACAGTGTCACAGCGACGTACACATCCCCCAAAGGGGGCGGTACTGGGATATCTCGCCGTGGCAGCCCAAGTACAGGGGCAAGTCCAGGTATATTGGCGCGCGTCCTGTGTGACATTACCAGCAGCCTATCTATTTTCCAACTCCCACAGCACCGAACTATCCTCCACCACCACCGCCCCAAGTTCACAGATCCACCACGCTGCCGAGTTCATCAGCCCTGCAGCCAGCAGCATCCACCATGCTCCAGAGACCAACACCCATGCAGCCAGCAGTATCCACAATGCTGCCCAGTCCAGCACACCTGCCCAGTCCAGCACCCCCGCAGCCATCACTATCCATAATGCTGCCCAGTCCAGCACCCCTGCAGTCAGCAGAATCCACGATACTGCCCAGTCCAGCACCCCTGCCCAGTCCAGTACCCCTGCAGCCAGCAGTATCCATGATGCTAACCAGTCCAGCACCATGCCAGATTCATGCTACAGAGGCCAAGAAAACTGAGTACAAAAATAAACCATCTTTCCATCAGAACGAAAGCCTGGAGCCAAAAAAAACATTCCCAAATTGAACCCACCACATCCCCCTTCACCTACCAATTTGTCACTACCTTCCCGTGTGTCTTCGTCTGTACCTTCCAGTTTGTCTATCAATTCCCATGATTCCACTTTGTCATCTATCCCCAATGTCTCCACTGCCATCCATGATCAAATCCTTCAATTTGATGCCCCTTCCCCTTGTTGCACCTTTCCCTGTATGTAATTTTTACATTACAGGTAGATTTAAACATAAGAGGTACATTTTAAAATTACATGTACATTTTTACATGAAAAGTACATTTAAACATAACAGGTACAATTTAAAATTACAGATACTTTACTTAGCGGCTTAAACCATTTTGTCTTGCCATGCCACACATACATTATCTGAAACAAAGTACTGTAAGCAGCAAACTTATCCCTTATCTGGGCAACTTTCACTGTAGTTCTCAGAGGGTGAAATTGGTAATCATGCAATGTAACAGGTTCCTCAGGTTGTAAGTTTGGTCGTTCTTTTACCAGGATGTAGTTGTGCAGAACAACACACGCTTTCACAACCTCATCAATAGTGTTAATTTTTAGATTGATGGATGTGCCCAAAATGCACCAGATACTAGCAATCCAAATGCACACTCCACAGTTCTTTGTGCTCTTGTAGTCGGTAGTTTTAAATTTTTTTTGTGTGATTTAAGTTTCGACTTGAGTGTGGTTTAAAGAGGTTGTCACACATCTGGAACACCTCATCCCCAACCACAACAAAAGGCATTGGTGGTCCTTTAGTGTTGTGAAGAGGTCGTGGCTGTGGAAAATTAAACTCATTCCCATACAAATGTTGGCCCATGTCAGAGTTTTTGAAAGCCTGTGAGTCATTTCCTCATCTAAATGAGCCAATGTCCATGGCAACAAATCTACACTCAGCATCTGCAATAGCTATTAGAACAATGGAAACGTATTATTTATAATTGAAATACTCTGTTCCACTTCCATCAGGTTTCACAGTCCTAATGTGTTTGCCGTCCCACAGCCCCCACACAGTAAGGAAAATTAAAAAATTCCCAGGAATTTTGAAGCATTTTCCAGCCAGATTTCAGTTGTGGGTTGGGGACGAATTCTTGCCGCAGAAGGTCACCTAAAGCACAACAGGTGTCTCCAATAATCCCAGAAAGTGTGGACACTCCAATCCTGAATTGAAAATGGAGTGATGATAAGGTCTCTTCGGTAGCCAGGAATCTACGTAACAGAAAATGAGAAAAAAAGGTAGTACATGGCTTTTATAGCAATCATATTAATGCCAGGTGTTTCTTTTTCCAAATTACGTACCTCAGGGTGACCAACAGATGTTCCTCAGCAGGAATTGCTCAACTGAGCTGTGTGTTCTGCCTGGTGGTGGAACCTTGGACACGTAGCAGCAAATCATGGAAGCTCTGTTCTGACATCCTCATGTAGTCAAAAAACTTCTCCGGGTTTTGCCGCAGCTCTGTATACAAAGAGTGGTAGGCTCCATGGCTCTCTCAGAGTTCAAGCATGGGGTGTTGCCAATAGCGACGACGATGCCTTCTCTAGCTTTCTCTTCTTTTTTCTTGACAAGCCACAGCAAAGGCAGCAGCTAATTTCAGTTGTAAATCCAGATCTTCGTAGAAGTTGTCCATGTCAAGATTTATCTTGCAGCTAGATTCAACAGCCAAAGACAAGGATTTCATCAGTGCAGTGTGTCTATATATATAAATATCCCATGAGACATGCCTATTGGGTGTCTGATGTCAAGGAAAAGCTGCAGTGAAGCATTGGAAATTTCTAATGCATGCGCATAAACAGCCAAACGCATGCCAAAACGCATACAAATGCATGCATATGCAGTGGGTTTTTTTGCGTCATGTGTAAGATGATGCAGCTAAAAAAAAGCTGCGTAAACATGCGTTTGAATGCGTTTTTGCATGCATTTGCACATGCAGATGATACTCTGCGCACAAAAACGCTAATGTGAACCTAGCCTAAGATGTTTAGTCTTTTTAAAGGAAACTAACATATACATTTAAAATGTTTTAATATTCAGAGACAATATGTGAAATATTTGAAAATGTACAGGTAAAACATGAGTAGGGATGAGCTGACCCCTGGAAGTTTGGGTTCTGGTACCCGACCCACACTTTATTCCAAAGTCTCTTTCTCTCCTCCCTGACTATCCCTGGAATGCCGAACATTGCAACAGACTTCCGTGAGAAGTCTGTGTTTGACATTTAGCACCGGTCACAAACTGTCCATTAAGAACCCCGAACATTTAAATTCGGGTTCACTCATCTCTAAACATGAATTGTTATATCAATTGTGATGGATCCTCAGTAAACAGAGCACATAGTCGTGCTCAATACAGCTGTTTTCCGTTTTATGCATATTTAGTTTCATCTGTGTTATGTGACAGAGGGCCATTTGGTACTAATTAAGTAGAATATTTTATGCCTCTGGGAGGTTGATTTAAAAAAGAATTGTATTCTGATATTTATATAAAAGGGATTTTTTTTTTAACATGAAGAGATGAATAGATTACATATATTGTTTTATATGTTGGTTATCATCTGATGTGAAGAATTAATTAACATAAATAACTGCAAAAAGACATATTTTTTTATTCAAGCTAATGTTGTTTTGTAAAACTACAACATGTTATAAACTACAACACATGAAATCAGAGATTCCAAATAAAAACCTTTGTTAACATCCAATTAAAGAACAAATGTCTATTACTTATACTGTAGAGTACATATCATCAAGTTACAATATGGGAAATATCCCCTATATCCCCTATGTCCTAACTCACCTAACAGAAAATCTTTGGACTTTGGTAACTTGATCAATTATGCAAGTGCATAAAGACGTCTGTTTACTAATGGCGGACATGGAAATCATGACTCAAATGCTGGACTCCCCCTCATAATTTACCCCGATGGCTTCCTTATGGGTTTATATATTGTAAAAAGAAATGTATCAGAAATGTTTCAGTAGTATCTGCCATCTGATATTACGGTCTGTTGTCACTCACTGAATACAGATTTAACCCCTTAACGTCCAATGACGGATATATCCGACATTGGACGCCTCCCCCTGTTTGGTGTGGGCTCCGGCGATGAGCCCGCATCTTTTCCAGCACTTGACAGCTGATCTGATCAGCAGTCATGTGCCCCCAACAGCTGCGGGTGGAATCGTGATCCACCCGCCGCTGTTAAGATGCCACCCTGCAGCCCTGCTCTATGTAGCAACAGCGATCGGATGATTGCAGCTTCTAGTCTCCCATGGGGACTATTGAAGCAAGTAAAAAGTAAAAATAAAAATGTTTTTAAAAATATTAAAAAATAAAAAAATAAAAGTTCAAGTCACCCTCCATTCGCCCCATTCAAAATAAAACAATAAAATAAAATCAAATATACACATATTTGGTATCACCGTATTCAGAATTGCCCGATCTATCAATATATAATAAGAATTAAACTGATTGGTAAACAGCATAAAAAAATCAAAACGCCAGAATTTCGTTTTTTTGGATGCCGAAACATTGCATTAAAATGCAATAACAGGCGATCAAAAGATCGCATCTGCGCCAAAATGGTATCATTAGAGACGTCAGCTCGGCCTGCAAAAAATAATCCCTCACTCAGTACGAGATCACGAAAAATGGAGATGCTATGAGTCTTGGAAATAGCAACTTTTTTTTTTTTTTTTACAAACTTTGGATTTTTTTCACCACTTAAAAACCTAGACATGTTTGGTGTCTATGAACTCGTAATGACTTGTAGAATCATAAAGAAGGTCAGTTTTAGCATTTAGTGAACATGGTAAAAAATATTCAAAAAACAAGAGTGGAATTGCACCTTTTTTGCAATTACACCACACTTGGATTTTTTTCCAGTTTTCCAGTACACAATATGGTAAAATCGATGGTGCCATTCAAAACTACAACTTATTTCACAATAAACAGGTCCTCACATGGCCATATTAATGGAAAAATAAAAAAGTTATTGCTGTGGGAAGAAGGGGAGCAAAAAATGGAAACGCAAAAACGGAAATACCCCTGGTCCTTAAGGAGTTAATGACTGAGATTTAATGACTGATCAGTTCCGGCAGAGAAATAGGAAAGATGTATATCTTTGTACCATGTTAGCCAGTAGATAGAAAAATATTCAGAATTGAGAGTCTTCAGTGGTTGATACCTTTTAATGGCTAACTGAAAAGATGGTAACACATTGCAAGCTTTCGAGACTACTCAGGTCTCTTCATCAGGCATTGACTAACACAAAATCTGAAGAATCACATATTTATCCACAACACAGCACAGAAAAAATGCAATAGATAAGACAAGTGATGTGAAGCAGAACTATCATTGTGGGATAGGGAGAAACATAAATATTGGGCCAGTTCATAGATAAGGAGTCTGGAAGTTTTTTTGTCCTCTGGTCAAGGTCTTAGGAGCAAATTCCTTAATTGCTGTAAAAGACATAAATCCATGCGACACATACATTCCAGCATTGAAAGTGTCAAAGGTCATCATGAGCTTGAACTCCCAGACTCTTCTCTCTCTCTGGGATGTGAAGTTACTTTTCAATACCAGTAACTTCATATCCATGGTGTTATGATCAGGCATACAAAAATGTTTTGCCACAGGTAGAGCCATTCTTTTTTCACTTATTGTGTGACAATGAGCATTCATCCTTGTTCTAAGCTTTTCCCCTGTCTCCCCCTCATACAGACCCCCAGTTGGACATTTAGTACAAATAATTAAGTACACCACATTAGATGTGATGCAGCTGAAAGTACCTGGGATCTTGTAGTCCTGATGTGAATTAGGGATCTTTATCTTGTCCGTGGTCATTATAAATGGACAGGTTTTCCATTTTTTTCTGGTTCCTGCAGCTGTTGGAGAGGACAGGGACCCTTCTGACAATGATGCTTCTTAGATTTGGGGGCTGCCTAAAGCACAGTAGTGGGGGTCTGGAAAAATGGATTGTAATCATGCATCTTTTTGTAGTAAAGGTTGTAATTTCTGTGCCGCTCCCCTTAGCACTTCCAGATTTGGGTTGTAGGTGACTACTAGAGGCACCCGTTTATTTTCTTCTTTAGCTTTGTAATGTAGCAGGTGATTCCTTGACATTCTGGTAGCCCTGATTCAAAAAGGTCTTTTTGAGGCGACCAAGGTGTTCATCTCTATCCATGGTGTTGGAACATATACGATTGTATCTGATGGCTTGGCTATTGATAATAGAGTTCTTTATGTGCTTTGGATGGAAACTTTCCCATTTAAGGTATGTTGCACGGTCGATTGGCTTCTGATACAGGGATGTCTCTATTTCATTGTTTTTTAGCTTAATGATGGTGTCCAAAAAGTTAATCTCAGTGCTGGAGTAGTTGAGTGTTAAGTTGATGGTGGGATGAAATTGATTAAACTGATTCGTGGAACGTCTTTAGCTGTTGCTCAGACTCCGTCCAGATGATTAAAATATCATCAATGAAGCGGTAGTAGGCCAGAGGCCTGATGGGACATGAGGACAAAAAGTCACTTTCAAGCTTGGCCATGAAAAGATTTGCATATTGTGGAGCCATATTACTTCCCATAGCTGTGCCAGTCTCCTGTAGATAGATCTTGTTGTTGAATTCAAAGTAATTGTGGGTGAGGATGAATTTTATAAGTTTCACCACAGCATCAGCATCAGTCCCTGTGTTTTCCATGAAAAATTTGCAGGCATTTAATCCATCCTGGTGTGGGATATTAGAGTACAAAGATTCCACATCCATGGTGGCCAGGATGGTTACTTCTGGTAGAGGACCTATTGCTGCTAGTTTATTCAATAGGTCAGTTGTGTCCTGAATGTAGCTGGGTGTATCCTTAACCAGCTGTTTAAGAATACCCTCTGCCCATCCAGATACCTGCTCAGTAAGGGTGCCCACACATGAAATAATTGATCTTCCTGGATTTCCAGATTTGTGGATTTTGGGAAGCAAGTAGAATGTCCCTATTCTTGGACTCTTGGTATCAGGTCATCGCCGACGCTTATGAACTGGTCAGGCAGACAAGATACCAACTTGTTTAATTCCTTGTAATAGTCCTGTGTAGGATCCGACTCCAATTTTTTGCAGTAGCATATGTCCATAAGTTGTCTGTTTGCTTCCTTCATGTAGTCTGACGTATTCATCATGAATCATGTTGGTTTGTTTGTTGGCAGAGAAATAAGCAGATTACTCTGATAAGATATATTACAAATATATCACGTGTACTACTGATTTATAGAGTTAAGCAAAACGGGTCGAAAAAATTCAAAAGTCGCCGACTTTCGCCAAAGTCGGGTTTCATGAAACGAAACCCGACCTTAGCGTGAGGTCGGCCACGAGGTCGGCGACCATCGCGCCAAAGTCGCGTTTCAAAAGATGCTTTTGCGCCCTTTTTCAGCCAATCAGGAAGAACGGACACTGTGGGCAACGTGATGACATAGGCAGCGGTAACCACCATGTTTGTGAAGGGCATGCAAGTGATTGGCTTGCTTTGTGTGGCGTCACAGGGGGTATAAAAGGGCGGGGACGCCGACCGCCATGTTACTTATGCTGATCTCAGAATAGGGAGAGCTGCTGCTGCTGCTGATGATTCTGTAGGGAAAGCGTTAGGCAGGGAAGAAGATACCAAAAACTACTTCTGCTGCTAGCGATTTTGCCCGTACAACACACCAGCTACTGTGCAGTGCAAGGGGAGGCTATATTTCGGTGCATCAGCTCTGTTGGTTATTAGGCTGCCTTTTAAGGCTCCCTGATAGCTGCATTGCTGTTTTCACACTGCTGAGCAAACTGCTTTTTTCAAAGCAATCCAAATTTTATTGTTTTGTCCTGGTGAGTTACTGAGCGTTCATTTTTTCACACACCGTACAGCGGTGTACGCTCCTCACACGGCCAAATTGTAGCTATCTACGTGTGCGACTCTGTAAGGAAAAGTCGAGGAGTTTGTCCGTTCTTACAGACCTACACCTTATAGTTTTGTCCATTTTTCAAACAGTTTAGCATATTTGCTGTTTGATTACATTCAAAACTAGAGAGAGACAGCGTGTGTCAGTCCGTATACAAAAACACGGAGCTTGACAATTTTACATACACCATACAGCGGTGTACGTGCACGCTCCTCTCTCAGTACCGTGTAATGGCTGTTATTATGGCTAAATTGAAGCTATCTACGTGTGTGACTCTGTAAGGAGAAGTCGAGGAGTTTGTCCGTTCTTACAGACCTACACTCTAGGGAGATTCCAATTCTTCCCAATTCTATATACACCTTGTAGTTAGTCATACACTAGGCAATTTCTGCCTGCCACATTGCAGTGTAATCTGTCCTGGGCCTGAGACAATAGTTCAGCATCCTCCAATCTACAGTGAGATTAAAATTCTCACCAATACTCTATACAGCTTCTGCCTTCTCATACACTAGTCAATTTCTGCCTGTCACATAGTGGTGTAATCTATACTGGGCCTGAGACAATAGTTCAGTGTCCCCCAATCTACATTGAGATTCAAATTCTCACCAATACTCTATACAGCTTTAGCCTTCTCATACACTAGCCAATTTCTGCCTGTCAAATTGCGGTGTAATCTATACTGGGCCTGAGACAATAGTTGAGCGTCCTCCACTCTACAGTGAGATTAAAATTCTCACCAATACTCTATACAGCTTCTGCCTTCTCATACACCAGACAATTTCTGCCTGTCACATAGCAGTGTAATCTACAGTATACTGGTTCTGAGACAATAATTCAGCTTCCTCCAATCTACATTGAGATTCAAATTCTCACCAATACTCTATACAGCTTCTGCCTTCTCATACACCAGCCAATTTCTTCCTGTCACATAGCGGTGTAATCTATACTGGGCCTGAGACAATAGTTCAGCGTCCTCCAATCTACATTGAGATTCAAATTCTCACCAATACTCTATACAGCTTTAGCCTTCTCATGCACCAGCCAATTTATGCCTGTCACTTTGCGGTGTAATCTATACTGGGCCTGAGACAATAGTTCCACGTCCTCCACTCTACAGTGAGATTAAAATTCTCACCAATACTCTATACAGCTTCTGCCTTCTCATACACCAGACAATTTCTGCCTGTCACATAGCGGTGTAATCTGTACTGGGCCTGAAACAATAGTTCAGCGTCCTCCAATCTACAGTGAGATTCAAATTCTCACCAATACTCTACAGACCCTTTACCTTGTTTTACAGTACCATATAGCTGTTGTTATTTTGGGTACCTTTTTCAAAAAAATGAAGAAGTATGGTGGAAGAGGCCGTGGAAGTGGGCGGGGGTTGCCAGCTGGTCCTGATGGTGGTGTTGTTGGTGGTGGTGCTTCTGCTGGTTGTGGCAAAAGCACAATAGCACCTAAGGCAGGAGGTGGTGAGCCGGAGTCATTGTCTGGCTCCACAAGTCCTCGTAGGCTCCCTTTTCTGGGAGTAGGTAAACCGCTTTTAAAGCCAGAGCTTCAGGAACAAGTTTTGGCTTACATTGCTGACACAGCCTCCAGCTCTATCACCTCCTCTTCTGAAGTTTCAAAAAATAAAAGCACTGCGTCGTCAGTGGAGGCTCGTGGTCAGGAACAACACCTTTCCTTGTGTCCCTCACCCCTACCAAAAGTGAAGGATGCGGCAGGCCACACTAGAGCTCTTTTCTCATACCATGCTTGGGTTATCAAGTCAAATCGTGAATTCCCCAGTCCAAGATGAATCTGACATGGAGTGCACTGATGCAC
Source organism: Dendrobates tinctorius (assembly GCF_039654945.1). Lineage (NCBI taxonomy): Eukaryota > Metazoa > Chordata > Amphibia > Anura > Dendrobatidae > Dendrobates > Dendrobates tinctorius. The sequence continues at coordinate 11,248,074 of NW_027361830.1, forward strand.
AGCCACTGCTAGATTTATCTGCTGGTACATTCACTCAGAGCACTACATTGTCCTCGCAGTGTACTGAGCCAGAATATGACCCTGATGAAACTCATGTGCCCCTTCCCGCATACTATACCACCATACATGATGACACAGAGGAAGGTGCACATGACATTGAAGAGGAGGTGATGGATGACCCAGTTGTTGACCCAGATTGGCATCCATTGGGGAAGAGGGTGTCGCTGCCAATAGCTCAGAAGATGAGGAGGAGCATCCGCAGCAGGCATCGACATCGCAACAGCTGTTATCTGGCAGGCCCAGAGCAGTCCAAAAATGGGTTACAAAAAGCAAAAGAGTTGCAGGACAGCTTGGCCAGACGGTCAAAATAGCACAGCGTGCAAGGCCTCAAAATGTCTTCCATAGTAGGAAGAGTGCAGTGTGGCACTTTTTTGAACAAAATCCTAATGATCAGGCAAAGGTTATCTGTAAGAAGTGCGCAAAGACCTTTAGCCGAGGAAAAAATCTGAGAAATTTGAATACCAGTTGCATGCTTAGAAATTTAACCACCATGCACTTGCAAGCGTGGACGGACTACCAAACCTCACGTACCACATGTGCAACTGCTCCCAAAGAAGGTAGTCAGCAACGCTACATTGTTTCCCTCACTGTAAGCCCACCGTTTAGCACACCACCAGCAGCAAATGTTGAGGTGTCGTCGCAAGGCCAAAGCAGTCAGGGAATCACAATGTTATATCAACGAAAGACTGAATCTAGGCCATCAGAAAGAACACCAACTCCATCACCATCATCAACCCTCTCTCATTCCACCGTGTCCACCGCTAGTTCCACCATATGCAGCTCTCAAGTCCAGCTCACCTTACCAGAGACTATGAGTCGGACAAGAAAGTACTCATCCTCTCATCCGCGTACACTGGGTTTGAACGCCCACATTGCCAAACTAATCTCGTTAGAGATGATGCCCTACTGGTTGGTTGAAAGTGCAGCTTTCCGCGAACTCATGGCCTACGCAGTACCACGTTATGACCTACCCAGTTGCGACTTCTTTTCTCGCAAAGCCATCCCAGCCCTCCACGTTCATGTGAAAGACCGCATTGTCCATGCACTCAAGCAATCAGTGAGTGGAAAGGTGCACCTCACAACTGATGCATGGTCCAGTAGGCATGGCCAGGGCCGTTACGTGTCCATCACTGCGTACTGGGTTAATGTGGTGGATGCAGGGTCCACAGGGGAGAGCGGTGGTGGGACAGTGCTGCCTAGCCCACGGTATAGGAAACAGTTGGCTGTAGGCATTCGACCCTCCTCCTCCTCCTCCAGAAGCGAAAGCTCATCCACAGAGCGCAGTCGCACGAGCACTCCATCCGCAGCTGCCAGTGTTGCACACGAGGTGTCCCCCTATCGATCAGCTAGTGGAAAACGTCAGCAGGCTGTGTTGAAAATGATGTGTTTGGGCGACAGACACACCGCGGATGTACTGGCCTACTACTTTCAGCGACAAACTGAGTCATGGCTGGGCAGTCTACATCTTGTGGCAGGCAAGGTAGTTAGTGATAACGGCCGGAATTTTGTGGCAGCCATAGCCGTTTCAAAACTCAGACACATACCTTGCTTGGCTCACACCTTGAACCTGGTGGTGCATTGCTTTCTCAATAAATATCTGGAGTTAACAGGCCTGCTCCATAAGGTTCAAAGTCTGTGCTCGCACATCCGCCGGTCGCCGGTACACTCCAGTCGTATGCAGAAGCTGCAGCGATTGCTCCACCTTCCCAAGCACCGCCTAATTATCGATGTTGCAACAAGGTGCAACTCCACCCTGCAGATGGTTGAGCGGCTGTGCAAACAGAGGCAGGCCGTAATGCATCTGTGTGAGGATACACGGGCAGGGACTTTGAGGGCAGACATGGAGTTGACAGGTGTGCAGTGGTCGAAGCTGAAAGATCTCTGTAAAGTCCTTCAGTGTTTTGAGGAATGCACACGCTGGTAACCGCAGACGATGCCATCATAAGCATGAGCATCCCACTTATGCGTCTGCTCATGCAAACTCTGACGCACATTAAGGAGCAAGCGTCTGCAGCGGAGGTAGATGAGGAGGAAGTGGAGGAGGGAAGCCTTGATGACAGTCAGCCATTGTCTGCTCCGGGACATCTCCTGGACAAGGTGGAGGAAGAAGAGGAAGAGGAGGAGGATGATGATGGGGATGATTATTTAGGGGAGGAGGATGCTTTTCGTGGGGCAAGAGAAAATGTTGGTGTGGCAAGGTCTGGTACAGGGTTTGTGTGTGACTGGAGGGATGTGGACTTGCCAGAAAGTGCTCCTCCACCCAGCACTCACAGTGCATCATTGACACCGGGAACATTGGCCCACATGTCAGATTATGCCTTGCAGATCCTAAAAAGGGACCCCTCATTGCCAAAATGATGAACGATGACGACTACTGGTTGGCCAGCATCCTGGATTCACGCTATAAAGGCAAATTCCAAAACATAATGCCACAGGAGAACCTTGACCTAATATTGGCTAACAAACAAGCATCTCTGGTAAACCAGTTGGTTGAGGCATTCCCAGCACACAGCAGCGGTGATGGTTCTTACACGAGCCGTAGGGGCCGGGGGCAGCTTGGAAGAGTTGTTCGTGGTGCGCACATCAGAAGTGGCGTTGGAGACAGGGGTTTCATGACCATGTTGTGGACTGATTTTTCAAGTCCTGCTCACACGACTGGTAATACTGCATCGATTGAAAGTGACAGGAGACAGCAGTTGTCAACTATGGTTACAAACTACTTCTCGTCCCATATAGATGTTCTCCCGCACAGGTCTTTCCCATTTGACTATTGGGCCGCTAAACTGGACACCTGGCCTGAATTGGCACAATACGCCTTACAGGAGCTCGCTTGCCCAGCTGCAAGAGTCTTCAGTGCAGCTGGATCAATCCTGACAGAAAAAAGGACCCATCTGTCGAACCAAAATGTGGATGATCTAACGTTCATTAAAATGAACCATGCATGGGTTTCCAAGGATTTTGTCCCACCTTCCCTTGATGACACCTCAGTTGCCAGAAAAATGACTTGCTTTGGTCCTCCTCTTCCTCGCACTTGCCCAATTTCGCCTTTTGCAGCAGCTGAATGTTCAACATCAACATATGCCATTTTGTAAACCTCCCTAACTGTGCTGCCTCCCCCCCATGGCCGGGGTCACCACCTAGTGCACCCAACTGTGCGAGTGCCGTTGCCCTGGACAGGTGGGTGCGCTGACTCTTGGGCGTGGGCACTGGCACAGGGTCCCTCATAGTACAATCAAGTGTCTCTGATGGTGGGGGTGCACACCCGCCATCAGACACACCGCTGTACTATGAGGGGCCCAGTGCCAGTACCGACATCCACTAGTGTGCCCCCCTTGCTTGGGCAGGGCCACAGCAATTGCAATGTTTACCTCTCCCTGCTCCTCCGCTGTGTAGTCTGGGCTGTCAAATCCTTCACTGGGACTGCCACTACAAATTTGTTGAACTGATAGATGATGGTTAAGATGTAGCTATGCCCTGTCCCGCTGGCCGGGCTCTAGCTTCAGATGATCAATGACTTCCATTTCTTATGGACCTCGACTCACAATGACATGCAGTCGTGGTTTACCATCAGCTTTCACAGTTTTCCTACTCACAGACGCGTGACATTCCGGCGCACATTTATAAATGTGCCCTCTCATGCTAATCCCATAGAATCGCCTATAGAATTTGATGGAGATGAGTAGCGCTGATGGGATCAACGGTACTGCGATACAGCAACACTTTCTTCACAAAGTTGTTTTCGCTGTCTCCACACACAAATTAATTGAGGGTCAGCATCGCCTCAGAAAATTGTGACGGCAGTTTTTCCCGTGATTGTTAATTCCCAGATTTCTGCAATCACTAGACTTTATGTCAGTAATTGTATGCATCTTATTTCCTATGTCGGAGAGGCTGGACAGTCTTACTGAGACAGAAATATACATGAAGATTTAAAAATACCACCAAAAGTGGTATTTTCTACTTTTTAGATTGTTGTCTAATCCATACTGAGAACACAGAGATTTTAAATGTTTAAACTATGCTCTATATACCTACTATCCAGTGATAATGTACCATTTCTCACCTTTGTGCAATCACGTCTAATCCATACTAGGCCTGAGACCATCTGAGCCTGCCTCCTGATCTACAGACATAGGTTTTTAATGTGTAAACTAGGCGATACATACCTGTAATCTGGTGATACGTTACCCTTTCTCACCTTTGTCCAATCACGTCTAATCCATACTGGGCCAGAGACCGCCTGAGCCTGCCTCCAGATCTATAGACATAGGTTTTTAATGTGTAAACTATGCTACATATATACGTGTTATCCGGTGAAACTGTACCCTTTATCAACTTTCTACAATGTTGTCGAATCCATATTGGGCCTGAGAACGGCTGCCGAGCTGTTAAGCAAGCTACAGCACCTGTGGTTTGGACACGTAATTTTTTCATTTTGTCAGGAATGCCGGTTAGGCCTAATTCCATAATTGCGGTTGACCTGCACTTACTGGGAAATCATCGTTTGAGGGGAATAATTGGAATCCCAGATCCCCATCACTAACGGTGTTCAGCGGGTTATCAGCACCTGTAAGCGACAAAAGCTGGTCCTTTCAGTGTAGCGCGCATGCAGCCCCGGACATGTAAGGGCATGATAGACCTGTTATTGCTCGATCTCGCGTGCCAGAGCCTCGCGTATCCCTCTAGTAAGCTTGACGCGTACCGCGGGGGCATGCCGGAGTCTCGGTCGTTAACGGAATAAAGCTGAGAAATCGCTAGCACAACTACAAACAGACATACCACACCACACACAGAAACGACAAAGCTTGCAATCTGTCGATCTTTTCTGCAGCTTGTATGGTTGTGGTTTCCCAGGTGGAGTCCAATTAAGCCACAGGCTCCACTCCTGGTGGTGCCCTTTTGGACATTCCTTTAAGGTTCAGCTTTGCAATCATACAGCCCCTGGAAACCAAACACTTTGCCTTCATGGATGCAGTTTGGAGGTTCGTGGGAATAACGTCGCCCCATCGGCAGTTGCCATAATTTATTGGTGGGCAGTCTGACGGTATATGATCGTGTTCGATTTCAGAATTTTTTTTTTTTTTTTGGTTTGTATTTTACATTTTTATTCCAGCCTTTCTTGACTTCTTAAGGGCATGACAAGCCTATATCTGTGTCTCCTCCACCTCCTCCTTTTACTTCTCCACCTCTTTTCTCAATGTAGTTGCCCTTTTCCATATGTTATTTTTGTCTTCTGAGCATTTTGTCTGCTTTGGGACACCTTTAAAGGTGTTTTGCAATTGTTTTCTATGTGTTTGTATGTGTTTGTGTTTGCCTGCCATTGTTTTGAATGGGGTTCGAAGGTGTTCTTCGAACGTTCGACGAACATTCGACGAACTTGCCTCCTGTGCGACGAACCAAAACACTAGCGGGGTGGCTCAACTCTACTCCTGATATATCGAAGTGCATTGTTAATGTTTAAACTATGCTATATATACCTGGTATCTGGTGATACTGTACCCTTTCTGCCAGGAAGTCCTCATCCAACCAACACTCTAAGTGTATCATTGACACCTGGAACATTGTCCCACATGTGTGATTATTTCTTGTGGATCTTCTTGTTATATTGTGGTGTGATCCATCCTGAGCATGTGAGTGTCTATGGGTTACTACTGCAATTTAGATGTACATTTAAAAATTACCCCAACACTGTATACAGCTCTACGCTTGGGATACATTACCCATTTACTGCTTGTTATATTCTGGTCTAATCCAAACTGACCAAGTGAGAGTTATTTTCTGACTGTGGAAATAAATACTGAAATTGACAACAATGACACCTACACTGTGTACAGCTGTACTCTTGAGATCCATTATCGTTTTACGGCTTTTTAGATTGTGTTGTAATCCAATACTGAGCCTGAGAGCTTCTGTGTGTCCCTCCTCAAATATCTACGGAGATGTAGAATGTTTAAACTATACTATATATACCTGCTATCTGATGATACTGTACACTTTGTCTAATTTTTATATTCTTGTCTAATCCATACTGAGCCTGTGAGCATCTCTGTGTGACTGATGGAATATATAGGGAGATTGACAATTATCCTTTGACTGAATAGAGCTGTATGCTTCTGATACAGTGCCATATATCTGATGTTATTTTGGGTCTATTTTCTGCAAAATTTTGAAGTTTGGTGGAAGAGGCTGCAGACGTGGGCGTGGGGGGGCCAGCTGGTGCTGATGGTGGTGGTGCATCTGCTGGTAGTGGCAAAAGCACAATAGCAGCTAAGGCAGGAGGTGTTGAGCCTGTGTCATGGTCTGGCTCTGGAATGCCTGGAAGGCTACCTTTTCTGGGAGTAGGTTAACCGCTTTTAAAGGCGGAGCATGAGGAACTGGTTTTGGCTTACATTGCCGAAACAGACTCCAGCAAATATGCCCTCCTCTTCTGAAGTTTCAAAAAATGCAAGCACTGAGTCGTCAAGTGCTGGCTCCTGGTCAGGAAGAACCCCTTTCCTTGTGTCCTTCACCCCCACCAAAAGTGAATGATGCAGCAGGCCACACTTCACATTAGTCCATGTAACTCTTTCTATCATACCATGCCTGGGTTATCAAGTCAAATCGTGAAATCCCAAGTCCAAGATGAATCAGACATGGAGTGTGGGTGGCCAGCCAGGGCAGTGGGGTTAATAGGTACCGAGCCGATGTCTCACAGGGATGTGTCACAGTGGTGGTGACCCGTTCAGTGTCCCTGGGCGTCCATGCAAAGGGGTGAATTACGTTTATAGGTGAATGATACATGATGCCACCTGTCGTTTCTGATTAGATTGACCAGCGCTGCAGTGTCACTTCTCTGGGACAGATGTTGTGGTGCAGCTAAGATGTAGAAGCCCTGCACAGGTAGGGCCGTAGTCGCAGGGAAGATGAAAGAGTTGGTAGATGGTGTGCAGTGCAGGATGTAGCAGAGCCGTGCGCCAGGCGCAGGAGAAAGATGACAGATGCAGTCATGCAGTTACTTTACCTGTACTTGGTATGTGCCGCCCAGGACCCAGAGGACAGATGGAGAAGGAGTTGGTCAGCCTGGAAGCCAATTTGGAATTCTCTCTCTGCAGATAGGTAGTGTGGCCTCCGTTCTAGCGCTTATCTGAGTTATTCGCAGTGCTGAGTTCAATGAAGTTCCCCCTGTTGACTCTCTTTTGGAACTTTCTCGTATGGCAGGCAGCCGTAGCCTTTTCCTTCTGGCTCCAACATGTCGATGCTGGGGCCTCCTAGCCTTAGTTGGGTACAGAGCATTTACAACTGCTACTTCCTCCGGTTTCGGCTGCAGGAACGTCAGTGTCCCTACAAACTCGGAGACCAGAATCTGGACCATGTGCTCCAGCTAGGAGTGAGCCTTAACTCTGCTCATCCTCCAGCTCCCCTTCTCACGTCCACACAATTCCCCTTCCCTGCACAGAGTGCCCTAACTTACCTCCTCCCGACCACAGAGGGCAGCTCCTCAGCAGTCAGGTTCAGAGGTCTCCCTGCTGGCCTGGAGTGGGAAATGTGTTGTGTGTTGGTTGAACTGCTAGAGATATCCTTCATTGCTCCCAAGCATGACATCACACTCCCTAGGAAGAAGGTAATGCCACTGTGGGGACCGTACTCCTGGGGACGCCACAAGTGCACTGATGCCCAGCCACTGCTAGATGATTCTGCTGGTACATTGACCCAGACCACTACATTCCCCTCACACTCTACACAGCCAGAATGTGACCCTGAGTAAACTCAGGTTCCCCTTCCCGCATACTATACCACCTTACAAGGTGACAAAGAGGAAGGTGCAGATGAAAGTGCAGGTTCCTTGAGCAGGTGGGGGGCATACTCATGGGCGATGGCACTGGCACAGGGTCCCTCGTAGTACGCAAAAGTGTCTCTGCTGGTGGGAGGGGGAGGGCCACCGCCGTCAGACACACCGCCACAAACTGCCGTACTATGAGGGGCCCTGTGCCAGTGCCGTCGCCAACTAGTGGGCCCCCCCTGCTTGCTCTGGATCACAGCACTTGCAATGTTGAAATACTTACCTCTCCCTGCTCCACTGCCATGACGTCTTCCGTTTGTCCTGACAGTGATATTCTGATCAGAGAGCGCAATGACATCACGTCTGTATGCCCTCTGCCTAAACAGCCATGTGCAGTGAGATGGAAGATGGGGACGACGAGGAGTCCAGACTAGTACAGGGATTCCCTAGCGAGGAGACTTATTTAATTGTTTTCCATGTTGGGACATTTTTTGGGGAGCACTATACTCTGGAGAATAATATATGGGGCCCACCACACACTGGAGCATTCCAAAGGTGGACATCAGACACTGGAGCAGCATTTACAGGGCTCATTATACACTGGAGCATTAGAAATGGGGCCCATTATATATGGAGCATTATTTGGGACCATAAGGCAGTGGAGCTTCATCCATGGAGACCAACATATATTGTAGCATTATGTGGAGCTCATCATATACTGTTTCAAACATTATATGGGACCAATGATTCTGTATGGAGAAATATATGGGCCTCATTACTCTGTATAGCGCACTATGCGGTGCCCATAATACTGTATGGAGTAATATACTGTCCATTTTTGGAGCTATTGGAGAATTTAAAATCGATATCAGTCATGAGATGTAAAAAGTGAAGCATTTTTCATTGTACTATACCACTATTTCTCTACCGTATCGGAGCATGATGAGTTGTGGTATGTGTTAAAGGGGCGCTCTTTGGTCCAGGGCACATGAAAACCTGGAGCCAGCCCTACCCCTCCTCAACTTTAGCCAAATAACCCCCAGTTTTCAGTGCGTAACTATTATTATGAAGTAAATTAAGGTAGACAAGCTTCAGTAATAAAAATTTATGTTTTTGCCGTTCAAATGGGCACTGTAGGTGTGTTTAATGTCCGCCACTCCCTGCCGACTTTGCCTCCCCATTGACTTGCATTGGGTTTCAGTCGGCCTTCGACTTTTCACGATAATCGGCCGATTTCGTTCGACCCGACTTTTGAGAAAGTCGGGTTTCATGAAACCCGACTCGACTTGAAAAAAGGCAAAGTCGCTTATCTCTACTGATTTATGAAAAAAAAATTAAAACCTTTGACGTATCCATACGTTCAGGATAGTAAGTACCTTGGACATATAGATAAGTCATGGAGATCACCACTAGGCGATCAGCTGATTTCATAGCTGACACCAGGCACTCATTGCCATTCCTGACAGATTAACCCTCCTAAGTGCTGCAATTGATCGTTGACATGGCATGATCTAACTAACTTGTGTAATTGCATGAATGACAGTTACAGTATAAAGCATAACAATGCTCCTGCATTGCTATGCTTTATAATTGCGATCAGAGTGCTGAAAGCAAAGTTTCCATAGTAGGGCTGAGTAAAAAAAGGGAAAAAACACTAGTATAAATATATATTTTTTAAATTACAAAATAATAAAAAAAGCATATTGTACCAATAAATAAATATTTTTATGAAAAAAACAAACATAAAAAAGCACACATATTTGATATTGTCACATCAGGAAAGACCCACCCTATATAAATGTTACACCAGTTAACCTCCTCAGTGAACACCGTAAAAAAACTAGGTACAAAATAATGCTTTATCATGATATATAAAATGGAATAAAATCAAAAAGATAAATGTAAATAAAAATGGTAACGCAGAAAATGTCATTTTTCTCCTGAAAAAACAAGCCATCATACATCTCCATCAGTAGAAAAATAAAAAAGTTATAGCTCTCATAATAAAGCGATTAAAAAAATGTTTTCTACAAAATACCATATTTTACTGATTATAAGACTCACCTTTTTTCCCCAAAATTTTGGCGGTGAAAATGGGAGTGCTTCTTATAATGCAAATATACCTTACCGTTACCGTTGTGTTGCTGCAGGCTGGAATGAGGGGATGCCTGGCAGTGCTGCTGGGGTGTCCGGTGCTGCTGCAGGGGTCTTCAGTGTGGCTGGGGGCTCTTTTGATATTTTGTGAAAGGCCAGAACCCCCGCAGTTCCGTGGTTTCCTGTGCAGTGAACTCCGGGAAAATGGCAACCGGGGGGCGGTGCATGCGTAGATGGAAATGTCGGCATCAAGATCTCGGGACATGAGATTTCCTTTCTGCTGCAACTCAAATACCCTTCTTAGGGTTAATGATATTCTTTTTGCTCTTAATCTTTCAAATTGTTCTAAGCATGGAAATATTATATGCCATTTTTACTGCAGCAGTTGTGCATCAAAAATATACAGCCAGACTTTTTTAGTTATCAATAGCATTGGTATATTGCTTTTGCAATATAAGAAGTCCATATGAGGTGGGCAAATTTTCCTGCAATAGTAATGCAGTAATTTTTTTCAGCAGTGAAATATTATACAGCATTTATACTGCTCCAGTTGTGCATTAAAACTAAAAAGACAGACTTGTTTGTTTAGAAATAGCATCACTACATTGATACTGCAGCGTAAGAAGTCTATCTGGGGTAGGCAAATTTTCCTGCAGTAGTAATAATGCAAAGTTTTTCATCGGTTAAATATTATATGGCATTTATCCTGCACCAATTGTGCATCAAAACAAAAAAGCCAGACATGATAGGTTAGAAATAACATCGCTGTATTAATATTATAGCGTAAGAAGCCCATCTGAGGTGGGAAAACTTTGCTGCGATAGTAATACTGCAAAGTTTTTTCATCAGTGGAATATTATATAGTATTTATACTGCTTCAGTTGTGCACCAAAACAAAAAAGGCAGACTTGGTTGGTTAGAAATACCATCATACTGCAGTATTATGAATGAGTCACCGGAGGAGGAAATAACAAAAACACAAGCTAAGTCCAGAAAACCGGAGAGGTTGGTAGCTAGAGGATTGCAGACCCCTGATCCTATTCACCACAACTGACAGTAGCCGTGGGGAGTTCCTACGGTGCCCTAGACCCCTCGTCACAGCCGGAGAGCTAAATAAGCCTAAAGAAAGAAATGGGAAATCTAAACTGACCCAGAGCAGACCCCAAAGCAATAGACAGCCCCCAACATGTTTTGTCAGTGAAAAACAGATGAAAACACAAACACAGACAGAAAGACAGGCTGAGCAAATGATGGGGCCTAACTAACTAGATAGGAAAGGAGAGAAAAGATGCTGGCTGCAATCATGCAAAAAACCCTGCGAAAAATAATGTCCAACTCCTCTGATAGAAAAGGCCCTGAAGTCACTAGACTTCAAAATCACTATATCAGCACTCAGGTATATTCTGAAGACAGAGCAAAGAGATCAACTGATCAGAGACAAAGTAAACAGACAAAATCTCATGGAAAAATAGCAGAGCAAAAACTTAGCTTTTAGTAGACAGGAACTAAACTGGATGCCAGAGCTCAGAGCAGAAAGGATCACCAGCAACCCAGCAGGGCGTCGGCTGCCTTATATCCACTCAGAAATTCCGGATGTCCAATCACACTCCACCTGTTCAGATGACAGGTTCTTCCCATCCAGATCAATTTCACTACCTCCTTTCACCAGCAGAGGGAGTTCATCAGACATCAGAGGTGAAGGAGAAAATGAACTCATAACAGTACCTCCCCCTTGGGCAGGGGTCACCGAACCCTCATCCACGCCACCAGGGCGATCAGGATGGGCCCGACGAAAAGCACGAACCAATCTTTCGGCATGAATATCGGATGCAGAGACCCAAGAATTATCCTCCTGGCCATAACCCTTCCATTTAACCAAATACTGGAGTCTCCGTCTAGCCAGACGAGAGTCCAGTATCTTCTCAACCTCATATTACACATTACCTTCAACCAATACAGGGTCAGGAGGTGCCACCACAGGAACTATTGGCTCAACAAACCTCTTTAACAGAGACTTATGAAACACGTTATGGATCTTGAATGTAACAGGAAGAGCCTATTGAAACGAGACTGGATTAAGAATCTCCAAAATCTTGTAAGGTCCAATAAATCTAGGTTTAAACTTTGGAGAAGCCACCTTCATAGAGATATTCTTTGATGACAACCAAACCATATCACCCACCTTAAACCGGGGACCAATGGTCCTATGCCGGTTGGAAAACCGCTGGGCCTTTTCCTGGGAGAGAGACAACTTATCCACCACTTGGTCCCAGATCTGGTGCATTCTCTCCACCACAGTGTCAACACCTGGGCAGGCAGAAGACTCCACCTGCCCTGAAGAGAATCGAGGATGAAACCCAAAGTTACAAAAAAAAGGTGACATCAAAGTGGCAGAACTAGCTCTATTATTTAAAGCAAATTCGGCCAAGGGCAAAAATGAAACCCAATCATCCTGATCAGCAGAAATAAAACATCTCAAATACGACTCCAAAGTCTGGTTTGTTCTCTCCGTCTGCCCATTGGTCTGAGGGTGAAACGCAGAGGAGAAGGACAACTGAATTCCCAGCTTGAAACAGAAAGTCCTCCAAAATCTAGAAACAAACTGAACTCCTCTGTCAGATACAATGTTCTCAGGAATCCCGTGCAACCGAACCACCTGCTGCAAAAACAAGGGCACCAACTCTGAGGAAGATGGCAACTTAGGGAGTGGTACAAGATGGACCATCTTAGAGAATCTATCACAAATCACCCAAATAATAGTCATTCTGAGAGACAGGCATATCAGAGATAAAATCCATTGAAATATGGGTCCATGGCCTCCTGGGCACCGGCAAAGGCATCAACAACCCACTAGAGCGAGAACAAGGTTTAGACCGGGAGCAAGTCCCACAGGACTGCACAAAATTCCTGACATCACGAGACAAGGCGGGCCACCAAAAAGACCGACTCACCAAATCTCTAGTACCAAAAATACCTGGATAACCAGCCAATGTGGAGCAATGAACTTCAGACATTACTGTCTTCCTCCACTGGTCAGGAACATACAATTTTCCAATGGGACAACACTCAGGTTTGTCCTCCTGAAACTCTTCCAGAGCACGTCTCAAATCGGGCGAGATGGCAGAAAGAACTACTCCCTCACCTAAGATGGTAGCAGGCTTGGTCACAGTAGGAGAATCAGCAAAGAAACTCCTAGAGAGGGCGTCTGCCTTGACATTCTTAGTGCCCTGAAAAAAAGAGACCACAAAATCAAAACGTGTGAAAAACAAGGCCCACCTAGCCTGTCTAGGATTCAAGCGTTTGGCCGACTCCAGGTAAATCAAATTCTTGTGGTTAGTAAGGACCACGACTTGATGTTTAGCTCTCTCCAACCAATGTCTCCACTCTCAAATGCCCATTTCATGGCTAACAGTTCCCGATTCCCCACATCATAGTTACGTTCGGATGGGGAGAACTTTCAGGAAAAGAAAGCACAGGGATTAATTTTAGATGTTACAGGATCTTTTTGGGACAGAACAGCTCCTGCACCAATCTCAGAAGCGTCCACCTCTACCTGAAACGGGAGTGAGACATCAGGTTGCCGCAAGACCGTAGCAGAAGTGAACCTTCGCTTCAGCTCCTGAAAGGAAGAAACAGCCTCCGGAGACCAATTCAGCACATCAGCACCCTTCTTAGTCAAATCAGTCAATGGTTTGGCAATACCAGAAAAATTAGCTATAAATTTACGATAAAAATTAGCAAAACCCAAAAACTTCTGGAGGGCCTTCAAAGAAGTGGGCTGTACCCAATCATAAATGGCCTGTACCTTGGCCGGGTCCATTTCAATAGTTGATGGAGACAAAATAAATCCCAAAAATGAAATCCTCTGTACCCAAAAAGGCATTTCGATCCCTTGACATACAGGGAATTCTCCCTCAAAATCCGGAACACAGTCCAAACATGTTCCACATGAGAGTCCCAATCCCTGGAAAAGATCAAAATATCATCCAGATAGATGATCAAAAATTTATCCACAAAGTCTCGGAAAATATCATTCATGAAGCACTGGAAGACAGAAGGGGCATTAGTGAGCCCAAAAGGCATCACCAGGTACTCAAAATGTCCCTCCGGAGTATTAAACGCCGTCTTCCATTCATCCCCATGCTTAATGCGAATAAGATTATACGCCCCCCTGAGGTCAAGCTTGGTAAACCAGCAAGCACCTTTAACTCTGGAGAATAGATCAGAAATCAGGGGTAATGGATGCTGATATTTAACAGTAATTTTGTTGAGGGAACGATAGTCAATACAAGGCCTTAATGAACCATCTTTCTTGGCCACAAAAAAACCCCCAGCACCTAAGGGTGAAGAGGGTGGTCTAATATGACCCTTCTCCAACGACTCCTTAATATAGGATCGCATAGCCTCGTGCTCGGGTACAGATAAATTGAAAAGTCGACCCTTGGGAATTTTACACCCAGGGCTCAGCTCAATTGCACAGTCATAACTCCTATGAGGAGGCAAAGATGCAGACTCATTCTCACTAAATACATCATAAAAATCAGCCAAATAGTCAGGAACATCATGCGACTGGGGAGAGGTGGAGAAAACAGGAGCGCCACTAAGGGCACACCGACAACCCCAACTCACCACAGACAAAGATTTCCAATCCAAAATTGGATTATGGATTTGCAACCAGGGAAACCCCAGAACAATGTTATCATGCAAATTATGCAACACCAAAAATCTGCAATTTTCTTGATGGTCTGGGGCAACCCGCATTACCACCTGGGTCCAAAACTGAGGTTTATTCTTCGCCAAAGGAGTAGCATCAATACCCCTCAAAGGGATAGGCGTCTGCAGAGGTGTCATAGGAAACCCACAACGTTTAGCAAAATCCAAGTCCATCAGGTTCAGAGCTGCTCCCGAATCCACAAAAGCCTTAGCGGAAAATGTGGACAGGGAGCAGATTAGAGTAATTGCCAGAAGAAACTTAGGTTGAACACCACCCACTGCAAATGTGTGTGCAAAACGTTTCTCTCATTTAGGGCAGACAGAAATAATATGAGAGGCATCTCACAAAAAAACACAGCTTATTACGCCTTCTGAACTCCTGATGTTGCACCCTAGACAAAACTCTATCACATTGCATAGGTTCAGACATTTGTTCAACAGGTGGCAACACCTCTCGTCCAGTTTTGCATTCACGCAAACGCCGATCAACCTGAATGGCTAATGACATAGAATCGTCAAGACCAGAGGGAACAGGAAATCCCACCATAGTATCTTTTACAGTTTCTGACAAACCCTTCCGAAAGAGAGCTGCCAAGGCACCATCATTCCAGGTAGTAAGGACCGCCCACTTTCGGAATTTTTGACAGTACAACTCTGCAGAATCCTGACCCAGGCTCAATGCCAACAGGGCCTTTTCAGCCTGATCAATAGCATTAGGTTCATCATACAACAACCCCAAGGCTTGAAAGAATGTGTTCACATTAGTTAGAATAGGATCATCAGGGTTTAAAGAAAACGCCCAATCCTGGGAATCGCCGCGTAGCAAAGAGATGACAATTTTAACCTGCTGCGCGGAGCTCCCCAATGAGTTAGGCTTCAAGGCAAAAAATAATTTACAATTATTCTTAAAATTCAAAAATTTAGACCGATCCCCAAAAAACACATCAGGAGTAGGGATCTTTGGTTCAGCAGCATGTGAATGAACAAGATAGGCGGAAATTCCCCGCACTTCAGCAGTGAGCTGCTCCACACGTTCAGACAATGGCTTAATCTCCATTGAGAAAAAATTCCCCCTACGGCCCCAGAGAAATAGAGGAAAAAATATACACAAAAAAAAAAATTCTGACATCTTTTTTTTTTTTTTACAATTCTTTCCTGCTATTGAGTACCCTAGAATCTGTGGTATGGCTGGTGATTCTGCTATGAATGAGTCACCGGAGGAAGAAAAAACACAAGCTAAGTTTAGAAAACCGGAGAGGTTGGTAGCTAGCGGATTGCAGACCCCTGATCCTATTCACCACAACTAACAGTAGCCGTGGGGGGTTCCTACGGTGCCCTAGACCCCTTGTCACAACCAGAGAGCTAAATAAGCCTAAAGAAAGAAATGGGAAATCTAAACTGCCCCAGAGCAGACCCCAAAGCAATAGACAGCCCCCAACATGTATTGTCGGTGAAAAACAGATGAAAACACAAACACAGACAGAAAGACAGGCTGAGCAAATGATGGGGCCCAACTAACTAGATAGGAAAGGACAGAAAAGATGCTGGCTGCAATCATGCAAAAAACCCTGCGAAAAATAATGTCCAAGTCCTCTGATAGAAAAGGCCCTGAAGTCACTAGACTTCAAAATCACTATATCAGCACTCAGGTATATTCTGAAGACAGAGCAAAGAGATCAACTGATCAGAGACAAAAATGGAGTTCAGCCCGTCCCAACCAGGGCAGGCTGAACACAAACACTAAGTAAACAGACAAAATCTCATGGAAAAATAGCAGAGCAAAAACTTAGCTTTTAGTAGACAGGAACTAAACTGGATGCCAGAGCTCAGAGCAGAAAGGATCACCAGCAACCCAGCAGGGCGTCGGCTGCCTTATATCCACTCAGAAATTCCGGATGTCCAATCACACTCCACCTGTTCAGATGACAGGTTCTTCCCATCCAGATCAATTTCACTACCTCCTTTCACCAGCAGAGGGAGTTCATCAGACATCAGAGGTGAAGGAGAAAATGAACTCATAACAGTGCAGTGTAAGAAGTCCATCTGAGATGGGCAAATTTTCAAGCGATACTAATCCTTCTAAGTTATCTCAACAGGGATATATCCTACATAATTTAAAATCAGTAAGGCATGTGGTAAGGGTCATGGAAGTGGATATGATGCTGATGGTGTGCACAGAGACCATAGCCGTGGGCAAGATGAAACTTTGCCTGCTACAGGAGCACAACAAACACACACATCATGTCGACCCAGTTTCCTGTCCCACTTTGTAGGGGGACATGAAACAACATTCTTGAAGCCTGACCAGTGTGAAAAGGTTGCTGGATGGATAAGAGATAATGCTTCCCAGTCACTTTGACAGCACCACCTTGTCTTCCACACGGTCCGGTCTCAGTAGCCATTATTCTGGACCACACCCTGATCCTATTTACTCCCATCATGCTGAGTGCCCAGAGACAAGTGATTCCACACTTTAACACTCCAAAGAGCTCTTCACATTTCCATTTATAGATTCTGGCCTTTTGACCTGCCCTTTTCAAGCAGGACATGAGGAGATCATATATAGCAATGCCCAAATATTTGAGCAGCCATGATGGGAAAATGTAATTACTGTCGCAAGAGGTGAATGATGATGGCACACAATTGCCAACAAGTAATTGTGTTAAGTCGGAAAATCCGGAGAAGGACCAGGATGCGGAAGTGAAAGATGAGATGGTGGACGATGAAGTCACTGACCAAACCTTACAAGGTGACATTGACATGCAAAGAGAGTACAGAAGTGCACAGAGGGAGGGATCCACAGCATCAAAACAGTCAGAAAGAGGCAGCAGGATGGTCAAAGACAGAAGTCGGGCATGTGTCCTCCAGAGTACCAAAATGGGTGAAATTGCCAAGCCAAGGTTTAGGTGTTCCCGAGACTTGTGCTTTTATAAAGACACGCGAGTTAATCCAAAAAAGGCCAATTGCAATATCTGCCATGCCAGCATCAGCAGGGGTAGCACAACTATCAGCCTGACTACCACCAGCATGCTCAGGCACATGATAGCAAAGCACCTGACTAGTTGGGCCGAACCCCAAGGAACAGAAACAATGTCGGTAGGTGACATCACTTGCTCATTCCTTGTTATATATGCAATTCAATCCCCTGTCCATGATGCAGGCGAAGATGCCTCCCATTCTGCGCCTGTCATTGCATCATTTCACACTTGTAACCACCTTTAGCAACCATGCCCACATCCTTGTCCCAATGCAGTGTTCAGTTGTCCCTACCCCAGTCTTTGGAACGCAAGTGTAAATACACAGCCACCTACACACAGGCCACAATATTAGATAACCACATTTCCAGACTGCTTGTCATAAAAATGTTGCCACTTAGACTTCTGGAGACTGAAGCTTTCTGTAACCTCATGACGGTGGCCATCCCTCAGTACTCAGTCCCCAGCCACCACTATGTTGTCCCTGCCTTACACATGCACGTGTACATAACATCAGCTATGCCCTGACCAATGCTGATACTTGGAAGGTCCACTTAACCACAGACACATGGACAAGAGTTTGTGGCCAGGGACACTACATTTCACTGATAGCACACTGGGTGAACACTGTTGAAACCGAGACCCAGTTGGACACTGTGATGGAACACATGCTACCGACACTGAGGATTATGGGCCCTGTTTTAGTAAGAGTTTCCCTCACCTTCTACAGTAGTTCCTCCACCTCCTTCTTCCTTATCATCTCCGAAATGTCAACATTAGTCTCAAGCTGGAAGCACTGCAGCACTCCCTAGGTCAAGCAGGAGCAGGCTCTGCTGAAACTAATCTGCTTAGGTGATAAACCCCACACTGTCGTGGAGTTGTTGAAAGATCTAACAGACCAGACTGATTTCTGGCTGTCAACCCTGAACCTACAACCAGACATGATCATGTGAGACAGTGGCCTTAACCTGGTGGCAGTTCTGAAGCTTGGCAACCTCGCACCAGTACCATGTCTGGCCCATGTGCTCAACCTAAAGGTTCAGTGGTTTCTCAAAACCTTCCCAGATCTTCCTGAGCTACTTGTGAAAGTATGCTGTGTGTGTGTCCATTTCCGCAAGTCAGCAACAGGTGTCGCCGCCCTGCCAGTTATGCAGTAGCATTTGTAACTTCCAGCTCAACCACTGGTGTGCGATGTCACCATGAGCTGGAACTCTGCATTACATATGTTAGCTAGGCTTTGTGAGCAGCAGAGGGCAGTAGTTGAACATGAGCTACACCATACCCATTGGTATTCTGGTCAGCCTCCTCACATAAGAGCTGAAGAGTGAGCATGGATGCCTGACATCTGTATGGTTCTCCAAAACTTTGAGGACTCGACCAAGATGATGAGCAGCGATGATACCTTAATCAATATCACCAACCTGCTTTTCTGTTTACTGAAACACTCGCTGCTCACAATAAAAGAGGGTGCTTTGCAGGCAGAGCAAGTTGAGATGGAGCAAGAAACTATACTGGGTGATGCTACACAGCTCAGTCTCATCTCATCTTCTCAACACGGCTTGGGTGATAGTGAGAATGAGGAGAAGGAACAGGAGAGGCATGCCTGTGCTACAGACGGTACTACCCACACCACCTTGTATCCCATCTGTTCAGTATGCATGGTTTGAAACAAAGAGGACAAGGAGGAAAGGAGGAGAATGAGGAGGACAATATAAACATTGCATGGGCATTACCAGTCTAGGATGCCTACTCCTTAATAATGGCAAAAATATCTGAGGCCCTCTACTGCGTCTTTTCAAAGGGGTATTAGAGTTCCTACTAAATTTTGTCATCCCTTGCATTTTTAGTGCATGGGCATTACCAATCTTAAGTTACCCACTCCTTAATAATGGGAAAAAAAATGTTTCCTGAGGCCCTCCACTACGTCTCTTCAAAGGAGTATTGAGTGCCTTCTTCTAATTTTTGGCATCCCTTGCACTTAGTTCATATGCTTTAACAGTGTTGGAGACCCACTGCTTAGTAATAGTAAAAATGCTTTTCTGAGGCTCCACCTTCTAGTTCGGGAACATTTTTGGAAACTAAAATAGCCAGCGGGTTCTATTAGTATATGATCCAGTGCCTTGTTGTGGGCTGTCAGGTGGTCATCACATAGACAGTTCTCTCCCTGCATACAGGATTTGACAGCCAGGACAGGAGATTTTGTTCAGTAAGTACAGACGATTCTGGTCTCTTCATATCAGGCTGAGTAGATGCGAAATGCTCCTCTATAGGAACAGGGTTGATGAAATAACAGTCCTTGGTGCTGCTATTTTAAACTAATTGCTTTTTTCAGGGCTAATTCAAGGTGGGTCACATGCAACAAACAATATCTTCAGGGCCAGTTCAAGTCTCTTTTATGATCTACAATAATACCGCTCTTATCTGCAATTTGTCTACGGTGTGGTGTGACACTAGATATAGCGTATGATTGGCATCCAGTCAGGGATTATTGTGCTATAAACTTTAAGCCTAGCTGCTGCTTTTTTCCATGCACTCATTTAACTATTCATGCTTTTGCAGTGATCTATACTCAGAAATTAATCAAAGCTGATAGTGTTACTTGTGTTCCTCCAGAGGTTGTTGCTGCCACATGCACGGAAATATCTTTTCAGGGCCAGTTCAAATCCCTGTTCTACAATAATTCCGCTTTTATGTCCAATTCATCTATGATGAGGTGTGGCACTAGGTATAGCTGTCAAGGGAAGCAAGGGGAAAACAGGAGATAAGGAACCTGGGCCTCTGAACTGCCCCTCAGACTACGGGGTGTCCTGTCTTTTCTTAACTCAGGGGTACCCTTGATGGTAGAGAGGCCTGAGTCACTGACCTGTCCCTATCTCCTATCCAGCCCTGAGATAAACCCCCCAACTCCCACCACAGGAGGTGAACCATAATGGATAGCCACAGATAAAGAAAGACAGGGACTAAAGTAAACTGCATCGCAAAGCAAACTATCAGGACGACAATATGTGTGTGAGGACAACACAATGCAAGTAGGGAAATTAACAAACATCAAAGTATACTTCACTAAACTTCTAAATAAAGATTGGAGTATCAACAGCTACTCCAACACAGGACTGGTATTCAAGAGACATGCAAATGCTATAGTGAGCATCCAGGAATGGTCTGAGCCATGCTTAAAGGGAGAAGGCATTCCCAGCAGCTTAAGCCACTAATGAAAAAGTTAACTCCTGCCAAGCTGAACATAAGTCAACAAACCACCGCCAACGCCGCAACTCAGGCTGAGCAAAAGGAAGGTCTAAGGGTCCTTTTTCACTTAGTGATGCACCAGTGATCCCGACAATGATACGACCTGGTAGGGATTGCTGGTGCGTCGCTAATTGATCGCTAGTAAGCTGCCTAACAGGCAGATCTCTTCAGCGATGCAGCAACGATCCAGTGATCAAACACAGTGATGCGCACTGGCCAGTGGGACGCCGATGATGAAAAAATGGCCCAGGACATTCCTGCATGATCAGCGATATCCAGCGGGTGGGCTGGTCGCTGTTGCATTTTAGATGTAGCAGTGTCGCAATAGCGATCTCGCTAGCGATCTCACTATGTGAGACGGGGCCTCAAGTATGCACAACAGACTCCCCAGTGTGAACAGTGTCCGAAGCTGGCATGACAATAGCGTATGACAAGCATCCACTAGAGGATTGTTGCATTATAAATTTTAAGCCTTGCTGCTGCTTTTTTTCATGCACTCATTGACTGTTTCATGCTTTTTACGGTGATCTGAACTCAGAAATTCATCAAAGCTGGCATTATTACTTGCATTCCTCCAAAGTTTGTTGCTGCCACGTACAAGAAAATTTCTTTTCAGGGCCGGTTCATATCCCTTCTATATTATGCAATGATATTGCTCTTGTCTTCAATTCGTGTAGGGTGAGGTGTAGTAGTAAGTATAGCATATGACAGGCATCTAGTCAGGGATTATTGCCTTATAAATTGTAATCTTTGCTGCTATTTTTTGCAATGCACTTCTTGACCGATTCATGTGTTTTATGATCATCTGTACTCAGAAATTCATCAAAGTTGGCAGTGTTACTAGTTTTACTCCACAGTTTGTTGCTGCCAGGTACAAGAAAAGAAATTTCAGGGTTGATTCAAATCCCTTCTATTTTCTACAATAATACCGCTCTTATCTGCAATTCATCAACAGTGATATGTGGCAGTAGGAATAGCTTATGACAGGAATCAAGTCAGTGATCATTGACCAATTTTTTTAAGGTGATCTGTACTCAGAAATACATTAAAACATGCAAAATTAACTGATTCAATGTGTCTATTCACACTTTCTCTGTAACATCTGGTAGTGGTGGGAGAGTTTATGCTACTGGAGCTAGAATTATCACTTCTGAACTCTCCAATGCTTTGTTTCCATCTATTTCTAGGTGCTTTTTGAAGTATGTTTGGGGTTATTGTCCTGCTGAAAGACCCACGATGCAAACCCAACTTTTTGATCTTGGCACTACATTGTGGCCCAAAATCCTTTGGGAATCTTCACATTTAATGATGCCTTGCACACAGTCATGCACATTAGCAGAGAGGATGTGGAGGGCATAAAGGAATATATGTGTCATCGCTCATCTCAATCAAAGCAGCATAATATAGCCTTTAACAGTGACACCATTATCAGAGCAGAATTTATAATCCGCCAATAACAACTATTTCTGTTTTGCTCCCAAATACCATAACTCACTGTACCACAGCAGAAAAACTTCTTACAGTTTTTTTTAAAACATGAACAGTCAACCTTTGCTTTTGGTAGACATCATCCAGGAGGAAATGAATAACATGATTGCCATTCTATGTTGCAGGCTTTGCATGTGATAGGGACACTGTCCATTGTTGTAGTCCTCTGAGCCAAGGAAAATCTCAGGGTGGCAATCTGATGGAGGAGCAAAAAGAGCTGGCCTTTTCACATACAGAGGCACCTATTGACTGACTTATGTATCATGATGAAGATGATGATTAGAATGATGATGTTGTGTAGGAAAAACCTGGGAAGCAGACAGATGTGATGAGAAGTACATGTCATCAGAGGAGTAGGCTGTTAGCATTGACGATACACAGTGCGGGAGACGTGTATCAGAAACTTTTTCTGGGACCAAAATCAGCTTTTCTTGCAGTAAGCACTGTAGCAGGTAAATGACACATGTACTGTTGCTGGAGGAGGATCTACAGCACTTGAAAGTTCTGGTTGCAGTGTCGCTAGTCATACTTAAAGACTTTTTGTGTGTGTTCTTTTGTATGCTGCTGCCAGGTGATTATTTGGCACTCTGCAGGAGCTATGGCTCTCCATCAGCACATGAAGCAAAATCACTCATTCATTTGGCAACATTTGTCTTTCTATCAGCCAAGCTGCGTAATTAAATAGCACCTGTTTTGTGTCATCATCACCACCATCATCCTTTTCATCCTCTTCTACTGCAGGCAGTACTCCAAGTACACCTCCTCCTTTTCCATTTAAATGGAAATATTCATCTCTGATTGTGTATTGGATAAACAGTCATATGCATCCAGTCATCCACTGGCTAAGCCATCTAAATAATAGCTGGAGGTGCAGTCGCTGCCTTATCAGTTTGTAGATTCTGCTGCCTTTTGAGAAAATATGGAGTGTGCTCGATATCACTAAACCATACCAATCTGCCATTATTTCTAGCAGAAAGGAGTTCCCGCTTTAAGTTTTAATGTGCTGGCAGCTCTATGGACTTGTCTTTGTACTCCAAAGTGTACTGCACTATTAATATGTGGAGTAGCAACTATGGCCATGGAGTTCTGGAGGCTACAGTCTCTATACTTGTCAACCTTGGCTGCCGGGATCCTCGATTCCCCTACACTGTTCTATTGTGGCCATCTACCTATGTATTAAAATACATCTTTGGGCACAACATTTTTTTGTACTGTATTTTATGCATTATATTTCAGTATATTGTCCATGCTAACTAGGATTTGTTTTTCTCATTTTTGTTCAGCTATATGATACTATTAGTCATATCTTTCTTGCCTCTATATTGCAAAGGTATTTCTGGCCTATTTTGACCTAATTTAATATTATTGTATTGGCGGTTAGAGTTGAGCGATACCAGCCGATACTTGAAAATATCGGATCGGAATGGATCGGCCGATCTTAAAAAAAAGTATCGGTATCGCCGATTCCGATACCGGGAACCAATGCAAGTCAATGGGGCCAAAATATCGGAATTAAAAAAAAACCTTTCTTTCCTTGTAGGTTAATTCTACATGAAGAAAAACAACTAAGAATAATGTAGAATGTATTGTGGGAGGTGGAGGAGACATTAAAGCCATAGAGGTTTAGCCCAATCAAATGGAATAGCAGGAATTAAACTTTTTTTTTAAAGATGTTAGGAGTTACAAAGATATTGACTATGTTAGCCTCATTTATATTTTGCCAGACATGTATGTCTTCTTCTTCTTTCTTCTTCTTTCTTATTCTTCTCCCTTTTTTTTACCTTCTTCTTCTTCTTATTCCTTTTTTTACATTCTTCTTCTTCTTCTTCCTCCTTTTTTTACATTCTTCTACTTCCTTTTTTTACATTCTTCTTCTTCCTTTTTTTACATTCTTCTTCTTATTCCTTTTTTTACATTCTTCTTCTTCTTCCTTTTTTAAATTCTTCTACTTCCTTTTTTTACATTCTTCTTCTTCTTCTTCCTTTTCTTACATTCTTCATATTCTTCTTATTCAACAATTATTATTCTACATATTCAACTTCTTCATCTTCTTCCTATTCTTCTTCATCATATTCTTGTTTGTGTCAGGCATTCCTGTAGTTGTTATCTGGAAAAGTTAGAAGTTTACACCTTCCGTTCTGCCTGTCACAAAAGATTTACAACAGGATTTGTCCGCGTTCAGTTTGGCCTGCAGCAGCAGGCCTTTTCCAGGGGCACCACGAGGAGGAACGGACTCACCCCCATACACTGCTTAGTCTTCTTCTGCTTATAAATAAGATAATATCATTTGCTCAGAGTATTAGTCTTATGCTTAATGTTCTTCTGCTTTGTTTTTTTTATGCTTCTTGGTCTTCTCTCTCTTGTTGTTCTGCATCTTGGTGGTTGTCTTCCTGTTCTTTGTCCTCTTGAACCAGCTGACGGTACTGGCACCGGGAGGGGCAGCAGAAGGAACAAGAGCCAATGGCACTACCGAGGACCAGCTGACGGTGCTGGAACCCGGTTACTAAGCAGGAGGTACCTGTGCTACAAAGCACTACCAAGGACCAGCAGACGTTGCCGGAACTCGGATACCGAGATGGAGGCACCTAGGCCAAAGGCTCTGACGAGAACCAGCTGACGGTGCTGGAACCCGGAGGGGTAGCATAAGCTGCAAGAGCAAATGGAAATAGCGAGGACCAGCTGACAGTGCTGGCACCCGGAGGGGCAGCAGAAGGAATAAGAGCCAATGGCACAACCAAGGACCAGCTGACGGTGCTGGAACCCGGTTACTAAGCAGGAGGTACCTGTGCTACAAAGCACTACCAAGGACCAGCAGACGTTGCCGGAACTCGGATACCGAGATGGAGGCACCTAGGCCAAAGGCTCTGCCGAGAACCAGCTGACGGTGCAGGAACCCGGAGGGGTAGCATAAGCTGCAAGAGCAAATGGAAATAGCGAGGACCAGCTGACAGTGCTGGCACCCGGAGGGGCAGCAGAAGGAATAAGAGTCAATGGCACAACCGAGGACCAGCTGACGGTGCTGGAACACGGTTACTAAGCAGGAGGTACCTGTGCTACAAAGCACTACCAAGGACCAGCAGACGTTGCCGGAACTCGGATACCGAGATGGAGGCACCTAGGCCAAAGGCTCTGACGAGAACCAGCTGACGGTGCTGGAACCCGGAGGGGTATCAGAAGTTACCCCTGAAAAGCAAAGTTGGCATGCCGCAAGCTGGCCGCAGTTACCGAATCACACAGTCCTACAGGGGGTGCTTGTCCTACTGGCACTATGGAACAAGCCTTTCTTACCAGAACCCGCAGTCCACATAGGAAGCACCTAAACTGCTGGCACCCTAGCCTCGGCTAACCCAACCGCAACACGACATGGCAACTTGGGGTGGCAAACTGACATTGACACTTCCCGGAAACAGCAGGCAGGGCTGGAACCAAGCTGGGCAGGAGGGAGTACCCGTGCCAAAGTCAGTTATGAGCAGCAACTGGCGATGTTGGAGCCCAGGACAAGCACTTAGCAGGCTGAGGCCTGATGTGCTGTCAATTGGGAGGCAGCAGGACAGATTGCCATCAAAACAGCAGGGGAACAGCTGACGTTACTGAACCCCACAAACACAGGAGCTAGTGTTTTACTCTGTGAAGACGGCACTTCCGAGCAACAACTGGCTGTGTTGAAGCCCAGGGACAAGCACGGAGCAGGCTGAGGCTGCATTGAAGAAATTTTAAGATCGGTTGTAGACTACTAATTTGAACCAAGCTCCACTTAGGCCTGTGGCTTCACTGATTTTCGTATTTCCCCTGTCCTCCAACCCCGCCAGTTACAGCTCCGAAGTGGCGTCTGCACAATCCACACTTGTTCCTGTGTTACAGGTGTTCAGTCCGGTCAGTTAATCCCCTGATGTGTGTCCGGCAATGTCGCCTGCTCTGTCCACATTCCCATAATGGGAATGTGGACAGAGCAGGCGACATTGCCGGACACACATCAGGGGATTAACTGACCGGACTGAACACCTGTAACACAGGAACAAGTGTGGATTGTGCAGACGCCACTTCGGAGCTGTAACTGGCGGGGTTGGAGGACAGGGGAAATACGAAAATCAGTGAAGCCACAGGCCTAAGTGGAGCACGGTTAAAAATCAGTAGTGGTATGACTGTGTAGGCAGCAGGAGACTTTGCCATCTACACAGCAGGGGATCAGCTGACGTTACTGAACCCCACTGAGACACGGGAGCAAGTGTCTCTTTCCGTGTGGACGGCACTTCCGAACTACAACTGGCTGTGTTGAAGCCCAGGAAATAGGAGGGTGTAGGCAGAGGCCTACTGTATTTTGAAAGAGGTGACAGCAGGAGAGACTGCCATCCACAAAGCAGGGGATCAGCTGACGTTACTGAACCCCACTGAGACACGGGAGCAAGTGTCTCTTTCCGTGTGGACGGCACTTCCGAACTACAACTGGCTGTGTTGAAGCCCAGGAAATAGGAGGGTGTAGGCAGAGGCCTACTGTATTTTAAAAGAGGTGACAGCAGGAGAGACTGCCATCCACAAAGCAGGGGATCAGCTGACGTTACTGAACCCCACTGAGACACGGGAGCAAGTGTCTCTTTCCGTGTGGACGGCACTTCCGAACTACAACTGGCTGTGTTGAAGCCCAGGAAATAGGAGGGTGTAGGCAGAGGCCTACTGTATTTTGAATAAGGTGACAGCAGGAGAGACTGCCATCCACACAGCAGGGGATCAGCTGACGTTACTGAACCCCACTGAGACACGGGAGCAAGTGTCTCTTTCCGTGTGGACGGCACTTCCGAACTACAACTGGCTGTGTTGAAGCCCAGGAAATAGGAGGGTGTAGGCAGAGGCCTACTGTATTTTGAATAAGGTGACAGCAGGAGAGACTGCCATCCACACAGCAGGGGATCAGCTGACGTTACTGAACCCCACTGAGACACGGGAGCAAGTGTCTCTTTCCGTGTGGACGGCACTTCCGAACTACAACTGGCTGTGTTGAAGCCCAGGAAATAGGATGGTGTAGGCAGAGGCCTACTGTATTTAGAATGAGGTGACAGCAGGAGAGACTGCCATCCACACAGCAGGGGATCAGCTGACGTTACTGAACCCCACTGAGACACGGGAGCAAGTGTCTCTTTCCGTGTGGACGGCACTTCCGAACTACAACTGGCTGTGTTGAAGCCCAGGAAATAGGAGGGTGTAGGCAGAGGCCTACTGTATTTTGAAAGAGGTGACAGCAGGAGAGACTGCCATCCACACAGCAGGGGATCAGCTGACGTTACTGAACCCCACTGAGACACGGGAGCAAGTGTCTCTTTCCGTGTGGACGGCACTTCCGAACTACAACTGGCTGTGTTGAAGCCCAGGAAATAGGAGGGTGTAGGCAGAGGCCTACTGTATTTTGAAAGAGGTGACAGCAGGAGAGACTGCCATCCACACAGCAGGGGATCAGCTGACGTTACTGAACCCCACTGAGACACGGGACCAAGTGTCTCTTTCCGTGTGGACGGCACTTCCGAACTACAACTGGCTGTGTTGAAGCCCAGGAAATAGGATGGTGTAGGCAGAGGCCTACTGTATTTTGAATGAGGTGACAGCAGGAGAGACTGCCATCCACACAGCAGGGGATCAGCTGACGTTACTGAACCCCACTGAGACACGGGAGCAAGTGTCTCTTTCCGTGTGGACGGCACTTCCGAACTACAACTGGCTGTGTTGAAGCCCAGGAAATAGGAGGGTGTAGGCAGAGGCCTACTGTATTTTGAATAAGGTGACAGCAGGAGAGACTGCCATCCACACAGCAGGGGATCAGCTGACGTTACTGAACCCCACTGAGACACGGGAGCAAGTGTCTCTTTCCGTGTGGACGGCACTTCCGAACTACAACTGGCTGTGTTGAAGCCCAGGAAATAGGATGGTGTAGGCAGAGGCCTACTATATTTTGAATGAGGTGACAGCAGGAGAGACTGCCATCCACACAGCAGGGGATCAGCTGACGTTACTGAACCCCACTGAGACACGGGAGCAAGTGTCTCTTTCCGTGTGGACGGCACTTCCGAACTACAACTGGCTGTGTTGAAGCCCAGGAAATAGGAGGGTGTAGGCAGAGGCCTACTGTATTTTGAAAGAGGTGACAGCAGGAGAGACTGCCATCCACACAGCAGGGGATCAGCTGACGTTACTGAACCCCACTGAGACACGGGAGCAAGTGTCTCTTTCCGTGTGGACGGCACATCCGAACTACAACTGGCTGTGTTGAAGCCCAGGAAATAGGAGGGTGTAGGCAGAGGCCTACTGTATTTTGAAAGAGGTGACAGCAGGAGAGACTGCCATCCACAAAGCAGGGGATCAGCTGACGTTACTGAACCCCACTGAGACACGGGAGCAAGTGTCTCTTTCCGTGTGGACGGCACTTCCGAACTACAACTGGCTGTGTTGAAGCCCAGGAAATAGGAGGGTGTAGGCAGAGGCCTACTGTATTTTGAAAGAGGTGACAGCAGGAGAGACTGCCATCCACACAGCAGGGGATCAGCTGACGTTACTGAACCCCACTGAGACACGGGAGCAAGTGTCTCTTTCCGTGTGGACGGCACTTCCGAACTACAACTGGCTGTGTTGAAGCCCAGGAAATAGGAGGGTGTAGGCAGAGGCCTACTGTATTTTGAAAGAGGTGACAGCAGGAGAGACTGCCATCCACAAAGCAGGGGATCAGCTGACGTTACTGAACCCCACTGAGACACGGGAGCAGGTGTCTCTTTCCGTGTGGACGGCACTTCCGAACTACAACTGGCTGTGTTGAAGCCCAGGAAATAGGAGGGTGTAGGCAGAGGCCTACTGTATTTTGAAAGAGGTGACAGCAGGAGAGACTGCCATCCACAAAGCAGGGGATCAGCTGACATTACTGAACCCCACTGAGACACGGGAGCAAGTGTCTCTTTCCGTGTGGACGGCACTTCCGAGCTACAACTGGCTGTGTTGAAGCCCAGGAAATAGGAGGGTGTAGGCAGAGGCCTACTGTCTTTGTAATGCGGAGACAGCAGGAGAGACTGCCATCTCCACAGCAGGGGAACAGCTGGCAGTGCTGAACCCCACTAACACTTGAACGAATGTGTTTGGCTCTGTGGAGACGACACTTCTGAACACCAACTGACGTTGTTGGAGCCCAGGATTAGGCGAGGAGCAGGCTGGGGCCTACTGGATTTTGGCAGGTGAATGCAGCAGGAGACTTGCCATCTCCACAGCAGGGGAACAGCTGACAGTGCTGAACCCCACTAACACTTGAACGAATGTGTTTGGCTCTGTGGAGACGACACTTCTGAACACCAACTGACGTTGTTGGAGCCCAGGATTAGGCGAGGAGCAGGCTGGGGCCTACTGGATTTTGGCAGGTGAATGCAGCAGGAGACTTGCCATCTCCACAGCAGGGGAACAGCTGACAGTGCTGAACCCCACTAACACTTGAACGAATGTGTTTGGCTCTGTGGAGACGACACTTCTGAACACCAACTGACGCTGTTGGAGCCCAGGATTAGGCGAGGAGCAGGCTGGGGCCTACTGGATTTTGCCAGGTGAAGGCAGCAGGAGACTTGCCATCTCCACAGCAGGGGAACAGCTGACAGTGCTGAACCCCACTAACACTTGAACGAATGTGTTTGGCTCTGTGGAGACGACACTTCTGAACACCAACTGACGCTGTTGGAGCCCAGGATTAGGCGAGGAGCAGGCTGGGGCCTACTGGATTTTGGCAGGTGAAGGCAGCAGGAGACTTGCCATCTCCACAGCAGGGGAACAGCTGACAGTGCTGAACCCCACTAACACTTGAACGAATGTGTTTGGCTCTGTGGAGACGACACTTCTGAACACCAACTGACGCTGTTGGAGCCCAGGATTACGCATGCCGCATGCAGAGGCCAATGGGCATCGGTTTTTATGGAGGTTGTGGACTACTACTGATTCTAACCATGCTCCACTTAGGCCTCTGGCTCCACTGTCTCTACTATTTACCCTGGCCTCCAACCCCGCCAGCTACATCTCTGAAGTGGCGTCAGCACAATCTACACTTGTTCCTGTGTTACTGGTGCTCAGTCCCATCAGTTGATCCCCTGATGTTTGTCCGGCAAGTTCGCCAGCTCTGTCCTCATTCCCACTACTGGTTATGGGAATGTGGACAGAGCAGGAGACCTTGCCGGACACACATCAGGGGATAAACTGATGGGACTGAGCCACAGGAACACAGGAACAAGTGTAGATTGTGCTGACGCCACTTCAGAGATGTAGATGGCGGGGTTGGAGGTCAGGGGAAATAGTAGAGACAGTGGAGCCAGAGACCTAAGTTGGGCACGGTTAAAAATCAGTAGTGGTTTGAATGTTGATGGAGCTGGTGACTTTGCCGTCCACACAGCAGGGGATCAGCTGGCATTACTGAACCCCACTAACACAGGAGCTAGTGTGTTTCTCTGTGCAGATGACACATCTGAGCGACAACTGGCTGTGTTGAAGCACAGGGATTATAGTTCAGGTGGTAGAAAAATGAACACACCAGCAGACCTGGATACAGTTGCCAACCACTAATTTAGTCTGTAAGAGGAATGGCAAAGTCTTTGGAGATCCAGGCCTTGTTCATTTTCAGAAAAGTCAGCCGGTCAACATTATCGGAAGATAGTCGCGTGCGACGGTCTGTTAGTACACCACCTGCGGCACTAAAGACACGTTCCGATAATACACTGGCAGCAGGGCAAGCCAGCACCTCCAATGCATACTGGCTAAGCTCTGGCCATGTATCCAGCTTAGAGACCCAAAACTTGAAGGGGGAAGAGCCATCTGGGAGTACAGCGACAGGGCAAGACATGTAGTCTGACACCATCTGACGGAAGCGTTGCCTCCTGCTGACTCGAGGCGTCGCTGATGGTGTAGACAATTGTGGTGGACACACAAAACTTTGCCACATTTGGGCCATAGTGGTCTTGCCTTGTGCTGCGGCACTGCCTCTGCTCCCTCTTTGTGCAGAGTTTCCTCCACTGCCTCGACGCACAGAGCTGCTTTGTAAAGCACTAGCAACAATGCTGTCGGGTGGAATGGAAAACATTATGGACTGCACCAGTGACTCTTCGTACTCCCGCATTTTACGCTCCCGGTTCAACGTTGGTATGAGCCTTTGTACGCTGTCCCGGTAGCGAGGATCTAGGAGGGTGTACACCCAATAATCAGCCGAGACGAGAATGTGGGCGATGCGGCGGTCGTTTCTCAGGCACTGCAGCATGAAATCAACCATGTGCTGCAGACTCCCAACTGCCAAAGAACCGCTGTCCCCTGTTTGAGGCGTGACCTCGACCTGCTCTGCATCACCCCACCCTCGCTGTACATACTGAGTAGAGGTTTGTGTACCTCCCTCCTCTGGAGAGATGTCTTCCTCCTCCATCGACTCCTCCTCATCCTCCTCACAAAGTGTCCCCTGCCTAGGCCTTTGTGAGGAAACACGTAGCGCAGACTGTCCAGAAGCAGATGGCATTTGGGACTCCTCATCCTCCACCTCTTCTGAAACCTCATCCCTTAGTGCTTGCAGTGTTTGTTGAAGCAGGCAGATAAGGGGGACAGTCATGCTGACTAGTGCATCATCTGCACTCGCCATCCGCGTGGATTCATCGAAGGCACGCAAACGAGGCAGATGTCCTTCATAGAGGCCCACTCAATGGTGCTGAAGTGTGAACGGCGCACAGTGCGACTTGTTTGCGCCTGATGCAGCTGGTACTCCATGACTGCTGCCTGCTGCTCACACAACCGCTCCAACATATGTAACGTTGAATTCCACCGGGTGGGTAGGTCACATATGATGCGATGTTCCGGAAGGCCAAATCGTCGCTGCAGAGCAGCGAGGCGCGATCTTGCCGTGCTGGAACGTCGCAAGTGAGCGCACTCTATGCGGACCTTGTGCAACAGTGCATCAAGATCCGGATAGTCCCTCAGAAAGCTCTGCACGACCAAGTTAAGAACATGTGCCAGACATGGGATGTGTGTGAGGTTGCCTAGGCCAAGAGCTGCCACCAGATTTCGGCCATTGTCACACACTACCAAGCCCGGCTGGAGATTCGCTGGCCCAAACCACACATCGCTCTCCAGCTTGATAGCATTCCAGAGCTCCTGCGCTGTGTGGCTTCGATTCCCCAAAGAAATTAATTTGAGTACAGCCTGTTGACGTTTGGCCACGGCTGTGCTCATATCGGTCGTAACAGGCTCCTGCTCTGCTGTTTCTGAGGAACTTGAGTAGGAGGAGGAGTCTATGTGTACAGACTGGAGTCCTGCAATCCGTGGCGTTGGAAGAACACGTACAGCGCCACTCTCCAGATCCGTACCCGGCTCCACAACATTGACCCAGTGGGCAGTGAGGGAAAGGTATCGTCCCTGTCCATGGTTACTGGTCCACGCATCGGTGGTCAGGTGGACCTTGCTACTAACGGCGTTTAGTAGCGCATGTTTTATTTTGCCCTCAACATGTTTCTGCAGGGCAGGGACGGCTCGCCTGCTGAAATAAAAGCGGCTGGGCACGTTGTATTGGGGGACTGCCAATGCCATTAAGTCCCGGAAGGTGTCAGTGTCCACCAGCCTGAATGACAGCATTTCAACTGCCAGAAGTTTGGCAATGCCAGCATTCAGAGACTGTGCTCGGGGATGGTTTGCCGAGTAAGGGCGCCTTTTATCCCATGCCTGTGCTACCGATGGCTGTGATGGATGGGAACGTGCTGTTATGGGTGGAATCTGACAGGGTCTCCGGACAACAGTGGCAGAGGTTCTTCCTTGGCGATCCTGTGAGGAAGCCGAACCAGCAGTGTGTGAGCTGGAGGAAGAGGGCCCAACACGAACTGAAGAGGTGGTAGGTGGTGCTGTACGTTGGCCTACGTCTTCAGGGTGTCTCTGCAACTCCAACTCGTGCTTGGTGCGCACATGTTTCCACATATTTGTGGTATTGAGGTTGCTGACATTTCTCCCTCTTTTGACTCTCTGATGACACAGCTTGCATTTGACAAAGCAAATGTCATCTGCAACTGTGTCAAAAAAGGACCACGCACTGCAACTCTTGTGAGCGCCCGGTTTGCCTTTGGAAGGAGGAATGCTCCTAACGGGTGCCGAAGTGGAGGGTACAGGCAACCAAGTCTTCCCCCTCCCTCTGCCTCCTGTTTTGGCCGGTAGGGGAATCTCTTCCTCCGAGCTGCTCCCACCACCTTCCTGTTGCTCACGCCATGATGGGTCAAGGACCTCATCATCTTCCCTCCCCTCTTCAAACAGCTGCTTCTCCGGGGTTGTCTCGCCAGCACCGTACGCACCAGAAAGTGGCAACTGAGTCTCGTCATCATCTGATGCGTACTGAGGTGTGCTGACCATAGGCACTGGCCCACTCGCCTCTTCAGATTCAGAGGGACAAAAAAGTTGCGCATCACTGCATACTCCCTCTTCTTCACATTCAGGAATGCTGCTTGGCTGGCCCCCTCTTTCCAAGCCAACAGATTCCGAGAACAGAAGTAGAGACTGTGATGGCTCCTGTCCATGTCTCTCTGACTGCCTGGGCACTTTGGCAGGTGGTGAAGAGACAGATGGTTGCTCTTCGGTGCTCTGACCCTGAGAGGATGCGGAAGTAATTGAAGTCGATGCGTTAGCTGCCATCCATCCGACAACGGCTTCAATTTGTTCCTCCCGCAGCAGTGGGGTACGTTGAGGTCCTACAAAGCTGCGCATAAAGGACTGTTGCCTGCTAAAACTGGGGGATGCTGATCCACTGGTGCCCGCAGCAGGCCCAGAATCCCCACGTCCTCTACCTGTAGAATCCCCACGTCCTCTCCCTGCAGAATCCCCACGTCCTCTCCCTGCTGAAACTCCACGCCCACGCCCCCGCGCCTTACTCCCTGCCTTCTTCATCTTGCAAGACTGCTTAAGATAGGCAAAAAAGTACAAAGGGGGGCCTTAGTGTGCTTATTCCTGAACAGCTGGTTACAGGTACAAGAAACACTAATTTTATGAAGTGTGTGTGTGTGGACTAGACTTTAATAGGAGCTGATGTGGCCTACACAAGTTCAAAATGTAGTGTTTGGTGAACTTTTTATGTGGTTTCTTTGTTTGAAACAAACTCAAAGTATGAGAACAAAGAATTGAAACTGATAGTATCACCAACTTTTTGGAGCTATTACAATGCAGGCAGGTAACCTACAATGCAAAAGATGAGGCTCCCAAAAAATTGGGTAATACTAATCTGGCTGCGCCGGCAGGGCACAAGCCAGAAAAAAAGGCTCCTCTATCTACTCCTATATAGTGTTTGCAACCAACCAATGTTGATGGATACGGATGGATGCACACTAATAGGAGAAGAAAAAATGAGCTGCACTCAAAGACAAATATGTGTGAGGCAGTGACGCACGTTGAGCGTCCTACAACCAGACGTAGCTGCAGGACACTCTACTCAGCGTGAGCTGCACTCACACACAGTCAGAGACCTCTCAGACAGCCGTCAACAGTGCAGCTAAGTGGGCACTGGCACTGACAGGCTGCAGAAAGGCTCCGCTGTGTACTCCTATATAGTGTTTGCAACCACCGTAGATGGAGACGGATGGATGCACACTAATAGAAGAAAAAATGAGCTGCACTCAAATAAAAATATGTGTGAGGCAGTGACGCACGCTGAGCGTCCTACAGCCAGACGTAGCTGCAGGACACACTACTCAGCGTGAGCTGCACTCACACAC
The DNA here is from genome assembly GCF_039654945.1 of Dendrobates tinctorius. NCBI lineage: Eukaryota > Metazoa > Chordata > Amphibia > Anura > Dendrobatidae > Dendrobates > Dendrobates tinctorius. The sequence goes on from NW_027361830.1 coordinate 11,283,134, forward strand.
AGTCAGAGACCTCTCAGACAGCCGTGAACAGTGCAGCAAAGTGGACACTAGCACTGAAAGGCTGCAGAAAGGCTCCGCTGTCTACTACTAGTGTTTGCAACCAACGTATATGGATACGGATGGAAGCACACTAGATTGAAATTATTTAAAAAATGCAGCTCAAAAAATAAAAGATGTATGAGGCAGCAGTGATCACACTGGGTGGCCTACAGCCTGACGTGGCTGCAGGACCCACTCCACAGCGTGAGCTGCACTCACACAGCCCTTGCAGACAGCTGTGAACACTGCTGCTAGGGCAAAGAAGGCTACAGTGGTGGTTTATGTAGCCTGGGTAAAGCACTAGATGTTTGGTGGAATCGCTATTTCTAACTGTCCCTCACAGTCTTCTACAGCAGCCTGTCCCTAACTGAATTCACAGCAGAGTGACCAGAAATGGCGGCTGCGGTGGCTTTTATAGTGCATCATGACATCATTTCGGCAGCCAATCACAGCCATGCCAATAGTTAACATGCCTACATGCCTAACAGGATGTGCCCACACTTCGGAGGATTCCCATTGGCTTAATCAAAGCAAGCAGGCTCATAGCATGATGGGAACTTCCTATTCCGATTCCGATCCCGGAATCCGATATGAAAAAAGTATCGGAATTAAGTATCGGAATTCCGATACCGCTAATATCGGCCGATACCCGATACTTGCGGTATCGGAATGCTCAACACTATTGGCGGTACTTAAGTTATGTTCATATTGATAAATTATTCTTGAGCAAACCATCAACCAGTCAAACATTTTATATATAAATACTTACATTGCTCATTCTACTGAGTAGTCACCCATCCCTTGCACATAGTAACTACTCTAATTTATAGCTATTAAATTCAATTTAGCTATAGCTACCAGTTTCCTCAAGTAGGTAGATCTATTAAAGAAATCCTGCATGATTACATTTAGGACATGTGCCATTCAGAGAGTAAGGGTTACTTTTTCTAAATGTAAGGTAGCCATAGTGTTCTGGGCATTGTCACTCATGTCAGTTCCCAGCTGCAATTGGAGAGGAATCAACCAGCATGATATTTGGTGCTTAAAGTGAACCTGTTAGTAGCATTTTGCTAAGTAAACTACAGGCATTGTTAGGTTGACTGTGTTAACCTGATTAAAATGATACCTAGGGTGAAAAAATCCATCTTGTAATTCTTGTGTAATCAGTGTTAGAAGCTTTCAGTTAATGAGATTCTCGTGCTCTGGGGTGGGACTGTTGGCAGAGTCTTATTTTCCTGCTTTAGACCAGAGAAACCAACTAGAGACCGGACCACAAGTCTTCCCCAAAGCATAAACAGTCTGTCTCTTTCTCTGCCTCTATGCTGAGGAACATGATTGTGCTTTGGGGCAGCCTGTGGGCAAGTCTTTTCTTGGTTTCTCTGGCTTTCTAGCAGGAAGATAAGACACTGCCTACTGTCCCGCCCCAGAACACAGGCATATCATTAACCGAAAACTTCTAACACTGAATACACAAGAACCACAAGACAGGTTTCTTCACCCCAGGTATTATTTTAATCAGTTTAACACTGGCAACCTGACAATGCCTATAGTTTACTAAGCAAAATCCTGCTGACAGGTTCACTCTAATACAAGATTTGCATCTGCAAAAGTACTCCGACACAGCAGATGCCTGTGCATATTATATATTACAAAAGTGAGTACTCCCTTCACATTTTTGTAAATATTTTATTATATCTTTTCATGGGACAACACTGAAGATATCACACTTTGATAAAATAAAAAATAGTCATTGTACAGATTGTATAACTGTGGAAATTTGGTGTGCTCTCTAAGTAATTCAACTCACAGTCATTCATGTTTAAACTATTGGCAATAAAAGTGAGTACACCCCAAAACTCTGCCTTCTTTAAAGCATTATATATCACCTGGACTTTATCTAGATGGCTTTCCCAATCTTGACTGCAGATCATGATGTCATCCAGGTAGGCTGCTGTATACTTCTTGTGGGGAGTGAGAATTTGACCCATGGCTCTCTGGCAGGTGGCTCCAACTCCTTGCAAATACCAAATGTCATCTTGACATGCTGGAAGCTGTTGCATCGGTTGTATCAGGAGTTTGTTGCTGTCCTACTACTATTTCTACTACACTGGTCCTAACGGAGGTCACTGGAATTTTCTGCTATGCCAGAAGTGCTAGGTATGTGAGTCACTTGGTAAACAGTGTGGTCGTCACTAGAGTTGAGCGAAACGGGTCAGTCAAATTCATAATTCGCCGACTTTCGCTAAAGTCGGGTTTCGCCGATCGAAACCCGACCATAGCGTAAGGTTGGCCATGTGGTCGCCGACCCGCGCGCCAAAGTCACGTTTCCCATGATGCTTCCAGCGCCTTTTCTCAGCCAATCATCAAGGACGCACACTGTGGGAAACGCGATGACATCGGCAGCGGCCACCACCATCTTAGAGAAGGGCATTCGTGTGATTGGCTTGCTTTGTGTGGCATCACAGTGGCTATAAAAGCCCTGACCGCCATTTCACTTCTGCCGATCTTAGCATAGGGAGAGGTTGCTGCCGCTGATTCTCAATAGGGAGAGCGTTAGGCAACAAAGAAAACAAAACTTTGCTTCTTCTGATAGCGATTTCAACTGTACAGTTAGTGTGCAGTGACAGGGGAGGATTTTTGTGTGTGCAGCAGCGCTGGTGGTTATTAGGCTGCCTTATAAGGCTACCTGATAGCTGCATTGCTGTGTGCACACTGCTGTGCAGACTGCTTTTTTAAAAGCAAAAAACTTTTATTCTGATTTTCTGCACAGTTACAGAGCATCCATTTTTTCACACACCGTAGAGAGGTGTATGCGCCTCACACACTACCCTGTACCGGCTGGTATCACGGACATATACATGCTATCTGTGTGTGACTTCATAAAAAAATAGACAGAGATTTTAAATTTTCCATACATACAACGTATAGAGCTGTCCGCTTCTCAAACAGTATCATATATCTGCTGTTTGTATTGCGGTCAAATCTATACAGAGACAGCGTGTGTGTGTGTGAGACTCCGTAAAAACATATACGGACATTTCAGTTTTTCATACTCCGTACAGAGACAGCGTGTGTGTGTGACTCCGCAAAAAAAAGATAGAGATTTAAAATTTTCCATACATACACCGTATAGAGCTGTCCACTTGTCAAACAGTATTATATATCTGCTGTTTGATAACGGTCAAATCTAAATAGAGACAGCGTGTGTGTGTGACAGAGATTTAAAAATTTCCATACATACACCGTATAGAGCTGTACTCTCCTCACACACTACCGTGTACCGGCTGGTATCACGGACAAATACATGCTATCTGGGTGTGACTCCGTAAAAAGATAGAAGGAGATTTTCATTTTTCCATACATACACCGTATAGAGCTGTCGGCTTCTGATACAGTACAGTATATCTGCTGTTTAGATTACGGCAAAATCCATACTGAGACAGCGTCTGTGTTTTACTACAGAAAAAAATAGACGTAGATTTTCATTTTTCCATACATACACCGCATAGAGCTGTACGCTCCTCACACGCTACCGTGTACCGGCTGGTATCACAGACAAATGCATGCTATCTGTGTTTGACTCTGTAAAAAAACAGATGGAGATTTAAAATTTTTCATACCATATACAGCTGTCCGCTTCTCAAACAGTATCGTATAACTGCTGTTTGGATTATGATCCAATCTATAAAGAGACAGCTCGTGTGTGTGTGAGTCCGTAAATACATAGACGGACATTTCCATTTTTCCATACACCGTATAGAGCTGTCCACTTCTCTAACAGTATCGTATATCTGCTGTTGACTCCATCAAAAAATAGACAGAGATTTAAAATTTTCCATACATATATCGTATAGAGCTGTCCGCTTCTCAAATAGTATCATATATCTGGCGTTTGTCTTACAGTCAAATCTATACAGAGACAGCGTGTGTGTGTGACTCTGTAAAAAAATAGACGGAGATTTAAAATTTTCCATACATACACCGTATAGAGCTGTACGCTCCTCACACACTACCGTGTACCGGCTGGTATCACGGACAAATACATGCTATCTTGGTGTGACTCCTTAAAAAAATAGATGGAGATTTTCATTTTTCCATACATACACCGTATAGAGCTGTCCGCTTCTGATACAGTACCATATATCTGCTGGTTGGATTATGGTCAAATACATACTGGGAGAGCGTCTGTGACTAAGGAAATATTTACGGAGATTTAAATTTTTACCTACACCTTATAAAGCTGTACGCTCCTCATACAGTACCATATGTCTGCTGGTATTTTTGTTACATTTTCACAAACAGGAGGAAGTATGGTGGAAGAGGCCGTGAACGTGGGTGGTACTGATGGTGGTGGTGGTGCATCTGCTGGTTATGCCAAAACCACAATAGCAGCTAAGGCAGAAGGTGTTGAGCCTGCATCAACGTCTGGCACAAGAAGGCCTGGAAGGTTCCCTTTTCTGGGAGTAGGAAAACCGCTTTTAAAGCCGGAGCATCAGGAACAGGTTTTGGCTTACATTGCAGAAGCAGCCACCAGCTCTATTGCCTCCTCTTCTGAACTTTCAAAACCTGCAAGCACTGAGTTGTCAGTGCAGGGTTCTGGTCAGGAAAAACACCTTTCCTTGTGTCCTTCACCCCCACCAAAAGTGAAGGATGTGGCAGCCCACACTTCAGATTACTCCTTGGAGCTCTTTTCACATACCATGTCTGGGTTATCCAGTCAAATCCTGAATTCCCCAGTCCAAGATAAATCTGACATGGAGTGCACTGATGCACAGCCACTGCTAGATGATTCTGCTGGTACATTGACCCACAGCACTACATTGCCCTTGCAGTCTACTGAGCCAGAATCTGACCCTGATAAAACTCAGGTGCCCCTTCCCGCATACTATACCACCTTACATGGTGACACAGAGGAAGGTGCAGATGAAATTGAATAGGAGGTGATGGATGACCCAGTTGTTGACCCGGATTGGCATCCATTGGGGGAAGAGAGTGCCGCTGGCAATAGCTCAGATGAGGAGAAGGATCCGCAGAAGGCATTGACATCGCAGCAGCGGTTATCTGGCAGGCCCGTAGCTGTCCAAAAACGTGGAACAAAAGCCAAAAGAGGTGCAGTACAGCTTTGCCACATGGTCAAATTAGCACAGCGTGCAAGCCCTGAAAATTTATACCATAGTAGGAAGAGTGCAGTGTGGCACTTCTTTGTCCAAAGTCCTACTGATGAGGCAAAGGTTATCTGTAAGAAGTGCGGAAGGACCTTTAGCCGAGGGAAAAATCTCAGAAATTTTAATACCAGTTGCATGCTTAGACATTTAACCACCACGCACTTGCAAGCCTGGACAGACTACAAAACCTCAGGTTGCACATGTGCACCTGCTCCGACTGAAGGTAGCCAGCAACGCTCCATCGCTTCCCCCACTGTAAGACCACAGCCACTGGTAAGCACACCACCAGCAATAAATGTTGAGGTGTCGTCACAAGGCCAAAACAGTCAGGGAATCACAATGGTTTTGCAATGAAACACTGAATCTAGGCCATCACCACCAACCCCATCACCATCACCAACCCCCTCTCAGTACGTCTGGTCCACCGCTAGTTCCCCCATATGCAGCTATCAAGTCCAGCTCATCCTAGCAGACACTATGAGTAGGACAAGAACGTACTCATCCTCTCATCCACGTACACTGGCTTTGAACGCCTACATTGCCAAACTGATCTCATTAGAGTTGATGCCCTTCCGTTTGGTTGAAAGCGAAGCTTTCCGAGAGCTCATGGCCTACGCTGTCCCACGCTATGACCTACCCAGTCGGCACTTCTTTTCTCAAAAAGCCATCCCTGCCCTCCACCTGCATGTGAAAGACCGCATTGTCCATGCACTCAAACAATCAGTGAGTGGAAAGGTGCACCTCACAACAGATGCATGGGCCAGTAGGCATGGCCAGGACCGTTATGTGTCCTTCACTGCGCACTGGGTTAATGTGGTGGATGCAGGCTCCACAGGGGACAGCGGCGGTGGAACAGTGCTGCCTAGCCCACGGTACAGGAAACTGTTGGCTGTAGGCGTTCGACCCTCCTCCTCCTCCAGAAGCGAAAGCTCATTGACAGAGCGCAGTCACATGAGCACTCGATCCGCAGCTGGCAGTGTTGCACACGAGGTGTCCCACTATCGAACAGCTAGTGGTAAGCGGCAGCCGACTGTGTTAAAGATTGTCTTTGGGTGACAACAGACACATAACGGAGGTACTGGCTGACTACTTGCAGGGACAAACTGAGTCATGGCTGGGCAGTCTACATCTTGAGCCAGGCAAGGTAGTCAGTGATAACGGCCAGAATTTTTTGGCAGCCATAGCCCTTGCAAATCTCACACACATACCTTGCCTGGCTCAAACTTTGAACCTGGTGGTGCAGTGCTTCCTAAATAATTATCCGGAATTAACAGCACTGCTCCAAAAGGTGAGAAGACTGTGCTCACACATCCGTCGCTCGCCCATACACTCCAGTCGTATGCAAAAGCTGCTCCACCTCCCCAAGCACCACCATAGATGTTGCAACAAGGTGGAACTCCACTCTGCGAACAGGCAGGCTGTAATGCATTTGTGGGAGGATACACGGGCAGGCAGTTTGAGGGCAGACATGGAGTTGTCAGGTGTGCAGTGGTCAAAGCTGAAAGACCTCTGTAAAGTCCTTCAGTGTTTTGAGGAATGCACATGGCTGGTAAGCGCAGACGACGCCATCATAAGCATGAGCATCCCACTTATGCGTCTGCTCATGCAAAGTTTGATGCACATTAAGGATCAGGCATCTGCAGCGGAGGAGGAACAGGAGGAGGAGGAGGGAAGCCTTGATGACAGTCAGCCATTGTCTGGTCAGGGAACTGTCCTGGACGAGGTGGAGGAAGAAGAGGAAGAGAAGGTGGAGGATGAGGGGGATGATTATTTTGGGGAGGAGGATGCTTCTCTGGGGGCAAGAGAAAATGTTGGCGTGGCAAGGTCAGGTACAGGGTTTGTGCGTGACAGGAGGGATGTGGATTTGCCAGAAAGTGCTCCTCCACCCACCACTGCCAGTGCATCATTGACACCTGGAACATTGGCTGTATTATACCATTCTGGGGGGGCTATATACCATACTGGGCTGTATTATACCATACTGGGCTGTATTATACGATTCTGGAGGGCTATATACCTTGCTGGGCTGTATTATACCATGCTGGGCTGTATTCTCCTTTGCTGGAGACAAATGATGGGAGATATATTCTATTATTTCTTCCACTTATTCCCCCTAATATGCTTGCAAGAGACAAAGAAGGACAATTATGAATTTCTTTTGATACTACTACTGCCTGAAAAGCTGGTGCTTGTGCTTATAGTGGCTGTCATATTTTTTTTCATGATATACCATATATACTCGAATATAAGCTGGCCCGAGTATAAGCTGACCCTCCTAATTTTGCCACAAAAAACTGGGAAAACTTATTGACTCGAGTATAAATGCAGCAGCTACAGGTAAATTTCAAAAATAAAAATAGATACCAATAAAAGTAAAATTAATTGAGACATCAGTAGGTTAAATGTTTTTGAATATCCATATTGAATCAGGAGCCCATATAATGCTCCATACAGTTCATAATGTCCCCATAAGATGCTCCATACAAAATACGCCCCATATAATGCTGCACAAAGGTTAATAATGGCCCCATAAGATGCTCCACAGAATAATATGCCCCATATGCTGCTCCATAAAGGTTATGGCCCCATAAGATGTTCCATAGATTATGCCCCATATGCTGCCCCATAAGATACTCCATAGAATATGCCCCATATGCAGCCCCATAAAATGCTCCATAGACTATGCCCCATAAGATGCTCAATAGATTATGCCCCATATGCTGCTCCATAATTTATGTCCCCATATGCTGCCCCATATATTTTACCCCATATGCTGCTCCATATATTATGCCCCATATGCTGCCCCATAAGATGATCCATAGATTACGGTATGCCCCATATGCTGCTCCGAATGGTTATGGCCCCATATGCTGCTGCAAATAAAAAAAATGGCATACTCACGTCTCATCACTGGGGGCCAGGTGCCGGTGTCCTGAGCAGGCAGGGAGACCAGTGCACTATGGGGGACAGGTGCCAGTGTCACCACTGGCTCAGGCCCCAGCATCTGAGATATTCACCTGTCCCCGTTCCACAGTTGAATGTCACAGACAGAGTACGCAGATGACAGAGCTGCGCGCAGCGGTGGAACAGGGACAGGTGAATATCGCATATACTTACCCCCTCCTGGCACGTTCTCTGCAGCTCCTCTTCTCCCACAGTTGCTGGCAGCTCTTCCTTCCTTCAGCGGTCACGTCATACCACTCATTAAAGTCATGAATATGTGCATATTCATGACTTTAATGAGCGGTACCACGTGACCTCTGAAGGAAGGCGCTGGAGACCATGGGAGAAGCAGGGGGCTGCAGAGATAAGACAGGAGGGATAAGTATGATCTGACACCCCCGCTCCCACTCCCCCGTCGACCTCCTGGTGTATATGAGTCGCGTATAAGCCAAGAGGGGGCACTTTCAGCCTTAAAAAATGGGCTGAAAATCTCAGCTTATAGTTGAGTATATGTGGTACTTTTTTTCCTCATATTACCAAGTCTGTTACCAGTGCCGCCTTTTTATTTAAGATATATTTTGGGCAAAAGAATATTGTTTACAAAAAATGTTAAACATTTTTTAACCATACTTTTCCAAACTTGTAAAAATATGAAATCAACTGGAAGGGCTAGTTAGGGTCACATAAGAGGCAAAAATAACAACGCAACAACAGCCTGCATATAGAATTGGTGCTGTGTGCATGTGTTTCCACTTTACCAACTTAAACAGATGTGACTAAACAGGAAAACCAACATACAGAAAAAATTATAGTCAATGATGTAAAGATAGTCACCAAAAAAGATATCAAAAAGCAAAATTCCATAAAGAAATAGGGGTTTTAGTGCAAATCAATACACCTGAAGAAGCCAATGTGGTGAAACGCACGTCGAGGCTCCCCTGAGTCCTATGTGCATGCCCGCTTTCTGATCATACCATGTCCCAAAGTAATACTATACAGTTTGTAGGGATTCGACTTGCTTAGGTGCAGCGGGAGACAAATATGCGACAGGTTCTTCCCAATGTTCATGAGGTTTATTTGCATCATAAACCCACAAATCTGCATATCACCAAAATAGCCTCTAGCTTAGGCAAAAAGAACATAAACGTCCGTGGCTTCAGACTCGGACCGAGAGTCTCAGCACATGCTGGGAGGTGTAGTCCTCCCCCTATACAACTAATATACATAGGCCAGGGCAATGTCCCGAGCAGCGCTCTATCTGCAGCCGCAGACCCAGGAAGGCTTCTCCTTCCTTAGCACACAGGTCACTCTCTGTCGTGTCCCACCTGGATACAGGGAAGTCTGTCCACACTCTGACAGACTCCCTCACACTCTCCACATGTGCTAAACACCTCAATTACATAGCCCTGTAACCACACCCACAGGTGATCACATGGCTATGACATCAATAAAGGTTCTATTGCACATAGACACACATAGGCTTCCCTGACACAGTGTAACAGAAATATCAGCAGTACCTCTCCTGATCAATACTCGAGCCTGCATCCCAAGGCCACCCACCTTGAGACACATAATGGTCATTTAGGACCCTGCTCCTGTTACCACACTGAATGTGTCTGTACACCCGTCCTGGGACACCCACACAGCGCCCCCTAGAGGACATAGTGGTCACTACACCACATACCTCCCCCCTCCGTTCAAACTTGTGGGGTTGAACACATGACATCACCCAGGGATCTTGAGACCTGGCACCCATGTCACCTTGCCCTACAAGTCGAGAGGACCATCTCCGTCTGTTTCGGTAGTCATACTGCATCACATTTACGTTAGGCCTCCCCCGCCCCCAGCGGTCAGTATCTCGGCCTTGGGCTTTGGCCTTCCCGTCAAAGTCCATCAGGGAGACCAGGCACTCTTTAGTCTCCACTTGTCTGCAGTGCGCTCCGTCACCTGACTTTTCTCTCACTGGCCGGCTCTTCCAGTTCGTACGGTCATGAGTCCCACGTCCAGTTGGGCTAACTGGCTGGTCTGAGTCTGACCCTCTGTCGCTATGTCCACCACCGGGTCTCGTGCCTATGTCACTAAGATTAGAATGGCCACTTGCGGACTCTCGACGTTCTTGCCTTCGACTACCTGTCCTTTCATTCTTTGGAGGATCCCTTCGGGTCCTTACACCATGGGTTGGAGGTGGATGCCACCTGACGTTCTCTATCTGCTCATTCATCTGCAGTCGATCCTGTCTTAGCTGCTCAATCTCCTTCAGGTACGCTACCTGATATTCCAGGAGCATGCGAAGCTTCTCAATACTTTCCACCGAATCAACCACAATGACAGGAACCATGTCATCTTCAACAACGACTTGGATTTCACCAGCAGGTGGGATCCTCACTCTCTTCACACTGGATCGATTCACCATCTCCTGCATCACCTTTCCAAGTCTGCCAACGACTTTCGCCACCAGATTTCTGGGTACCGAAATTATGTCTTCCACGAAGCCCAGCCGACTTTGAGCCACCCTTGCAAGCTCCAGACGTCGAGCGGCTTTCCTATTACGCTCCACGAGCATCTGTTTCGTGCGGAGACATTGTAGGTGCATCTCCTTCAGGACAGCCACCCTTCTCTCTGTGCCTTCCGTTTCTGCCAGTATCACCAACTGGTCTGTTTCTGGTGCCCAGCTCACATTATAGGCTTTTACTGCCCTTTTAAAGGTCTCATGCACACCTTTTCTGGCACACGCTTCGCGCACGTCTTCGGGTACCTCCATCACGCACTTGAAGGTCATGGACTTGCTCTCATCCTGGACAAATGGCTCCGGGTTCCCCACGGACACTTCCCTCAAGGTATCTGCCAAGACTGGGTGACTGACTTGTGCAGCTCTTGACTCACCATCTTCCTGAGATTTACAGTCTTCAAGACCCTTTTCCAAGATGGGCTTTGGCAGTTCTGCCTTGCTATCAGTCGGGCACGGCCGCTGTACGTCTTCGCCCCTCCACTTCTCCCGCAAAAGACCTTTTACTACACCACTGAGTTCTTGCAGAACTTTATCTCGCTCCTCTGCCAGGTAGCGATGCTCATCCTCTCTCCTGAGAATCTCCTGTTGATGCTTCTCTTGGGCCTCTCTGAGCACCTCCATATCTTTCACTATAGCTTTGTTCCTAGTTTGACACGCTGATAGGTGACCTCTGAGCTCAGAGACTTCCTTCTCCAGCTCATCCACTCTGAGCTCAGCTGCTTGCCTTAGGACTCTTTCCCATTCGACATGTTCTGTTACAGTCTCCTTTATCAGCTGTATCTCACTATCTTGTTCTCTTTTGGCCAGCACGTGTCTCACCACTACCTCTTTAATTATATCGTTAAAGGGTACCACTGGGTCAGTCACACCAGTCGAGTGAACCCTCCAGTTACCGTCCAGCACCAATGTGTCTAGTCCAGTCGTCTCATCTCCCAGCCCACCATCTGTCTTATCACGAGACGTCAGGTCCATCAGTTGGGCAGATGTACTTCTTCCTCTGGTCAGTTCTACCTCTGACCTGTCCATGTCAGGAGCCATCACTGTCTCAGTGCCTGCATTCTCCATCAATTGTAGGGATTCGACTCGCTTAGGTGCAGCGGGAGACAAATATGCGACAGGTTCTTCCCAATGTTCATGAGGTTTATTTGCATCATAAACCCACAAATCTGCATATCACCAAAATAGCCTCTAGCTTAGGCAAAAAGAACATAAACGTCCGTGGCTTCAGACTCGGACCGAGAGTTTCAGCACATGCTGGGAGGTGTAGTCCTTCCCCTATACAACTAATATACATAGGCCAGGGCAATGTCCCGAGCAGCGCTCTATCTGCAGCCGCAGACCCAGGAAGGCTTCTCCTTCCTTAGCACACAGGTCACTCTCTGTAGTGTCCCACCTGGACACAGGGAAGTCTGTCCACACTCTGACAGACTCCCTCACACTCTCCACATGTGCTAAACACCTCAATTACATAGCCCTGTAACCACACCCACAGGTGATCACATGGCTATGACATCACTAAAGGTTCTATTGCACATAGACACACATAGGCTTCCCTGACACAGTGTAACAGAAATATCAGCAGTACCTCTGCTGATCAATACTCGAGCCTGCATCCCAAGGCCACCCACCTTGAGACACATAATGGTCATTTAGGACCCTGCTCCTGTTACCACACTGAATGTGCCTGTACACCCGTCCTGGGACACCCACACAGCGCCCCCTAGCAGCCTAGCCTATGTTCACCATCAGGAGCTCCAGTGAAAACCAGGTATCCATTTATCTACTCCCCTTCCAAGGCAGGTCCAGTCCTGTGGCGCAGAGAGTCAGTGAGTCTATGAGCCACATATTTCACCTGTGGGCGTAATCCAATATTTAAAACTTTAAAAAAAAACATGCATACTTTGTGAGGTAGTCTATTGTATTTAAATTTCTGGAAGGTGGAGAAGGTCTTTCTTTTCTCCATGCTCAATGTGGTACACACAAGGGCACAGGACAGAGGTTGAGTCAACTTTAATCCATGTCAACTGGCTGCAAGTGTGATTAAGTTATTGCCAACACCTGTTAGGTGCCACAGGTAAGTTACAGGTGCTGTTAATTACATAAATTAGAGAAGCATCACATGATTTTTCAAACAGTGCCAATACTTTTGCCCACCCTCTTTTTTTGGTGTGGAATTATATCCAATTTGACTTTTGGACAATTATTTTGTGTTTTTTCATTTAAGACAAATTAAATGAAGATAATAATACCAAAGAATTTGTGTTTGCAATCATTTTCAGAAAGAAACGGAGTATTATCTGACAGAATTGCAGGGGTGTCAATACTTTTGGCCACAACTGTAATACAGTGATACATAAATAATTATAGTACGTTTTGTACACCGAGTTTCAACCATACTTTCCTCTCATCTGTGACACATTTAGAGAACAATTTTTAATAAAAAATCGGTATAATTGTATTCTCAGGCTTCTGCATTTGTTTTAATCTTTGTAAGGGCTCCCTCACACAAGCTTATAACATGGCCGAGTTGCCATGTATTAAAACATCACATTGCACTCGGACCACTGTTATTCTAAGGGGCAGCTCAGACCTGCGACTATTCTCTCATGCCGATCCTGTATGAGAAAACAATTGCAGCATGCTGCGAGTGCATCCATGTTTTAGCGCGCGTTCACCCATACAAGTCTATGTGTGCATGTGATACATCAGACTACACTCAGATGCCACCCAAGTGCATTGTGATTCCGTGATACTGGAATTGAGAAGATGGAGAAATTAATTTCTCCTTCTCCTCCCCACATGTGCTGTGATTCTCTTGGATGCTATACGCTATTTTGACCCTGGCCTAATGGGCACATTGCACTACCAAATAAATAGCATCATTTCCATTTACTTCTACAGGTCGAAAATATAGATCATTGCTCCTTGTGGAATTTGAATTTGCCAGGTTTGACACATTTTTACCAAAAGTTTGATTTACTGCTTACTTATTTACAGCAAATCTCAAGTAGTCTTACTGCCTAGGAGAGGTATGTAGAACATTTTATGGTTCCTCAATACTGTATCAATCCTCCTTTCATTAATATAGCTTTGAGAGAATGATACGAAATGTGAGGAATAGAGAGTTAATAAAAATGTGTTTAATTTGAATACAAAAACAGCAGAATAGATACCGTATGCACCATATCATTAATCAACTGCACTGGCACTTCTGCTGCCATCTGCACCTCTCTCTATTGATTGTAACTCTGTAACGCAGACTACTACTCTTGTTTTTCTCCAAAGGTTTTGGGATTGTCTTCCTGCCTTAATTAAAATGAGCTTCACAATCCTCTCACTAGCCTAAAATAACGCTAAAATGCCTACTGCAACCCCTGCACAGGCTTCTATGAAAGCCATGATAAGTCCCGTCTGATTGGCTGTGTTATACTATGTGGTAAGATAGCTGTAAGGCATTATGGCGAAGCCTGTGAAGTCTCGTTTGATGTCATATCAGCCTTCTATAATTGATGCAATCTTCTGCAATGTGTAAATCGATAAACATATTTTTTTGCAATAAAATCACTGGGACATTAAAATTTCATAAGATTCCACAGGTTGATTAGATCATCTCAAGTCCCAAATAACTGATTGAGGGTCCCTGCATGTGAACTTACATCTTATTTGTTAATGTTTGAGATAAACAGAACTTTGTGCTTGGAAAAGGAGGACGAACACAACTATTTCATTTACCCGTATTTGTTATACACTGCTCAAAAAAATAAAGGGATCACTAAAATATCATTGCAGTGTTCAGAACAATAAAACAACAATTATCAATGTAAATCAAAATGAATATCCCATGGAGGTCTGGATTTGGAATGATACTCAAAATCAAAGTGGAAAATCAAATTACAGGCTGATCCAATTTCAGTGGAAATGCCTCATGACAAGGAAAAGATGCTGAGTATTGTGTGTGGCCTCCACGTGCCTGTATGACCTCCTTATTGTACAACGCCTGGGCATGCTCCTGATGAGGCAGCGGATGGTCTCCTGAGGGATCTCCTCCAAGACCTGGACTAAAGCATCCGCCAACTTCAGGACAGTCTGTGGTGCAATATGACGTTGGTGAATGAAGCGAGACATGATGTCCCAGAAGTGCTCAATCGGATTCAGGTCTGGGGAACGGGCGGGGCATTCCATAGCTTCAATGCCTTCATCTTAAAAACACATGTGAAATGTACAAATGTGAACAAGTCTGTAGGACAATGTTCACACCACTCACTGATTGAAACACAAGCAAAGCACAGAATGAAAAATGTGCAAAAATACCTTGCAGTAAGACATATAATAATAATCAGCAAGTGCTGGTAAAAAGATGACAACAAATACAAGGTATTTAGTCGATACTTTTTTTGCAAAAAAATGTATGCCAAGCTGCTCCACCACGTCACGGTAACCCCTATTGAAGCAGTCCCTATCTAATATATTTAAAACCTGAACATGTGAACAGTGTCTAAATGAGCAGGATTAAGACAGGCGCTTACCTGTATGGGCTCATGGCGTGAGACAGCTCCTTTTGTGCATGTCACACAAGAGAAGGATGGGGTTTCTCAAATCATGCATAAGTACCAAAAAAACTGGATTAAAAACACATGTGAAATGCACAAATGTGAACAAGTCTGTAGGACAATGTTCACACCACCCACTGATTGAAACACAAGCAAAGCACAGAATGAAAAATGTGCAAAAATACCTTGCAGTAAGACATATAATAATAGTCAGCAAGTGCTGGTAAAAAGATGACAACAAATACAGGGTATTTAGTCGATATGTTTTTTTGCAAAAAAATGTATGCCAAGCTGTGCTCAATCGGATTCAGGTCTGGGGAATGGGCGGGCCAGTCCATAGCTTCAATGCCTTCATCTTGCAGGAACTGCTGACACACTCCAGGCACATGAGGTCTGGCATTGTCCTGCATTAGGAGGAACCCAGGGCCAACTGCACCAGCATATGGGCTCACAAGGGGTCTGAAGATCTCATCTCGGTACCTAATGGCAGTCAGGCTACCTCTGGTGACCACATGGAGGTCTGTGCGGCCCTCCAAAGAAATGCCACCTGTTATGAATGGGTCACCATGGAGGAAAAACCTAAACAAGCTAAGCCCCAGAAAAACCAGAGAGGTTGGTAACTATGCAGATTGCAGATCCCTGATCCTAACCACACAACTAGCAGGAGCCGTGGAGGGTACCTACAATGAACCTAGATGCCTCGTCACGGCCAGAGGACTAAATAAGCCTAACGCAAGAAAAGGGGAAAACTAACTGCCCCAGAGCAGACCCCAAAGGAATAGACAGCCCCCACACATGTATTGACGGTGAAACAAGATGAAAACACAAACATAGGCAGGAAAATAGGCTGAGCAAATGATGGGTCCCAAACTAACTAGAAAGGATAGGAAAGGAAAGCCACTGTCTGCAATCTGCCAAAAACCCTACAAAAATAATGTCCAACACTTCTGATAACAAAATTAACCCTGAAGTCACTAGACTTCTCCCACTATATCAGCACTCTGAAATATTCTGAGGCAGAGCAAACAGAGGCCAATCTAAAAAAGCAAATTGGCAAATACAGATAAGTAAGAGTGGAAATTCAGCACAGCCCCAGCCGGGGCTGGCTGACCACACAAAAAACTGAATAGACCAGCAAAATCAAGTGTGAACATTAGCAGAAAAACTTAGCTTGAGCTGACAGGAACAGAGCTGAGAACCAAGACTTGACAAGCCAGAAGGAATCACCAGCACCAGAATAGGGCGTCGGCTGTCTTAAATCCTGTCTGAGATTCCTGAGGTCCAATCGTCATCCTCCTTATCAGGTGGCAAATCTGTACTGATTAAATCAGCCTCAGTACCTCCTGTTACCACCAGAGGGAGCCTGGAAGGAGAACTCACAACTGGTAGACCAGAAAATGAACTCACAACAGCCACCCCTCACCATTACTGACCCACTGTCAAACCGTTCATGCTGAAGGATGTTGCAGGCAGCAGATCACTCTCCATGGTGTCTCCAGACTCTGTCACATCTGCCACATGTGCTCAGTGTGAACTTGCTTTCATCTGTGAAGAGCACAGGGTGCCAGTGGCAAATTTGCCAATCCTGGTGTTCTGTGGCAAATGCCAAGCATCCTGCATGGTGTTGGGCTGTGAGCAAAACCCCATCTGTGGACGTCGGACACAGCATACCTTCTTGCCACAGCTCACATTGATGTGCCATCCTGGATGAGCTGCACTACCTGAGCCACTTGTGTGGGTTGTAGAGTCCGTCTCATGCTACCACGAGTGTGAAAGCACAACCAACATTCAAAAGTGACCAAAACATCAGCCAGAAAGCATTGGTACTGAGATGTTGTCTGTGGTCCCCACCTGCAGAGCCTCTCCTTTATTGAGGGTGTCTTGATAATTGCCAATAATTTCCATCTGTTGTCTATTCCATTTGCACAACAGTATGTGAAACTGATTATCAATCAGTGTTGCTTCCTAATTGGACAGTTTGATTTCACAGAAGTTTGATTTACTTAAAGTTATATTCTGTTGTTTAAGTGTTCCCTATATTTTTTTGAGCAGTGTATATTCCTAAACCTCATTTGAATGTCTATATTATAATAAAACATTTTCCACTATCTTAGTGCCATGAGTCAACCCATTTACTTGACATACAGCAACAGTTGATAAGATGTAATACCACTCTAGATAAAGATATGGCAAAAAGCACCAAGATTCAACATTTGCTATTCACTTATCTTTACTAAGTTTACATAAGCATTCAATGCTAAAGATTTCATTCTATTTATGTCCAATATTAAAGGAAGTAATTCCACAGCAGTATCCTTACACTTGTGAGAACTCCTGTAATAGAAAACCCCTAAGGAAAGTCAAAGTTTGGCCTCTAATATAGTTTATCTTTCCTTCATTTGAGTAGTAATAATCAGGAGTTCAAATTGATCATAATATCAAGATGTTTAGTAGCTTAGCTACCAGAGTGACAAAGGGGATGGTCACCTCAGGCACCTCACTCAGAAGAAGCCATCCAGAGTTACCACACCAATTAAATGCATCTGTGTATACAACACCCTGATACAGTTAAACGCTGTGGTAAAACAGAGAGACATGGTCTTTCTGCACTACCACTCTCTGTTCTGTAGGTAGCAGGTTGCCGTAAGCCTGCAGTCTATAAAACTACAGAATGACACACAGGACAAGTCACAGGTGGGGTCAAGTGATGTAATGATGTCATCACACCATGACTGATATCCTGTGTATGCTGCACAAGTGCATCACTGTTTAAGTCTATGCACACTTTGCCACTGGTCAGGGTACATGTTTGGGAGAGTATATGGTGTCTATTTTTTATTTTAACCCCTTCCTGCCATCAGACGTACTATCCCGTCCATGGGACCCGGGCCCCTATGCCCATGGACGGGATAGTACGTCTACCGCGATCAGCGGCGCCCACATGGTGATCGCCGCTGATCGCGGCCGGGTGTCAGCTGATTATCACAGCTGACACCCGGCACTATGTGTCAGGGGCGGTCACGGACCGCCCCCGACACGTTAACCCCTTGCACACCGCGATCAAACATGATCTCGGTGTACCGGGGGTTAAAGGGAAGCATCGGCAGGGAGGGGGCTCCCTCCGTGCTTCCCTGAGCCCCCCACGGCAGCGCAATGTGCAGCGCTGCTGCGGGGGTCTCTTTCCCTACAGGCCCCCGAATCCAAGATGGCGACGGGGGCCTTCGGGGGCCTGTAGGGAGCTGACTTCCTCAGTGCCTGCAAAGCGCAGGCATGAGGAAGTCTGCAGCAGTGCCTGTGACAGATTGCTGATCTGTCACAGTGATCTGTGATGTGACAGATCAGCGATCTGTCACAGGACAGATGTCGCACCTGGGACTATGTAATAAAGTTAAAAAAAAAAAAAAGTGTTAAAATAATTTTAAAAAAATCGCCAAATAAATTAGAAAAAAAAAAAAATATTCCCCCAATAAATCCATTTTTTGAAATAAAAAAAAAAACAATAAAAGTACACATATTAGGTATCGCCACGTCCGTAACAACCTGACCTATAAAACTATCCCATTAGTTAACCCCTTTAGCGAACCCTTAAAAAATAAAAATAAAAAACGAAGCAAAAAATAATGATTTATTATCATACCGCCAAACAATAAGTGCAATAACGCACGATCAAAAAGACGCATATAAATAGCCATGGTACCGCTGAAAATGTCATCTTGTCCCACAAAAAACGAGCCACCATACAGCATCGTCAGCGAAAAAATAAAAAAGTTATAGCTTGCAGAATAAAGCGATACAAAAATAATTATTTTTTATATAAAATAGTTTTCATTGCATAAAACCGACAAAACATAAAAAACGACCTAAATGAGGTATCGCTGTAACTGTACTGACCCGAAGAATAAAACCGCTTTATCAATTTTACCACACGCGGAACGGTGTAAACGCACCCCCCCAAAAGATATTCATGAAACGCTGGTTTTTGTTCATTCTGCGTCCCAAAAATCGGAATAAAAAGCGATCAAAAAATGTCACGTGCCCGAAAATGGTACCAATAAAAACGACAACTCGTCCCGCCAAAAATAAGACCTCATATGACTCAATGCAAGAAAGCGGACGGCACCGCTGTTACCATGCTAAGGTCCGTGGCTGGCAGCAGGCGGAGAGCTCACATCCAGGACTCCCGGGTGCTTGACCTCGTAGCAAGACGAATGTAGTTTCCAAGAGAAAAAGGTCGCACTCTGCGGGATAATGATGAATGTTTATTGACACTGAATTACATGTCAGTGTCAATAAACATTCATCATTATCCCGCAGAGTGCGACCTTTTCCTCATATGACTCAGTGAGTCAAAATACGGAAAAATTATAGCTCTCAATATGTGGTGATGCAAAGACTATTTTTACAATAAAAAGCGTCTTTTAGCGTGCGACAGCCGCCAAAAAAAAATACCACCATAAATAGTAAATCAAACCCCCATTATCACCCCCTTAGTAAGGGAAAAATAATAAAATTAAAAGAAAATGTATTTATTTCCATTTTCCCATTAGGGTTAGGGCCAGGGTTAGGGCTAGGGTTAGGGTTAGGGCTAGGGTTAGGGTTAGGGTTGAGATTAGGGTTAGGGGTGTGTTACCGTTAGGGTTGGAGTTAGAATTGGGGGTTTCCACTGTTTGGGCACATCAGGTGCTCTCCAAATGCAACATGGCGTCTGATCTCAATTCCAGCCAATTCTGAGTTGAAAAAGTCAAATGGTGCTCCTTCCCTTCCAAGCTCTGCCATGCGCCCAAACAGTGTTTTACCCCCACATGTAGGGTATCATCCTACTCAGGACAAATTGCAAAACAACTTTTGGGGTCCAATTTCTCCTGTTACCATTAGGAAAATAAAAAATTAGGGGCAAAAATATCATTTTTGTGGAAAAAAAATATTTTTTCTATTTTCACGCCCGGGCGTTATAAACTTCTGTGAAGCACTTGGGGGTTCAAAGTGCTCACCACACATCTAGATAAGTTCCTTAGGGGGTCTAGTGTCCAAAATGGGGTCACTTGTGGGGAGTTTCAATAGTTTAGGTAGATTAAGGGCTCTCCAAACGCACATGACACCCGCAGACCATTCCATCAAAGACTGCATTCCAAAACGTCACTACTTCCATTCTGAGCCCCGACGTGTGCCCATACAGTAGTTTTCTCCCACAAATGGGGTGTCAGCGAACTCAGGACAAATTGGACAACAACTGTTTGGGTTCAGTTTCTCCTGTTACCCTTGGGAAAATAAAATATTTGGGGACTAATTGATCATGTTTGTGGAAAAAAATATGATTTTTTTTATTTTCATGCCCAGGCATTATAAACTTCTGTGAAGCACTTGGGGGTTCAAAGTGCTCACCACACATCTAGATAAGTTCCTTAGGGGGTCTAGTGTCCAAAATGGGGTCACTTGTGGGGAGTTTCAATAGTTTAGGTAGATCAGGGGCTCTCCAAACGCACATGACACCCGCAGACCATTCCATCAAAGTCTGCATTCCAAAACGTCACTACTTCCCTTCCGAGCCCCGACGTGTGCCCATACAGTAGTTTTCTCCAACAAATAGGGTGTCAGCGTACTCAGGACAAATTGAACAACAACTTTTGGGGTCCAATTTCTCCTGTTACCCTTGGGAAAATAAAAAAATTGGGGACTAATTGATCATGTTTGGAAAAAACACGATTTTTTTATTTTCATGCCCGGGCATTATAAACTTCTGCGAAGCCCTTGGGGGTTCAAAGTGCTAAACACATCTAGATAAGTTCCTTAGGGGGTCTAGTTTCCAAAATGGGGTTATTTGTGGGGGCTTTCCACTGTTTAGGTACATTAGGGGCTCTCCAAAGGCAACATGACACCCGCAGACCATTCCATCAAAGTCTGCATTCCAAAACGTCACTACTTCCCTTCCGAACACCGACGTGTGCCCATACAGTAGTTTTCTCCCACAAATGGGGTATCAGCGTACTCAGGACCAATTGGACAACAACTTTTGAGGTCCAATTTCTCCTGGTACTCTTGGGAAAATAAAAAAATTGGGGACTAATTGATCATGTTTGTGGAAAAAATATGATTTTTTTTATTTTCATGCCCGGGAACTATAAACTTCTGTGAAGCCCTTGGGGGTTCAAAGTGCTAACCACACATCTAAATAAGTTCCTTAGGGGGTCTAGTTTCCAAAATGGGGTCATTTGTGGGGGTTTTCTACTGTTTAGGTACATTAGGGGCTCTCCAAAGACAACATGACACCCGCAGACCATTCCATCAAAGTCTGCATTCCAAAACGTCACGACTTCACTTATGAGCCCCAACATGTGCCCATACAGTAGTTTTCTCCCACATATGGGGTATCAGCGTACTCAGGACAAATTGGACAACAACTTTTGGGGTCCAATTTCTCCTGGTACCCTTGGGAAAATGAAAAAATTGGTGACTAAAATATCATGTTTGTGGAAAAAATACAAATTTTTTATTTTCAAGCCCGGGCGTTATAAACTTCTGTGAAGCACTGGAGGGGTCAAAGTGCTCACCACACATCTAGATAAGTTCCTTGGGGGTCTAGTTTCCAAAATGGTGACATTTGTGGGGGGTTTCCACTGTTTTGGTACATCAGTGGCTTTCCAAACGCGACATGGTGTCAGATCTCAATTCCAGCCAAAAACGTCAAATGGCGCTGCTTCCCTTCCGAGCTCTGCCATGCGCCCAAATAGTGGTTTACCCCCACATGTGGGGTATCAGCGTACTCAGGACAAATTGCACAATACCTTTTAGGGCCCTGTTACCCTTGGAAAAATAAGAATTGAGGGTGAAAAGTTCATTTTTGTGGAAAAAATATGATTTTTTTAATTGTACGGCTGTATGTTATAAACTTCTATGAAGCCCTTGGGGGTTCAAAGTTCTCACCACACATCTAGATAAGTTCCTTGGGGGGTCTAGTTTCCAAAATGGTGTCATTTGTGGGAGGTTTCCACTGTTTTGGTACATCAGGGGTTTTCCAATCGCGACATGGTGTCCGATCTCAATTCCAGCCAAAAACGTCAAATGGCGCTGCTTCCCTTCCGAGCTCTGCCATGCGCCCAAATAGTGGGTTACCCCCACATGTGGGGTATCAGCGTACTCAGGACAAATGACACAATAACTTTTAGGGTCCTGTTGCCCTTGGGAAAATAAAAATTGGGGGTGAAAAGATCATTTTTGTGGAAAAAATATGATTTTTTAATTGTACCGCTGTACGTTATAAACTTCTGTGAAGCCCTTGTGGGTTCCAAGTTCTCACCACATATCTAGATAAGTTCCTTGGGGGGTCTACTTTCCAAAATGGGGTCACTTGTGGGGGTTTCCACTCTTTAGGTACATCAGGGGCTCTCGAAACGTGACATGGCGTCCGATCTGAATTCCAGCCAATTTTGCATTGAAAAAGTCAAACGGCGCTCCTTCCCTTCTGAGCTCTGCCATGCGCCAAATCAGTGGTTCCCCCCAACATATCAAGTATCAGCGTACTCAGGACAAATTGCACAATAAGTTTTGCAGTCCAGTTTGTCCTGTTACCCTTGGTAAAATAAAAAAAATTGAACCTGAAGTATTTTTTTTGTGAAAAAAAGTTAGATATTCATTTTTTTTTAAATATTCAAAAAATTCCTGTGATGCACCTAAAGGGTTAATAAACGTCTTGAATGTGGTTTTGAGCACCTTAAGGGGTGCAGTTTTTAGAATGGTGTCACTTTTGGGTATTTTCTATCATATAGACCCCTCAAAGTGGCTTCAAATGTGATGTGGTCCGTAAAAATAAAATGGTGTTGCAAAAATGAGAAATCGCTGGTCAATTTTTAACCCTTACAACTTCCTAACAAAAAAAATGTTGGTTCCAAAATTGTGCTGATGTAACGTAAACATGTGGGAAATGTTACTTATCAAGTTTTTGTGTGCCATATCTCTGTGATTTAAGGGCATAAAAATTCAAAGTTGGAAAATTGCGAAATTTTCAAAATTTTCGCCAAATTTCCATTTTTTTCACAAATAAACGCAAGTTATATGAATGAAATTTTACCACTATCATGAAGTACAATATGTCACGAGAAAACACTGTCAGAATCACCGGGATCCATAGAAGCGTTCCAGAGTTATGACCTCATAAATGGACAGTGGTCAGAATTGTAAAAATTTACCCGGTCATGAACGTGCAAACCACCCTTGGGGGTGAAGGGGTTAATAGCAAATGTAGGGGGACTGTGGGGACATCATACCATGTGGGAGACATTACATTAAGTATAGGAAGCTGTGGGGGCATCATATAGTTTGGTGGGCAGTATACTGAGTATAAGGGAGTTATCAGGGCTTCACAATGTGAATAAAGGATTTTTTGTATTATACTTTGTTTAGAAGGGCTTTTGGGTATCATCCTGTGCATAGGTGTTTGGGGTATTATACTGTATAGAGGGGGGCTTTGGGGGCAATATACTGTTTATAGGAAGGCTATATAAGCATTTTACTGGATAGGACTGATGTTGGGACATTGGGGAGATTTCGGTTATTATACTGTGTTATAACTGTTGGAGCATTATATTGTACATAGAAGCTTTGAGACATTTAGCTGTAAATAGGTGGCTTAGGGGGTATTATACTGTATAAGAACTACTGTTGGGACCATTGTATAGTGTGGGAGGCATTATTCTGTTTATAGGTGCTATTGGGACATTATACTATGTTTAGGGGGATTTTAGGGTTATCATACTGTACATAGGGAGCTGCGGGGACCTCATACTGCTTACAAGGGAGCAGTGGAGACATCATAATCTGTAGGGGGATTTGGGAGCCAACAAACTGTATATAGGGGAGCTGTGGGCTTGTTGGGGTGATCTCTTAAAGTGAGATCTAAATAATTGCCTGTTCCTGACCTAAATGCAGTCCAAGTGCATGCTTAGAAGAGTCACCTCAGACAAAGGAGTCAGATAAATATACTCCTCTCTCAGCGAGAGTTGGCATACAACTGATCTTTATTCTTAGAAAAAATAATTGTGTCACAGACAGGAAATGGGTGTTTCACAATTTCTGAAAGATGGTGTCAGTCTGTGTTTGGTCCATGTTAAGTTCATATTTGGTATTCAGTATGTCTCCACTTTTGCATTCTAAAGATTCCTTCCAGGATGCTGTTCCAAGATGCAGAGCCATTTTGTTACATCATTTCTGAACTGACTTATATAAGGTTTAATAATTGATTTCATTAGCCATTCTCTCCTTCACAGTCCCCCCTAAATTAATTATTAACCTGATGTCAAGATGTGATTTGACCAAACAGGTGGTTGGTTAGCGAAATGTGAAACACAAACACAACGAGATGGAAAATGGGGAAAGGAAGGCACTACTGATATGAAAATGGGGGACAGTCACCACCTGAACTTAACCTGAACCTATCCCTACAGTTTAAACTGGGAAAACATATTTCAGAGGCCATACAGGGTGATTATACACAGCCCAGCCTCATGTCATCCCAATGTGGATTGATTTACAATGAGTAAGTGGAGGAGGAGGTGGAAGAACAGGAGCTACTTTCATGCGCTATAGACGGTACTATAAGCACAACTGTCTTACCATCTGTTCATCATGGATGGCCTGAGGACAGGGAGGAGGAGAGCATGGCAAGTCATCCTCTTGGTGAGGACATGGAAGTCTTGCCTGTTAGAAGTCTGGCACGAATGGCTGACTTATGCTGCGCTGCCTTTCCCGTGACCCTCGTATTCTTCCAATTTTTGGGTGATAGTCATTACTGGTTGGTGACACTTCTAGACCCACGCTACAAGGAGAACTTTCAATCTCTTTTCCCAGAGGCAGATAGGTGTACTAAAATGGTGCTGTACCAAAAGACTATTGTTGCGGAATTATTAAAAAAATTTCCATCTGAAAATGCTGGTGGCAGAGGTCACAGTCCATAGGACAATCAAGGAGTACAGGTGAGAGAATTACAACTCCAATCCAGCAGAGGCAGGGGAACACTGGCAAAGTTCTGGGAGAGTTTTCTCAGACCCTCCCATTGCACTGGCCCTGAGGTGTGGGGTACTCTCACAAGGAGTGCAAAGTTTTGGAAGATGCTGAGGAATTACCTTGTTGACCATACCAACGTCCTCCGTGATTCCTCTGTGCCTTTTAATTATTGGGTATCCAAGCTGGACATGTGGCATAGACTGGCTCTCTACTTCTTGGAGGTCCTGGCATGCCCTGTGGCTAGCATTTTGTCAGAGGGGGATTTTAGTGCCATTGGTGGAATTATAACTGATAAGCGCATTTGCCTGTCAAGGGCTGGATTGGGCCAGACTTCTCTACACCACTGAATGATAACAGCGAAACATAACCTCAAATACAGTGTAATTTTTTGGAGGTATTTTCCCATGCACCTCTTTACACCCACACATGTGCTTCCTGATTTTGCTTTTTTGCTGTTATCCTCATCCTTCTCATCCTCATCAGCCACCACCACTAGATCACCATGGTGACCGTGATCCATGATGCAACAGCCACATGTCATTATCCATGCTGGATCAGGACTGATAAAAAGCACAGGTAACCTTTTTTTTTTCTTAAGCTGTGCTTAAGTTTGGTTTTTGCCCCTGGTGGCCATTAGGATTATTGCACTGTGGTGTCGTTTGTTCTAAGTTTGCCCCCGGTGGTGGTGAGCATCATTGCACTCTGGTTTCTTTAGTTAAGTGCACATGATTATAATGCAGATGTAATTGCTCTCTGAGTCACAGGTGTTGCAATCAGTGTTGGTGATAGTGTTCATTTCAACCATCCTTGGTGGAGGAAGGAGCTGGAGAGCATTCCTTGCAGCACTGTCTTAGTCCTGGTGTGGAAGGAGTCATAGGGGATTTCCTTGTAGCTCTGACAGATTTGGTGGCAGCGATTCAGGAGAAGAGCTGCATTCTGGTGGTGGACTCTGTTGCCATGAGCAAGAGCAACAGAGTAAAGCTAAGTGGTGTTTCCCTGTTTGTGTTTTTCCTTAGTGTGTATTAGTACAGCAGTGGGGCCAGTGCCTGCGCCACCCAGCTCCCTAGCAAGGGATAGGTGTAGGGTGTGCTAGGGCGACAGGTTCCTGACCGGCACCTGGTGTGGAACCGGCATAGGGAACGTTAGGAGCGTTAGGGACACTGACTCAGGGGAGTGCAGGAGGTCTCCACGTCCCCTTTCCCTATGGCAGGACCCACCATTGTAACTGTTTCCCCTTTTCCCGTGTCTTGTTGTTTTAGTTACTGGCCTGCGGGCCCTGTCACACAGGACAGTAATCACGTGCTGCGCCTTGTTGTTTTAGTTACCGACCTGCGGGTCTCGTCACACAGGAAGGGTCATTGTGACACCACGTTATTGTGTTAAAGTGTGTTTTTGATGCCGGTGAAAAATTTTTTTTAGCATTTGGCCGATGTGTACCCCCCAAGGGGAATTGTGTAGCAGCCTATACACTTAGTGTATGGGCATTACAAGTATAGGAGACTCGCTCCTTTAAATTGGGGAAAACATTTTTGGGAGGTCATCCTCCACATCTCTTCCGACACCACCACTAGATCACCAGGGTGAACGTGTTCTGTGATGCAACAGCCAAGTAATTTTTTTCAACGGTGTTTTTGATGTCCGTTCCAAAAATGTTTACACAGTATGTTGAGGTGGACCCCCAGGGGGAAATTTTTGGCAGCCCATACACTTAGTGTACAGGCATTTCAAGTAGAGGAGACCCGCTCCTTTAAACTGGGAAAACATTTTTAGGAGGCCATCCTCCATGTCTCTTCCGACTCCACCACTAGATCACCACGGCGAACCTGTTCTGTGATGGAACAGCCAAGTAATTTTTTTCAAGGGTGTTTGTGATGCCCATTCCAAAAATGTTTTTCACAGTATGTTGAATTGTACCCCCCAGGGAGAAATGCTAGTCAGCACATACACTTAGTATATGGGCATTACAGGCATAGGAGACCAGCTCCTTTAAACTGGGAAAACATTTTTCAGAGGCCATCGTCCACATTTCTTCCTTGGGGATTGGAGTGCATGCAAATTTAGGGCAGGTCTTGTATTCACTTCATCAAAAATCATAATAATGGGATCTTTGGTTTCATGTGGCCATCCACTACATGGGTTTAAAGGCTTATTGGGGTGCATGTAACTTTGGTGCAGGGCAGGCATTGCATTCAATGCTTAAGCAAACAGTATGGGAGTACCAAATTAATAATGTGACCTTGTTTTTCCTGTGGCCATCCAGTACGTGGGTTCAAAGGCTTTTTGAGGTGCTCAAAACTTTGGGGCAGGGCTGGCCTTGCATTCATTGCATAAGCAATCAGTATGGGAGTACCAAATGAATAATATGAACTTTGTTTTCCTGTTGCCATTCAGTACGTGGGTCAAAAGCTTATTGAGGTGCGTGTAACTTTGATGCAGAGCATGTCTAGCATTCAATGCATAAGCAAACAGTATGGGAGTATCAGATAAATAATGTGAACTTGATATTCCTGTGGCCATCCAGTACGTGTGTTCAAAGGCTTATTGTGGTGTGTGTAACTTTGGGGCAGGGCAGGCCTTGCATTCAATGCATAAGTAAACAGTATGGGAGTACTAAATTAATAATGTGAACTTGGTTTTACGAGGCCATCCAGGACGTGGGTTCAAAGGCTTATTCAGGTGCATGTAACTTTGGTGCAGGGCAGGCCTTGCATTCAATGCATAAGCAAACAGCATGGGAGTACCAAATGAATAATGTAACCTTGTTTTTCATATGGCCATCCAGTATGTGTGGTCAAAGGCTTATTGGTGTGCATGTAACTTTGGGGCAGAGCAGGACTTGCATTCAATGCATAAACAAACAGTATGGGAGCACAAAATAAATCATGTGAACTTGGTTTTCATGTGGCCATCCAGGACGTGGGTTCAAAGGCTTATTGGGGTGCGTGTAACTTTGGGGCAGGGCAAGTCTTAAATTCAATGCATAAACAAACAGTATGGGAATACCAAATGGATAATGTGACCTTGGTTTTCCTGTGGCCATCCAGTACGTGTGGTCAAAGACTTATTGGGGTTCATGTAACTTTGGTGCAGGGCAGACCTTGCATTCAATGAATAGGCAAACAGAATGGGAGTACCAAATGAATACTGCGAATTTTGGTTGCATGGGGTTAGCCATGATGTCTATTCAATAGGCTGTTGGGGTGCGTCCATATTTTAGGCAGCCCTGTCACTCACTGCATATGGAATAACAGTATAAAAGACCCACTGTTCAATAATGGGAAAAACAAAGCATAGCTGGCTGATGGCTCTCTAAGAAAAGTGAGGGCCAACTGCTGGCCCTATAAAGGTAGACTTTGTGACTTTCAGAGTCCCTCCTTTATAAATGAAACAGGATGTGTCTGATGATATGTCACACAACACATGGCCAAATAAGGTTGTAAAGTGTTAAAATGACACTTCCCAGTGAATGCATTTCTCTTGGTTGAAATCAATGCTAAAGTTGAAAAACGCATCAAAAACGTTACGTATGAACATAGCCCAAGTGGTGGAGAAACATTTTTGTTTTTTGGGTTATTTATTTTGCCTTACATACAAATCATTACCCTGGAAAGGATGTTCCTTAACATATTTCCCAGGAAAATCCATTTTGGTTTTGTTTTAGTATGTTTTATTGTGCGCCTGTAAAAGTGGCATAAGACTCTGACAACATTGTTCACAGCTGTGACCTGGGAGTCAGAAATTCTTCCAGGGGCGATCCCCATGATGTTTCCATGTCATTTGAGCACTGTTACCATCAATTTCAGATGTTTTAGACCCTAAAAGGACCCCTGGGGGGGAATCAAGGCAAAAATGCTCGGTTTTCCCATAGACTTACATTGAGTTCATTGCTCGGGTCGAGCACGCAAGCATTCAAGTTTGCTCGACCTGAGCAACGAGCACCCAAGCATTTTAGTACTCGCTCATCACTAGTTTTCATATCTAGACGTTTTAAAGTTTTGTGAGTCACGCGTAGGTTAAAAATGCTCAATGCAGCCCTAATTAAATTTCTTGAGGGGGTGTGTTTTCCAAAATGCGGTTACTTGTGGGGAGGTTTCTGCTGTTTTAACATGTCAGGGGCTCTCCAGACAAATGTATGCTCCAAAAATCAAATAAAATTCTTTGCTTTCCAAGCCCTGCCATGTGCCCAAACAGCAGTTTTGACCACATATGGGGTATTTTTGTATTTGGAAGAAATTTTATAACAAATTATGAGGTTTGTTTTTTCCTATTATCCATTGTGAAAATCACAAATTTTGGGGCTAAAACAACATTCTATCAGAAAAACAATGTTCGTGTTTACATCCCCATTTTAAAAAGTTCTGTGAAACACCTACAAGCTCAACAAACTCATCACCCCCTAGATGAATTCCTTGATGGGTTTAATTTGCAAAATGGGGTCACTTGTGGGGGTTTCTGCTGTTTTGGTAACTCAGGGGTTCTGCAAATAAGGCATGGTGTCTCGAATCTATTCCAGCCAAATTTACATTCCAAATGCAAAATGTCACTTCTTACCTTCCGAGCCCTGTTGTTTGTCCAAACAGAATATTTAAGGCATGTTAGTTATCACCACACTCAGAAGAAATTTGGAAACAAACTTTTGCAGTCTACTTTCAAATATTACCTCTTGCAAAGTGTAAAAATGTGGGACGAAAGCGTTAATTTTTTTGAAAAAAATTAACGTTTTCAATATGACGACTTAATGTTATGGGGCCGTGTAAATGCGACATGGTGCCTGCAATCTATTTCAGCCAAATTTGTATTCCAAAATTCAAATGGCGCTTCCTTCCTTCTGACCCCTGTCGTTTGTCCAAAGAGAGGTTTCTGGCCACAAGTATGGTATTAGTGTGCTCAAAAGAAACTAGGTAACAAATTGTGGGATCCACATTCTTGTGCTACTACTAGTAAAGAGAAAAAATTGGACTAAAGCAACATTCTGGCGTAAAAATTACAATTTTTCTATTTTTCATTCGACTTGCATTTATTCCTGTGTAGCACCTAAAGGGTTCAAAAATTTCCTTACAGCAGTTTTGAAGTATTTGAGATGTGCAGATTTTAAAATGGTGTCAGTTTCCAATACATAGGCCCTGCAAAGTCCATGTAAATCTGAATAGCTCCTTAACCCCTTCACCCCCAAGGGTGGTTTGCACGTTCATGACCGGGCCAATTTTTACAATTCTGACCACTGTACCTTTATGAGGTCATAACTCTGGAACGCTTCCATGGATCCCGGTGATTCTGACAGTGTTTTCTCGTGACATATTGTACTTCATGTTAGTGGTAAAATTTCATTGAAATAACTTGCGTTTATTTGTGAAAAAAATGGAAATTTGGCAAAAATTTTGAAAATTTTGCAATTTTCCAAATTTGAATTTTTATGCCCTTAAATCACAGAGATACGGCACACAAAAAACTTGATAAGTAACATTTCCAACATGTTTACTTTACATCAGCACAATTTTGGAACAAAAATTTTTTTTTGTTAGGAAGTTATAAGGGTTAAAAGTTGACCAGCGATTTCTCATTTTTACAACACCATTTTATTTTTAGGACCACATCACATTTGAAGCCACTTTGAGGGGTCTATATGATAGAAAATACCCAAAAGTGACACCATTCTAAAAACTGCACCCCTTAAGGTGCTCAAAACCACATTCAAGAAGTTTATTAACCCTTTAGGTGCGTCACAGGAATTTTTTTGAATATTTAAAAAAAAATGAACATCTAACTTTTTTTCATAAAAAAAATAATTCAGGTTCAATTTTTTTTATTTTACCAAGGGTAACAGGAGAAATTGGACTGCAAAAGTTATTGTGCAATTTGTCCTGAGTACGCAGATACCTGATATGTGGGGGGGAACGACTGTTGGCAAAATTGGCTGGAATTCAGATTGGACGCCATGTCACGTTTGGAGAGTCCCTGATGTACCTAAACAGTGGAAACCCCCTACAAGTGACCCCATTTTGGAAACTAGACCCCCCAAGGAACTTATCTAGATATGTGGTGAGAACTTTGAACCCACAAGGGCTTTACAAAAGTTTATAACGTACAGCGGTACAATTAAAAAATCATATTTTTTCCACAAAAATGATCTTTTCACCCTCAGTTCTTATTTTTTCAAGGGTAACAGGACCCTAAAAGTTATTGTGCAATTTGTCCCGAGTACGCTGATACCCCACATGTGGGGGTAAACCACTATTTGGGCGCATGGCAGAGCTCGGAAGGGAAGCAGCGCCATTTGACGTTTTGGGCTGGAATTGAGATCGGACACCATGTCGCGTTTGGAAAACCCCTGATGTACCAAAACAGTGGAAACCCCCCACAAATGACACCATTTTGGAAACTAGACCCCCCAAGGAACTTATCTAGATGTGTGGTGAGCACTTTGAACCCCCCAGTGCTTCACAGAAGTTTATAACGCCCGGGCGTGAAAATAAAAAATTCGTATTTTTTCCACAAACATGATCTTTTAGTCACCATTTTTTTATTTTCCCAAGGGTACCAGGAGAAATTGGACCCCAAAAGTTGTTGTCCAATTTGTCCTGAGTATGCTGATACCCCATATGTGGGAGAAAACTACTGTATGGGCACACGTCGGGGCTCGGAAGGGAAGTAGTGACGTTTTGGAATGCAGACTTTGATGGAATGGTCTGCGGGTGTCATGTTGCCTTTGGAGAGCCCCTAATGTACCTAAACAGTGGAAACCCCCCACAAATGACCCCATTTTGAAAACTAGACCCACTAAGGAACTTATCTAGATGTGAGGTGAGCACTTTGAACCCCCAAGGGCTTCACTGAAGTTTATAATGCCAGGGCATGAAAATAAAAAAATCGTATTTTTTCCAGAAACATGATCAATTCGTCCCCAATTTTTTCATTTTCCCAAGGGTAACAGGAGAAATTGGACCCACAAAAGTTGTTGTCCAATTTGGCCTGAGTACGCTGACACCCCATATGTGGGAGAAAACTACTGTATGGACACACGTCGGGGCTCGGAAGGGAAGCAGTGACGTTTTGGAATGCAGACTTTGATGGAATGGTCTGCGGGTGTCATGTGCGTTTGGAGAGCCCCTGATGTACCTAAACTATTGAAACTCCCCACAAGTGACCCCATTTTGGACACTAGACCCCCCAAGGAAATTATCTAGATGTGTGGTGAGCACTTTGAACCCCCAAGTGTTTCACAGAAGTTTATAACACTCGGACGTGAAAATAAAAAAATCATTTTTTTCCACAAAAATGATATTTTTGCCCCCAATTTTTTTATTTTCCTAAGGGTAACAGGAGAAATTGGACCCCAAAAATTGTTTTGCAATTTGTCCTGAGTAGGCTGATACCCTACATGTGGGGATAAAACACTGTTTGGGCGCATGGCAGAGCTTGGAAGGGAAGGAGCACCATTTGACTTTTTCAACTCAGAATTGGCTGGAATTGAGATCAGACGCCATGTTGCATTTGGAGAGCCCCTGATGTGCCCAAACAGTGGAAACCCCCAATTATAACTCCAACCCTAAACCCAACACACCCCTAACCCTAATCTGAGCCCTAACCCTAGCCCTAACCCTAGCCCTAACCCTAACCCTAACCCTAGCCCTAACCCTAGCCCTAGCCCTAGCCCTAACCCTAAGGCTGTGTGCACACGCTGCGGATTTTGCTGCGGTTCCGCAGCGGTTTTGGTGTACAGTACCATGATTCCCTATGGGAATCAAAAACCGCAGTGCAGACGGTGCGGAATTTTCCGTGCGGATTATCTGCGGTTTTCAATCCGCAGAAAGAATTGACATGTCAATTCTTTCTGCGGATTCTCCTGCGGTTTGCCATCTCCTCTATTGAGGAGATGAAAAACCGCAGGACAAAACCGCAGAGCAATCCGCAGGTAAAACCGCAGGTCTTTTGACCTGCGGTTTCACCTGCAGATTTTACAAAATCCGCGCGGATGAATCCGCACCTAATCCGCAGCGTGTGCACACAGCCTTACCCTAACGGGAAAATGGAGATAAATACTTTTTTTTTAGTTTTTTTATTTTTCCCTAACTAAGGGGGTGATAACGGGGGGTTTGACTTACTATTTATGGCGGGTTTTATGTTTGGCAGCTGTCACACGCTAAAAGACGCTTTTTATTGTAAAATAGTTTTTGCATCACCACATTTTGAGGGCTATAATTTTTCCGTATTTTGACCCACCGAGTCATGTGAGGTCTTATTTTTTGCGGGACGAGTTGACATTTTTATCGGTACCATTTTCGGGCACGTGACATTTTTTGATCGCTTTTTATTCCTATTTTTGGGACGCAGAATGAACAAAAACCAGCGTTTCATGAATTTCTTTTGGGGGGGTGCGTTTACACCGTTCCGCGTGTGGTAAAATTGATAAAGCGATTTTATTCTTCGGGTCAGTACGGTTACAGCGATACCTCATTTAGGTCGTTTTTTTATGTTTTTGTCGGTTTTATGCAATGAAAACTATTTTATATAAAAAATAATTATTTTTGCATCGCTTTATTCTGTGAGCTATAACTTTTTTATTTTTTCGCTGATGATGCTGTGTGGTGGCTCGTTTTTTGCGGAACAAGATGACGTTTTCAGTGGTACCATGGATATTTATATGCGTCTTTTTGATCGCGCGTTATTACACTTTTTGTTTGGCGGTATGATAATAAATCATTATTTTTTGCTTCGTTTTTTATTTTTATTTTTTAAGGGGTTCGCTAAAAGGGTTAACTAATGGGACAGTTTTATAGGGCGGGTCATTACGGACGCGGCGATACCTAATATGTGTACTTTTATTGTTTTTTTTTTTATTATTTCCAAAAAATGGATTTATTGAGGGAATATTTTTTTTTTTTTCTAATTTATTTGGCGATTTTTTTAAATTTATTTTTACATTTTTTTTTAATTTTTTTTTTACTTTATTACATAGTCCCAGGTGGGACATCACTGTCCTGTGACAGATCGCTGATCTGTCACATCACAGATCACTGTGACAGATCAGCAATCTGTCACAGGCATTGAAGAAGACTTCCTCTTGCCTGCGCTTTGCAGGCACTGAGGAAGCCAGCTTCCTCAGGTCACCGAAGGCCCCGTCGCCATCTTGGATTCGGGGGCCTGGAGGATAGGAGCCCCCCGCAGCAGCGCTGCACATTGCGCTGCCGTGGGGGGCTCAGGGAAGCACGGAGGGAGCCCCCTCCCTCCCGATGCTTCCCTTTAACTCCCGGTACACCGCGATCATGTTTGATCGCGGTGTGCAAGGGGTTAACGTGTCGGGGGCGGTCCGTGACCGCCCCTGACACATAGTGCCGGGTGTCAGCTGTGATAATCAGCTGACACCCGGCCGCGATCAGCGGCGCTCACCACGTGGGCGCCGCTGATCGCGGTAGACGTACTATCCCGTCCAAGGTCATACGGGCCCGGGTACCGTGGACGGGATAGTACGTCGGTTGTCAGGAAGGGGTTAAAGAAACAAGTTTTGTAAACTTCTTGAAAAATTAGAAATTGCTACCAAACGTTTAACCCTTCCCACATCCTAACAAAAAAAATGATGAAGATGTAAAGTAGACATATTGGAAATGTTATTTATTAATTATATAGTATGACTTACTGGTTTAAGAATGTAAACATTAAAAGTTTGGCATTTGTGAATTACTCTAAATTTTCACCAAATTTCTGATATTTTCACAAAGAAACACATAACATATCGACCTAACTTTACCATAGACATAAAGTACAATGTGTCATGAAAAAACATTCTCAGAATCACTGGGATAAGGTGAAGCCTTCCTGAGTTATAACCTCACAAAGTGACCCTGGTCATATTTAAAATATTTGGCCTTGTCATTAAGGCTAAAATTAGCTCAGTCACACTCTCACAGGTTGGCGCATTGCCCGGGTAACTGGCCTGGCCACCTAACCTAGTTTTGTGCTCACATGACGTCCACATTGAGTGCCCTTTGATGACATGGCAACATGGCGGGGACGCGCCACTTCACACAAATGGCTATTACATTAATGAACCACAATATATAACACAGGTAGCAACATGTTCTCTTACCTCCAGACAAAAGCACAGGCGGCAGTGAAACACGCGTTGAGGTGTGCAGCAGCCCATCCTTTACACCAGAGGTCTTAAACACACGGCTGGCGGGCCACATGCGGCACCTGAGGCAGGCATCTGCAGCCCGCGGTGCACCACATGTCTCACTCCCTGAGGCAGGGGGAAGGCAAGCATTCAGGAGCAGCGATGGCATTGGCTGTTCTGTGTGCACACACTGCACAGGACCTGTGATGAGGTCACAGGAGGGGGAGGAGTCAGGGGTCAAATGATCAGGGGCCTCAGTGTGTGCAGGATGCTGCTGTTTGTGTGCTGGTTGTCATGGTACTGGATGAAGGTAAGTTTATGCGTGGGGTCAGGAGGGGTTTACAGGGTGGATGGAGCAGAGCCTTGTGTGTTCGAGGTGTATGGAGCAGAGCCCTGTGTGTACAAGGTGTATGGAGCGGAGCCCTGTGTGTACGATGTGTACAGAGCGGAGCCCTGTGTGTACGAGGTGTAGGGAGTGGAGCCCTGTGTGTAGGAGGTGTAAGGAGCGGAGCCCTGTGTGTACAAGGTGTACGGAGCAGAGCCCTGTGTGTACGAGGTGTAAGGAGCGGAGCCCTGTGTGTACGAGGTGTACGGAGAAGAGCCCTGTGTGTTCAAGGTGTGCAGAGCCCTGTGTATACAAGGTCTATGGAGTGAAGCCCTGTGTGTACGAGGTGTATGGAGTGGAGCCCTGTGTGTTCAAGGTGTGCGGAGCCCTGTGTGTATGAGGTGTACGGAGTAGAGCCCTGTGTGTATGAGGGGTATGGAGCGGAACCATGTGTGTGTACGAGGTGTACGGAGCCCTGTGTATACGAGGTGTATGAAGCGGAGCCCTGTGTGTTCGAGGTGTGCAGAGCCCTGTGTCTACGAGGTGTATGAAGCGGAGCCCTGTGCGTACAAGGTGTATGGAGTGCAGCCCTGTGTGTTCGAGGTGTGCGGAGCCCTGTGTGTATTAGGTGTACAGAACAGAGCCCTGTGTGTGCAGAGCCCTGTGTGTACAAGATGTATGGTGCGGAGCCCTGTGTGTACCTGGTGTACGGAGCAGAGCCCTGTGTGTACGAGGTGTACGGAGCGGAGCCCTGTGTGTACGAGGTGTACGGAGTGGAGCCCTGTGTGTGTAAGGTGTACAGAGCGGAGCCCTGTGTGTATGAGGTGTACGGAGCGGAGCCACGTGTGTACGAGGTGTGCAGAGCCGCGTGTGTGCGTGATGTATTAAGTTTGAAAGGAATGGGGCCCCCCAGCTCAAATTTTTTTTTATGTGCGGCCCATTTACTCTGCCGAGTTTGAGACCCCTGCTGTACACTATCAACACAGGTAACTACCATCTACAGAGAAAGTAGACTACTATAAGGCATCAGCTATGTTTGTGGTACTACGAGGTGAAGGATCTATATAAATAACTTGAGACTATTATAGTAAAATTAATACTTGTCATTTCATGTGTATGTTCATCCATATGTTATTGATAATATTTATATATGGCTGACCAACATATTAAAATTCAGTTATATTCTCATCTAACCAGCTGTTATTCTTATATATGGCCCTTAATATCTATTTACAGAACGTTTGCCATAACATATGAATGTGCTATAGGGTGTATAGTATCTTTGTTTCTGTGTCTCTGTTGTTTATTATTTACTCTGTACTGATTTAATTGACAACTAGCTGAAGAGCCCGGCGCTGCCCGGGCATAGTAACTAACTACGGTTATTAATAACAAATTATAATGATTATATCTATATATATAAAGCTGTGTGTAGAGCCCCGCCGACTCCGCATAGCCACATTCACTATAATATCCCACATCATCCCATCAGCCAGAGCCACTGGACTACTACCCCTAATATCCCACCTCATCCCATCAGCCAGAGCCACCGGACTACTACCCCTATTATCTCACATCGTCCCGTCAGCCAGAGCCACCGGACTACTACCCTTAATATCCGACATCATCCGTCAGAGCCACCGGACTAATACCCCTAATATCCCACATCATCCCGTCAGCCAGAGCCACTGGACTACCACCCCTAATATCCCACATCATCCTGTCAAAGCCACTGGACTACTACCCCTAATATCCCACATCATCCCATCAGCCAGGGCCACCAGACAACTACCACTAATATCCCACATCATCCCATCACAGATGCCCAACTACTCTCCCTAATATCACACATCATCCCGTCAGCCAGAGCCACAGGACTACTACCACTAATATCCCACATCATCCCGTCAGCCAGAGCCACAGGACTACTACCACTAATATCCCACATCATCCCGTCAGCCAGAGCTACCGGACTACTACCACTAATATCCCACATCATCCCGTCAGCCAGAGCCACAGGACTACTACCACTAATATCCCACATCATCCCGTCAGCCAGAGCCACAGGACTACTACCACTAATATCCCACATCATCCCGTCAGCCAGAGCTACCGGACTACTACCACTAATATCCCACATCATTCCATCAGCCAGAGCCACCGGACTACTACCCCTAATATCCCACATCATCCCATCAGCCAGAGCCACCGGACTACTACTCGTAATAGCCCACATCATCCCGTCAACCTGGGGCCAGAACCAGAGTGATGAGTGTAACGGTCCTAACTTCCATACCGGGGATCCCTTTAAGAGAGGCCTGGGGTCAGAACCAGAGCACTGAGTGGATTTGTCCTGACTTCCATACCAATGATCCCTTTAATAGAAACCTGGGGTGAAAATCAGAGCCTGAAGGATTTACCTTAACTTCCATACCGGAGATCCCTTTAAGAGAGGCCTGGAGTCAGTACCAAAGCGCAGAGTGGATTTGCCGTGACTTGCATACCAATGATCCCTTTAATAGAACCCTGGGGTCAGAATCAGAGCATTGAGGGATTTGCCCTAACTTCCATACAGGAGATCCTTTTAAGAGAGCCTGGGGTCAGAAACAAAGCGCTGGATGGATTTCCATACCAGAGATTCCTTTAAGGAAGACCTGAGGTCAGTACCAAAGCGCTGATTGGATTTGCCCTAACTTCCATACAAATGATCCCTTTAAGAGACCCTGGGGTCAGAACCACAGAGCTGAGTGGAACGGTCCTAACTTCCATACCAGAGAACCCTTTAAGAGAGGCCTGGAGTCAAAACCAAAGACCTGGATGGATTTGCTCTGACTTCCGTATCAATGATCCCTTTAAGAGGGAAGATGTGCCTATGGGATGGAGAATGTGTGATGGGGATATGGGCAGGGAGGGGGGATTAATTTCTGTCATGTGCTCTCTGCTCCTTTCAGGGGGCAGACAATGGCTTGGAGCTTATGTTCCCAGGGATGCTAGATTTCTCCCACCATGTCAGTGTCTGCTGAGGTGTTGTCAAGTGGGAAAACTTGCTCATAGCAACCAATCACAGCTCAGCTTCTTTTAACCAGCTCTGGTGAAATGAGAGATGCTTGGTTGAAAGGAAAACTGTTGCTCATAGCAACCTATCACAGCTCAGCTTCTTTTGAACAGCTCTAGTAAAATGAAAGATGCTTCATGATTGGTTGGTGATACACATACACATACATACATACATACATTCACTTTTTATATATAGAGATAGGTTTCCTATTGTTTTTTTTAAATGGATTCATTTAATTTAATTAAAACATTTTTGATACATTTTGATACTTTGGATTGTGTTGCTCCATCATAATCTCTATAGGTTTATACTGTATAAAACTATGAAATATAAAACCCACTTGACATAATGAAAACAAAATGAAAATATTTTAACAGCTAACTTTTTAACACTTGCTTTTTAAAAATTTCATACTACACACTTATTTAGCAACCTTTTTCCCGTAAAGCTTTTGCAAAAAAGTAAGTTACATTCCTTCTAAGATACTATAAGTTGAACCTACTACTACTATGTCAATTGCATTGTTCCTCGTGCCAACTAATCAAGTATATCACTAGGGACACTTTAGTGCAGCGTGACTGCAAGGCAGACTTAGCAATTTAAAACATAGAAAGTTAAATGCTTTTAACATTTCCAGAAAAGAGAGAAGGAATGGAAAAAAAAAATTTACTTTCTAAAATATTAAATGTAATGTAGAAGATTCTTGAAAATTTAGTATTTGTTTGTATTTAAATACTTATTTATCATAAATTTCATAAACTATGCAAAGCGTATAAGCATTCATATTCAACTATTCAAATTAATCATGAAAATAATGTTTGATAAAGTTTTGTGCACATTACAAAAAATTATTTACATTTTCTTGTTTTTTTTTTTAAATTTAACCCCTTAAGCCCCAAGGGTGGTTTGCACGTTCATGACCGGGCCAATTTTTAAAATTCTGACCACTGTCTCTTTATGAGGTTATAACTCTGAAACGCTTCCATGGATCCCGGTGATTCTGACATTGTTTTCTCGTGACATATTGTACTTCATGATACTGGTAAAATTTCATTCATATAACTTGCGTTTATTTGTGAAAAAAATGGAAATTTGGTGAAAATTTTGAAAATTTCGCAATTTTCCAAATTTGAATTTTTATGCCTGTAAATCTCAGAGATACGGCACACAAAAAACTTAATAAATAACATTTCCCACATGTTTACTTTACATCAGCACAATTTTGGAACCAAAATTTTTTTTTGTTAGGAAGTTATAAGGGTTAAAAATTGACCAGCAATTTCTCAATTTTGCAACGCCATTTTATTTTTACGGACCACATCACATTTGAAGCCACTTTGAGGGGTCTATATGATAGAAAATACCCAAAAGTGACACCATTCTAAAAACTGCACCCCTTAAGGTGCTCAAAACCACATTCAAGAAGTTTATTAACCCTTTAGGTGCGTCACAGGAATTTTTTGAATATTTAAAAAAAATGAATATCTAACTTTTTTTCACAAAAAAATATTTCAGGTTCAATTTTTTTATTTTACCAAGGGTAACAGGAGAAATTGGACTGCAAAAGTTATTGTGCAATTTGTTCTGAGTACGCTGATACCTGACATGTGGGGGGAACCACTGTTTCGGCGCATGGCAGACCTCAGAAGGGAAGGAGCACCATTTGACTTATTCGATGAAAAATTGGCTGGAATTCAGATCGGACGCCATGTCACGTTTGGACAGCCCCTGATGTACCTAAACAGTGGAAACCCCCCCACAAGTGACCCCATTTTGGAAACTAGACCCCCCAAGGAACTTATCTAGATGTGTGGTGAGCACTTTGAACCCCCAAGTGCTTCACAGAAGTTTATAACGACCGGGCGTGAAAATAAAAATATCGTATTTTTTCAACAAACATCATCTTTTAGTCTCCAATTTATTTATTTTCACAAGGGTAACAGGAGAAATTGGACCCCAAAAGTTGTTGTCCAATTTGTCCTGAGTACGCTGATACCTCATATGTAGGGAGAAAACTACTGTTTGGGCGCATGGCAGAGCTTGGAAGGGAAGGAGCACCATTTGACTTTTTCAATGCAGAATTGGCTGGAATTGAGATCAGACGCCATGTTGCATTTGGAGAGCCCCTGATGTGCCCAAACAGTGGAAACCCCCAATTCTAACTCCAACCCTAACCCCAACACACCCCTAATCCTAATCTCAGCCCTAACCCTAGCCCTAACAATAGCCCTAACCCTAACCCTAGCCCTAACCCTAGCCCTAGCCCTAACCCTAACCCTAGCCCTAAACCTAACCCTAATGAAAAAAATGGAAATAAATACATTTTTTTATTTTATTATTTTTCCCTAACTAAGGGGGTGATAACGGGGGGTTTACTATTTATGGTGGTTTTTATGTTTGGCAGCTGTCACACGCTAAAAAACGCTTTTTATTGTAAAAATAGTTTTTGCTTCACCACATATTGAGAGCTATAATTTTTCCATATTTTGACCCACCAAGTCATGTGAGGTCTTATTTTTTGTGGGACGAGTTGATGTTTCTATTGGCACCATTTTCGGGCACGTGACATTTTTTGATCACTTTTTATTCCGATTTTTGGGATGCAGAATGAACAAAAACCAGCGTTTCATGAATTTCTTTTGGGGGGGTGCGTTTACACCGTTCCGCGTGAGGTAAAATTGATAAAGCGGTTTTATTCTTCGGGTCAGTACGGTTACAGCGATACCTCATTTAGGTCGTTTTTTTATGTTTTGTCGGTTTTATGCAATGAAAACTATTTTATAAAAAAATAATTGTTTTTGCATCGCTTTATTCTGCGAGCTATAACTGTTTTATTTTTTGCGGATGATGCTGTATGGCAGCTCGTTTTTTGCAGGACAAGCTGACGTTTTCAGCGGTACCATGGATATTTATATGCGTCTTTTTGATCGCGCGTTATTGCACTTTTTGTTCGGTGGTATGATAATAAATCATTATTTTTTGCTTCGTTTTTTATTTTTATTTTTTAAGGGGTTTGTTAAAGGGTTTAACTAATGGGACAGTTTTATAGGGCGGGTCGTTACGGACGTGGCGATTCCAAATATGTGTACTTTTATTGTTTTTTTTTATTTTCAAAATATGAATTTATTGGGGAATATTTTTTTTTTTTACTAATTTATTTAGCGATTTTTTAAAAATTATTTTTACACTTTTTTTTTTAACTTTATTACATTGTCTCAGGTGGGACATCACTGTCCTGTGACAGATCACTGATCTGTCACATCACAGATCACTGTGACAGATCATCGATCTGTCACAGGCACTGCTGCAGACTTCCTCTTGCCTGCGCTTTGCAGGCAGTGAGGAAGTCAGCTCCCTACAGGCCCCCGCTTAGGGAAGCACGGAGGGAGCCCCCTCCCTGCCGATGCTTCCCTTTAACTCCCGGTATACCGCGATTGTGTTTGATCGCGGTGTACAAGGGGTTATGTGTCAGGGGCGGTCTGTGACCGCCCCTGACACATTGTGCCGGGTGTCAGCTGTGATAATCAGCTGACACCCGGCCACGATCAGCAGTGCTCACCATGTGAGCGCCGCTGATCGCTATGACGTACTATCCCGTCCCTGGGAATTAAGTCCCAGGGCACATGGATGGGATAATACATCTGATGGCAGAAAGGGGTTAAGAGATTTTCACAACAGGCAGCTCCAGGTCAGATCAGACCTTCAGCTTACCCAGTAAATTAAACCAATGTCAAATATATGTTATGAAATTGTTGCTAATATTATTATTATTATTATTATTATTATTATCTAAAATTGGCTCATTCTTCAGTTACTATTCATTATATTTAGTTTAAATTGAATACTTTTTTGGGGCATGATGATTTGCTTAATAATATTATTCATTTATTTTACTGAAGGTTACTTTGTTTTCCCATGGATCATCAAATAGTATCCCAAAAACACAGTAGCCATATATGCTGGAAGCAGGATACAATATTTTGTTTATTAAATGATAAACATGGATTTATTGCCCTGTACTGCATCTTTTTCTACAGCTGCAGTACCTAAACCAGGGTTCCCCAACTCCAGTCCTCAAGCCCCACCAACAGATCATGTTTTCAGGATTTCCTTTGTATTGCACAGGTGAAGCAATTATCACCTGAGCAATACTAAGGAAATCCTGAAAACATGATCTGTTGGTGGACCTTGAGGATTGGAGTTGGGGAACCCTGCCTTAAACAATTGTACTGACTATCTTAAATGAATTGTCTTATGAAGCCCCCAGCCCTTTTTTCTTATTGGGCAGGAGGATACAGATGGCAGTCACCATCTCCAGACCTCCGTTTGTCAGAGTTGGATGCTGCTCCCACTTTGGCAGATATGAACTGTCAATTGCAATTTGGTTGGTTCTGTGTTTGAATGTCTGGTCAGGCAAGGATTGTTTCTTTTGACAAAATCAGGATGTTGGTGTTACCAAAGAAAAAACCACAAAAATTAAGCTGGAGTTTGCAACACATAAATGCATGTTCACATTGGCCATTAAACAGACAAAACCTATAAGAAACAAAATGAGCATAGACCCTTACATAGTTGCATAGTGAAATACATTCAGGTGCTTCTCATAAAATTAGAATATCATCAAAAAGTTAATTTATTTCAGTTCTCAATACAAACAGTGAAAGTCATATTATATAGAGTCACTACAAACAGAGTGATCTATTTCAAGTGTTTCTGTTAATGTTGATGATTATGGCTTACAGCCAATGAAAACCCAAAAGTCATTATCACAGTAAATTAGAATAATTAACAAAAAACACCTGCAAAGGCTTCCTAAGCATTTAAAAAGCACCTTAGTCTGTTTTAATAGGCTCCACAATCATGGAGAAGATTGCAGACACACTCCACAAGGAGGGTAAGCCACAAAAGGTCATTTCTAAAGAAGCTGGCTGCTCACAGAGTGCTGTATCCAAGCATATTAAAAAAGAAAAGTTGAATGGAAGGAAAAAGTGTGGTAGAAAAAGGTGCACAAGCATCAGGATAACTGCATCCTTGAAAGGATTGTTAAGAAAAGGCCATTCAAAAATTTGGGGGCAATTCACAAGGAGTGGACTGATGCTGGAGTGATTGCTTTAAGAGCCACCATACACAGACATATCCAGGACATGGCTACAACTGTTGCATTCCTTGTTTCAAGCCACTCATGACCAATAGACAACACAAGAAGCGTCTTACCTGGGCCAAGGAGAAAAAGAATTGGACTGTTGCTCAGTGGTCCAAGGTGTTGTTTTCAGATTAAAGTAAATTTTGCATTTCATTTGAAAATCAAGGTCCCAAAGTCTGGAGGAAGAGTGGAGAGGCACACAATCCAACCTCCTTGAGGTCTAGTGTGAAGTTTACACACTCAGTGATGGTTTGGGGAGCCATGTCATCTGCTGGTGTAGGTCCACTGTGTTTTATCAAGACCAAAGTCAGCACAGCCGTCTACCAGGACATTTTAGAGCACTTCATGCTTCCCTCTGCCAGCAAGTTTTTGGAGATGGAAATTTAATTCTCCAGCAGGACTTGGCACTTGTCCACACTGCCAAAAGTACCAATACCTGGTTTAAAAACAGCATTGTCGCTGTGCTTGATTGGCCAGCAAACTCTCCTGACCTTAACCCCATAGAGAATCTATGGAGTATTGTCAAGAGGAAGATGAGACCCAACAATGCAGATGAGCGGAAGGCTGCTATCAAAGCGACCTGGGCTTCCATAACACCTCAGCAGTGCCAAATTTTTCAAGCTGGTGTTATAAAGTA
This sequence comes from Dendrobates tinctorius, assembly GCF_039654945.1. Lineage (NCBI taxonomy): Eukaryota > Metazoa > Chordata > Amphibia > Anura > Dendrobatidae > Dendrobates > Dendrobates tinctorius. The sequence continues at coordinate 11,327,610 of NW_027361830.1, forward strand.
TTTTAATTTACTGTGATAATGACTTTTGGGTTATTATTGGCTGTAAGCCATAATCATCAACATTCACAGAAATAAACACATGAAATACATCACTCTGTTTGTAATGACTCTGTATAATATATGAGTTTCACTTTTTGTATTGAAGTACTGAAATAAATTAACTTTTTAATGATATTCTAATTTTGTGAGAAGCACGTGTAGGTTGAAAAAAAGGCATAGGAACATCAAGTTCAACTTTTCTCCAATAATTGTGCATTTTGTCACAAATTTAACTATTGCCCACAATTTTATGCGTATCGAGGAAATTATCCAGTACTTTTTAAAAGATATCTTTGTGACTGCCAATACTACCTCTTGTGGTAGGGCATTCCACAGTCTGACTGCTGTAACTGTAAATAACCCTTTCCTATTTAGCTGCCGGAATAGAGTTTCTTTCACCCATAATCCATGCCCCCTGGTCCTTAGTATGGCCTTTGAAGGAAATAAGTCATGTGCAAGTCATTTGTACTGACCAAACACAAACTTATACATGTACATGAGATCTCTTCTGAGGCATCTTTTTTCTAAGCTAAACAAGCCCAACTTTTCCAACCTCTCATATGAGGTGCCTTCCATCCCTAGTAATAATCTAGCTGCCCACCTTTGAACTGACTCTAATTTCTGAATATCCTTTTCAAAATGTGGATCCCAAAACTGGATCCCAAATTCTAGATGTGGCCATACAAGTGATTTATAGTGGGGTAACAAATACATTGGGATCGCAGGATTTTATCTCTCTTTTTATGCATCCTAAAATCTTGTTTTCTTATGCAGCTGCTGCTTGACATTGAGTACAGTTGCTCAGATTACTTGCAACCATAATACCCAAGTCCTTCTCCTGTTCTGTAGTCCTGAGTATACTACCATTTAATGAATATGCAGCAATAGGATTTGTGGAGAAGCAGAGTCAGTGGGGGCTCTCATCCGCTGGCCCAGCTGTCTTTAGCAAGACTGCATTGAAAAGGGCTCATACCACTGAACGCCCACTCTATCTCCCCGTGGGCAATACACTACACAGCCAACACAGGGTCAGGGTAAAACAGTATGGCAATACTTTATTGAACCACAACACCCAATAACAAACAGAACAATCCCAGCAATTACTCCAAGATAGTGCACATTACAAGGTTTCACCTTTCCGCTGTCTCACCGGGATAATGGAAGATGTTATGTCAGAGCTTCCAGGGTCGCTATTCCAACTGTGATATATAAACAGGAAGAGGTAACCACAAGCGTAGAGAGATGACAGAGAATAGTCCATAGAGTCCACACAAGGTCCAAAGCCATTTGACACGAGATTCACCACATGGCTTATCTGACCATCCCCATGGAAACAGGCGACTGATGGGTCCCAAAACCTGGCTTTCTACAAACATATTCATGGTTCAGAGATGGTCACTGGTTCAGATTGATGTCCTTCCAAATGGAGCCACCAACCCCTAGATTTATTCCTATAGGATCATAGATCTGTGTCCCTCATGATGGTGCCATGATGAATCTGCTGCAGTTCTGTCTCTTGTCCGTTGAGTGTTTTGCAGAATGGTAGCTCTGTATGATGAGATCTGCTCTCTGAGTCTTTTATACCTGAGAAATGTAAGCTATTTTTAGAATTACCCAGTGTCCTTCAGTCCAGCTTCATAGCCTTTCCCTATCTACTTTAAAAGTCAACAAATTGCTTCCAGAAAACAATGCACAATTAGCATATCAGCACACATCAGTAAACAAAGATACACACACTATGTACGAGTCACTATTGCAGACAGGGTACTGTCACACTTGGCGACGCACTAGCGATCCTGACATCGATGCAACCTGGAAGGGATCACTGGTGCATCGCTATGAGGTTGCTGGTGAGATGTCAAACAGTCAGATCTCAACAGCGACGCAGCAGCGATCCAGAATGATACAACGGTCGTTGGGACCCTGTCTCTCAGACCTGTAGTATTGAGGTTGTTCGTCGTTGTCCCTGTCAAACACAGTGATGCATGCTGGCCAGCAGGACACCAGCGATCAAAAAATGGCCTAGGATATTCGAGCATGATCAGCGACATCGCAGCATGGGCCCAATCGCCGCTATGTGTCACAAGTAGCGAGATCGCAGGCAAGATATTTAATGGTATATCAGCTGCAAGTCTGTCTTCTTGACCCACCAGAAATCCACATTTAAATCCACAAGCTAATATACAGATATAAAGGCAATTATTGGTGTGCAAAAACAAAGCCATCTGGGTAATTAAGATCATAGAATCGTAGAGTTGGAAGGGACCTCCTGGGCCATCTGGTCCAACCCCCTGCTCAAAGCAGGATTCGCTAAATCATCCCAGTTAGATGTCTCTCCAGCCTCTGTTTGAAGACTTCCATTGAAGGAGAACTCACCACTTCTCGTGGCAGCCTGTTCCACTCATTGATCACTCTAACTGTCAAAAAGTTTTTTCTAATATCTAATCTGTGTCTCCTCCCATTCAGCTTCATCCCATTGCTTCTAGTCTTTCCTTGTGCAAATGAGAATAAAGTTGATCCTTCTACAATGTGACAGCCCTTTAGATATTTGTAGACAGCTATTAAGTCTCCTCTCAGTCTTCTCTTTTGCAAACTAAACATTCCCAAATCCTGCAACCTTTCCTCATAAGACAGGGTTTGCAGACCGGTCACCATTCTGGTAGCTCTTTTCTGAACTTGCTCCAGTTTGTTGATGTCTTTTTTAAAATGTGGTGCCCAAAATTGGACACAATATTCCAGATGAGGTCTGACCAAAGAGGAGTAGAGGGAAATAATGACTTCACGTGATCTAGACTGTATGCTTCTGTTAATACATCCTAGAATTGCATTTGCCTTTTTTGCTGCTGCATCACGCTGTTGACTCATATTCAGTCTGTGATCTATTAGTATACCCAAGTCTTTTTCACATGTGCTGTCACTTAGCCCTATTCCTCCCATTCTATATATGCTTTTTTCATTTTTATTGCCCAGATGTAGTACTTTGCATTTCTCCCTGTTAAAAACCATTCTGTTAGTTGCTGCCCACTTCTCCAGTTTATTTAAATCTTTTTGAATCCTCTCTCTCTCTTCTCTAGTATTAGCTATCCCTCCTAGCTTTGTGTCATCAGCACATTTAATCAGTTTACCCTCAATTCCTTCATCTAAATCGTTGATAAAGATGTTGAACAATACAGGGCCCAGGACAGAGCCCTGTGGTACCCCACTTGAGACATTCTTCCAACTGGATGTGCAGCCATTTACGACCACTCTTTGGGTCCGATCACTAAGCCAGTTATGAATCCACCTAACAGTTGCCTTGTCCATTCCATACTTAGTCATTTTTTCAATAAGGATTGTATGAGAGACTTTGTCAAATGCTTTGCTGAAGTCAAGATATACTATATCTACAGCATTTCCTTGATCCACCCAATCAGTAATACCATCATAGAAGGAAATTAAATTAGTCTGACATGACTTATTAGTTACAAACCCATGCTGACTCTGTTTAATCACTTCATTCTTATCCAGGTATTGACATACATGTTGTTTAATAATTTGTTCAAAGATCTTTCCTGGTATAGAAGTCAGACTCACCGGCCTATAGTTGCCTGGGTCCACCTTCTTCCCCTTTTTGAAGATAGGAACAACATTTGCTCTTCTCCAGTCTTCTGGCACTTCTCCTGTTCTCCAAGAATTTTCAAAGATTATGGAGAGGGGTTCAAAAATTTCTTCTGCTATCTCCTTCAGTACTCTGGGGTGTAATTCATCTGGACCTGGAGACTTGAATACATTTAGGTTAGCTAAGAGTTTCCTCACTATCTTTCTGTTTATAGATATCCTGGATTCTTCTATTCCCTTAATAGGACAGTGAATAACAGTTGATGTTACATTTCCTTTCTGAGAGAAAACAGATGCAAAATAGGAATTTAAAAGTTCAGCCTTCTCAACATCCTGTCTTACCATTTCATCATTTTCATCCTGTAAAAATCCTATAGCATCTTTGACTTTTCTTTTACTTTTGACATATCCCCAAAATCCTTTATTATTGCTTTTGACATCTCTTGCAAGCCTCAATTCATTTTCAGCTTTAGTAATCTGATTTGTGCCTTGCAGGTTCTGCAGACAGCATTATATTCTTCTTTAGATATGCCTCCTTCTTTCCATTTTATAAACATTTTTTGCTTCCTTTTTAGCATGTGCTTAAGTTCTGTGTTCATCCATCCTGGTTTCCTTAAATGCTTCCTATTCTTCCCTCTTTTCGGAATTGTTAACAACTGTGCTTTGAGAATTTCATTTTTCAAGATTTCCCATCCTTCCTGGACATTTTTGTCTTTAAGGATATCCAGCCATTGGATCCCTCCAATTCTCTTTCTGAATCCCTTAAAATCTGCCTTTCTGAAATCTAACCTTGACGTCTGAGTCTTCACAGGTCTTCCGCCTCTAGTTATCCAAAATTCTAAAATAGCATGGTCGCTACCTCCTAGGGTCCCAGTCACTTTTACCTCCTCAACCATTTCCTCCCTGTTTATAAGGATTAGATCCAAGGTAGCAGTTCCCCTTGTTTTCTCCTTTACCTTTTGGAAGATAAAGTTGTCAGCAAGAGAGGATAAGAATTTCCTTGACCTGTTAGTTTTGCCTGAGAGAGATTCCCAACAAATGTCTGGATAGTTGAAATCTCCCATGACAACTATGTCATATTTTTTGGAGAACTTGGCCATTTGATGCATAAAGAGTTCATCCATATCTTCAGCTTGCACAGGCGGCCTGTAGTAAATGCCTACAATGGTGTCCTTTCCATTGTTCTGTCCTTGTATTCTTACCCAAACAGTTTCCACAGAACTCCCAGTCTCTGAAGCTTCAATCTCAGTGCAGATATACGCATTTCTAACATACAATGCGACACCCCCTCCTCGTTTATCAAGTCTGTTTCTTGCAAATAAGTTGTATCCTTCTAGTCTTGTATTCCAATCATGTGTATTGTCCCACCAAGTTTCAGTGATTCCAATGACATCATATTTCTTTTCCTGTGTTAGTAGTTCCAATTCTCCTTGTTTGTTGCCCATGCTTTGTGCATTAGTATAGAAACATTTTAGTTTGTGATTGGTTTCTCTTTCTCCAATATTTTTTTTAATTAGATTCTTTCGTCTTTGTTCTTCCTTTCCACTTCTAATAGCAGAGTTCTCAGTAGCATTTGTCAGGTGTATGGCTTTTTCTGGTCTTTTGCTTCCCTTCCCATGTTGTTCTAGTTTAAAGCTCTCCTTACAAGTGTAGCAAGGCGACTTCCAAATACCTGCTTTCCAGTCTTCGTAAGGTGCACCCCATCTCTAGCAAGTAGTCCATCGTATAAGTAGTTCACTCCGTGATCCAGAAATCCAAATCGTTGCTGACGGCACCATCGACGTAGCCAGTTGTTCACCTGCAGAATCTTATTCCACCTCCTCGTTCCATGGCCATCCACTGGGAGGATGGAAGAGAAGACCACCTGCGCTCCCAGTTCTTTCACTTTCTTGCCTAAGTCTTCAAAGTCACTGCAGATGGTTTCCAGGTCGTTTCTTGCGGTGTCATTTGTCCCCACATGTAGTAGCAGGAATGGGTAGTCATCTGTAGGTCTGAAGAGTCCTGATATCCTGTCAGACACATCTTTAATTTTTGCACCTGGAAGACAGCACATTTCTCTTGAAGTTATATCCGGTCTGCAGATATACTCTGGTTTCTTCACAGGATTACTCCATCCTAGGTACATTACTCTACATTTATCTACAGTAACCTCATTTACCAAGTGTTTGCCAGGTCAGTATTCTTATCCAGATCGTTTTGCAATATTGTAAAGTCAAGGTCAGATTTTAGTATCCTACATAGTTTGGTGTAGTCAGCAAAAACTGACACTTTACTCTCAATCCCATCCATAAGGTCATTAATAAAGAGGTTTAAGAGAATCGGTCCTATCACAGATCCCTGCGGTACCCCACTGCTGACTTTATCCCATTTAAAAAATGTGCCATTTATGACAACTCTTTGTTTCCTGTCATTTAGCCAATTCTTTATCAATCTGCATATATTACCTAGTTCTTGCTTCTGTAGCATCAGTATAAGGCTTTTATGTGTTACAATATTAAATGCCTTTGCAAAGTCCAGATCACATCAGTCGCATTACCAACATCGAGATTTGCACTTACCTCCTCTTAGAAACCCAACATGTTGGTTAGACACAACCTATCTTTCATGAATTGATGCTGGTTGTCATTTATTATATTATTCTCTGCAATATAATGTATTTCTGCAGGTCATCTTTTATAATGTCCTCAAAAACTTTGCACACTACTGATGTCAGGCTTACTGGATGGTAGACGCCTTTCTTACAATATGAGATACAGAAGTCTGTCATTTACTGAGCTCAATTTCCTCAATATCCATGGATGAATGCCATATCAGCTGAGGGATTTGTCAATGTTTAATTTGCTCAGATGCAGGCATTCTTCTTTTTGTGTTAAACTAGTTATATCAGGTGGTGAACTTTGATTTTTGCCTTCATGAAAGATCACTGGAGCAGACAAATCATTGGTGAACACAGAAGAATAGCTCAGCCTTTTCTTAGTCCTCTATAATTATCTTGCTATTATCATCTTTTAAGGGGACGATAGCATTTGCTTTTGTCTTTTTGGCATTGATATATTTATAATAAAAGTGGGGATTTATTTTAAGGTCGCTGACAATTTGTTTCTCTGTAGATAACTTTGCTAACTTGAGTTCTTTTTTATATTTCTTATTTAGATCTTTATACTCTGGAAAAGCTATTTCTGTATTCTTAGCCTATTGAAATTTGAATGCCCTTTGGTTTTTTTCTTATTAAACTTTGCACTGTCTTATTTATCCATAATGGTTTCTTTTTATTAATTGACATTTTATTAAGAGTGGGTATAAGTTTTCTACAGGATTCTAGTAGTATTTCCTTAAACACGCCCCATTTATGTTAGTTATTCCCAGTTACCATGACATGGTCCCACTCTACTTGATTAAGCTCTTCTCTTAGGCCTCTATCACACATCAGGTTTTCGGCGTCAGGCGCGATCCGGCGCTTTTGACTAAAACCGGATCCGGCGAAATGCAATGCCGGATCCGGTTCCCCCCATTGACTTGCATTAGAGCCGGATCGAGCCGGATGGCCATGCGTTTCATCCGATTTTCGCCGGATCCGGCAATGTGATGCGATCCGGCGTCTGGAAAAAACGGCTACTGTAACGTTTTTTGTCTCCGGCGAAAAAGCTGGACACGCCGGATCCGGCGTGTCCGGCTTTTTCATACAATGAAAGCCTATGAGCGCCGCAATGCGCCTGATCCGGCGACAGCCGGATCCGGCGGCCGGATCCGGTTTCTTTGGTCTGAGCATGCTCAGTAGCTCTGCCCACAGGACATATATAAAAGCAAGACAATGGGACCCTCAGCCACACCCAACATGCCACCCAAGCCAAGAACCAGGAGCAGGAGAAGGCAGCAGACATCTGCAGCAGCAGCAGCACCATCAGCACCACCCCAAATGGAGCAGCATGCTGAACAACGGGAGGGGAGTCCAGCAGCAGATGAGAGACGGTAATTATCAAATCCCCCATTCCTCCAAACTAGGGCTATGGAATATCAAGATATTCATTGGCCCTTTGTTTCTCTTTATTCAACAGCCGCCAAATAGATGCAGCAGCAGCAGCAATGGCAGCAGCAGAAACACCACCCACAGCCATGGAGTCTGGCCATAAGGAAGACAGCACATCTTCTGGGAGCCCTCCCTCGCATCGTCAGCGTTTGACGGTAAGTTTTTATTTCCAAAATCCATCATCTCTGTAATATATGTGTATTCATTGCCTTTTATTTCAAAACAGGAATTACAAGATGAAGAGGAGCTCCCAGAAGAAGAAGGAAGGGGTGGACAGACACTTGGAGTGGGCTCACAATTGGTAAGTTTTTTGCATCAAACGCAGAAACACAACATCACACTACACACAACACATAGAAAACAATGTTCTGCAGACCACACACAGCAAACAAATGCCTACATCCAAAGACATAACATTTTTTGTTTTCTTCTCTAGTCTTCCCAATCTGGTGCTCGGCCAAGAGGTCCTCGCAGTGCCTCCCAGGGTCGTCGGCGACAGCAACGCGGCGGTCACCAGCGTGTAAGTATAAATATTTTTGCTTTGTTTTTTTTGCACTTTTTATTTCATTTCTTTTGTGGAGGCTAATTATGTTATTTTTGTCTTTTTCTTTAACAGCCTTCACAGCGTGCTCCCGACTCTGACGGTGAGGATGGAGGGATTGATGTGGACCGCCTCATCGATCTCATCAGAGAAAGGGAGCCGCTCTGGAATATGGCTGACCGCCACCACGCTGACCTGATCATTACCAGACGACTCTGGGAGGAAATCTGTTCGCTCCTTGTGGACCGCTGGGAGGACCTCGAAGCTCGGGCCCAGATTAAAGAGCGTAAGTATATACAGTACCGGTTGCTTGATTTAAACCAGTGTTTCCCGAACTCCAGTCCTCGTGGTCCCCACGGATCATGTGTTCAGGATTTCTATTTACTTTGGAAATCCTGAAAACATGACCCCTGGGGACCATGAGGACTGGAGTTTGGGAAACACTGATGTTGTATACTAACCACTTTGTCCTTTCTCGTTTCAGGGGAGAGAATTGTGAAGCGGTGGCGGTCTGTGAGGGATCGTTTCAAGAAGGAGTTCAATAAAGAGATGCGGGCCCCGAGTGGATCTGGAGGATGCAGGAGCAAGTACAAGTACGCACGAGCCCTGTCGTTCCTCAGGGAGACAATGCTCACCAGAAGGTAAATATTACACACCACATGTGACAAAAAAATGTTTAGATGTAACTTTTTTTTTTCAGCCAGGGCCATACCATGTCACTATTTTAATTGTTTTTTTTTCTCTTTATTCCACAGCACGGTGAGCAGCACTCGGGAGCCTGCACGATTGGACCCTTCTGAGGCGATCCCTGAGGAGACCGGCACCGAGGGACACTTCGACCGCCCCGGTACATCTGCACCTTCCCAGCCTTCCCACACATTCGACCCATCTGTCCCATCCACCAGCACAGGAGCATCGTGGCCACCTACATTACATGAAGCTGCTGGTGAGGAGATCGCTTTCCCTTTACCCCACCCTTCTGCCCCTGCCACCTCTAGTACACCTGCGGGTACTGGGCGGCAGCGGCAGAGGGGTCAGGAAAAGAGTTATGCGCCAGAGTTCTTGCATCTGAATGCATCTTTCCAGAACTGTCTAAAAGTCTTGTCAGAGCAAATCTCCGCAGACTTTCAGCAGATCAACTCCAGCATTCTGGAGGTGAAGACACTTCTGCAAACCATGCATTCAGAAGCAAGTTCTTCGCCAAACCACACCTTTTTCAGGTCTGTTGTGGAGCGCATGGCAACACTATCTCCTACCCAGCAGATGCATGTAATGCATTCGTGCCACGGTGCTTTACAGCAGGTTACCTCCCAACCTCCACCTCCCACCTCTGTAGTTCCTCCACCTGCACCCCCTCCAGCCACTTTCCATCCTCCCCCTCCTATTACATCTGCACCCCCTCCAGCCACTTTCCATCCTCCCCCTCCTATTACATCTGCACCCCCTCCAGCCACTTTCCATCCTCCCCCTCCTATTACATACCAGCAACCTCCCCAGTACCAGCAACCTCCCCAGTACCAGTCATCTCCCCACTTCCAGCAACCTGCCCCGTATCAAACTCCTTCCCCGTACCAAACTCCTTCCCCGTACCAAACTCCTTCCCCATACAACTTTCCATCAACATCATCTGCTCCTACAGTCCCTGCCCAACCCTCCACTCCACCGCCCACCACCTCTTCTGCCTCCCACATGTCCACCCATTCTGTAGCTTTTTCCACACCATCACCTCTAACTGTTCCTTCCCCACCACGATCCCAATCCTCTCTCCACACTCCCAGTGTCGAAGTGTCCCGCAGCCCCTCCAGCAGTATTTCCACCCCACACTACACAGATTTATGATGTGTTTTGTAATAAAAATGCCCATGTTTTTTTCAAACCTTTATTAAAAAAGTTTTTTTAACTTTAAAAACAGCTTACAAACAAAAAAATATTTTAAATAAAAAGTTAAATTATTGTTTACACTGGTTGTCTGTCATTTCTTTCTGCGGCGAAATATGTTTAAAAAAAAGGTTAAATAAAGGGTATTTAAATGGTAAAAAGGTATTCAAAACCAGGTATATAACTGTGGGTAAATTTTAGCTTTTTGCCACAGTTGTGTTCCTGGTTGTGTTTGAAGCAAAGTATTTCACCTAAAAAGTTGTGTTTATTGTTGGTGATTTCATAACAATGTACACAACTTTTGTTAAAAGGTGAAATACTTTGCATAAAACACAACCAGGTACACACCTGTGGCCTAAAGCTAAAAATAGAGACCATGACAAGATAGCCAACTTTGGTTGGCAAAGGTATATACTGTTGGTACAGAAGGTACACAAGTTTGGTTAGGGTACAAATCTTTCACACTCTGTCATCCTGCCAGTGTACTCTGCCTTGAGGTGACATAAAGTATAGTGCAAAATTGTCCCTCATTACTGAAACCGTCACAGAACTTCTAGTGGTAATGTCATGGTAATCTTGCAAGGTAGTTTCTTCAGAGGTGTCCTCAATGGAAATGGGTTCCTTGCAGATAACAAAATTGTGGAGTACCACGCAAGCTTTGATCACCTCGTCAACAGTTTCTGTCTTGAGGTTGATCGCAGTCAATAGGACCCGCCATTTGGCTGTCAGAATACCAAAGGTACATTCAACCATTCTTCTTGCTCTTGTGAGGCGGTAATTAAAAATGCGTTTTGGTCTTGTCAATCCTCTGCTAGAGTACGGTTTCAAAAGGTGTTCTGACAGCTGGAAGGCTTCATCCCCTACACAGACAAATGGCATAGGTGGACCAGATGTTTGCAGCAGCGGTCTAGGGGGTGGGAACTGGAAGGTGTTTCCATACAGTTTACGCCCCATGGCAGACAGTTTGAAAACTTGAGAGTCATTGGAGCGGCCATAGGCCCCAATATCCACAGCAATAAATTTGTATTCCGCATCAGCGATGGCCATGAGGACAATTGAAAAATATTTCTTGTAATTGAAATATTCCGATCCCGATCCGGCTGGCTTTACAATGCGGATACGTTTCCCGTCCACAGCGCCCAAGCTGTTGGGAAACTGACATATCTGTTGAAACTTGTCAGCAATTTCAATCCACCTCTCTGTTGTGGGCTCTGGTAAAAACTCTTCAGCTAAGGAGTCCCACAGTGCACGGCATGTGTACTTCACTATTCCTGATATGGTGGAAATCCCGAGTCTGTACTGGAAATGCAGTGACGAAAGGGATTCTCCAGTTGCAAGAAATCTGTGGGGAATTAAAAAACAATCAATTAGTTTAAAATCACAGCATTGCATACCAAAACTCAGCTATAACACTTGGAGATACAAACTACCACCAACAAGATTGCAGTGAAAGTGTGCTCTGATGCGAGCATATCCAATAAATGTGGCTTACCTTAAAGTCACCATCAGACGCTCAGCGGGTGAAACAGAGAAGCGGCAATAGGTGTCTGCTTTTCTTATGAGGTGTGCAATGCGCTCCACCAAGTAATCAAAATTCTCCATTTTCATCCGAACATATCCAAAAAATTTATCCGGGTTTCGTCGAAGGTCCATGCAGAGTGTAGAATAGACCCCACGCGTCATTCTCTTGGCTGTGATGGGGTGGATCCACAAACGTCGTCTACGATGCCTGATGCGCTGCTGTCTCGCTCTCTCCTTCTCCAGAACAATCACCCTCAAACGATTCGCCTCCGCTATAAAATCCGCCAAATTCTTCAAAATATTTCCAATGACAACATCCATCTTCGCCAGTAACTTGCTCTTCTCTCCAACCTGCACTTTCTCCTCGACAACCTGTCAAAGAAGGGCTGTAGGAACACTCTATATATAGTTTTCCAGTAGCCAATCCCGTTCGGAAGGCCACAAGGGTCAATTTTAAAAACCGGATCCGGCGTAATCCGTCGAAAAACGGATAGAAAAACGGATGAACCGGATGAGACGGATCCGGTTTTGTCTGTCAAGAAAAAGACGGATCCGGCAGAAAACCGGATCCGTCACATCCGGTTTTACTAAACATTTGCCGGATCCGGCGTTCCGGCACGACGCCGGATCGCGCCTGACGCCGAAAACCTGATGTGTGAAAGTAGCCTTAATGTATTGAAATCAGCTTTCCTAAAGTTCCAGGTTTTGGCATTTTCCCTTTTGAATATTTAATTGAAAATTACATTGAAACTTACCATATTGTGGTAACTGCTTCCCAAATGTTCTCTGACCTGTAGATCTGAAATTTTATCTAGTCTATTTTACAGAACCAGATCCAGCAGATTACTTCCCCTAGTTTGTTCATCTACCAGCTGAAAAAAGTAATTGTCCTGAAGTGTGGATAAGAACTTGCAACTTTTAGCACATTCAGAAAATTCTATGTCTAATGGAATGTCTGGATAGTTAAAATCTCCCATAATAAGGACCATATTATTATATGCTGCCTTTTTAATTTGTTGAAACATTTCATCCTCTACCTGTTCAGCTATATTAGGAGGCTTGTAGCAAACTCCAATTAGCAGCTTTCCATTATTGCCTTCCCCATGTACATTTACCCATACTGACTCTACATTGTCACAGGTCTCCCCAATGTCCTGATTAAGCTGGTTTTAACTTGGATTTAATTAAAATACACACCCCTACACTTTTGTGTCTTCCCTGTCTTTTCTAAATGTAGTGCAACCCTTTACAATTCTTATTCAGTGATGGCTTTCATCCAGCCAGGTTTCCATAATGCCTACCACATCACATTCTGTGATTGACTTAAGATTCTCCATTTAATTCTTTTTGTTTGTGAGACACCTTGCATTTGTCAGCAGACATTTAATGCTATTAGTACATTGGGTACTCCTTCTCAGTTCCTTACTTTCCTTCCATATCCTAGCCCTCTCATTAACACAACTACCTTTCCTTCCCCAGATTATACAGTAGCTTAAAATGTTCTTTGTCTGACCATTTTTTTCCCAAGCACAGCTGCACCCTCCCAATGGAGGTGCAGCCTGTCCCTACCATAAAGCCTGTACTGACAGAGAAGCTGGCCCAGTTCTCCTTGAACCCAACCCCTTCCTTCCAGCACCATTGTTTAAGCCACTTATTTATTTCCCTAAGTTCCCACTGTCATTCTAGCGACGCTCGTGGCACCAACAGTATTTCCGAAAACACCACCTTGGAGGTCCTGGACTTCAGACTCTCTCCTAGTTTCCTGTAATCATTTTTTAAAGACTTTCCACCTTCCTCTCACTTTGTTGTTGGTAAAGATGTACCCTGCTGTAACTAAATAACTAAAAAGCAAAAGTGAATTTAAATAAAATAGAGTTCTTAGTAAACTTTGTCTTTGATCAAAAAAAGCATAAAAGCCATCCCACCAGCAGCAAGGTGACCCTATTGGGGATGGTCTTACACTGTCTAATACTAAAACTTAGCCATGTGTTAGGTGTGACCTCAGTGTGAATAAGGGCAGACAGATGACTGGGTCTTGACCTCTGGACGCTTTGAGAAGCTTTTTAAACATAATGTTCAGCTCATGCAAGGAAGGCCACACCCTAAGTTACACAAAATGAAAAAATCCAAAGAAAAAAATGCAAAAATTGAGCTGGAGTTTCAGTTGGTACACATACTGTACAACACAAACGCATGTTCACATTGGCCTTTAAACAGACAAAGCCTACAAGAAACAGAATGAGCATAAACCCTGCTGTAACTTAATAAGTAAAAAGCAAAATTGCATTTAAATAACATAGACTTGTCAATTACTTAATAACTTAAATTTTCTTGAAAACGAGAATCCGTAAAAAAAACTACAAACTCAATTTTGTTGCATTTTTTTTTACAACTGTACATGCATTTTAATTTGAAGAAATACTTTTTTTAATGGGATGTCCAATCTTAGTAGAAAAGTCGACAGTCACTCTTTCTTGCACCCTGTCACGACTCCTCTGTATTCCCCCTGTGGGTGGGAATTCATAATATGGCCGCATGTATGTGTTTACATATTTGCGGTCACTTGTCAACTAGACTTGAGCACTTCTCTCAGTTCTCTTCTATTGAAAAGTTGGGTGATGCTAGTTGGCACATGACCACATATATGCAAATTGTGCACATACATGTATATGAGGTCATGTGACTTGGTATACAGGGAAATCTTTACAGTGTGTTCATCACACACTTTAGCAATTCGTCAGTTTGCATCACATAAAGTGACTGCAGACTTTTCTTCTGAGACTGAACAAGAACTGTAACACTTTCCTTTACTATTTATCATTGCTTAAACAATGCATAAATGCATAAGATCATGTAAATAAATATATGTATGCATGCAACCCTCCTTCCTCTTCCCATAACCCAAAACATAAGGGCATGGCAAGCGTGAAGAGAAAAGAAAATCATTATCAAAATTCCATATTTGCTCAAGTTACTTTACATCATTCTTGCCAACATTTTTCATACTCCCTATAGATCCTTAGCGTAGTATTAGAGTAAATTTATTATAAACCACAAGATTATTTTTGAGAATTAAAATTTAGATTATAAATTGAAGGTAAAATATTTCCCTTTTTGTTTTCTTAACACACTTCAAGATCATTCTCCCATTTCACTCTACTAGGTTGTCATACCTGAGTTTACCTACAGCATCCGTCAACAATGCCGTAAAACTGATTCTTTACTTGTTAGAATACACTACATTGTAGATAACACAAAAAATAAATCAGTTTTTTCCATTGAAAGTCAAAATGTGACTGTAATTCTTCATAGCTGGGGTTCATTATTCTAGCATTTGGATGCATTCATTATGTGCTTCAAAATAATGAATGAAACCCTGCATGCTTCTAGATTGAATATAACAAGCATATTAGAGGTGGCATACAAGGATATTGGGTATAGTTTCTCTGTAATAGAATGAGTCCTGGTGAAATTTAGTCTATCTACATCCAATGTATTTTTTCTTCTACTATCCAAACATAATGCACTACACTGACAAACAAATGCAAGGAAAACCTGTAAGGCCGGGGTCACACTGGCGAGAAATACGGACGAGTGAGAGGCGTTAAAAGCACGCATTACACACGGACACATTATTCTCTATGGGTTTGCTCCCAACAGCCGTATATTAGGTGCCTGGGAAGATCCATTCCGAAACGCGCGTCGGGGCGCGTTCTCAGGCATTCCCAGACACCTATTATTGGCTCACCAGGTATCTTCCTGTTCATTCCCAGCTCCCATTTCCCTTTACACTGTGTGGCACCATAGCAGTGTCATTTTTTCCATTGTACACTGCTCATTATTTATTGATTAATACTTTTTTGCCTTTTTTGCTTTATTTGCACCTAGTATGCACAGCATCATTTGTCCACTATATAATCATATTGGTTAGTTATTTATCATTATTATAATTTTTTTGTCTATCATTGCATTTTTCATTTTTTATTTGCACAATTTTATGTCACTGCACTGTACATGCACTTTTTTCTGGGAGCTCTATGAAGTGTATAGTTAAATTTTACCTGTACAACATTGAGCCTTTATATATGGGTATATAATAAATGTTTGCATTATATATTTTTTATATCATTTTGATGTTGGAGACCTCCTCTTTTTGACTTCTGAATCCAATTGTCTAATGTTGCCCTGTAATTGCATTATATCTTTTGTTGGATATGTTTGCAACGTTTATTTTGCAACAATGTTCAAATCTGCAAAATGGCCAATTTGGCCCATTGCCCAAGTTTTACATAGGGCAAGAATATGTTTGCCTTTAAGAAAAAAAACCCTAAAAAAAAGGCAAAAGTAAAAATTTGTCTACTACACTTTACGTCTCTGTCTCAATTCTCAAAAACCGTATCAACATACGCTTACCAATGCAATTAAACAGTCATAGATTCAGAAGGGGTAGAAATATATATTTTTGGACACACATCAATCAAAAATTTACAACATAGAGACAGCATGCTCTTGCCAAGAAGTTTCCCCCTCAGGTGCCATAAAGTAATTAGTGAAAATATCACACACTATGAGGCCAGAGAGCGGTCTACGTTGAGGTTTGATAGGTGGTCTCACCCTATGAACATTGTCCGGCCTACGCACAACACCAGCAGAGGAGGAACAATTATCTATCCTGGTGAAGCTATGAAGAACCACACAGGCTTTCACTACTTTATTAACATTTTGTTCACTCAGCTGAATGGCAGACTGAAGTGCACGCCATTTGGCACAAAGAATGCCAAAGGAACACTCCACCAGTCGCCGAGCATGTGATAGGCGCAAGTTAAAAATTCTGCGCCTGTGGTCAAGGTTGCGCCGGGGATATGGCCTCATGACATTGCGTGTTAACTGAAACACCTCATCTGCCACAAGGACATAAGGGACAGATTCTTGAGTGGAGCCTGGTAGCTGTCAACTGGTTGTTGCTTAGCCGCCGAGCCATAATGGAAGTATTGAAGACTCGAGAGTCTCCCGTCCTTCCATAGGCCCCAATGTCAACAATTATAAACTTGTAATGAGGGTCGGCCAGAGCCAACAATGCAACAGAAAAGTATTGTTTATAATTGAAGAATTGGGAGCCAGAGTTCGGCTGCTTACGCACCCGGATATGTTTGCCATCAAGGGCCCCAATACAATTAGGAAAATGGCATTCCTCCTCAAAGTCCCTTGATATCCTCAACCAGTCTTCCATCCTGGGCTCGGGCATGACGACTTGATGTAGTCTTGTCCAGATTTCACTATATGTTGACCTGACTATGCCAGAAATAGTAGATCTTCCAATCAGAAACTCATGGTGTAGGGCAGCATAAGACAGGCCAGTGGCCAGGAAGCTGAAGAACAACAGAAAAGGAATATTTTAGAATGCACACATTTACAAAACAAACAGGTCCAAACATAACAAACTTGGTAGGATTTCAGAGCAAATAACACACAAATCTTTGTTTGCACAATGAGTTAGTGATATTCAGTACATACTACACATAACATTCTGGTCTGTAAGTTGACACATATGTGGACTAAGATGAGGGCATAAAAGTTACTCCAAGAAGCAAAAAATACATACTTTGGCCAACACATCATGAACATAGAGAATATGGTTGTGTAGTACATACCGTATTGTGAGTAGAAGTCGCTCCTCTGCAGATATAGCTTTGCGTATCCTTGTGTCCTGAAAGGTTATCCCAGGGCGCATTGTCTCCAAGAGTCTATCAAATGTTGCAAGGCTCATGCGACAGTATTGGTAGAATTTAGCCGGATGCTCCCGCAGAGAAGAATAGAGGCAGTGAAAATGACCTCTTGTGAGTCGTTGCCTCAAAAGTGGATGTACCCACATGCGTCTCCTCTTCCGCAGATCCACTATCACTGGGTATGGTTGGCCAAAGCGGCGTGACAAAAGCCAGTTGAAAAGAACCTGCTCAGTTGTGTTGAAACTCAGACTGTTTGCCATGTTGCACATATAACAGCAACACACCTATTGAAGGCAAGGTCACAAATGGACAGAATGGAGGCAGCCACCTGTTCCTGAGGCAATAAATAGGGTGCAGGCTAATGATTTAAATAGTTAGCAGGCCTCAAAACCGTTAAATGTCCATTTTGCAAGGCTGCGAGAAAATCTCGCCATACGGAGTCCATACAGATGCCATACGGATTACATACGGAAGCTGACATGCGCAAAATACGCGACCGCACCTTGCTTACGGATGACATACGGAGCACTATTTAGGGGTTATTCATCCGTATTCTGCCTGTAAACTACGGACCGTATTTTGCGTCGGTTAGTGTGACCCCGGCCTAAGACCTCTTTACACCGCACATGCAATTAATCAGTGCTGATAGACATGCAGTCTGCATCCATGTCCTCACTTGCAGTTTTTAATTTTTTTGTGTAAATATAATTCAGATATCATAGAATAAATAGGAGATATACAATTCAGCAAATTTAGATTGCAATGACTTTAATATCACTGCGCAACAAATTTCAGGGTAATTCTTGTCCCCTGAGAAAATGTTATTGCATCTTATAGATTTTGATATACTGAACACGAATATGTGCTCCAAAAGTCTGTATCACGTAAGGTTTTTAACCCCTTCATGATTAGAGCTTTTTTAGATTTTTCGCTTTCGTTTTTCGCTCCCCTTCTTTCCAGAGCCATATCTTTTTTATTTTGCCATTGTGAGGGCTTATTTTTTGTGGGACGAGTTCTACTTCTCAACGGCATCATTGGTTTTGCCATGTAGTGTAAGGGAAAAAAGGGGAAAAAATATATATATAAATAAGGGAAAAAAGTGGAGAATACACAAAAAAAGAGGTGGTTGAACCTAAACGGATAAAGATATACTCAAATCATGCTAAAAAGTGGAAACAAAAAGAAAAAAGTAAAAAAGAAAAAAGAAAAATTGAAATATAAAATAGAAATAAAATATAAATAAGAAATGGAGAGAGAAAAAATTATGGGAAATTTGGGGGAAAAATTTTAGGTTCAACCACCTCTTTTTTTGTGTATTCTCCACTTTTTTCCCTTATTTATATATATATATTTTTTCCCCTTTTTTTCCCCCTTTTTTTTCCCCCTCCTTTCCCTTTTTTACATAATATCATTAAAACATTTCTTTCCCTCCCCCCCTTTTTTTTTCCTTTATTTCCCTTTTTCCTTTTTTTCCCCTTTCCTTTTCTCCCTTCGTTTCAGTTTGGACTCCTACAATAGAGTATTGTCGTTTTTATTAAATCTGTGTAATGTATTGCTGTAAGTATTGTCTTTGGTTTATATCTCTCATGTTCACCATGTTGTGCCTTACAACCGATATGTATGTATTTTTATCCGCTCCATATGGAGCTTTCATCTCCTTTTATCTAACTTTGCCCATGGCGATATCTGCTCCCGCCCCTCGGCGCCTCTCCTGTGAGTAAGTCTCTCCCCAAGCGCTACTGCGCAGGCGCGGGTTACCAGCGCCATTTTCTTGGTGGTTTTCCCCTTATGGGCGACATGTTCCACTCCTTACTGCGCAGGCGCCGGCGTCTGACGTCATTTCCGGTCAGATGACCGACCCTGCCACCATTAAAGAGCGCTGATACAGACACAGCGCTCATTCACTGCACAGGCACGGCGGTGCCTGCATCCACCACTGCCACCAATGATTGTGAGTAACATGGAAGAGATTCCCCATAACCACCGCTGCACCACCAATAGATCTTGCTATTTACATGTCATTATGTGTATGTTTTTACCTTTAAGGCGATGTACCTTGGGCACACTGGCATAATTGTGGATCCTCTATAATCACTTATCTTAAAGGTATTCATTTTTCCTCATGATTCCATATGTATCTCTGTCCTCATCATATTATACTTATTAGTATGCCTTTTTGGCGCATACCTATAAAAGATTTTCTCTTTTAAGGCAATTAGCCTTTGGCACATTCATACAGTTGTGGATCCCCTTGAACCAGGACCACTTGCTACAAAGGTATTCTAATTTTCTTGTTGATTTCATTCCTTTATTATACAAACTAGCCATTTAGAGTGTTACATCAGTTTACCATAGGCCTACACCGTATATCCCACATTTACATGATCAATATACAAGTTTCCATTGGTCACACTATAAATGAAATATTTCTGTCTACATTTCTGATCTTAGTAGTACTAGGAACCATACGGTCTATAGACTCTTATAAAGACCTTTTCATTACTTTGTAACATGTTTGTCGACATTGCAATCATTATACTCTAGTATTGATTCCCATCTAATTATATTCCCATCTAATTATATTCTCAAGTATTGGCTCCCATCTAATTATATTCTCATTCAACCTCCACTTACAGGTCAATCCATTTACTCTAAAAACATTGTCTAACAGTGAAACTATCTAACCGATGACTACAATCTTGTTTCTGGTAATAAGAGATTCCTTTCTTGTAGCCTTGATCCCAATAATTCTGCCTGCCTTTTTGACAATTTCAAATCTCTGACAAAGTCACTCAGATCAGCTTGACTGAACAGATGTGGATTAGATGTAGAAGGCTCAAAGTCTGGGTCTGCAGCAGTTTCATTTTCCACTGACATTGTTAAGTCATCCTCCATTGTCCATAATTTGGGCGGCTTTGGAACACGAAGACTTTCATTGTGTGGCACTGGTCTTATGGCTGAAGGAAGATTAGGATATTCTATTGATTTCTTGTTCATTGCTGAATATCCTGTTATATTTGTAAGGCAGAAGTAGCAATCTGTTACATGATCTCTCTGCTCTCTCCATATCATTAGGACAGCGAACGGCATTGAAAGTCGTGATCCATTCAGCCCTGCTCTAAGTATGTCAGTAGTGTCTTTTGATTCATCATCTGCCCAGGAAATGTGGCATGCTCTGTACACGGTCAGCCGAATGATTCACTGCGCCTTCGCGGAATTCGCATAAGTGCTTGCATATGTGTAGATCAGCGATTTATGTTATTTCAGTGGAAAATTCAGAATATACTGTTTCAAAAAGAGTTCATATATGAGATTTTAGAATTGGAACAGAATATTATAATGTTTCGTATCATTTCTCAAAAATCTTAAATGATAGGAAAAATCTGAAGTCATTTCTAAAATCAGCCTGAAAAAATCTATCAAGAACACTCAAAGTTGTCTGAGGGACAAAACCTTTGTAACACAGTGTATTTAATCCTCTTTTTTGTACTGCTCAGACTCAATGGAAGATACCTAGCCACCATTTTTTATTGTACTGAAAAGCTATCCCTGCCAGGTTTGGGCAATACATGCTAAGTTTTTTCAGGAACTTTTTTTTATAGCACGTAGCTTCTTACTAATTTTGCTAGAAATTCAATTCAATGAATTTTCCCAGTAGGACCCTGATTAGGATTTTGAGAAAAGGCAAAATTGTTGAAATTTATCAAGTCAAACCTCTTTGAATTTGAAATAGGGAAAATTTATTTTAACCCCTTTCCGACATCGGGCATAATAATGCGCCAATGATGGACACCCTCCCTTTGATGTGGGCTCCGGTGGTGAGCCCACATCTTTTCTGGTACATAGCTGTTTTGAACAGCTGACATGAACCTCTAACAGCCGCAAATGGCATTGCAATCCACCTGTGGCTGCTAACCCATTAAATGCCGCTATCAAACTCTGACAGTGGCATTTAACATGCGCTTCTGGCAAGCGCGCCGGAAATCCCACCCATCAGTTACCCCCGTCACATGATCGCGGGTCACCGATGGGTTGGCATGACAACATGAGGTCTCCTGCAGATCTCTATGGTTGTCACTGCTGGATTGCTATGAGCACCACCTGGTGGTTGTTCACTAGAGCCTCTGATGGTGAGGTTAGACTTGGCTCCTGATAAACACCAAGTGCCACTGCAGGGCAGAACAATGGTCATGCAGCAGCTTCACCAAGAAGGACAGACTGGATGGAGCAGCAGGTATCAAAGTGCTGTAGGTAGAGTTCAAATCAGAGTGCAGCAGACCAAGTTCATATCAGAGTGCAACAGAATTTGCGTTAGAGTCCAGTAGACAGGGTCTGCATCAGAGTGCAGCAGGCAGGATCTGCACCAGACTGCAGCAGGCAGGATTTGCACCAGAGTGCAGCAAGCAGGATTTGCACTAGAGTGCAGAAGGCAGGATGTGTACCAGAGTGCAGCAGGGACAGGTATGCGACCTTACACAACATAGACTGCAAACAGTAAGGTTGCTCAGGCACCTCCCCAGTGGGGAGGAAGCAATATATACATAATGTCCCACAGCCATTGACTGGGGAGGATATAGCAAGTGCACGTGCTGACCCTTTAAGAGGGCAGGAGTGCACACGCGTGTGCCCTAAGGACATGGCTAGAGGGCCGACTGGAAGCATGCAGAGCATGTGGAAGGGGCGCAGCATAGGGTGAGTGAAGTGACACGTTGGAGACCATGCCTGTTAGAGCATGGATCCGGTGTGGTGCTAACAGTAGCGGAGCCAATCGGGTTATGGCATCTTCTAGTCTCCCATGGAGACTATTGAAGCATGCTAAAATTAAAAAAAAAATTTAAAAAATATAAAAAATTAAAAAATAGAGAAGTTCAAATCATCCCCATTTTGCCCTAAAATTATAAAAAAAAATCAAACATATAGATATTTGGTATCAGTGCATTCAGAATTGCCCAATATATCAATAAAAAAAAGAATTAACCCGATCACTAAACGTCGTAATTAGAAAAAAGTAAAAACACCAGTGTTATGTTTTTTTTGGCCGCCACAGCATTGCTTTAAAATGTAATAATGGCTGATCAAAAGATCGTATCTGCACCAAAATGGTATAATTAAAAACGTCAGCTTAACATGCAAAAAATAAGCCCTCACTCAACCCGAGATCACGAAAAATGGCGCAATTTTATTTTTAAACAAACTTTTTGGTTTCTATAAACTCGTAATGACCTAGAGAATCATAATGTGAGGTCAATTTTAGCATTTAGCGAATATAGTAAGAAAGCAAAAAAAAAAAAACAATTGTGGAATTGCATTTTTTTTGCAATTTCACCGCACTTGGAATTTTTTTCCCAGCTTCCAGTGCCCAATATATTAAAACCAATGGTATCATTCAAAAATACAACTCCTTCCTCAAAAAACAATCCCACACATGGCCATATTGACCAAAAAAATAAAAAAAGTTATAGCTCTGGGAAGAAGGGGAGCAAAAAGCGAAAACGCAAAAATGAAAATACCTCCAGTCTTGAAGGGGTTAAAAAAAATGTTAAGCTATTTTAGGGATGACAAACTTGACAGATTACTGTCAGTGTCCTGTCAGCGACGGCATGCAGCCTCCGCAGAGCAGGGACTCACCTGCACTGTAGGGGGGCCCGGGGTCAGGTACGGCCGGGAAGCTCAGACAAACAGGACCTGGGGATGCTGAAGTTTAGCAAGCAGTGAATGACCTACGGTCATGTGACTGCAAGGGGCAGGGATTAGCGTCCTGCTGCCAGAGATCGGCAGGACACAACTACAGGAATGCTCAAAGTCAGGCAAACGGGGGTCATACACAGAGATAGCAGTAAAGTACCAGGGATGAGACAGAACGGATAGCCAGGGACAAGCAGAGGTAAAAAACAAAAAGACATAGAAGGTTCCAAGCAGAATCCAACAAGCAGTATGCAGAGAACAGACCGAGTCAAAACCAAAGTATCAGGCAACCAAAACACAGCACAAACACACTCAGAGGTCAACACACTCTGCCAAGGGCGAAAGTATAACTGACGGGAATTGGAGCTTCCTGAGGCTATATGAAGCCTTCCCAGAACCAGCCTTCCCAGGAGAGGCCACAATAATAAGCCCCAGGTGTGCAGGTAAGAGTCTGCACTGAGATCATAACATTAAGCCCAGAAGTGCAGGTCCACCAGCACTGGTTCCAGACATTAACCCCAAGCATGTGAGTCCAACCCGCACTGGGATCATGACAGTACCCCCCTCTCAACAGGGGGCCTCTGGACCTAGCATGGAAAGCCCGAATCAGGCGATCCGCATGCATCACCTGGACCGGCACCCAGGACCTGTCCACCAGCCCATACCCCTTCCAATGAACCAGGTACTGTACTGACCGCCGTACCAACCTGGAATCTACGATATGACCAATCTCATATTCCACATGTCCCTCAACCGAAACCAGAGGAGCAGTGGACTTGGATTCTCCCCACACTGCTTCAAAAGGTTTCAGTAGAGATCTAAGGAAGACGTTAGGGATCTTGAATGAGGGTGGAAGGCACAGCCTGTACGCCACTGGATTGATTTTTTCCACAATCTTGTACGGGCCAATGAATTTGGGGCCCAACTTTGAGAGCCAAACTTTCTCTCCAACCTGAATCGTGGGACCAGGTGTTCGTTTCCTGTCCGCGAAAAATTTATACCTGCCTTGAGACCTAGATATACTCCCTGGACTTCTGCCCATGCATCTTTTAACCACTGAACAGAGTCCTCAGCCCCAGGACACCCCGAATCCAGATGAGAAAACTCACCAAAATGAGGACTGAACCCATAGTTGATCAAGAAAGGAGACATACCCGTGGATTGACTCACCCAAATTCAGCCAACGGCAGTACATCACACCAGTCATTCTGTCTAGCAGAAGTCACACATCTGAGGATCTGTTCCAGAGACAGATTAGTGCGTTCCGTCTGACCATTGCTCTCGGGATGGTATGCAGACGAAAAGGACAGAGACACCCCTAATTTTTTGCAGAAAGCATGCCAAAACTTAGCCACAAACTGCACACCATGATCAGACACCATATTCAGAGGTAGCCCATGCAACTGGACCAGATGCTGCACAAACAATCTGGATAAAGTCTCAGCTGAAGGTAGTGCCGACAGGGGTATAAAATGAGCCTGCTTTGAAAATCTGTTCACCACTACCCATACCAACGTATTACCCCTGGATGGAGGAAGATTGGTAACAAAATCCATGGACAGGTGGGTCCATGGTCTCTAGGGAACTGCCAAGGGCATCAGCTCCCCCGTCGGCCGGCTATGAAAGCTTTTAAAACGAGCGCAGACCCCACAACCAGAAACAAACTTTTTTTATGTCAGAACCAAGTGTAGGCCACCAAAAGATCCTAGCCACCACCAGACGCGTGGCGGATATACCAGGGTGAGCACTCAGTTTGGATTCATGGAACTCCTGCAAGAGTTTAAGGCGAAGTTGCTCTGGGACAAACAACTACCCCCCTGACTTGGCCGCAGGAGCCAGTGACTGGGTCCCCTCAATCTCCCGTTCCAATTCAGACGAGATCCCAGCCAACACAACCCCAGGGTGAGGAATGGAGGACGGTGGCTCAGGGGAAGACATGGGATGAAAACTGCGAGATAAGGCGTCAGCCTTGACATTCTTTGACCCTGGACGAAATGTAATATTAAACTGAAAACAGGAAAAAAAAGTGACCAACGGGCCTGTCTGGGCCTTCGTCTTTTAGCAGACTCAATGTATGACAAATCTTTGTGATATGAGAGCACAGTAACCGGGTGACTGGCCCCCTCCAAAAAGTGCCTCCACTCCTCAAACGCCAACTTGACCACAAGAAGCTCTCTATTGCCTACATTATAATTTCTTTCAGCAGCAGAGAACTTCCTGGAAAAGAAAGCACATGGCCTAAGGTTGGTAAGAGTGGCAGGCCCTTGGGACAACACTGCCCCCACCCCCACCTCGGAGGCATCCACCTCCACCACAAATGGTTTGGACAGATCTGGCTGTACCAACACAGGAGCAGACATAAAACATTTTTTCAGAGTCGCAAAGGCCTCTATTGCGAGCGAGGACCAATTTCTCACATCCGCACCTTTGCATGCTAGATCTGTGAGTGGTTTGACAACCTGCGAAAACCCCGGAATAAATTTGCGGTAATAATTGGCGAACCCCAAGAAGCACTGAAGACCCTTAAGATCTCGGGGTTGCACCCAATCCGCAATGGCCTGCACCTTCTTGGGGTCCATGCGAAAACCCTCACAGGACACAATTAATCTCAAAAAAGACAATTCCTGAACACAAAATACACATTTCTCCAATTTGGCAAACAGATGATTTTCCCTCAGTCTTTGGAGAACGGTTCGTACATGTTCCAGACGAGAATGCCTGTCAGAGGAGTATATCAAAATATCATCTAAGCAGATAACAACAAAACGTCCAATGAGATCCAGGAATACTACGTTGATGAAATTCTGAAATATGGCGGGGGCATTGGTAAGACCAAACGGCATGGCTAAATTTTCAAACAGTCCCACTCTCGGACCCTTATCAAATTATATGCCCCCAGAAGATCAAGTTTAGAGAACCATTTTGCCCCTGATACTTGGTTACACAAATCGGGAATCAACGGAAGAGGGTATGTATTCCATACGGTAATCTGATTAAGCTCACGAAAATCGAGACAGGGACGTAAACTGCCATCTTTTTTCTTTACAAAGAAAATCCTGCTGCCACAGGTGAGACTGAGGGATGTATGTGTCCTTTGTGAAGACTTTCAGCAATGTAATCCTTCATAGCTAAGCGCTCAGGGCCGGATAAATTAAACAGACGGGCTTTAGGTAATTTAACCCCCGGGACCAGCTCAATAGCGCAGTCAAAGGGTCTATGTGGTGGCAACGTCTCGGCCTCACTTTCAGAGAATACATCTTCGAAGTCCTTCAGGTATTCTAGAATAGCTTCCTGTTCGACAGATGACACAGATTTAACAGGTTCAACCAGCAGTGAGGATTTATCACATAACTTAAAATCATTAAACCCCATTGAACAATCTCCCCCGTTTTCCAGTTAATAACTGGGTTATGGTGTTGTAACCAGGGCAGGTAGATTGTCCAGAACCACAACAACTAAGGTTTTCCAGATGAGTAGCGCCCACTCTGAGTGCAAATAAATCAGACATGAAAAGAATACCTTCTTTAGTGAGGGGGGAGGAGTCGATGGCCACCACTTTGATCGGAACATTGAGCCTAACTGTCCCTATCTTGCAACGTGTGACCAATTGGGAGTCAATAAGATTAATGGATGATCCACAGTCCACGAAGGCTGTAGAGGGAAAAGAACTACCGTCCACAAACAGTTCCACATGAAGCAAAACTTTAGAAAATGAGGAAAAGGGTACCTGAGGGTCTGAGTAGTCTCCCCGCTGACTACCCATACCTAGTCATTTCCCGCCGACCGGGCCGAAGATGAGCAATCAGGACACTCCCTTTTCCAATGTCCCGTTTTACCGCAGTAGAAGCATAACTGCTTGTTCCTCTGGTGTTTTCTCTCCGTATCCTTCAGGGAGAGGGCGCCTATGTCCATGAGCTCAGGGACAGTCTCTTTTCCACTGGGGAACAATGGAGTCTCCACCTGCATCACCCCTCTGGCCCACAACCTGCGGTCCATCCGGACGGCCTGGGTCATGGCGTCCTCGAGAGAGTTAGGTGGGGGATGTAATGCCAACCGCTCAGACAAGCCTCTGCGAAAGAGTCCTCGAAGCACGGCATCGTCCCAAGAGACCTCTGCAGCCCAGCAGCGGAATTCAGTACAAAACCACTCAGCCCAGTGTTTCCCCTGACAGATGCTCATCACAATTTCCTCTGCCAATCGCACTCGGTCAGGCTCATCATTTATGTGCTCGAGGGCCTCAAAGAATGCATTCACAGACACTCTCTCAGGGGCAGTAGGAGGAAGGGAAAATGCCCAAGCTTGTGGGGACCCTCTTAATAAGGACATACTGACCCCTACCTTCTGGTTTTCATCCCCAGAGGAACGTGGTCTCAAACTAAAAAAAAGTTTGCAACCCTCCATGAAGATCCTGAACTACTTTTTGTTCCCAGAAAATAAGTCATGCAGTTTAACAGGTGTTCCGGGGACACCAGAACAACATCACTCGCCCTAGCCCCCACAGACCCTGCTGAAAAAGCCCCCCACACTGTCTCAGAAACCTGCTGCTGAGAACGAGCAAGAGCTTGCTGCTCCAGAGATAAACCCTGAAACATCTGACTCAGATTTTTCATCTGTTCAGCCAGAGACTGTATGGAATCCATAATTCTCTGCACAAAAAAACCCCAAAACTTAATGGTCAGTTATAATGTCAGGGTCCTGTCAGTGCCGGCATGCAGCCTCCGCAGAGCAGGGACTCACCTGCACTGTAGGGGGGCCCGTGGTCAGGTACGGCCGGGAAGCTCAGACAAACAGGACCTGGGGATGCAGAAGTTTAGCAAGCAGTGAAGGACCTACGGTCATGTGACTGCAAGGGGCGGGGATTAGCATCCTGTTGCCAGAGATCGGCAGGACACAACTACAGGAATGCTCAAAGTCAGGCAAATGGGGGTCATACACATACATAGTAGTAAAGTACCAGGGATGAGACAGAACGGATAGTCAGGGCCAAGCAGAGGTCAAAAACAAACAGATATAGAAAGTACCAAGCAGAATCCAACAAGCAATATACAGAGAACAGACCAAGTCAAAACCAAAGTATCAGGCAACCAGAACACAGCACAAACACACCCAGGGGTCAACACACTCTGCCAAGGGCAAAAGTATAACTGATGGGGACTGGAGTTTCCTGAGGCTATAAGAAGCCTTCCCAGAACCAAGGAGAGGCCACAATAATAAGCCCCAGGTGTGCAGGTAAGAGTCTGCACTGAGATCATAACATTAACCCCAGAAGTGCAGGTCCACCAGCAATGGTTCCAGACATCAACCCCAAGCGTGCGGGTCCAACCCGCACTGGGATCATGACAATTACAAGGAAAATCTGTGTTTCCTGATCAATGAAGCTTTTGCACAGCAAATGGGGTTGATGACCATAATATACAATGAGGAGACTGCTCTCTGCTACTTGCAGAGCTAAACTTCAGTTGTCAGACAGGGCAATTGTATAAGTGCAATTTTTTTTCTTTCACAAAATTAACAACTTTTCAAATTACAAAGGAAGCAGCACCAAGTCAATATATATGACATGACATGATGAACCAGATGTTTTTTTGCCGGTGCAATAAATTGATGCATTTTAGCAAGCACAGTTGAACCACCTGAACAGCCAAGTTCAGTGGCATCTGCTGTCCTTTCTTCAGCAGACGCCCTAAACTCTGATTCCTTGGACTTGTTTCTCAGGAGATTGGATTAATGGAAAGAAGTTGCATAGTTTGCTATGGGTGTACTATGACGTCAAGCCTCCAATGTACTGTGAAAGAGGGGATTAAGCATGGCTGATGGCTTTGTCACGCCGAAATAAGGTTATCATCTGCCAGTATGGAAAACCTTACATTTGTCAAAATTAATGATGCATGAACAGTGCTTATTTTCATTCACCTGCAGCTGATGGCCATGAATAAATCAGCTGTACCATCTTCCTACCTGTCTATTGTCTGTCTTCAACATTGATTTGCTGCCACAAGTGTCAATGACCTACGCTCAACCAGGCATCTATTCTCTGTCGAGAAGTCATTACTGCTTCTCGTGCAAAGCATGATGCTTACTAATTAAAGTGATAATTTTTGGATGGATTGTGAAAAAGCTACTACTTCTTCATATAGCAGAAACAAAGCTCTTGATAATCCCCAAAGAGGAATAATTTTTGCCCTCCCTTGTGAAAAAGTGATGGCTTATTCCATTTGGACTATTTTAACATTTTAAGTAGCATGCAAAAGTCTGAAACTGCAGTGTGTGGTTGGATAGTTCCAGGTGTTAACAAGAAGCCTGTCTGTTTTTCCACAGCTAGAAAGATTGCGGTCACTCGAACAGGAATAAGTCTATGCTTGCATTACCAAGCTCAAAATGGGTTCAAAAACACCTAGAAGACCTTAGCATGTTATATATGTATTTTCCTGGGAATTTAGAGGCTTTGCAGTGTTGCAGTTCATAGCTACCATAAGTTATTCACAACCAGTTTAATTTTCATGGGAAAATTCTACAGTTGTCAAATTTTAATTTGAAATGATCTGCTCATCTCCAAAGTGCACTAAAAATGCATACTTATCATACTTTTAATCAAATTTTGTCCTTTTATCATTATTCTTAGGCATGGTATCCCTTAATTTAATAATATTCTCGTACTTCTTATACCCTAATGCACTTCATATCTGTGATTACACAGAAATAGAGATGAGAAAATTGACTTGACACTATTTGAAGTTGTGTCGTATTTTATGAAATTCACAGGTCCTAGTAAATTCGAAAAAAATTAGCAATTTGATTTTCACTAGTCACCAAAACAATGCCAGCTTCTCGTTTTATGCATTGCAGAAGAATGCATAAGCCACAAAAGACTCACTTGGCATCATGGGTTTCACTCATATTGCCTTGAAGCTTCCACATCACATGATATAGCAGAGCCAATCAGAAGAGTCTATCAGAGTGTGTATATAAACTGATGCATAAAATAAAGCAGCCTTCTTAGGGTGAGCTTAGCAATAGAGGCAGGGAGAGAAAACTATAAAGCAAACACTGAAAAAAAACTTTAGGTAGTAGTATGTGATGTACAACTGTAACTATGCAAAAGGTGAGTATAGATTCAATTGATAAAAGAGAGAGATGGGTGACGTGCCAGCCAGCAGCAGTACCAGTGTGATTGATCACATTGATCAGTGATATAGTGTAACTTGTCTGGGAACTTGATTATAGTTTCTGTTTTAATTTTTCATGCACTAGAAAGCATCAATCCAATACAATCATTTTTCAAAGAAAAAAAAATCTGAACTCACTGTCAGTTAGGAAATATGTGCTTCTTAAAAGCCAATGACTACAATGAGTTTTTGCATTTCCTGAGCAATATTTTGTTGAATGGAGGAATAATTTTGTTTTTAAAAAGTTAAAATTATAATCCACAAAATCCAGATATTTAACTGCACACCATGCCAATACAACTGCACTTGGCAGATGCTGGATTTTTGAACATGTACTTACCTACCAGCAAAAAAAAACGAGCATTCTTTATTATATCCTTTTTGATAATGAGGGCTGAATTTTGTTACAAAAAGAAGAAACAAAATCTAAATGTTTAACTGTGCATGTCAGCTTTTGTACCCTTTTATTTGACTACTGTACACACGTCACGAATAATGTGGTCTGCTGCTGCATTTGGCTTTACAGATAAGCAGCTACCTAACTAGTGTTTTCATTAGGTCATTTTTTGCAAAGGGGGAGAATGTTGAAAAATAGAAGAACAAATTGAAAATACAGACATTTAACTTTGCAAGACTGGTTTTCACATCTGTTTTGCTAGTAAAATTTGACACTCGTGCATGCAACACCAATACAGCTGTCTTTTCTTGTATTAGGCTTTTTGGACTAGTACCTGTCATATATTATTCAGGCCTTTTTGCCAACAGTTAAATAATTGGGTTTAAAAAGAATTGGAATAATTTAAGAAAAAGAACAAATAAAAAAAACCATAGCTAAAAGAGTGGTAGCAGTTAGAGATGACCAAACCTTTCAAGATTCGGTTTGATCAGGCTACAGTCCCGATGTTCACCGAACAGTTTGCCAAACATACCCAAAGCCCATTGAATTCAATGAAAGGCTAAACCAAATGAATAGTCAACATCATAAGGGGACCAAAAAGCTTCCCAAACAGCTCAAATTAGGACACCAGTAAAAGACGAAGAGGAATCGAAACGTGCGTTGGAGTGGTGTGTGCAGGGGGGCAGAAAGGAACCTAGGTCAGTATGATTCTCATTGTGATCTTCACCTGTACAATTTATTAAGCGCTACTAATGATATGCTATTTGGAGAGGTGCAGGAGATTTTTAACACTGAGCACTTTATTCTTTCATATGCACTGTCTCATGGAGATTCTTTGCCCCAACAAGTCCGACTATCAACCACATTTGAATCCTTCAGACGGAACCTGAAAACCCACCTCTTCAAGAAAGCCTGCAGCCTGCAATGACCCCGCTACCTCCTTCTCTCTCACCGCTATTGGTGATATCACCTCAACCAACACCGGAACTGCTGCAACCCACCAACCTACTGTCTCCTTCCCCACCATCCTGTAGCATGTAAGCCCGAAAGGGCCGGGTTCTCTCTCCCCTCTGTGTCAGTCTGTCATTGTTAGTTTGTTTACTGTAAGTGATATCTGTAATTTGTATGTAACCCCTTTTCATGTACAGCACCATGGAATCAATGGTGCTATATAAATAAATAATAATAATAATAATAATAGAGATTAATTGATAAAGTATAGCGCTGCTCACATCCGGTATTTTCATAGGTGTGGGAGACCTATATGCACATAGCACTTTATTTTGTCTAAATGCACTATTATATTCTAATTATTATGCATTTATAAAGCGCCATTTATTCCATGGCGCTTTACATGTGAAAAGGGGAGATATAGATAAGTATAATAAATATGTGTAAGACAAGGGACTCACAAGTATATAAGGAGAGGGGACCCTGCCCGCAAGGGCTCACAGTCTACAGGGATGGGTGAGGATACAGTAGGAGAGGGTAGAGCAAGTCGTGCGGTGGTTCAGTAGACTGAGGATCATTGCAGGCTGTAGGCTTGTCGGAACAGGTGGGTCTTCAGGTATTATATGCAGATTATCTAATTTATTCATCTTATGAGCACTTCCTATTATGATGCGCTATAAATTTAAACAGATGAATTTTTATGTATGATTTATCACTTGTTACTTATGTACATATATTTTACTTAATGGTTACTTTTGAGTCTCCATCCTGGCTGCAAGGGTTCTTTTTTGTGCACCCTGCACACATTTGTGTTTTTTAACATTTTTTAAATCTTTATGTATGATTTCATGAATTTTGTAATGATAGAAATAAAATTCTTTTTATTGCATCTCATTTCTGTTACCATCATTGAATATTTCATTTTTATATCATGCAAAGTATTTTTGTTGGTATCTAATAAAATCTAGTCGATATTTTGAATATCTTTTTTGTGGGTTTATAGTCTTATTGGATATTCATGATTCCTTGGTGATTATTTCTTGGTTACATTGGATTTTGTTTGGATTTTTGCTCAGCCAGACTAAGGTGGCAAAACATCAGCTTGGTAAACCACAAATATTATACAGTATACTCTAGTAACACAGGTAGTTGACTGAAAATAAGTGCAAGCCTGCCAGTGTGGGAGCCCTACTGCCACAGGCAACACACATGAAGGAGGCTCAACGTGGAGTCCAAACATTTTAAAAAAATATTGCCACACACCACTAAAGTGGCATCAATTTTCCCAGAGTAGAAATTGTATAATGGGTCTCTGACAGGCCATCCACTATAGCCAACCCACCAGATAGAAACTCAAGTTTGAGTCGCCATATTTTCAAAAATTATTATCACACTTCACTAAAGTGGCATCAATTTCCACCCTGCCATGGCACCTGCCTGTGCAACGACAATCCAGAATTTGGAGATATTGTTATCTCTTTTGCATCCTTCTCTGATTACACCTCTTCCTCTTGGACTACCACCTCCTCCCACAGATTATTCTAAATGATGCTCCAACATGTAGATGACCGATATAATGATACTGATGACAGCATTGTCAGCACTAACCATCTTAGTAGCTATTTCCAAATTGTGCAGAAGGGTGCAGAGGTCCTCTGTGTCCACTCCGCAAGTGTGATGTGCACCACGTCCGTACTGCATTGCCCCAGGCTACACAAAAGGACTTACTGAACCCGGGCTTGTCACTGCTGCCGCAGCCATTGCGACATTTTGCAGAGTGGATTTTGTTTACGAAATGTGACCTTCTGACTGCAAGACAATATTAGCACTAGAGTTGAGCGAAACGGGTCGGTCATATTCAAAAGTCGGCGACTTTCGCTGAAGTCTGGTTTCATGAAACGAAACCCGACCATAGCGTGAGGTCGGCCACGAAGTCGGCGACCAGAGCGCCAAAGTCGCTTTTCAAAAGATGCTTCCAGCGCCCTTTTTCAGCCAATGATGGAGGACGCACACTGTGGGCAACGCGATGACATAGGCATCGATCAAAACCATCTTTGAGAAGGGCATGCAAGCGATTGGCTGGCTTTGTGTGGCATCACAGGGGCTATAAAAGGGCGTGAACGCCATCCGCCATCTTACTTATGCCGATCTTAGCATAGGGAGAGCTGCTGCTGCTGCTGATTCTGTAGGGAGCGTGTTAGGCAGAGAAGAAGAACCAAAAAACTGCTTCTGCTGTTAGTGATTTCCACTTACAACACAACACTTTGTGTGCAGTGACAGGGGAGGCTCTATTTTTGTGCATCAGTTCTGTTGGTTATTAGGCTGCCTTATAAGGCTCCCTGATAGCTGCATTGCTGTTTGCACACTGCTGTGCAAACTGCTTTTTTAAAAGCAAAAATACTTTTCTTCCTTTTTTCTGCACAGTTACCAAGTGTTCATTTTTCCACCCTTTTGTGTGTGCAGCAGTCATGCTTATTAGGCTGCCTGCGTCCATACTTGGACTGAGAGCATCATTGTCAGTGTCCTCAAATCTCTAGTGAGATCCAAATTCTCACCAATCCTATAGACACCCTCCACCTTGTCACACACTATCCAATTTCAGCCTGTTACATTGAGGTGTAATCTCTGCTGGGCGTGAGACAATAGTTCTGTATCCTCAAATCTATAGTGAGATTCAAATTCTCACCAATACTATATACACCCTCCACCTTGTCATACACCATCCAATTCCAGCCTGTTACATTGAGGTGTCATCTCTACTGGGCGTGAGACAATAGTTCAGCGTCCTCAAATCTCTAGTGAGATTCAAATTCTCACCAATACTATATACACCCTCCACCTTGTCATACACCATCCAATTTCAGCCTGTTACATTGAGGTGTAATCTCTACTGGGCCTGAGACAATAGTTCAGCGTCCTCAAATCTCTAGTGAGATTTAAAATTCTCACCACTACTATATACACCCTCCACCTTGTCATACACCATCCAATTTCAGCCTATTACATTGAGGTGTAATCTCTACTGGGCCTGAGACAATAGTTCAGCGTCCTCAAATCTCTAGTGAGATTCAAATTCTCACCAATACTGCATACACCCTCCACCTTGCCATACACCATCCAATTTCAGCCAGTTACATTGAGGTGTAATCTCTACTGAGCCTGAGACAATAGTTCAGCGTCCTCAAATCTCTAGTGAGATTCAAATTCTCACCAATACTACATACACCCTCCACCTTGTCATACACCATCCAATTTCAGCCTGTTACATTGAGGTGTAATCTCTACTGGGCCTGAGACAATAGTTCAGTGTCCTCAAATCTCTAGTGAGATTCAAATTCTCTCCAATACTATACACACCCTCCACCTTGTCATACACCATCCAATTTCAGCCTGTTACATTGAGGTGTAATCTCTACTGGGCCTGAGACAATAGTTCAGCATCCTCAAATCTCTAGAGAGATTCAAATTCTCACCAATAATACATACACCCTCCACCTTGTCACACACTATCCAATTTCAGCCTGTTACATTGAGGTGTAATCTCCACTGGGCCTGAGACAATAGTTCAGCATCCTCAAATCTCTAGTGAGATTCAAATTCTCACCGGTACTGCATACACCCTCCACCTTGTCATACACCATCCAATTTCAGCCTGTTACATTGAGGTGTAATCTCTACTGGGCCTGAGACAATAGTTCAGCATCCTCAAATCTATAGTGAGATTCAAATTCTCACCAATCCTACAGACACCCTACACCTTGTCATACACCATCCAATTTCAGTCTGTTACATTGAGGTGTAATCTCTACTGGGCCTGAGACAATAGTTCAGCGTCCTCAAATCTATAGTGAGATTCAAAATCTCACCAATAGTAGATATACCTTCTACCTTGTATTTCATTACCATATAGCTGGTGGTATTTTTGGTACATTTTCACAAAAATGATCAAGTATGGTGGAAGACACCATGGAAGTGGGCGGGGGTTGCCAGCTGGTCCCGATGGTGGTGGTGGTGGTGTTGCATCTGTTCGTAGTGGCAAAAGCACAATAGCACCTAAGGCAGGAGGTGTTGAGCCTGCGTAATAGTCTGGCTCCACAAGGCCTCGAAGGCTCTCTTTTCTGGGAGTAGGTAAACCACTTTTAAAGCCGGAGCTTCAGGAACAAGTTTTGGCTTCGATTGCTGACACAGCCTCCAGCTCTCTCGCCTCCTCTTCTGAAGTTTGAAAAAATAAAAGCAGTGGATTCTCCTGGTCAGGAACAACACCTTTCCTTGTGTCCTTCACCCCTACCAAAAGTGAAGGATGTGGCAGGCCACACTACCGATTACTCCATGGAGCTCTTTTCACATACCATGCCTGGGTTAGCAAGTCAAATCGTGAATTCCCCAGTCCAAGATGAATCTGACATGGAGTGCACTGATACACAGCCACTGCTAGATTTTTCTGCTGGTACTTTCACTCAGAGCACTACATTGTCCACGCAGTGTACTGAGGCAGAATCAGACCCTGATGAAACTCAGGTGTCCCTTCCCGCATACTATACCACCTTACATGTGACACAGAGGAAGGTGCACATGAAATTGAAGAGGAGGTGATGGATGACCCAGTTGTTGACCCAGATTGGCATCCATTGGGGGAAGAGGGTGCCGCTGCCAATAGCTTAGAAGAAGAGGAGGAGGATCCACAGCAGGCAACGACATCGCAACAGCTGTTATCTGGCATGACTGTAGCAGTCCAAAAACCTGTTACCAAAACCAAAAGAGTTGCAGGACAGCTTGGCAGTATGGTCAAATTAGCATAGCGTGCAAGGTCTCAAAATGTTTTCCATAGTAGGAAGAGTGCAGTGTGGCACTTTTTTAAACAAAATCCTAATGATCAGGCAAAAGTTATCTGTAAGAAGTGCGCAAAGACCTTTAGCCAAGGGAAAAATCTGAGAAATTTGAATACTAGTTGCATGCTTAGACATTTAACCACCATGCACTTGCAAGCGTGGATGGACTACTAAACCTCACTTACCACATGTGCACCTGCTCCGAATGAAGGTAGTCAGCAACGCTACATCGCTTCCCCCACTGTAAGCCCACCAGTAAGCACACCACCAGCAGCAAATGTCGAGGTGTCATCGCAAGGGCAAAGCAGTCATGGAATCACAATGTTATTGCTATGAAAGACTGAATCTAGGCCATCAGCAACACCACCAACACCATCATCATTAACCCTCTCTCAGTCCGCCATGTCCACCGCCATGTCCACCGCTAGTTCCACCATATGCAGCTCTCAAGTGCAGCTCACCCTACCAGAGACTATGAGTAGGACTAGAAAGTACTCATCATCTCATCTGCGTACACTGGCTTTGAACGCCCACATTGCCACACTAATCTTGTTAGAGATGATGCCCTACCGGTTGGTTAAAAGCAAAGCTTTCCGCGAGCTCATGGTCTACGCAGTACCACGCTATGACCTACCCAGTCGGCACTTCTTTTCGCGAAAAGCCATCCCAGCCCTCCACGTGCATGTGAAAGACTGCATTGTCCATGCACTCAAGCAATCGGTGAGTGGAAAGGTGCACCTCACAACAGATGCATGGTCCAGTAGGCATGGCCAGGGCCATTACGTGTCCATCACTGCGCACTAGGTTAATGTGGTGGATGCAGGGTCCACAGGGGCAGCGGTGGTGAGACAGTGCTGCCTAGCCCACGATGTAGGAAACAATTGGCTGTAGTCGTTCGACCCTCCTCCTCCTCCAGAAGCGAAAGCTCGTCCACAGAGCGCAGTCGCCGAGCACTCCTTCCGCAGCTGCCAGTGTTGCACACGAGGTGTCCCACTATCGAACAGCTAGTGGTAAGCGTCAGCAGGCTATGTTGAAGATGATGTGTTTGGGTGACAACAGACACACCACGGAGGTACTGGCCTACTACTTGCAGCGACAAACTGAGTCATGGCTGGGCAGTCTACATCTTGAGGCAGGCAAGGTAGTTAGTGATAAAGGCCGGAATTTTGTGGCATCCATAGCCCTTTCAAAACTCAGACACATACCTTGCCTGGCTCACACCTTGAATCTGGTGGTGCAGTGCTTCCTCAATAATTATCCGGAGTTAACACCCCTGCTCCATAAGGTGCGAAGACTGTGCTTGCACATCCGCCTGTCGCCCGTACACTCCAGTCGTATGCAGAAGCTGCAGCGATTGCTCCACCTTCCCAAGCACCGCCTAATTATCGACGTTGCAACAGGGTGGAACTCCACCCTGCACATGGTTCAGAGGCTGTGCGAACAGAGGCAGGCTGTAATTCATTTGTGGGAGGATACACGGGCAGGCAGTTTGCGGGCAGACATGGAGTTGTCTGGTGTGCAGTGGTCGAAGCTGAAAGACCTCTGTAAAGTCCTTCAGTGTTTTGAGGAACGCACATGGCTGGTAAGCACAGACGACGCCATCATAAACATGAGCATCCCACTTATGCGTCTGCTCATGCAAACTTTGACGCACATCAAGGAGCAGGCGTCTGCAGCTGAGGAGGAAGAGGAGTAGGGAAGCCTTGATGACAGTCAGCCATTGTCTGCTCAGGGAAGTCTCGTGGATGAAGTGGAGGAAGATGAGGAAGAGGAGGAGGAGGAGGATGATGGAGATGATTATTTTGGGGAGGGTGATGCTTCTCAGGAGGCAAGTTAAAATGTTGGCGTGGCAAGGTCAGGTACAGGGTTTGTGTGTGACTGGAGGGATGTTGATTTGCCAGAAAGTGCTCCTCCACCCAGCACTCGCAGTGCATCACTGACACCTGAAACATTGGCCCACATGTCTGATTATGCCTTGCAGATCCTAAAAAGGGATCCCGCATTGCCAAAATGATGAACGATGATGACTACTGGTTGGCCAGCATCCTGGATCTGTAAAGGCAAATTCCAAAACATCATGCCACAGGAGAACCTAGAGCTAATATTGGCTAACAAACAAGCAACTCTGGTAAACCGTTAGCTTGAGGCATTCCCAGCACACAGCGGCGGTGATGTTTTTCCAACGAGCCGTAGGGGGCAACATGGAAGAGGTGTTCATGGTGCACACAACAGAAGTGACGTTGGACACAGGGGTTTCATGACCATGTTGTGGACTGATTTTTCAAGTACCGCTCACACGACTGGTAATACTGCATCGATCGAAAGTGACAGGAGACAGCAATTGTCAACTATGGTAACAAATTACTTCTCATTAGAGTTGAGCGATACCGTCCGATACTTCAAAGTATCGGATCGGAATGGATCGGCCGATCTTAAAAAAAAGTATCGGTATCGCCGATTCCGATACCGGAAGTCCCATTCAAGTCTATGGGACTTCCGGTATCGGAATAAGAAAAACCCTGTTTTTGCCTTGTACAGCCTCTCTGGGGTCTGTACGGGCCTTTCGGGGGGCTGTGCCGGCCTGCCAGGGGGTCTGTGCAGGCTCCGGTGGTCTGTGCCGGCCTGCCGGGGGGCTGTGCCGGCCTGCCGGGGGGGCTGTGCAGGCTCCGGTGGGCTGTGCAGGCTCTGGTGGGCTGTGCCGGCCTGCCGGGGGGCTGTGCCGGCCTGCCGGTGGTCTGTGCAGGCTCCGGTGGGCTGTGCCGGCCTGCCGGGGGGCTGTGCAGGCTTCGGGGGTCTGTGCAGGCATCGTCCGATGGGACTACAAGTCCCATCGGGCGATGCCTGCTACCATGACAGTGATTGACACATTAGCCAATGATGGGACAGTAGTAGTCCCATCATCCGGCTAATGTGTTGAATGTAAAAAAAAAAAATTACATGCTACATACATGCTACATTCATACTACATACTACATACATGCTACATTCATACTACATATATACTACATGCAACATACATACTACATATATACTACATGCAACATGCATACTACATATATACTACATGCTACATACATACTACATATATGCTACATATATACTACATGCATGCTACATACATACTGCATGCTACATACATACTGCATGCTACATACATACTGCATGCTACATACATACTACATGCTACATACATACTACATATATGCTACATACATACTACATATATACTACATGCATGCTACATACATACTGCATGCTACATACATACTACATATATACTACATGCATGCAACATACATACTACATGCTACATACATACTACATATATACTACATGCATGCTACATACATACTGCATGCTACATACATACTACATACATACCACATATATACTACATACATACTACATGCTACATACATACTACATACATACTACATACATACTACATGCTACATACATACCACATACATACTACATACATACTACATACATACTACATGCATGCTACATACATACTACATACATACTACATACATACTACATGCATGCTACATACATACTACATATATACTACATGCATGCTACATACATACTACATGCTACATACATACTACATATATACTACATGCTACATACATACTACATGCATGCTACATACATACTACATGCATGCTACATACATACCACATACATACTACATATATACTACATGCATGCTACATACATACTGCATGCTACATACATACTACATACATACCACATATATACTACATACATACTACATGCATGCTACATACATAGTACATACATACTACATACATACTACATGCTACATACATACCACATACATACTACATACATACTACATACATACTACATGCATGCTACATACATACTACATGCATGCTACATACATACTACATGCTACATACATACTACATATATACTACATGCATGCTACATACATACTACATACATACTACATACATACTACATGCATGCTACATACATACTACATATATACTACATGCATGCTACATACATACTACATGCTACATACATACTACATGCATGCTACATACATACTACATACATACTACATGCATGCTACATACATACTACATGCTACATACATACCACATACATACTACATATATACTACATGCATGCTACATACATACTGCATGCTACATGCATGCTACATACATACTACATACATACTACATACAATACATTCATACAATACATACATAGACATACAGTACATATAACATAGAGTAACATACTTACCAATACTTGTCACATTGTTCCCCGAAGCCATTGTCTTTTACAGAATAAATATTAACATAACAAACCACAAAAATACTCACCCACGATCCCAAGCAGTCCACGAGTGTGTCCCACGACGATCTTGGGTAGAGAACTGCAGCATCAGCTGATGCCGCCGTTCTCTACGGGCTGCAGGAATCCAATGACGGAAGGTAGGTATCCTTCCGCACTGTATTCCTCCGCCACTTAAAAAAAAAAAAGTCCCTAGTCTCACTTTATGCCATTGCTGTGTGGGAATTTCCCATGCAGCAATGGCATAAAGTGAGACTAGGGACTTTTTTTTTTTTTTAAGTGGCGGAGGAATACAGTGCGGAAGGATACCTACCTTCCGTCATTGGATTCCTGCAGCCCGTAGAGAATAGCAGCATCAGCTGATGCTGCAGTTCTCTACCCAAGATCGTCGTGGGACACACTCGTGGACTGCTTCGGATCGTGGGTGAGTATTTTTGTGGTTTGTTATGTTAATATTTATTCCGTAAAAGACAATGGCTTCGGGGAACAATGTGACAAGTATTGGTAAGTATGTTACTCTATGTTATATGTACTGTATGTCTATGTATGTATTGTATGAATGTATTGTATGTAGTATGTATGTAGTATATATGTGGTATGTATGTAGCATGTAGTATGTATGTAGTATGTATGTGGTATGTATGTAGCATGTAGTATGTATGTAGCATGCATGTAGTATATATCTAGTATGTATGTAGCATGTAGTATGTATGTAGCATGCATGTAGTATGTATGTAGTATGTATGTAGTATATATGTAGTATGTATGTAGCATGTAGTATGTATGTAGCATGCATGTAGTATATATGTAGTATGTATGTAGCATGTAGTATGTATGTAGTATGTATGTAGTATATATGTAGTATGTATGTAGCATGTAGTATGTATGTAGCATGCATGTAGTATATATGTAGCATGCATGTAGTATGTATGTAGTATGTATGTAGTATGTATGTAGTATATATGTAGTATGTATGTAACATGTAGTATGTATGTAGCATGCACGTAGTATATATGTGTTATGTATGTAGCATGCATGTAGTATGTATGTAGTATGTATGTAGTATGTATGTAGCATGTAGTATGTATGTAGCATGCATGTAGTATATATGTAGTATGTATGTAGCATGTAGTATGTATGTAGCATGCATGTAGTATGTATGTAGTATGTATGTAGCATGCATGTAGTATGTATGTAGTATATATGTGGTATGTATGTAGTATGTATGTAGTATGTATGTAGCATGCAGTATGTATGTAGCATGCATGTAGTATATATGTAGTATGTATGTAGCATGTAGTTTGTATGTAGCATGCATGTAGTATATATGTAGTATGTATGTAGCATGTAGTATGTATGTAGCATGCATGTAGTATATATGTAGTATGTATGTAGCATGCAGTATGTATGTAGCATGCATGTAGTATATATGTAGTATGTATGTAGCATGTAGTATGTATGTAGTATGTATGTAGTATGTATGTGGTATGTATGTAGCATGTAGTATGTATGTAGCATGCATGTAG
Source organism: Dendrobates tinctorius (assembly GCF_039654945.1). NCBI lineage: Eukaryota > Metazoa > Chordata > Amphibia > Anura > Dendrobatidae > Dendrobates > Dendrobates tinctorius. Next base: position 11,369,834 of record NW_027361830.1, read on the forward strand.
TATATATGTGTTATGTATGTAGCATGCATGTAGTATGTATGTAGTATGTATGTAGTATGTATGTAGCGTGCATGTAGTATGTATGTAGTATATATGTGGTATGTATGTAGTATGTATGTAGCATGTATGTAGCATGCATGTAGTATATATGTAGTATGTATGTAGCATGTAGTATGTATGTAGCATGCATGTATTATATATGTAGTATGTATGTAGCATGCATGTAGTATGTATGTAGTATGTATGTAGTATTTTTTTTTTTTTTTTTTAACATTTAACACATTAGCCGGATGATGGGACTACTACTGTCCCATCATTGGCTAATGTGTCAATCACTGTCATGGTAGCAGGCATCGCCGGATGGGACTTATAGTCCCATCGGACGATGCTTGCACAGACCCCCGGACATCAGCACAGCCCCCCGGCAGGCCGGCACAGCCCCCGGCAGGCCGGTACAGACCCCCACAGGGTGCACAGACCACCGGCCGGCCGGCACAGCCCCCCGGCAGGCCGGTACAGACCCCCACAGGGTGCACAGACCACCGGCAGGCCGGCACAGCCCCCCGGCAGGCCGGTACAGACCCCGGGCAGTCCACACAGCCCCCCGGCAGGCCGGCAGAGACCCCCGGAAGGCCCAAAATGACGGCGCATCATGATGCGCACACACCGCGCATCATGATGACGTCATGCTGTCAATCAACTTTGAACTTCCGATTCCGATGCCCACTTCCGATATTGAAAAAATATCGGAAGTCGGTATCGGAATTCCGATACAGCAAGTATCGGCCGATACCCGATACTTGCGGTATCGGAATGCTCAACACTACTTCTCATCCTATATCGATGTTCTCCCTCACCGGTCATTCCTCTTTGACTTTTGGGCCAGTAAACTTGACACCTGGCCTGAATTGGCACAATATGCCTTACAGGAGCTCGCTTGCCCTGCTGCTAGTGTGTTATCTCAACAAGTCTTCAGTGCTGCTGGATCAATCCTGACAGAAAAAAGGACCCATCTGTTGACCCAAAATGATGATGATCTAACCTTCATAGGATTTTGTCCCACCCTCCCCTGCTGACATGTAGGTTGTCCTCTTCTGCGGACTTCTCCAATTACTCCATTTGCAGCTGCTGAATGTCCAACATCAACTTATGCCAATTTTTCCACCTCCCTAACTGGGCTGCCTCCCCCCACAGGATTGGGGTCACCACCTGGCGCACGCACCCATGCAAGTGCCGTTGCCCTGAACAGGTGGGTGGGCACACTCTTTGGCAATGGCACTGGCACAAGGTCCCTCATAGTAGAATCAAGTGTCTCTGACGGCGGGGGTGCACATCCACCGTCAGTCACACCGGCGTATTATGAGGGGCCCTGTGCCAGTACCGCCGCCCATGAGTCGGCCCCCCTGCTTGCTCAGGGCACCAGCACTTGCTATACTTACCTCTCCCTGCTCCACCACTGTGTAGTCTGGCCTGTCAAATACTTCACTGGGACTGCCAATACAAATTTGGTGAAATGAAAGATGATGGTTAAGACATAGCTATGCCCTGTCCTGCTGGGCTCTATCTTCATATGATCAATGGCTTCCATTCGTTATGGACATCGACTCACAATGAGATGCAGTGGAGGTTTATCATGAGCTTTCACGGTTTTCCGACTCATAGACGTGTGACATTCCTGCCCACATTTTTAAATGTGTCCTCTCATGCCAATCCAATAGAATCGCCTACAGCCTGTGGCTTGTGTCTTTTGCACTCCCAAGTTACCTGACAGATTATGATAGGCAGTGAGGACAATGTCTACATCTGTCCCTGTGATCACAATTTGATGGAGATGAGTAACGGTGATGGGTTCCACGATACTGCGATACAGCAATCCTTTCTTCACAAGAACTGTTTTCACTGTCTCCACAGACAAAGTATTTGAGGGTCAGCATCGCCTCTGAGAATTCTACCGGGAGTTTTTACCGTGATTAGTAATTCCAAAATTTCTGCAATCACTCGACTTTCCGTCTGTACTTGTATCCATCTCGCTTCCTCTTGCGGAGAGTCCTTACAGTCTTACGGAGACTGAAATATATATGAAGATTGAAAAATACCCCAACAGTGTATGCTGGTGTACGCTTCGAATACATTACCCTTTTTCTACTTTTTAGATTCTTGTCTAATCTATACTGAGGCTGTGAGTGTATTTGTCGGACTCCGGAAATATGCACGCAGATTTTTAATGTTTAAACTATGCTATATATACCTGCTATCCAGTGATACTGTACCCTTTCTCAACTTTGTACAATCACGTCAAATCCATACTGAGCCTGAGACCCTCTGAGTCTGCCTCCTGATATGTAGACATAGGTTTTTAATGTTTAAACTATGCTATATATATCTGTTATCTGGTGATACTGTACCCTTTCTCAACTTTCAATAATCTTGTTGAATCCATACTGGGCCTGAGAACGTCTGAGTCTGCCTCCTGATTTGAGATGAGCGGTGTTCGAGTCGACCTGTTCGCCAAGTTAAAATTTCAGCTGTTTTGGGCGGTGTTCAAGCCGTTCGTCGAACTCAAACACTTTGCTTAAAATTCGACTGATCGAGGTTCCGTTCGAGAACGGTTCGTTCACCAAAAGTGTAACTTCATTTTCACATTAATAATGTTTTTCAGTGTTAATAGACTGTTTCATGGCATAGTAGCGATGTGTGGTAGCAAGCGGTGTACCTGTCAAGGAGCTACACCGTGTGTGTTTCTAATTATTTTTTACCGCATCTTGTCCAGAAAATCCTTTGGGCCTTGTAGCACTGTCTGCTACTCAGCAGAGGAGCCCACCAGTGAACCAAGCTATGCGCCTGTTTATGTAAGAACTGCGTGCTACTCAGCATAGGAGCCCAGCTGTTAAGCAAGCTACAGCACCTGTGGTTTGGACACTTAATTTTTTCATTTTTTCTGGAATGCTGGTTAGGCCTAATTCCGGAATTCCGGTTGACCTGCACTTACTGGGAAATCCTCGTTCGCGGGGAAGAATTGTAATCCCAGATCCCCATCACCAACGGGGTTCAGCGGGTTATCTGCACCTGTAAGCGACACACGGTGGACCTTTCAGTGTAGCGCGCATGCAGCCCCGGATATGTAAGGGCATGACAGACCTGTTATTGATCGATCTCGCGTGCCAGAGCCTCGTGTATCCCTCTAGTAAGCTTGACGCGTACCGCGGGGGCATGGCGGAGTCTCATTCGTTAACGGAATTAAGGTGACAAATCGCTAGCACAACTAAAAATGGACATCCACTACCACCCACAGAATCAACAAAGCTTGCAATCTGTCAATCTTTTCTGTAGCTGGCATGGTTGAGGTTTCCCGGGTGGAGTCGATTTGAGCCGTAGGCTCCACTCCTAGTGGTGCCCTTCTGGACTTTCCTTTAAGGTTCAGCTTTGCAACCATACTGCCCCCAGAAACCAAACACTTTGCCTTCATGGACGCTGTTCGGACGTTCTTGGGAATAACGCCGTCCGATCAGCAGTTGGCCTAATTTATGGTGGGAAGTCTGACGGTATATGATCGTCTTCGATTTCAGAACTTTACTGTTTTTTGGTATTTTACATTCTTATTCCAGCCTTTCATGACTTCATAAGGGCATGACATGCGTATATCTGTGTCTCCTCCTCCTCCTTTTACTCCTCCACCTCTTTTCTATATGTAGTTGCCGTTTTACATATGTTATTTTTGTATTCTGAGCATTTTGTCTGCTTTGGGACACCTTTTAAGGTGTTTTGTAATTGTTTTCTATGTGTTTGTATGTGTTTGTGATTGCCTGCCATTGTTTTCAATGGTGTTTGACGTTGTTCGTCGAACGTTCGACAAACATTCGACGAACTTGCCTCGTGTTTGACGAACCAAAACGAACTGGAACACTAGCGGGGTGGCTCAATACTACTCCTGAATATATAGACGTACATTTTTAATGTTTAAACTATGCTATATATACCTGGTATCTGGCGATACTGTACCCTTTCTGCCAGGAAGTCCTCCTCCACCCACCACTCTAAGTGTATCATTGACGCGTGGAACATTGTCCCACATGTGTGATTATTTCTTGCGGATCTTCTTGTTATATTGTGGTGTGATCCATCCTGAGCGTGTGACAGTCTGTGGGTTACTTCTGCTATTTAGATGTACATTTAAAAATTACCCCAACACTAGTGTATACAGCTCTACGCTTGTGATTCATTACCCAGATTCATTACCCATTTACTGCTTTTTATATTCTGGTCTAATCCAAACTGACCAAGTGAGAGTTATTTTCTGACTGTCGAAATAAATACTGAGATTGACAACAATGACCCCTACACTGTGTACAGCTGTACTCTTCAGATCCATTACCGTTTTACGGCTTTTTATATTGTGTTGTAATCCATACTGAGCCTGAGAGCGTCTGTGTATGCCTCCTGAAATATCTACGGAGATTTAGAATGTTTAAACTATACTATATATACCTGCTATCTGATGATAGTGTACACTTTTTCTACTTTTTATATTCTTGTCTAATCCATACTGAGCCTGTGAGCATCTCTGTGTGACTGATGTTATATATAGGGAGATTGACAATCATCCTTTGACTGTATAGAGCTGTAAGTTTCTGATACAGTACCATATATCTGATGTTATTTTGGGTTCATTTTCTGCAACATTTTGAAGTTTGGTGGAAGAGGCTGCGGACATGGGCGTGGGGGGGGCCAGCTGGTGCTGATGTGGTAGTGCATCTGCTGGTAGTGGCAAAAGCACAATAGCAGCTAAGCAGGAGGTGCTGAGCCTGCATCATGGTCTGGCTCCGGAACGCCTGGAAGGCCACCTTTTCTGGGAGTAGGTTAACCGCTTTTAAAGCCGGAGCATCAGGAACTGGTTTTGGCTTACGTTGCCGAAACAGACTCCAGCAAATATGCCCTCCTCTTCTGAAGTTTCAAAAAATACAAGCACTGAGTCATCAAGTGCTGGCTCCTGGTCAGGAAGAACCCCTTTCCTTGTGTCCTTCACCCCCACCAAAAGTGAATGATGCAGCAGGCCACACTTCACATTAGTCCATGTAGCTCTTTCTGTCATACCATGCCTGGGTTATCAAGTCAAATCGTGAATTCCCAAGTCCAAGATGAATCTGACATGGAGTGTGGGTGGCCAGCCAGGGCAGTGGGGTTAATCGGTACCAGACCGGTGTCTCAGAGGGATGTGTCACGGTGGTGGTGATGACCCATTCCGTGGCCCTTGGCGTCCATGCAAAGGGGTGAATGAATGATACGTGATACCACCTTTGGTTTCTGATCAGATTGACCCGTGCTGCAGTGTCACTTCTCTGGGACAGATGTTGTGGTGCAGCTAAGATGTAGAAGCCCTGCACAGGTAGGGCCGTAGTCGCAGGGCAGATGAAAGAGTTGGTAGATGGTGTGCAGTGCAGGATGTAGCAGAGCCGTGCGCCAGGCACAGGAGAAAGATGACAGACACATTCGTGCAGTTCCTTTACTGTACTTGGTACAGTAAGTGCCGTTCAGGACCCAGAGTACAGATGGAGAAGGAGTTGGTCAGCCTGGAAGCAAATCTGGAATTCTCCCTGCAGATAGGTAGTGTGGCCTCCATTCTAGCACTTATCTGAGGTACTCGCAGTACTGAGTTCACTGAAGTTCCCCCTGTTGACTCTCTTTTGGAACTTTCTCGTATGTCAGGCAGCCATAGCCTTTTCCTTCTGGCTCACACATGTCGCTGCTGGGGCCTCTGAGCCTTAGTTGGGAACAGAGCATTTACAGCTGCTACTTCCTCCAGTTTCTGCTACAGGACCGTCAGTGTCCCTACAAACTCGGAGATCGGAATCCCGACCATGCGCTCCAGCTAGGAGTGAGCCTTAACTCTACTCATCCTCCAGCTCCCATTCTCACATCCACACATTTCCCCTTCCCTTCACAGACTGCCCTAACTTACCTCCTCCCGACCACAGAGAGCAGCTCCTCAGCAGTCAGGTTCAAAGGTCTCCCTGCTTGCCTGGAGTGGGAACAGTGTTGTGTGTTGGTTTAACTGCTAGAGAGATCCTTCGTTGCTCCCAAGCATGACATCACACTCCCTAGGAGGAAGGTAATGCCACTGTGGTGACCGTACTCCTGGGGGCGCCACAAGTGCACTGATGCCCAGCCACTGCTAGATGATTCTGCTGGTACATTGATCCAGACCACTACATTCCCCTCGCACTCTACACAGCCAGAATCTGACCTTGATGAAACTCAGGTTCCCCTTCCCGCATACTATACCACCTTACACGGTGACAAAGAGGAAGGTGCAGATGAAAGTGCAGGTTCCTTGAGCAGGTGGGGGGGCATACTCATGGGCGACGCACTGGCACAGGGCCCCTCATAGTATGCAAAAGTGTCTCTGCCGGTGGGAGGCTCCCACCCGCCTCAGACACACCGCCGTACTATGAGGGGCCCTCTGCCAGTGCCGTCGCCAACAAGTGGGCCCCCTGCTTGCTCAGGACCACAGCACTTGCAAAGTTGAAATACTTACCTCTCCCTGCTCCACCGCATTGACATCTTCCACATTTCCTGACAGTGAAATTCTCGTCAGATAGCGCAATGACACCACATCTGTACGCCCTCTGCCTAAACAGTCCAAATGCAGTGAGATGGAAGATGGGGATGACGAGGAGTCCAGACTAGTACAGGGATTCCCTAGCGAGGAGACTTATTTAATTGTTTTCAATGTTGGGACAGGTATTTTTGGAGAGCACTATACTCTGGAGAATGATATATGAGGCCCACAATACACTGGAGCATTCCAAAGGTGGACATCAGACACTGGAGCAGCATTTACAGGGCCCATTATGCACTGGAGCATTAGAAATGGGGCCCATTATATATGGAGAATTATTTGGGTCCATAACACAGTGGAGCTTCATCCATGGGGACCAACATATACTGTAGCATTATGTGGAGCTCATCATATACTGTATGGAACATTATATGGGACCAATGATTCTGTATGGAGAAATATATGGGCCTCATTACTCTGTATAGCGCACTATGCGATGGCCTTAATACTGTATGCAGTAATATACTGTCCGTTTTTGGAGCTATTGGAGAATTTAAAATGGATATCAGTCATGAGATGTAAGAAGTGAAGTATTTTTCATTGTACTATACCGCTATTTCTCTGCCATAGCAGAGCATCATGAATTGTGGCTTGTGTTAAAGGAACCCAGTGACACTCTTTGGCCCAGGGCCAGCGAAAATCTGGAGCCAGCCCTACCCCCCCCCACAACTTTAGCCAAATAACCCCAAGTTTTCAATGCCTAACTATTATTACAAAGTAAATTAAAGTTGACAAGCTTAAGTAATAAGAATTGATATTTTTGGCATTAAAATCGGCACTGTAGGTGTGTTTCCTGTCCTCCACTCCCTGCCAACCTTGGTTCCCCATTGACTTGCATTGGGTTTCGTGTTTCAGTCGGCCATCGACTTTTCACGATAATCAGCCGACTTCGTTCGACCCGACTTCTGAGAAAGTCGGGTTTCATGAAACCCGACTCGACCCGAAAAAAAGGCAAAGTCGCTCTTCTCTAATTAGCACAAATGATTTCAATTAGGAAATGAGGCCTGGTGACTGCACACCAATTTTAGCTCAAACGATTTTGATTAGGAAACAAGGCCTCCTGCCTGAACCCCATTATTAGACCAAATGGTTTGGATTAGAAAATGGGGCCTCGTGTCTGCAACCCAATATTAGTCCTAACAATTTTGATTAGGAAATAGGGTCTCCTGCCTGCACTACAATATTAGCCCAAACGATTTGGATTATAAAATGGGGCCTGCTGCCTGCACCCCAATAATAGCCCACAAATGATTTTACTTAGGAAATTGTGCCTAGTTCCTACACCCCAACATTAGCCCAAAAGATTTGGAATAGGAAATGAGGACTGGTGCCTCCACCCCAATATTAGCCCAAATGATTTTGATTAGCAAATATGACCTCCTGAGTTCTGACTGCAACACAGTATTAGCCCAAATGATTTGGATTAGAAAATGTGGACTCCTGCCTGTACAACACTAATAGCACAAACTAGTTTGATACTGGAAGGCCGATTTCACACAGGACATTATCCTATCTAAAGGGGGGCAACAAAACAACATGTCCACTTTTTATATAGAAAGGGACATGTGGCTTTGGCAGCCAATCACAGAAGCGTTTGTGTCTGGACGTTGTGGATGGTTTCTGCATCCTGATTGGCTTCCGGAAAGTACACACATTAAGTTAATGAAAACAAATTACACTCCGCCATTGCTCTGATCTATACAAAAACTCTCCTAAAAAACGACTACCCCACTCATCATACAGCACCACTATCCTAGCCAAAGTCAAACAAAAGCATTAATGGAAACACAATCATTTACCGGACTGTGCCCACATTTTTTCGAGGTTGAGGGAAAATAGTCTGCAATCTGAACACGAATCTGAATGAGTGACATTTGTGCCAAATTTGAGATTGATGAACGTTTTCTGAACAAGTTTGCTTATCTCTAGTAGCAGTAAGCTGTAGCATCATTATAATAACTGGCATCTGGCAGCAATACTACCAAAAATAGGTCCTAACTGTCCTCCTTTGCTTCTTGCAAGCATATTAGTGGAGAGGGGCCATATGGTGTTATGGAATATATGGCACTTCATTCATCTCAGTCTTATCAGGATGATGTCAATGTTTGCTACAGTCCTCCTCCATCACCGTATCTGTCAACTTCTTTACACTGATAATTTTCAATTTGATCATTGATTTATTTTATCTGTTGTGCCTCTTTTTTCATAATACACTAATTCATAAAAACAACTTCTTCCAGCTGATTTATTGGGTCAGATGAACAGTCAGTCTTTGTACTTAGATGACATGGGTCTGCAAAACATGAAGGACATGATTTAATCGCTTATGGGTCTGCAAAACATGAAGGATATGATTTAATCGCTTACCGGGCAATGATAGCTGAGATGATAGTGGTACTCTTAGTCAGGGTAAATTTGCAGGTTGGAGGCATTCAAGGGGCTGGGCAAGAAACTCAGGCAACTGTCACCTAAGTCAGGGATGATGATGATTATGATAATTGTTTGGTAGACAAGTCCTGGGAACCAGATTGGGGTGCAGAGAAAGTGACGTCATCACTTTTGGCGTTGAACCGACATTCAACCTACTTAACTTACTCAAGAGTTTTTCATTAAAACTTTTCAGGGCAGGGAGCCTTTGCAGTATTTGCAATTGGTGTAAAAATTCATTTGATGTGAATGAATTTTTTTGGAAAAATTAATTAAAGCTAACAACTTTGAATATCTTAAGATGTGATATTATTTTGGTGGTAGGCTCATGTGATTTTTTTATGTACTACCTTATTGTGTACAAAAGATGCCAGGACATATATTATTGTACCGAATAAGACCAATATCCTTGTATATTGTACGCTCTTGAGAACAGGGTCCTCGTTTCTTTTTTGTATTGTGAATCAATTTGTTACAGGGGTCAGTAACCTTGATTATGCAAGTCTTTAAGATCTACCATTTTCTTTATGTGGCAAATATAATTTTACATTCTCAGTTATGTTCTGAATAGAAGTCAAGAATACTTAGTGGTTGTACTAGTGACCCAAGCAAATGGCATATTAATTGAATGCTATTGATTCAATTTAGTGATGCTTCACCGCCGACCACAAGACTTTTTATGCTAAAAAGTGAGATTTGCGCTTGGTGAGACATACGGAAAATCAATGATGTTTGGCAAGTGTGAGCATCGAGACCTGCATGCATTCCTAACAGCTGATGAATCACTTCTGTATCCATGCTTTCTGTATGGTTAAGAAGTGTATAATCTTTTCAAAGGTCTATCAAGGTTAGTTATTACATACGATTGAATAAAACATTATTTTCACAGCTAACTTTTACTTGAATAATTATTTACACCTTGCAGTTTTGTTGCTTTTGATATTCCTTTGACTTGTTTTATTTGTTTTCACAAATAAATCAGAAATCCCTTAAGGTCAAGGTATTGCTTTATTTTTTGTGCTGATACATGTTTTTATTTTTCTACGAGCATAGCTGTATGAGGGCTTGTTTGTGGCTGAATGAGTTATAGTTTTTAATGACACCATTCATTTAACAGTATAATACACTGAAAGATAGGGAAAAGATTCCAAAGTGAGGTGCAATGGTGAAAAAAAATTCAATTCTGCCATTGTTCTTTGGGTTTTTACTTTGCGGTGTTCATTCTGTAGTAAATGTAACTTGCTAACATGATTTTCCAGGACAGTATGATCAGGGCTAGAAATTTTGGGGCCCCATACTGGCAAAATTTTCGGGGCCCCCTTGAGACTTCGCCCAGGCTCCACCCCTCAAACTGTCCACAGTCCCACCGCTCTCTTTTGGAAAAACTCCACTTCTCACTTATCACACATTAACAGCTCCCATCACCAGATCACACATATAGCTGGCAGCTTTTGCTTTGGACAAAGGATTGTTTTTAAGCTGCCACCATAACAGGGTAGACACTTGTGACTGGGCTCTACTCTACTGTAACCTATTAAATATTTGTTAAAATATGCAATACACTTTAGGTATATTTTTTTCAATTTTTAAATATCCAATAATATCACATACAAGGAACAAATACCGATACACCATGTCTAGACCACATATTACCACCACATAGTGACCTATAATTCCACATACAAGGAACAAATACCGCCACACCATGACCAGACCTCATATTACCACCAGAAAGTGACCAAATAATAGCACATGCAAGGGACAAATACCACCGCACCATGTCCAGACCACATATTACCACCACATGGTGACTGAATACTACAATACTGATCATTAATAAAAAAACACAATACTATCACCATACGTGGCATTATACACAGGAGATCTGTATTTAGTAAGCAGTGTCTGTGTACAGGTAATATATTGATCTATGACATTATACACAGGAGCTCTGTATATAATATATAGGTAACACAGTGATTACTGGTGACATTATACACAGGACCTCTGTATATAGTATACCATGTATAGTGTCAGTGTATAGGCAACACACTAACCACCAGTGATGTCTCTAGGTGGAGTCCTTCATCCTTGCTTTTCATCATTCATCCAGCACAGATCGCCATCATGTCTTCCAGCCAGGGCTCGTCTCTGCAGGAAATAACACAGTTATCTAGAGCTCCGCTTGCAGAACACATTACTTATTTTTTCCCAACTTCTACGTTACATAACATGAAGAAAAAGAGACGACATAGCGTCGCTCTGCACAGTAACAGGACCAACCCCCCCATTTAAAAAAGTATACTCAAAAAATTAAATACATCACTGCAGTAATAATATCCCTTAATTAGCCCCTATGGTACTAATATCCCCCATCCTGACCCCCGTGTGTCTCATTTCTGACTTTAGCCACATGTTCTCCCATCCCGCCCTCATGAGAATCCATTCTTTCCCATATGATCTCCATCATATCCATCCTGCCCCATGATCCTCTGCGATCTGTCTCCAACCCTGCCCCATCTGTCGCCAATCATGCCCAGTATCTCCATTTTGACCAGTGTCTCGCATTCTGCCCCCATCTCCAGCATTCTGCCCCAGTCTCCAGCATTCTGCCCTAGCACCCAGCATTCTGCCCCAGCACCCAGCATTCTGCCCCAGCACCCAGCATTATGCCCTGTGTCCAGCATCACTGCCCTGTCTCCAGAATCACTGCCCCAGTCCAGCATTCTGCCCCAGTCTCCAGCACTCTGCCCCAGTCTCCAGCATTCTGCCCCAGTCTCCAGCATTCTGCCCCAGTCTCCAGCATACTGCCCCAGTCTCCAGCAAACTGCCCCAGTCTCCAGCATTCTGCCCCAGTCTCCATTATTCTGCCCCAGCTCCCAGCATTCTGCCCCAGTCTCCAGCATTCTGCCCCAGTCCATGATTCTGCCCCAGTCCATCATTCTGCCCCATGTCCAGAATTCTGCCCCAGTCTCTAGCATTCTGGCCCAGTGTCCAGCATTCTGCCCCAGTCTCCAGCATTCTGCCCCATGTCCAGCATTCTGCCCCATGTTCAGCATTCGGCCCCATGTTCAGCATTCAGTCCCAGTCCAGCATTCTGCCCCAGTCTCCAGCATTCTGCCCCATGTTCAGCATTCTGCCCCAGTCTCCAGCATTTTGCCCCATGTTCAGCATTCTGCCCCAGTCTTAAGCATTCTGCCCCAGTCCAGCATTCTGCCCCGTGTCCAGCATTCTGCCCCGTGTCCAGCATTCTGCCCCAGTCCAGCATTCTGCCCCATGTCCAGCATTCTGCCCCAGTCCAGCATTCTGCCCCATGTTCAGCATTCTGCCTGTCAGAGACACCGCACTGCACTTGCTCATAGAGCCAGTGCGCGTGTCCTGAGAACAGAAGCAGTGCTAAAAGATACCTGTAGAGACGGGCAGCAGAGGTGACCATGCGTGCTTCAGGCTAATAGTGTCAGGGTCCAGTCAGCGCTGGAAGGTAAAGAGGCACAGGACCTGCGGACACTGAAACTGAATAATCTGGCACGGGACCTATGGTCATGTGACAGCAAGGGGGCGGGGCTTAGCGTCCTGTATTCAGATAGGACAGGACACCATACAACAACTCAGAGTCAGGCAAAACAGAGGTAACAGCAGTATGGGCAAACGAGGTACAGGAGGGACAAACAGACGGGTAGTCAGACAAAGCCAAAGGTCATACACAAGAGGGCGACGTGGTACCAAGGGGACAAGCAGAGAGAAGTCGGGTCACAAGCAGAGAGTCATACACGAGAGGTAGCGCAGTACAAGAGGGTCAGGCAGAACTCGTAACAGGGACAGAACCAGATCACAACCGAACAAGCAAGCAAGATAACAGGCACAAGGCACACGTACACAAGAGGTCACTTAACTCAGCCGAGGGCAGGAGTATAACTGACACCGGACCCAGGTCCAGTGAGCACTAAATAGCCTCCTGCTGTCAGAGAGAGGCAGCACAATTAACCCATAGTCTAACCAGGACGGGTCAAAGCAAAATCCCGTCCTGGATCATGACAGTACCCTCCTCTCAATGGGGGGCCACCGGACCCCCAGGTCTCTCAGGGTACTTGGCGTGAAAGGCTCGGATCAACCGATCCGCATGAACTGATCGAGCAGGGACCCACGAGCGTTCCTCAGGACCGTAGCCCTTCCAATGTATCAGATACTGAAGGGCGCGACGGACCAACCTGGAGTCGACAATTCGTTCCACCTCGTACTCAGCCTGCCCATCAACCAGAACCGGTGTCGGGGAAGATGATGATCCCTCCCCACCGGACCTCACAGGTTTCAAAAGGGCCTTATGGAAAACATTAGGGATCCTTAGAGATGGCGGAAGACTCAACCGAAAAGCCACCGGGTTAACTGCTTCGGTAATTACATAGGGACCTATAAACTTGGGTCCAAGCTTCGCAGGGGGGACCTTGAGCCTTATATTTTTGGTGGATAACCATACCTTATCTCCAACCTGAAACACTGGACCCACGGATCATTTTTTGTCCGCAAAAAATTTAAATTTGTCCTGGACCTTCGTAATGTTATTCTGGACCTCCCGCCATACCTTCCCCAACCACTGGATCGTCTCGTCCGCCCCAGGACACCCAGAATTCAAGCGGGAAAATTCTCCAAAATGAGGATGATACCCATAATTGCAAAAAAAAGGAGATGTACCCGTAGACTGGTTAGTGCGGTTGTTAAATGCAAACTCAGCCAATGGTAAAACAGAACACCAATCATCCTGTCGGGCAGAGGTCAAACAACGCAGAATTTGCTCCAGAGACTGATTGGTCCGCTCAGTCTGCCCATTAGTCTCTGGATGGTAGGCGGATGAAAAGGACAGACCAATACCCAACCTCCTACTAAAAGCTCTCCAAAATCTGGACACAAATTGCACTCCCCTATCAGACACCACATTCAGGGGTACCCCATGCAACCGCACCACATGCTCCACAAACAATCTGGACAATGTTTCCGCATTAGGTAGAGCTGCCAAAGGTACAAAATGTGCCTGCTTACTAAACCTGTCCACTACGACCCAGACCACGGTATTACCCTTGGAAGGGGGAAGGTTGGTGATGAAATCCATGGACAGATGAGTCCATGGTCTCTCAGGAATTGGCAGTGGTACCAATTCCCCGGCCAGCCGGTTATGGGGAGTTTTCGCATGGGCACAAACCTCACACACAGACACATACTCCCCAACATCAGAGGCTAAAGAAGACCACCAGAATATTCTAGCAATGGCCTTCCGGGTCGCTGAGATCCCTGGATGTCCACCCAGAACTGAGTCATGGAACTCCTGGAGGAGCTTGAGACGAAACTGAGCTGGCACAAAAAGTTTATCCACCGGCTTAGCTGGAGGTGCAAGAGCCTAGGCTTCTCGAATCTCCCGTTCCAACACATTAGAAACCTCTGCCACCACCACCCCAGGCTGAAGAATGGAGGATGGAGGTTCCGGGGGGGACACCGGATCAAGACTGCGTGACAATGCATCCGCTCTGATATTCTTGGATCCTGGTCGAAAAGTGATCGAGAAGTTGAATCGGGAAAAAAAAAGTGACCATCTAGCCTGTCTGGGAGTCAACCTTTAAGCTGACTCAATGTAAGCTAGGTTTTTGTGGTCCATGATTACCGTTATAGGATGAACAGCCCCCTCCAAAAAATGCCTCCATTCTGCAAAAGCCAATTTTATGGCCAGAAGTTCCCGATTCCCCACATCATAGTTTCTCTCCGCAGGGGAGAACTTCTTTGAGAAAAAGGCACAAGGTCTTAAATTGGTCAAAGTGGCGGGTCCCTGGGACAAAACCGCCCCCACCCCCACCTCTGAGGCATCTACCTCAACAATAAATGGTTCAGAGGGGTCCGGTTGGATAAGAACCGGGGCCGACATGAAACATTTTTTCAAAAACTGAAATGCCGCTACCGCTGCGGTTGACCAATTCTTGATATCGGCCCCCTTTTGAGTCATGTCTGTGAGGGGTTTTACCACCTGTGAGAACCCCCTTATAAATTTCCGATAATAATTAGCGAACCCTAGGAAACGTTGCAGACCCTTCAAATCACATAGTTGAACCCACTCGAGAATGGCCTGCACCTTATTAGGATCCATGCGATACCCTTCAGCAGACACGATGAACCCCAGAAAGGACAGTCCCTGAACAAAAAATAAACATTTTTCAAGTTTAGCAAACAAACAGTTCTCCCTGAGCCTTTGGAGAACTGCCCGAACATGACCAATGTGAGTCTGTTTATCAGGCAAGTAGATTAAAATGTCATCCAAATTCACCACCATAAAATGTCCAATCAAATCGGAGAACACATGATTTATGAAATTTTGGAAGACCGCTGGAGCGTTGGTCAGGCCGAAGGGCATGACCAAATTTTCAAACAACCCTTCAGTAGTGAGAAAAGCGGTCTTCCATTCATCTCCGTCCCGGACTCGGATAAGGTTATACGCTCCCCGTAGATCTAATTTCGAAAACCACTTAGCTCCGGACAACTGATTGTATAAATCAGGAATAAGTGGAAGGGGATAAGTATTCCTCACAGTTATTTTATTTAACTCACGAAAATCGAGGCATGGGCGCAAACCACCGTCTTTTTTTTTTTACAAAAAAGAACCCTGCCGCCACAGGAGAAACAGAAGGACGAATATGTCCCTTACGGAGGCTCTCGGAAATATATTCCTTCATCGCAGCCCGTTCTGGACCCGAGAGGTTATACAGGCGGGCTTTGGGCAATTTAGCACCTGGAACCAGGTCAATGGCACAATCAAATGGGCGGTGTGGTGGTAAAACCTCAGCCTCTTTTTCGGAGAAAACGTCAGTATAATCTATCAGGCACTCCGGAATGCCTTCTAGACCCACGGACGACACAGACACAGAAACAAGACATTTCTCAGAGCAATAGGGACCCCATTTCACAATATCCCGAGATTCCCAATTAATCACAGGATTATGCAGCTGTAACCAGGGGAACCCCAAAACCAGTCCCGCAGGCAGGTTGTTCATTACAAAACATGAAATACGTTCCTGGTGTAAGGAACTCACTTTAAGGAGAAACTCTTCAGTACGAAACACAATGTCATTCTTAACCAGTGGTGTTTTGTCAATAGCCACAAGGTGAATCGGAGTCTCCAACCTAACTGTCCCTAACTTACACCAGGCCACCAAGTCAGAGTCAATAAAGTTCAATGATGAACCGCAATCCACGAAGGCAGAAGTGGATGTGGAGACACCCCCACAACAAAGTTCCACTTGAAATGACATTTTAGAAAATGCAGAAAAGGGTACCTGAGAGCCTGGGTGACCTCCACGATAATCACCCGGGCTCAGTCGCTTGTTGGTTAGTGGCCGGGAGGGGCAATCCTTTTTCCCATGTCCAGACTCGCCATTGTGAACACAGCATTTTCTCACGTGCCGTTGTCTCCTTTCTTCCTCCTTAAGGTTGATGGTTCCCATCTCCGTGATTTTCAATGAAGAACTGGCTCCCCTTCCTTGGGAGAATAATGATGTCTCGGTTTGTATCACTCCCCTTGCCCGTAACCTGCGATCCATTCGGATGGCCTGTGTCATAGCTTCCTCCAGGGCATCAGGTGGGGGGTGGAGAGCCAAGGCGTCTTTCAGATGCTCAGACAGGCCTCTACGGAACAACCCGCGGAGGGCGGCGTCATTCCAGCAGACCTCAGCAGCCCAGCGTCTGAACTCTGAGCAAAACCACTCAGCTGAGTGTTTCCCCTGGCAAACATTCATCAGCCTGTCCTCAGCCATACGCACCCGATCAGGCTCATCATAAATATGCCCCAGGGCCTCAAAAAATGCATCCACAGTCATACGCTCAGGGGCCGTGGTAGGAAGGGAGAAAGCCCAAGCTTGGGGGGCTCCCCTTAACAGAGACATAATGACCCCCACTCTCTGACTTTCATCCCCAGAAGAGTGTGGTCTTAAGGAAAAAAAAAGCTTACAGCCCTCCTTGAAAACTCTGAAGTCATTTTTATCTCCAGAAAAGGTATCTGGTAACTTCACTGGAGACTCAGAGGAAATTAATGTAACATCCCGAGCCCCCAATGAAAGAACCCCCTGCACAGTGTCGGCGATCAGCTGCTGAGACTGAGCCAGTACTCTTTGTTCTCCAAAGAGTTTCTGAGACATCTGCGTCAGATGCTTAACCTGTTCAGAAAGAGTGTGCATAGGATCCATCACACACACAGGTGAATGGGAGCAGAGAAAAAAAAAAAAATGGTATGGGTCAGTTATAATGTCAGAGACACCGCACTGCACTTGCTCATAGAGCCAGTGCGCGTGTCCTGAGAACAGAAGCAGTGCTAAAAGATACTTGTAGAGACGGGCAGCAGAGGTGACCATGCGTGCTTCAGGCTAATAGTGTCAGGGTCCAGTCAGCGCTGGAAGGTAAAGAGGCATGGGACCTGCGGACACTGAAACTGAATAATCTGGCACGGGACCTATGGTCATGTGACAGCAAGGGGGCGGGGCTTAGCATCCTGTATTCAGATAGGACAGGACACCATCCAACAACTCAGAGTCAGGCAAAACAGAGGTCACAGCAGTACGGGCAAACGAGGTACAGGAGGGACAAACAGACGGGTAGTCAGACAAAGCCAAAGGTCATACACAAGAGGGCAATGTGGTACCAAGGGGACAAGCAGAGAGAAGTTGGGTCACAAGCAGAGAGTCATACACGAGAGGTAGCGCAGTACAAGAGGGTCAGGCAGAACTCGTAACAGGGACAGAACCAGATCACAACTGAACAAGCAAGCAAGATAACAGGCACAAGGCACACGTACACAAGAGGTCACTTAACTCAGCCGAGGGCAGGAGTATAACTGACACCGGACCCAGGTCCAGTGAGCACTAAATAGCCTCCTGCTGCCAGAGAGAGGCAGCACAATTAACCCATAGTCTAACCAGGACGGGTCAAAGCGAAATCCCGTCCTGGATCATGACACTGCCCCAATCCCCAGCATTCTGCCCCGTCTCCCAGTCTGCCCCAGTCCAGCATTCCGCCCCGTCTCCCAGTCTGTCCCGGGCCCCCCGGATCGCCGCTGTCAAAAGAAACAAACAAAAAAAAATCAAGTTCTAATTACCTGGCCGCGGTCCAGCGGCGAAGCCCCGGGCGTCCCTCCACGCTGCAGCGCGCTCTAGCTGGCAACTGACACTCACGTCAGACGCCGGCAATGTGCGCGACGGCTAACGTCAGCTGCCAGCCTCCGATTGGCTGGCGGCTGTTAACTATTGACGTGCGGGCCCGCATTGTCAATAGCATTTCAGCTGCCGCAGCGCCGAGGGCCCGGTAACGGTTTACTTGCCGGTAGGGGCCCGGTGAGCAGAGGAGATCGGGCCCGATGCGGGCCCCCTCTGTCCACCGGGCCCCATACGCCAGTCAGGGCAGTAATGCCCTGATGGCGGCCCTGAGTATGATTATGGCATACAAGACAATTTTTTTATACAATTAGTAGTTTTAAAAAATTCAGATCTTTTTAAAGAAAAAATTTGCTTGTGCTGTGACTCATAACTTTCATTTTTTGTGTGATAAACCGATGTTTTTATTGATACCATTTTGGAATATATATCACATTTCCATAGCTTGTTATTGCATTTTTTCAGAAAGTTGCAGCAACCAAAAAATGACAATTTTGAAGTTCAGAATTTTTTCCCATTTTGAGGTTGACTTAAAGAGATAAATAGGTTTGTACTGTATTTTTTTAGTTCATTTATTTTTTTTTCCATAGGCTATAAATGAGCTGAGTAGGCAAAATTCAAATTTGTCTATTCACACTGAATTTACAAGGAAATTTGATTTGCAGAGAAGTTATTCTTGGGAAATTGAGTGTCCCTTCTAATGCCTTGGGGCTTTTTTCAGACAACAATTGTAAGATCTAAAAAATAGAAAAATTATTTACAATCACTTCACCGCTGACCTTCCTCTCGGCTCCTGATGCTCCTTGCATTCTGTCTGTTCCTCTGTGCCTCTGTCACATCACAGCTCCAGCCTGATGTTCACTCTAGGCCAGGTTTTCTGTCTGCAAGCAGGCTCCAGAGTTACTTACACATGTGCAGTGATCTCTGAGTTCTGCTGCCAGAAGTCATGGCCCAGTGTTCATTCTAGTCCAGCACTTCAGGCCATGAGTAGGCCATGGAGCATGCACAGTGAATTTAGGGCTTGAACTTGAGACCCAGAGAGGCAGTGTGACACAAGGACTGGACAGTGACCAGGAAGCAGTGGGGGTAGCCGAGTAGGTGAGTGATAAGTTGAGTATTTTTTTTTTCTTAACCTTTTGAAAGCAATTTACTGCTCGGCATGATGGCAGAAGCAGGTAGCTGCCATTTTGCTGAATTAATAAGGCATGAATTACAAAAGTCTTTATTTGTAGCAGCATGGCAGCATAAAGGTTCAGTGACTAGCACTCTAGCCTTCCAGCACTGCGGACCTGGGTTCAAATCCCAACAAGGAGAACATCTGCAAAGAGTTTGTATGTTCTTCCCGTGTTTGCGTGGGTTTCCTCCAGGTTCTCCGGTTTCCTCCCACACTCCCAAAGAGTGTGACAGGGAATCCAGATTGTCAGCCCTAATGCCAATAATGTCTGTAAAGGACAGTAGTGCGATATACGTGAGAAGAATCATAATATTCTTGAGAATGTGAAATTCAAGTAGAATTCAACTGCACTCAAAAAAATCTACTCACAGCTAGTGTTGACTAGGATATATGCACACGCTCAATGTTTGTTCACGCTTTGACGTAGGTGCATGAATTTTTACACTTGCGTTTTGCATGATGCAAAAACACATGCATTTTTGTAAAGTATAGATAGATAGATACATCAGTCAACTCTATAAAAACATCCCAAAGGAAGGACTCAGCCAAGAACGGAAAAACATGATGGCAAAACTAAAGGCAATGGAGGTAAGTCAAAAATGTTCAAAATCCTCCTGATACAACAAATACATTACAGGAAATTCTAGAGAAAATCTCTTCCATAAGGTGTAGAAAAGCCAGTGACCTGGATAGAATCCCACCAGAAATGCTGAGGTACAGCTCACCAGAAATCCAGGAAGCAATGGTTAAACTGTTCAATATTCTGCTGAGTGCTGGCTTCTTCCCTTATACCTGGAACCAAGGCCTCATCACACACATCCACAAAAGTGAAAAGAAAGAAAGTGTTAGAGTTTGCCAACTGCACCAAATATAAATTATGAGAAGGTGCGATCACAACCTGGGGTCCACCATGTAGTGATGGAAAAACTGCAGCTAGAAAACAATGGCTGAATGTAGCCGTGAGTAAGCACCATTAACACACCGAGTTAAACATCACTCGGTGTGAACAGAGTGCAAAGCGCCTAACTCTGTTACTCAACATAGCAGTACCACAACTGAGAGCACTCTAAACTATGCCTTGTTAGACGTCACAGGGGCATAGTGGAAATGACGCTAGTGGGGTCCCTATAACTCACCCCTAACTATGCTGGTGATTGAACCTGCCCTGCTGCATGGTGGATTTTGGGCCTGCGCCTGAGGATGCCCGGTGCAAATGCTAAGTTCAAGCGGGAGTTCCCACCCTACACTGTCTGTCTAGAAGTGCAGTCATAGTGCTATAGCAGCACACTTGCATACAGGGTGGTAACTGACCCACCAACACACACACAGCAAATATGAATGATCTTAGCACACCGACGGGCACGCCAAAGATCCTTTTATAGATTGTGCCAATCAGACAGAACCTTGCTCGCTGGCCAATCCGGAGCCAGCACAGGACCTGAGCAGCTGACGACTGACCAGCAATGAGAGGTCGCCACCTCAGGAGCATGCTCAGTAGCGCGAATCCTGGACGTAGTCTCAGGAATGACTGTTTGCTGCTGTCTATTGTTAGTTACCATAGCTGAACCTGGAGAGTCAGCAGTAACAATGCGCACAGCCTGAGTCTGAGCAAGACGCCGAGACCAATGTCTTTGCTGAGCAGCATCCACTGCGTTCGAGACTGAATGGGAGACTGCAGGAGAAGATAAGGCTTGGGATCCATCCTGTGCAGAGGGAGATATGAGATAGATTGCTTTAAACTGTGCATTTACCTAATCTAATGCAAGTCTATGGGGAGACTATGCACATAAAACTGAGAATTGCAGCAAGCGAAATTGACATGCTGCAGTTTGGAAACCCACACTGCAGGTGAGTTTACGTAGTGTAAAAAAGAAGCTCAGTGAGCATGGATTTCTATTAACCCCATCCATTGTATGTGTACTGTACAACGCAGCATTTTGGATGCAGAGAAAATAAGCTTCCAAAACGCTACTATTACTGATCGTGGGCACACGGCCTAAGGTCTAGTTTTTTGGCACTTACTTGCCGTTCCTCCTTTGGCTACTGATACCACCACAGAATTTAATCTAGGTTCTATTGGCCACCACTGAGATAGAAACTTTATGAACACAGTTTTATGATTAAGCTTTTGACAGTAGCGCTAGGAAAAGTGCATAAAATTTCTTTGATATGTGTAAACTCAATAAAGGTGACCTTTGCATCATATTTTGTACATTAATGTATTTTAAAAAATAAGACAAAGACTTTTTCCACTGATGTTTCTATGACATTAATAAAGCAAGACCATATGGCGTATTGTCAAAGTCAGTATAATTAGACAGAAACTTAGCATGGTAATGTAGAAATAGGACCATTTAGTGTACTGTACACTCATCATTTCATGTTACTAACAGTGCAACAAGATGACACCTTCTTTAAAATGTTCCACTTGTAAAGATTCTTATTAACCTTATTTCTTTGAAGAATAAAGTAAAGCTTTGTTGGCAATCTTTTGTTTTTTTGTTTTCGTTTCTTGTCACCATTGTTGCCATGTCACTATGGCAGGTCATTTGAACTAGTGACTGATTCAAGACCATTTATGTACTTTTCAATGTACAATTTTTATTGAAAAAAGGACACATCGGGGTGCACATTGTGTGAGCACGTTGGAAAGAGTTATGTACCCTGCAAAGCACAGCTCTTAATGCGGAGCAATTTGAGCCGCGTGAGACGCAAATCTGTAAAATGTGAAGGTGTGATTGGCAGGGCTTTTTCTGCAATCCAAAATTTACATGAACATAAAATAACCTCTAAGGTAATATTCACACATTTATGAGGCAGCATTTCCAGTTTTATGGCATTTAGGTGTTTGATTACCAGGGAAATAAACATTTTGATTCCTTTGAGTCAAGCCAGACCCCATTAGTTCTTTAAAGGAATGCTGTTTCTGTCCTTAGCTCTTGGAAAATAAAGGAAATAAGGTTCTGTAATTCAGCAATGAGTGCACAAAAGGGTGTAATATTATCTGCACAATGGGAAGGAAGAGGTTGTAAATAGACCAAAAAAAGTGAAGGAAAATGCATTTAAGGGACTTTGCTTTTTTGTAAGCTGTAAGTGACTTTATGTAAAACAGTACATCTGGGGGTTTTATATAAAGTACTCTAGAAATTTATGATGTAGAAATCTGGCATGATCTGTAACCAGCTCTCCATATTTGTTACATTTCTTAAAACAGTATTAACCATGGATATTTTCAACAAATTTAAAGGAAATCTGTCACAACGATCCCCTTATTTAACTATTTATCTATATATATAATCATCTAATTCTGTCTGTCTGTAACGGAAATCCTGCGTTGCTGATTGGTCGCGGCCTAATGTGCGGATGGTAACCAGGGTCCGGAGCAGAGGAGACTCCTCCGAACCCTGGGTACCATAAATAGGTAAAAATAGAGTTAAAATAAAAAATAGTGATATACTCACCTTCCGACGGCCCCCGGACTCTTTCCATCCTCTCACCATTCGCCCGGCATTTTCTGGTCCCAGTAAGGCTTTGCGCCAAAGACCGTTGATGACGTCACGCTCTCACGAGAGTGACGTCATCTTCGGTCCTTCACGCTAAGCCTTGCAGTGTGTCTTCAGGAAGATGGCGCCGGACAGCACGGTATGGGCATGCGTGTACTCCGGCACCAGTGCTAGACTCCTCCCCCAGCCTCCGGCAGAACGGGACAGCGCTGGAAAACAGGAAAGATGGGTGAGTATAAATTTTTTTTTGCATGTGTGCAGTTTCCTAGGAGTGAAGGGGACCATGTATACCAGGAAAGGGGGGTGAGGGGACCATGCATACCAAGAAAGGGAGTGAGGATACCATGCATACCAGGATTGGGGGTGAGGGGACCATGCATACCAGGATTGGGGGGTGAGGGGACCGTGCATACCAGGAAAGCGGGGTGATGGGGCCATGCATACCAGGAAAGGGCAGCGAGGGGACCATGCATACCAGGATGGGGGGGTGAGAGGGACCATGCATACCAGGATAGGGGAGTGAGGGGACCATGTATACCAGGATGGGGGTATACCAGGATGGGGGGTGAGGGGACCATGCATACCAGGAAAGGGGGGTGAGGGTGACCATACATACCAGCAAAGAGGGGTGAGGGGACCATGCATACCAGGAAAGGGGGGTGAGGGGGACCATACATACCAGGAAAGGGGGGTGAGGGTGACCATGCATACCAGGAAAGGGGGGTGAGGGTGACCATACATACCAGCAAAGGGGTGGTGAGGGGACGATGCATACCAGGAAAAGGGGGTGAGGGGGACCATGCATACCTGGAAAGGGGGGTGAGGGGGACCATACATACCAGCAAAGGGGGTGAGGGGACCATGCATACCAGGAAGGGGAGGTGACGGGACCATACATACCAGGAAAGGGGGGTGAGGGGGACCATGCATACCAGGAAAGGGGGGTGAGGTGACCATGGTTACCAGGAAAGAGGAGTGAGAGGACCATGAATACCAGGATTGGGGGGTGAGAGGACCATGCATACCAGGATTGGAGGGTGAGGGGGATCATACATATCAGGATTGGGGGGTGAGGGGACCATGCATATCAGGATTGGGGAGTGCATTATTGCATTATTATTAAATCTTCATTAATATACTACATGTGTACATATACCCTACATATACATATGTATATATTCTAGAATACCCTATGCATTAGCCACCATCTAGTATGGTTATATTGTTCTCTGAAAGATAATGTGTGAATCTAGAAGTGGGAAACAGAATGCACAATAGGATGATACCCTATGGAAGGAGAGTAGGAGAGCGCTGGATGCGCTCACCTGATGGAATTGTGACAGGCGCAACTCCTATGTAGGCATGAAGAAAAATAGCTGCTGCTGCTGCCTGGTGACCGGTGGATAAATCCTGCTGGAAATATTGGATGTAGTTTGATGAATGCGTAGGCTGCACTGCTGGAAGAAATGAATTCTTCAGAAATGATTATTCATATCATTTTTCAATGCCATATCGATGACTTTTTCATGTGAAAAAAAAAATTCACTTAAAAAAGACGCTAATACGCTGATGAAACGCATTTTGAATAAAAAATATTTTCCTCATCATCATTTCTGAAGAATTGATTTACTCCAACAGCGCGACCAAAATACATCCTTTGAAAGATAATGACATCAACACATTTACTTTGCAATCTGCTGTCCTGTGACTTAAAATGTTGTTCTAACTCACATGCAGATGAGCTGTAAGTGCTCTGGGAGTGTCAAAGCACTTCCCAAACCTATGTCTACCCAGCTGTTTTCTACACACAGGCCCACCTTATTTTTGTTCACTGATAGGGCACTGGCTGGCTCATTACAATAAAAAGAAAACCCAAAAAAACAATGGCAAAATTAAATTTTTTTCACCATTTCATCCCACTCAGAATTTTTTTTCCAGTGCTATGACAAAATGAATGGTGTCATTCTAAACTACTACATGGGTATAATTTTATTTTCTGACCACATTATAAGTTCAGCAACCTTGTCTTTCTATCCCATTCCCCTACCTCCCACAGTTCTACCGTCTCCAACTGCTTAGGCCTCTTTCACACTTCAGTTTTTTGCCATCAGTCAAAATCCGCCAAAATTTGAAAATGGCGGATCCGCAAAAAATGTATAAAAACGGATGCCAGCTGATGGAACGGATCTGTTTTTTTAAGGATCCGCTATACCGATTTAAGTGCGGATCCTCAACAAAACGGATCAGTACCATCCATTGGCATCCGTTTTTCACATCCGTTGGATCCGTTTTCTTGCGGATCCGTTTTTCCACACCTCCAAAATGGGATGCTCCCAAATATGATTCGCTCTTGGAGAATGCTCCCAAATGTGATTGGATACTGGAAACTAGGGAGAAATATATCTAGGGTGTTGTGATACAATTTCTTTGAAAGGTTTTAGAGCTAGTGGCAGCGATGGAAGGAGTTATTGCGAGTATTGACAGCTTCTGTGTGGAATTGGATCTTCACTTGAATCGGTTGGCAATTATTGCTCTCGAGAGGGAGAAAAGAAGATTGCGAATCCTGCGTATGAGGAGACGGCGCCAGTGGATTTATCCCATTAATGCGCAGATGTTCACCCGTGGCGTTTTTTCCACACTGTACCTGGAATTGAGGGATAATCCGGACAAGTTCTTCAACTACGTGCGCATGAGGCTGGAAATCTTTGAGATAATGGCGGATCATGTTGGAGAACAAATCCGGAGAAGGGACACACAAATGCGGTTTTCTATATCACCGGCGGAGCGTTTGATGGTGACCCTTCGGTAAGTTATCTACCTTTTAAAATATTTCAGATTCTGCAGGCTTTTATTGTTATGTTATGGCTTGTAGTTTGTATTAATTTTACTTTTTTTACATTTTTTTAACAGATTCCTGGCAACTGGAGAATCCTTCACCTCCCTCCATTTCCAGTTCCGGATTGGGATTTCAACTATTGCTGGAATTGTACAACAGACCTGCCGGGCATTGTGGGATTCTCTACAGGAGGAATACATCCCAGAGCCAACACAGGAGAGGTGGCTGGAGATTGCCAACAAGTTTCAAGAAATCTGCCAGTTTCCAAACTGCATCGGTGCCGTGGATGGCAAGCATATCAGGATTATGAAACCCATGGGATCTGGTTCACAGTTTTACAACTATAAGAAATACTTTTCTATTGTGCTTATGGCCATTTTGGATGCAAACTGCAAATTCATTGCCGTGGACATTGGTGCATACGGTCGTTCTAATGACTCTCAGGTATTCAAGATGTCCACCATGGGCCATCGCTTGTATGGAGACAATTTTGACTTCCCACCTCCAAGACCACTCCCTGGAACAACAGGCCCACCAATGCCTTTTGTGTGCGTTGGTGACGATGCTTTTCAGCTTTCTAAACACCTACTCAAACCATATGGTAGTCGTGGATTAACACACCGGAAAAGAATCTATAACTATCGGTTAACCAGAGCGCGCAGAGTGGTGGAGTGTGCGTTTGGAATTTTAACTGCCGAATGGAGAGTCCTGTTAACGGCCATGAAAATGAAAACAGAGACTGTGGATGAGGTGGTTAAGGCCTGTGTAATCCTGCACAATTTTGTCCTTTCAAAGGAACCAGTTTCCATTGATGAAAATCTGTCTGAAACCACCTTGTGGGATTATGAGCAGCAAACTTTTCGGAGTACTGGCTCAGTGGCAAGAATGAGTGACACCTTTGCAGACTATTTTGTGACACCAGAGGGACAAGTGGACTGGCAAGATGACATGATATAATTTTCTTCATACCAATTGTGAGTAACATTTTTTTTTTGTTTTTTTTTAACTGAAATTTTACCAAGTGTTTGGTGTTACCATGTGATTTGGTTTACCAAATTTTTTTTTTTTTTTTTAAATTTTACACTTTGCAGTGTTACCAATTGTTGGGTACCAAGCATAAAGTTTTACCAAGTGTTGTGTACCAAGCGTTTTACACTTTGAAATGTTAACAAGTGTTGGGTACCAA
Source organism: Dendrobates tinctorius (assembly GCF_039654945.1). Classification (NCBI taxonomy): domain Eukaryota; kingdom Metazoa; phylum Chordata; class Amphibia; order Anura; family Dendrobatidae; genus Dendrobates; species Dendrobates tinctorius. Next base: position 11,396,752 of record NW_027361830.1, read on the forward strand.
ATGTTGTGCTACCAAGTGTTGGTTTTTTGTACCTTGTACACCACAGGTGTACTGTGAAATATTACCCAGTGTTGTGTTACCAAGTGTTGGTTTTTTGTACCTTGTACACCACCGGTGTACTGTGAAATAATACCAAGTGTTGGGTTACCAAGTGTTGTGTTGCCAAGTGTTGTGTTACCAAGTGTTGTGTTTACCTTTTACACCACTGGTGTAATTTGAATATTTCCAAAGAAAGAAACAAAAAAGAAACACAATAAAGTTTTTTGAAAAAAAAAACAGTTTATTTCTGAATTTGTAATAACTATTTTTTTTAAATTTGATTTTTTTTTAATTTTTTTTTGGTATCTTAAACCTTTTTTGTAACTTTTTTTTTTTTGGTATATATTACCTTTTTTGTAATTTTTTTTTTTTTGGTATGTATTACCTTTTTTTTGGAAAACAGAAAAAACATTATAAAGTGTGATAATGTTGGGTGGAGATAGTATTGGAGGGGTTAACAGGGTTGACCACATCAAGGGGGGTGGTAGAGGACTGGGGAGGGAGTTGGTGAGGACCAGAAGTGGAAGGGGGTTTAACACATGTGGTTGGGACGGGAGTGGATGGACAGACGAGGTTTGTGGGTACATTGAAGGTGTATGTGGGGGTGGGTATGGTGAGGGCATTGGGGTATAATGCAATGGGGAAGGAAGGTACTGGGAAGAATGGAATGGGGAACTAGAGAAAGGAGAGGGAGTGGTAGGAGGAGGGACGGCTGTATGATGGATGGTGGTGGAAGGATGGACGGGGGAAGGATGGACTGGGGGAGGATGGACAGGGGGAGGATGGACAGGGGGAGGATGGACAGGGGGAGGATGGGATGCTTCAGCAAGTACTTCTACTAGAGCATTCTGACAGGCTGGTATCACACGCATCTGCTGGTGAGTACTTAAACCTTCCATTTGCCGGACAACAGATTGAAAAACGGTATGTCTCGGTGTCTGGTTTGATTCTAAATTCATCTGTTCCATGTATCTTCTAAGTTCCATGATACTTTGATTGATCATGGTCAACCCAGAAGATAACCGTTCTCCATAAGTGTGGATACCATGCTGGACAGATGAGTTTAGACTCAAACAGTCAGACAAGGTCATCCTTTCCTGACTCCTCAGACGCTGCCGGCCAGAACCAAAAGTTGGTCGAGATGTTGCGGCAGTGTCTGAGGGGTGGGGAACCGGGAACAAGTCGTCACCAGCAGCTTCATGTGATGAAGTCTGCCCTGCTGCTCCAGTGCTGGTGGAGGGGATAGAGGGATGAGACAAGAGGGTAGGTACAGAGGGGTCGGATACCTCGATGTGGTCACCGGGGGCGGTCTCACTAGGGATCACTCCAGAGGGACGCAACTCTGATGCAGACTCCCGAGTGCTGCAGATGGTGCTAAAAAAAGGAGAAAAAATGTATATTAAAAATATTGATATTTAATTTAAGTCTGCTGAAAAAAAATTTGGTTAAACATTTCTACTACAGAAATGGTTTGGGGAATATTTACCTTCTGCACACCATTGTTGATCGCAGGAACGCCAGGGCTCTGTAGTTCTTGTACTGGGGTCCCCGGCGTCCTCCCGATCCACTCGGGGTCTGCATCTCCTTGTTGTAGTCCCTCTTGAAGCGATCCCGGAGCGACCGCCACCGTGTGATAACCCTGTCACCTGTGAAGCAAAAAAAAAAAAGGGGTTTAGTATTCAACACTTCACACGCTGGAATATAAGTTACTGAAGTTGTAATACTTACGCACAAAATCCCTGGCCCTCGCATTGAGTTCCTCCCAGTTCTCAATAACTGAAGAACAGACCTCATCCCAGAGCCGTCGGGTGGTTGGTTGGTTGGCGTGTAGACGGTTTGCCATGTTCCACAGCGGCTCCCGTTTTTCCACCTCACGGATGAGTTCATTTGTATCAATCATGACACCCTCCTCCAGATGTCTCCAGGGAGCACGCTGTGAAACCTGTGAAGATAAAAAACAAAACAAAAAATTACATTCTATTCAAACACATGATGTTCATTTAAACAATTATCTAAATAGGGTTACTTACCGTTTGCCGACCAACAGATGCATCACCTTGGCGACCCTGGGATGTCCTGGGAGTCACTCTAGTGCAGGCACCAGATTCTGAAGACTGTGGGAAAAAAAAAAAAATTTGTTTGGATGGATGCGTAGTTATTGTGTGTGCACTGTGATGAATGTTTGTGTTGGGTGTAGCAGTATGTATGTGTGTATGTGCTAAACTTACACTCTGCGCACCCCCTCCTTGCGTCTTTCCACCCTGCACGTCTCCTCCTGGAAGCTCCTCTGAATCAGCTTCCTGTCAAAACATAATACATGGATAGTGTTTTCAACCAAAAAAAAAAAAAAATTTTTTTTACCTCAGCTCGCTGATGATGTGAGGGGGAGCTTTCTGGAGAAGACATTACGGTTTGGGGCAGCTGCGTTGGCAGCTGCGTTGCTTCCTGCAGTGATCTGCAAGTATTAAGACACTTGTTAAGCTACTATACAAAGGATCATAATAAGCTTTCAGGCCTTTATACTTACAGGGAAACTAATGGTTGGCTGGCCGACTCTGCTGCGGCCTGGCTGGCCGTCTCTGCTGCGGCCTGGCTGACCGTCTCTGCTGCGGCCTGGCTGACCGTCTCTGCTGCGGCCTGGCTGACCATCTCCGCTGCGGCCTGGCTGGTGGTGCTTGCTGAAGTGATCTGCAAGTATAAAGACAATTGTTAAGCTACTATACAAAGGATCATAATAAGCATTCAGGCCTTTATACTTACAGGGAAACAAATGGTTGCCTGTACTCTGCTGTGGCCTGGCTGGCCGCCTCTGCTGCGGTCAGGCTGACCGTCTCTGCTGCGGCCTGGATGGTCATCTCTGCTGCGTTCTCGCCGCTCGTCTCTGCTGCGGTCTCGTTCACCATCCCTGCTGCGGCCTGGCTGGCCGTGTCTGCTGCTACCTTTCTTGTGGCGCTTCATGAAGTGATCTGCAAGTATAAAGAAAATGATATGAAAATTAAAAAAAAAAAAAATCTTCATTTGTATATAATTTGTGTAATTCCCTGAAACTAAGTATACGCAATTTTAAGTGTTTGCATGTCTAAATTCCCTTATCTCTCACCGAGTGTAACCACAGTGATTGAAAGTGTGTAATATTTTGTGTAAACCCACACTTTAACTTTGCATGTGTTTGAATTCCCTGAAAAAGTGTACCAGTGATTGAAGGTGTGTAATTGCTGTGTATACCAGTGTTTGCATTCCCTCAAAAACTCTCAATGAGAGTGTAACCAGTGACTGAAGGTCTCACCGAGAGTGTAACCAGTGATTGAAGGTGTTTAATTTCTGTGTATACCCACACTGTGTTTGCATGTTTTTCAATTCCCTGAAAATCTCTCACCGAGAGTTTAACCTGTGATTGAAGGTAATTGCTGTGTATACCCAGATTTTTTTCATGGTATGTTGCAATCTCTCACTTTTAACCACACTTGTATACCAAAAAATTTAATGTACCTTTATGGTAATTTAATTTTACCTTTTTTTAAAATGATACTAAGGAGATTTTTTCAAAACAGTTTATTTATTTTTTTTTTGTCTAATTTTTTTTTCCAACAAATAGGAGCTACTCTGCTCTTTATTTTAAATACCACAATAAATGAAAAATAAAAAAACACGGATTTACAACAAATTAATCACACCACAATTGCAAATATGAAAATAAAATCCAATAAACATGCAAAAGAAAAACAATTAAAATATTTAAAAAAAAAAAACCCACACAAACACGCATAACACACAGCCAGGCCACACACACACACACACACACTCCAGGGGTCTTGCAGGTGGAAGATTTGCAGCTGAGCAGACGTCTTCTATCAGTCAGGCTGGTGTTTGATGTCTGGCTCGGTGTCTTCAGTGTGGCTGTTGCCAGATGTCTCAGCCCAATTACACCACATACAATACCAGTTAGGTCGGTTTCACATTTGCACTTTATAGCGCAGCGATGACCTGCACACTGCCGCCGCTAATAACCGCCCCATCCGGTCATCACCGCCTACTAACACACATGGACGCTTGCGATCTGCGCACCCTATCTTTAGTATGGGGTGCGCAGATCGTGCGCTGGCAGGATTTTACCGTGTGCTGCGCACTTTTGAAGGTGTGCCATGCACGCCAAAATGCAACATGCTGCGATTGGCGCAGAAGGGCACACCTTCAGAAGTGCGCAGCACACGGTAAAATCCTGCCAGCGCACAATCTGCGCACCCTATGCTAAAGATAGGGTGCGCAGATCGCAAGCATTCATGTGCGCTAGTAGGCGGCGATGACCGGATGGGGCGGGGATTAGCGGCGGCTGTGTGCAGGTTATCGCTGCGCTATAAAGTGCAAATATGAAACCGGCCTTACACCACAGTCACAGCATAATAAATACAATATTACAGTTGTATGAAAATAAAATGCAGTACACATGCAACAGAAAAAAAAAAAGGATGGAAAAAAAAAATGCATTACACACACACAGACCACACACACACACACACACACACACACACACACACACACACGCTCCAGGGGTCTTTCAGGTGGGAGACTTGCAGCTGGGCAGGCAGGTTTTATAGCTCTAGTTCAATCTTCTATCAGTCAGGCTGCAGTCGGATGTCTTGCTTGGTGTCTTCAGTGTTGCTGGTGCCGGATTGTCTGGGCCCAATTACACCACATACCATACACCACACAATCACAGCATAAAAAATACAATATAATTACAGTTGTATGAAAATAAAATGCAGTACACATGCAACAGAAAAAAGTCTTAGTTACTCACCGGTTAACGGTATTTTTCGGAGTCCATGACAGCACCACCTGAGAGAGGGGATCCGCCCTTTAGGAACAGGAAACCTACAGATACAAAAGGGTGGCACCTCTCCCACGCATCAGTTGGATTACAGAGCACAAGAGGACTTCCAAGGTTAATGCATGATTTATGTACAGTATTCTTTACAATTATAACTTTTATCACCAGTGGGTATATACAAGAAAAAAGACGTGCACACCCCAATTAAACTAAAGGGAGGGAATATACGGGTGCTGTCATGGACTCCGAAAAATACCGTTAACCGGTGAGTAACTAAGACTTTATTTGGTCGTCCATGACAGCACCACCTGAGAGATTTACAGAGAGTAATATCAGTTTTAGGGAGGGACTACAGCCTGCAGCACCCTTATACCAAAAGAGAGGTCTGTGGAAGCACCTAGGTCTAGCCTATAATGACTATAAAAGGTGCTCGGAGAGGACCAAGTAGCCGCCTTACATATCTGGTCGATGGAGACTTCTGATCTTTCGGCCCAGGAGGTTGCCATTGCCCTGGTGGAATGCGCCCTCAGCTTTCCGGGTGGCGACCTGCCCTTTGATGTGTATGCTATTGCAATCGCCTCTCTAATCCATCTGGCTAGTGTATTTTTTGATGCTCTACAACCTTTTCTGGGGCCTTGATGAGAGATAAATAGGGCATTATCTTTCTTCCAGGGATCAGTGACTGACAGATATTCTATGAGGCCTCTCCTGACATCCAGGGTGTGTAGTTTCCTTTCCTTCTCATTAGTTGGATTAGGGAGGAAGGATGGCAGAACTATCTCCTGCGTCCTATGGAAACTAGAAACTACCTTTGGCAAGTACGCTGGATCAGGTCTGAGTATTACCCTATCCTCTTTAAACTGTAAATAAGGAGGACACCTAGATAAGGCCTGAATATCGCTTATTCTGCGAGCTGATGTCAGAGCTACCAGGAAGGCTACCTTGAGGGACAGGATTTTTAGGGAAGCCGACGAGATAGGTTCGAATGGAGTCTCTGTCATAGCAGTGAGGACTAGGTTCAAGTCCCACGGCATAAACCTATCCTTCATTATTGGCCTGGATCTACCTGCTGCCTTAATGAATCTGCTTATCCAATAATTACCAGCAATGTTGCAGCTAAACAGAGCCCCCAAGGCTGACACTTGTACTTTAAGGGTACTGGTAGAGAGTCCCATGTCTAGACCTTTTTGTAGGAACTCTAATATCTGCATTATAGGTGCTGAATCCCCAGCGATTACTTCTGAGTTTTGAAGGAATTTTTTCCAAATCCTGACATAAATTTTTGTGGTAATGATTTTCCTACTTTTAAGAAGGGTGTTAATTAGGTCTGTGGAGAAACCCTTTTCTTCTAATAATGACCGTTCAAACTCCACGCCGTCAGATGAAGGCCAGCCACCTGAGGATGGAAGACTGGGCCCTGGGACAGGAGATCCGGGATGTCCGGCAGAACCCAAGGATCGGACACCGACATGGTCCTGAGGCATGAGAACCATGCTCTCCTGGGCCAAAACGGAGCGATAACTATCACCCTTGCTCTGTCTTTCCTGATTTTCCTCATCACTAGGGGTAGAAGAGATAGGGGAGGGAAGGCGTAGGCTAGTTTGAAGTCCCAGTTTATCAGGAAGGCATCTACCGCCAGAGGATTTTCTCTGGGATTCAGGGAGCAGAATTGTTCCAATTGAGTGTTGTCTCTGGTGGCGAATAGGTCTACCTCTGGATATCCCCACTTTTGAACAATCAGTTTGAATATGGAGGTGTTTAAAGACCATTCCCCTTGCTTTAGCCCATTGCGGCTTAAAAAGTCTGCCGTGATGTTGTCTTTTCCTTTTATATGCAATGCTGTTAAAGATAGGAAGTATTGTTCTGCTAGACGGAACAACCGTTCTGCTACCAACATCAGGGGTCTGGAACGAGTCCCGCCTTGGTGATTGATGTATGCCACGGTGACCTGATTGTCGGAGAACACTCGTACATGATGGCCCTGTAGATACACAAGGAGCTTTTTAGCCGCCTGTTCTACTGCCGTTAATTCTTTTAGGTTAGATGACATTCCTAACTGATGATGTTGCCATCGGTCCTGGACTAAAATTTCACCCATATGAGCTCCCCAACCGTAAGGACTAGCATCCGTGGTGACTATGCGGGTTACGTTATACTCCCAGGGCACCCCTTTTAATAAGTTATCCTTGTGTAACCACCACTCTAGGGACTCCCTTGTGTTACGGGATAAGGTTAGCTGACCCTCCAAGTAACCTCCAAGGACTTTTTGATGTAATAAGACCTCGCTCTGTAGTTTCCTTGCATGAAACTGGGCCCACTGGACTGCCGGGATACAGGCCGAGAGAGAGCCTAGAAGGGACATGGCTTTTCTGAGGGACATGGTGGGGTTATTGGAGGCGTTCAGGATCTGATAATGGAGGCGAACGAGCTTGTCCGGAGGCAGACGGCATTCCTGTTTTTCAGAATCCAGGGTTAGGCCCAAAAATTGTTGGACTTTCATTGGCTGCAACCGGGACTTTTTGACGTTCAGCAACCATCCTAACCGTTCTAGGGCAGACATTGCCTTTTGTAGCTGTTGTAAACAATGGTTTGCCGTTTTACCTACAATAAAAAAATCGTCCAGGTAGGGGATCACCAGAATGTTTGATTCACGTAGATGGGCCATGACCTCCGCTATCACCTTAGTAAACACTCGGGGAGCGACTGCCACTCCAAAAGGGAGGGCCGCATATTGGAAATGTCGAATTGACCCATCCAAATGAACCGCCACTCTGAGGAACCGCTGATGGCCTGCATGGATGGGTATATGGTAGTATGCGTCTTTTAAATCTAACACCACCATGAAGCAATTTTTGAACAGCAATTTTATTGCAGATTTAATCGTTTCCATCTTAAAGGGACGTATGACCAAAAATTTGTTGAGGGCTTTAAGGTTAATTATTGTCCTAAAGGAGCTGTCCGGTTTGCGGACCAGGAACAGAGGGGAGTAGAATCCCTTCCCCCATTCTTCCTCCGGAACCTCTATCAGGACTTCCTTAGCGCACAGGATATGAACCTCGGCTTCCAGGGCAGCTTGTTCTGCCGCAGATGACCTGAGAGGGGTGATTTTAAATTGATCAAGGGGAACCCTAGAAAACTCTAGTCGTAGTCCCACGGCTATTATCCCCAATATCCAGCTGCTATTGGAGATCAGAGACCAGGATGGGTAGAAGGCAGCTAGTCTCCCTCCTACCGGGGCAACTAGTCATTGGGGCGGCTTTTTCGTATCCCGAGCTGGACCTTCCTGGCGCCCTCCCCCAAACATGAATCCTGTACCTTTCCTTTTTTTATCATCCCATCTGCCCTGATCTCTGGACGGCCTTCTCCGGAAAACCCCTTTCCTGGCGAAGGGACGTCTGTACGAGGGGTTCGGGAGACTGGGAAATTTCTTTTTGTCATCTCCAGCTTTCTCCAACAATTCGTCCAAGACGGGACCGAATAGGTACTCCCCTTCGCAGGGAATGGAACAGAGACGGGACCGGGTTTGAATATCTCCTGGCCAGCATTTTAACCAGAGCGCTCTTAGCGCTGCATTAGACAGACCTGCGGCTTTTGCCGCCATTCTTGCAGAGTCTGCAGAAGCATCGGCTAAAAACGCTGCGGCATTCTGAATGATGGGTAAATTTTTCCGAATAGATGATCTTGATGCTCCATCTCTTAGTTCGGAATCTAGCTGATCTAGCCAGACCATCATGGATCTGGCTGTACAGGTGGCAGCTACCGCTGGTCTTAACGCGCCTGCTGACATCTCCCATGTCCCTTTAAGGAAAGAATCCGCTTTCTTATCTAACGGATCTTTCAGGGAGGCCATATCGTCAAATGGTATGGCGGATTTTTTAGATGCTTTGGCTACTGCAGCATCTAGTTTCGGGGCTTTATCCCATCTATTTACTACCGGGTCCTCGAAGGGGTATCTCCGCTTAAAGGCTGGTGGCATGGAACCCCTTTTTTCCGGTCTCTTCCATTCTCTATCAATTAGGCTCTGAACCTTTTCGTTTAATGGAAAGGCTTTACGTTTTTTGGGGTCCAACCCCCCGAACATAATGTCCTGTGCTGAGAGTTCCTGTTTTTTGTCCGCTACCCCCATGGTGGACCGTATAGCTTTCACTAATTTGTCCATCTGGTCTAAGGGGAAGCAGAACCGGCTAGAGTCTTCATCCGAGGAAGACGACGAGGAGGCCGAGGAGTCAGAGGAATTGTCCCCCTTCCCAGGGGCGACTGAGGCCTCCGAGCCTGAACCACTAGCCTCTCTTCTCCTAGAAGGTTCTCTTTGAGGTAAAGCTTTCATTTCTGCCCTGATCATGTCTCTCAGGTTTGAAGTGAAGTCAGGTGTCTCTTCCGCTACCTGCATAAACGGGGGAGAGTATAAGGGCCTGACAATCTACCCCTGGACTCCCTGTCCTTAATAACTCCTACCGTCTGCCGTATGCATGGCTGGCATAATTTTTTAGGGTGGCCATCTGGAAGGGGGGAACTACAGAGGGCACATTCCCTGTGTTTCTGTTTTCCCGTAACCTTCTTCCCCTGAAAAAAAGCATAAAGGAACACTGCATCAGGGTACATTCACGGAGATCTCTTACCCATGCAGATGAGGCAGGTACCGGATCACGGAGGGAGGCAGGGGGGTCCTTTCTGGAGGAACTTTCGCGGCTCTGGTCGCTGGTTCGTTTCTGTCTCTTCTGCTGGCCACTCGCCTGTTTCTGCGGGTGTTCCTGCGTCTCGTCCTGCTGGACTAAGGGGGCTTCCGACGTCTCCATTGCTGGGGCCTTCAGAAGCACCCCAGCGGCGTCCCCATCTGCCTTATATGGCCTCCTGTCCGGGTTAGCAGGCATACTGTCCTAGCACCACCCCCCGGCATTTGCGTTCCCTCCCCCATGCTCCGGCCCCCCTCGCCTTCGTCGGGTCGCCGCGCGACCCCCGGACCGGCATGCACCCGCGGCGCGCGCCGGAGGCCGCCGGCACCCGACTTCCGGTATCGGCGCCATCGCTCCGCCCCTTCCGCCGCGTCACTTCCTCCGCTCACAGAGCCCTGCGGGAGTGCGCGCGAAGGAGCCGCGCAGGCCCGCCCGGAGTGCCAGCACCCCCCGCGCCCGCCGCCATGAGCCCGGCCAGGAGACAGCACTGACCCGGAGGACCGGGCCTGGGGAAGCGCACCGGGGTATACCTACCAGGTGCTGGCTCTGGAGACGGCATCCACCGGACCCTTGCTCCACCTGCTTCGTCCACTGCCGTGGTGACCTACCCGGCCCCACCGTGGCGCTTCCAGGGACCCCGCACTGACCGAGGTAGGAGACCCCCTCGCTACCTGGGTCGGTCAGCCGGCCTGGGTATTCCATGATGATTCTGACGGGCGATCTGTAGAGAGTCCTGTCCTCTAGGAACAGGAAACCAACTGATGCGTGGGAGAGGTGCCACCCTTTTGTATCTGTAGGTTTCCTGTTCCTAAAGGGCGGATCCCCTCTCTCAGGTGGTGCTGTCATGGACGACCGAATAAAAAAAGGATGGAAAAAAAAAAGCCGGATTACTTACCGGTAATGCTCTTTTAATGAGTCCACGACAGCACCCACTGGAGGTATCGGATCCGCCCCATTTGGAACAGGAAACCCTACAGGAAAGAAAAGGGGCGGTCCACCTTTCCTCCTCAGTTTTGCATTTCAGAGTACCAGGAGGACCGCCAAGGATTAGGCAATGTCTTGTACTTATATCTTTACTTATCCAACTTTAGCAGATATACTTTTAACATTGATATTTGTAGCAGGGAGGGAAGTGAGCGGTTGCTGTCGTGGACTCATTAAAAGAGCATTACCGGTAAGTAATCCGGCTTTTTACCCTTCGCCATGACAGCACCCACTGGAGAGATTCCAGAGACCATCACCTGGGTGGGACCACCGTGCCAAGGACAGTCCTGCCAAAGCTTAGGTCAGAGGTAGACGAAAGATCAAGTCTATAGTGTCTATAGAAGGTAGAAGGGGATGATCAAATTGCCGCCTTACATATGGTTTCAATTGGAACGTCTCCCCTCTCCGCCCAGGAAGCCGCCATTGCTCTGGTGGAATGTGCTCTGATGTTTCCCGGAGGTTCTTCATTTTTTGCAGAGTAGGCTAAACGAATGGCATCCCTGATCCATCGGGAAATGGTGCTCTTTGTGACTCCATACCCTTTTTTACGGCCCTGAAAAGAAATGAAGAGAGCCCTACACTGCCTCCAGCTCTCGGACCTTTCAATATACTTTAGGACAGTTCTTCTGACGTCCAAAGTGTGGAATTTCTGCTCTTCCGGAGTGGAGGGATCTTCAAAGAAAGTTGGGAGGAGTATCTCCTGAGACCTATGGTACCTTGTTGATACCTTAGGCAGGTATGAGGGGTCTGGCTTCAATATTAATCTATCCCGATATACCTGCAAAAAGGCTGGATCTATGGACAGGGCCTGGATATCACCCACTCTCCTAGCGGATGTCAGTGCTACCAAGAGGGCCGTCTTAAATGATAAATATTTAAGGGCTATCGTATCTATCGGTTCAAAAGGTTGTTCTGTAAGGGCGTCTAACACCAAGTTTAAGTCCCATGTAGGGATTGTGGGTATGTGAACCGGAGTTATTCTTTCACATGCCGTAATGAATCGTGATATCCACTTATTCCCTGCTATATTATGGCCATACAGCGCCCCCAACGCAGACACCTGTACTTTCAGTGTGTTTACTGACAAGTCCAATTCCTTTCCCTTTTGTAGGAACTCTAAGATAGGGACTATCGGGACTTCTGCTGTATGAGATGCTGTATGAAACTCTAGGAATTTCTTCCATATTCTTTTATAAATTTGGGTTGTGGACTGCTTCCTGCTCTGCAGGAGCGTAGTAATTAATGATTGCGAAAACCCTCTTGATCTTAATAGGTGCCTTTCAAGTTCCACGCCGTCAAGTGTAAGTTGTCCACTTGAGGGTGGAAGAAAGGGCCTTGGGAGAGTAGGTTGGGGTTTGAGGGGAGAACCCAAGGGTCTGTCACTGACATAATTCGTAGCCACGAGAACCACGGTCTCTTGGGCCAGAATGGTGCTATCAGGATTACTCTCGCCTTTTCCTCTCTGATTTTCTGAATCACTTGTGGCAGGAGAATCAATGGAGGGAAGGCGTATGCCAGCTTGAATCTCCATGGGGCCTGGAGGGCATCCAGTATGTCTGGGTGATCTGCTGGAGACAGGGAAGCAAAGGTCTTTGTTTGTCTGTTTTCCCTTGTGGCAAAGAGGTCCACTTGAGGATGCCCCCATAGAGCCACTATGTTCTGGAAGATTTGGTGATTGAGGCACCACTCCCCTTGCCGAAGTGTGTGTCGGCTTAAGAAATCTGCTTCTTGATTGTCCTCTCCTCTGATATGAAGAGCTGAGAGGGACAACAAATTGCTTTCGGCTAAGTCTAAGATTCTTGCCGCAGAAGACATCAGAGTCTCTGATCGAGTACCTCCTTATCTGTTTATGTAGGCCACTGTGGTGGTGTTGTCCGACAGGATCCTGACATGTTTCTGTTGGAGCTGTGGAAGGAAATAATGTAGAGCATAGTATACTGCTGTCAGTTCTTTTAAATTAGACGAGTATTCTCTTTCCTCTCTATTCCATCTTCCTTGACAAAAGCTATTCCCCATATGGGCTCCCCAGCCTTGGGGGCTAGCGTCGGTGGTCAGGATACTAGATGGTATTATGACCCATGGGACTCCTGAGGATAGATGGTCATCCTCTAACCACCATTCCAGAGAAGTCAAGACCTCCTGCGTTAGAGTTATCTTGCTCTCGAGGTGACCACCATGTCGCCTCTCCTCCTGGAGGATCTGATGCTGGAGTGTGCGGACATGATAATGGGCCCACCGGACTGCAGGGGCACAGGAATCTAGCGACCCCAATAGCGACATTGCCCCTCTCAGAGACATGCGTGGTCTATCTATGGCTGCCTCTACTTTCTCTTTTGTTAGTGCAATCTTTACCTGCGGAAGTAGACATTTCTGGGTTATGGAGTTCAATTGGAACCCCAAAAACATCTGGAGGGATTGCGGAACGAGCCTGGACTTCTGTATATTGATGATCCAGCCTAGGTCCTGTAAAGACGAGATTGCATCAGCCACTCTTTCGGTACATTGGGTATCTGAGTTCCCGATTATTAGGAAGTCGTCTAAGTAAGGTATGATTAAAGTATCTTTTTGACGAACATAGGCCATCACCTCTGCCATCACCTTGGTGAAGATTCTTGGTGCTGTTGAGAGGCCGAAAGGCATGGCTGTGTATTGAAAAAGACGGACCTTGCCATCGAATACCACTGCGACCCTTAGATATTTTTGGTATCTATTATGGATAGGAAGATGATAAGAAGCATCTTTTAAGTCAATCCCCGCCATCACACAATTTGGAAAGAGAAGCTTTATGGTGGATCGGATTGATTCCATCTTAAACTTATAATTTTTAATAAACGTATTAAGCTTCCTTAAATTAATAATTGTTCTAAATGTACCATCTGGTTTGGAAATTAAAAATACGGGAGAGTAGAAGCCTCTACCTTCCTGTCCCTCTGGGATCTCTACTAAAACCCCTTTGCATAGTAGGCTCCGAATCTCTTCTTCGAGGGCCTTTTGTTGGGCCATAGAGTTAAGGCGGGTTAGGACAAAGAAATCATAAGGATTTTGAAGGAATTCTATTTTCATTCCTTCTTTAATAATACTCAAGATCCATGGGTTTGAGGATATTTGTTCCCATTTTGGATAAAAGAACCGTAATCTACCCCCTACAGGTGGGTCTGATTCTTTAATTTCTATTTTCCCTTCGGAACGTTGGACCCCTGAACATGGTACCCTTTTGTTTCTCTTCTTTTGTGGCCCATCTATTTGATCTTTCCGTTTGCCTCCTTCTTCCAAACGGTCGCCTCTTAAAGGTTCTCCTATAGAAAGGGATAGAAGAGTCAGGGAACGCCTTCTTCCTTTCCTTTGCTTTGGTGAGTATCTCGTCTAGGGCTTTCCCGAAGAGAAACTCACCCTCACACGGGGTTGCACAGATCTTAGCCTTTGATTGCGTGTCCCCCTTCCAGCTCTTCATCCACAACGCCCTTCTGGCGTTGTTCACTAGAGCTGCTGATCTTGCTGCCAGCCGTAGAGTGTCTGCCGACGCATCAGCCATAAAGGCAGCTGCCCCCCTTATCAATGGGATAGCGGCCCTTAATTTTTCTCTGGACACCTTTTGCTCGATTTGTTGATCCAGCTGGTCCAACCACACGAGCATGGATCTAGTGGTGCATGTGCTGGCTACCGCTGGCTTAAATATACCCGTGGTAGACTCCCAAGACCTCTTCAATGATGATTCCGCCTTGCGGTCTAACGGGTCTGCCAACAAGCCTGCGTCCTCTACTGGAATAGCCGATTGTCTCGAAGTAGAGGATATAACGGCATCCACTTTTGGCACTTTGGTCCATTTTAATAGCTCCTCATCACTGAAAGGATACTTTCTTTTTGAGGCTGATGGGAGAAAACTTCTTTGGTAATTTTTTCCCATTCCCTCTTTATTAGGGCCTTAATTGCCGGTATTACCGGGAACGCTCTCCTTTTCTTTTCAGCCAATCCCGCAAACATTATGTCCTGTGCGGTTTGGGCACCCCTTGGTTCCTCACACCCCATAGTGCTTCTCACCGACTTGACTAGGTTGTCCACACTGTCTAGGGGGAAACATGACTGTCCCTCCATGTCTGATGATGACGAGGATGTTAGTGAGGAGTCAGAGATTAACCCCCCTTCTTCTTCTGACTCTGAGCTGAGGGTTAACTGCTTCTTGCTGCCAGTCTCTGAGGGAGTTTTGGCGTGGTTAATAGCCTGTATCTCCTCCCTGATTATAGCTCTAATGTCCTTTGTCGACAATGCGGTCCCTTGCTTTGTCTCTTTGGTGCACTGTTTACAGAGCTTCTTAGGGTAGGAGTCAGGGAGAGGTTCCGAGCATAGTGCACATTCTTTATGCTTGGATTTATCCTTTTTCTTGGTCTAGAAGGGGACACCAAGGTGGGGGGGGTAGGAGAGGTCAGCTTAGTAGGCAGAGTATATACTTTGCACACTCACCCAGTGAAGCCTTATATTACCGGATCAGATGGCTGAGACGTCCTAGGCCTTGATTCTCCTGCCTCATTTCTGCGGCCGGTGTTGCGGTCCCTGGTGGAGCTACCTCCTGCAGAATCCCCCGCTGGAGCGTGTGCTTCCGTTGGGGACGACATTGCTGCATCGCCGCTCAGCTGCGCCGCTGTTTAAATAACCTGCTCCTCTTTTTTTTTTTTTTTTTTCTCTGCCGTCCCCCCGGAAGTTGCTCCTCCCAGGGATCACCTCGCGCGCACCCGACGCTCTCTCAGCCATCCCGCCCCGGAAGTTCAACCATTACTTCCGGGGGGGTCAGGAGACTGTGCTCCTCTTTTTTTTTTTTTTTTTTTCTCTGCCGTCCCCCTGGAAGTTGCTCCTCCCAGGGATCACCTCGCGCGCACCCAACGCTCTCTCAGCCATCCCGCCCCGGAAGTTCAACCATTACTTCCTGGGGGGTCAGGAGACTGTGCGCCGGCCGGCTACCGCGCCGCTTCACCACGCGGTCCCCTTCTCCATGCACCGCCACCGCCGCTGGCACCTCCATTCAAAAAAGGAGACCTCCATACTCCCCTTTTTTTTTTTTCTTCTGCGCCACTGGCGCTCTTACCACTCCCAGAAGCGGTGCGTCCCGGTGCCTGCCGGCGCTCTCCTGGGTTAGACGGGGCGGCCCTCCCCGGACCCCGTTATCACCCTTCGCTCACCAGACGAGGGGGGAGCCGTCTAACGGAATCTCCCCCGACGCTGCCTCTGGACCGCAGCCCCTGCCATTCCCAAGGAGACTGCACAGGCGGCATGCCTGGCCCAGGTATTCTTTTCCTGAAGGATATCGTGGCTCCGTTTGGAACAGGAAACCAAAACTGAGGAGGAAAGGCGGACTGCCCCTTTTATCTTTCCTGTAGGGTTTCCTGTTCCAAATGGGGCGGATCCGATACCTCCAGTGGGTGCTGTCATGGCGAAGGGTAAAAAATGCATTACACACACACTCCAGGGGTCTTGCAGGAGGGAGACTTGCAGCTGGGCAGGCAGGTTTTATAGCTCTAGTTCAATCTTCTATCAGTCAGGCTGCAGTCGGATGTCTTGCTTGGTGTCTTCAGTGTTGCTGGTGCCAGATTGTCTGGGCCCAATTACACCACATACCATACACCACACAATCACAGCAATCACAGCATAAAAAAATACAATATAATTGCAGTTGTATGAAAATAAAATGCAGTACACAAGCAACAGAAAAAAAAGTATGAAAAAAAAAAAACAGACATGCAACACTCGCAGACCACACACACACAGGCAGGCTACACACTAGCAGGCCATACACACACACACACACACAGAAATGTCATAAATAGGTATACTCACACTTGTAGGCGAGCTGGTACTGGCAGGCCTCTTGATAGCTGATATGTGTGGCAGCTTGGTGGGTGTCTGCAGGCTTGGTGGCTGTCTGGCAGGCTTGGTGGGTGTCTGGCAGGCTTGGTGGGTGTCTGGCAGGCTTGGTGGGTGTCTGGCAGGCTTGGTGGGTGGCTTGCTGACTGACTGCTACTGCATGTCTGGGCCCAATTAGCCCACCTTATATAGTTTTGGGACTGTCTGTAAAAGTATCTTTTTTTCTGGGCATGCGCAGTGCGATTTTGCAGATCCTGCCGGCGGATTCCGCAAAATCGCGGGTCCTGGCGGATCCGCCGCCCATAGGCGCCCATTCTACCGCATGGCGAATGACGGCGGATCCGCCGCCACCCGCCATTTTGACGGCGAAAAAAAACGTTGCAAGCTCCGTCCCCCTCAGACAGAATCCGCAAGGAATTTTGCGGATCCGACGAATACCGGACGCAACGGACGACCATCCGTCAAAATCCGCCACTAATGTATCCCAATGGGGGAAATGGCGGATCCGCAACAAGAAAAAGCGGATCCGGCATTTTCAAATTTTGGCGGATTTTGACTGATGGCAAAAAACTGAAGTGTGAAAGAGGCCTTAGAACACATTGGACCCATCCTTCAATCTAGTAAATGGAAGGCACCATAATATGTTTGAAAGTGCAATAAACAGTTTGAAACACAGTTTACTTCTTAAATGATAATTTAGTCATAAACTTCAAACTTCTACCTGCAATCAATGGAAAGTAGACCTATATCTTTCTTGAACCAACTCTATGTAAACTGACTTAATGCCACATTGACTCCAAATAACATCATTAGCTTATTCTATGAATACAAGCTATTCACTTTATAAATAGAGCAATATTGAATAGAACTCTTAGTACTTAGATAAAGTTCTAATGAAAATAGGCCACCTCTTAAATATCAGTGATCTTATTACCATCAAGTCCTATCTCTGATATAATTTTGAACATTGTGTGTACTTTCCATGCAAATTTTTCAACTCGATATAAGGTACCAACGACATAAGCTCACAACTAGGGATGTTAAATCACAAGTATTCGGTACTTGGCGAGTAATCGGAACATAGCAAGTATTTCATTACTCGCCTTGCAATATTCGGATCTCCCGCCCAGCATGTTAACCAATCCTCACCTTCACCCTCCTTTCGTGGTATGCATGATCCCCTCACCCCCCTTTCATGGTATGCATGTTCCCCTCACCCTCCTTTCATGGTATGTGTTACACCCCGTCCTTGTGCTGCGCCCAGGTCTGCTACTGTTATTTCTGGTCCCCGTCCTGGCGCTTCATCCAGGTCTGCCGCTGCTCCCCGTCCTGGGCACTCACCTCGTGCCTCGCACGCTGTCCTTAGGCAGCAGCCTGCCTCCTCTGTGTCTCATGCTGCTGCTCAGCATTCAGGTTGCTCCCCTGCCTCCACCTCCTGGCGTCCTATTGACAGATCTGCAACTAGAGCTATTAGGGCCCACCCGTGTGCTCTCCTGCCTTCTTAAAGGGACAGCCTGCATTTTTCAAAAAGTGCAATTATCCAATGGCAGCACACTGGCTGCTATTTCTGGCATCTCCTTAAGAGGGAGAGCGCCGGAGCAACGAGTAGCAATCATTGCTACATGCAGTTCTTATGCTAACCTGTCTGTGCTGCGTCTGCAGTCTCTGTGCATTGTCTAATGCTATCTGCCTCCACAGAGTATCAGTATCCTGTGTTTCCTGGTTATATCTGCAACCATCTGGGCAAATGCAATCCCATTCCTCCAACAGCCATCTGAGTCCAAGGCTTGTGTGTAGGTCAGTGGAACTGACTCCTTACAAACTACCTGGATCCAGGACCCGTCTCATTACGGACTCTGCTGCAACTATTGTTATCCCTTTTGGTCCTGCTGGGACAGCTGCCACATGTTCGGGGTCTAACTGGAGGTGGCACCTGTGTCCTCTGGGTATTCCATTCTGGCTCTGTTGGAGGGGCTTTACTACAGGTACCCAGGGCTCACTAGTCACGCCCCCTTCGGAGCCCCCCAGACTGTGGTCCCGAGGTTCCACTTTAAAAATAAAAGCGAATGTGAACTTCACCAGCTCTGCCTCTGCTTCCATTCGTTACAGTATGCATGGTCCCCTCACCCCCCAATTCTGGTATGTGTGGTCCCCTCACCCTCATTTCCTGGTATGCGTGGTCCCCTCACCCTCATTTCCTGGTATGCGTGGTCCCCTCACCCCCCTTTCCTGGTATGCGTGGTCCCCTCACCCCCCTTTCCTGGTATGCGTGGTCCCCTCACCCCCCTTTCCTGGTATGCGTGGTCCCCTCACCCCCCTTTCCTGGTATGCGTGGTCCCCTCACCCCCCTTTCCTTGTATGCGTGGTCCCCTCTCCCCCCTTTCCTTGTATGCGTGGTCCCCTCTCCCCCCTTTCGTGGTATGCGTGGTCCCCTCTCCCCCCTTTCGTGGTATGCGTGGTCCCCTCTCCCCCCTTTCGTGGTATGCGTGGTCCCCTCTCCCCCCTTTCGTGGTATGCGTGGTCCCCTCTCCCCCCTTTCGTGGTATGCATGGTCCTCTCACCCTCCAATCCTGGTATGCGTGGTCCCCTCACCCCCCAATCCTCATATACATGGTCCCCTCACCCCCGTTATCCTGATATGCATGGTCCCCTCACCCCTACTAAACTGTACACATACAAAAAAATCAATCGCTCTGCTGGAGGCCGGGGGAGGAGTCTGGCGCTGGAATTCGCGCATACCCATAGCGCTGTCCGGTGCCATGTTGCTGAAGACACACTGCAAATGTGTCTTCAGTAAAATGACGCCGGATCGCGCTATGCGCGATTCCGGACGCACTCCTGCCCCCGTCTCCGGCCGAAGAAAAAAACACCGCGATAACGCTCCTCCCGGTCAGGTATGTAAGTATGGCGTCGGAGATGGCGGTATGCAGTGTGTACGCGTACTGCCATCTGCGACACCATACACACTCGTCACCGCTGACTGCCTCATTCTGTCTGGAGCCACACTGCGCAGGCATGTCGCGCTTGCACAGTCTATAAAGGCTTCGGACAGAGTGACGCTTACAGCGTTATATTATAGATATATATATATTAGATAGATAGATAGATATAGCCATAGACAGGTAAATACAGTGCTGTGCAAATTAATTGGGACAAAGTATTTTTTTAAGTAAAATTGTAAGTTGTTTACCAGTCAGTGATTCAACCAGTTTTAACTGCTTTGAACAGGCACTCACACCTGTTCAAAGCAGTTAAAACTGGTTTGAATCACTGACTGGTAACCAACTTTTGTTTTTACTTTAAAAAATGCTTTGTCCCAATAAATTTGCGCAGCACTGTAGATACATATATCTATCTATCTATAGATATATCTTTCTATCCATAGATATATCTATAGATATATAGATAGATAAAAATATATAGATAGAGTGCAACCTTTTTCTGTATAAAGGTGAATATGGAATATGTGAAATTTGAATAGCAATATGGTTTTGGAGTATTAGGAAAAAATATGAGATGCTTAGCATAAAATTTGGCCAAAGATTATCTGACCACCAACCATCGACAAGATGGCCTCAAAGTCTGATAGGTCCCAGACATGTGTGAATACCTCTCTTAGGCAGATGTCTGAATTCATGGGTGAATGTGGACACCTCTTTCAGAAATGCCTGCATTTATGGGTAAGTAGGGACCTGCTGTAATTAAAATCACCACCTGGTGGAGGGCGGAAAGCTCGGTCAGTAAGCTAACATATAAAAGACAAAAAAACTGACTGGCACATCCAGACTAGTGTGAATAGGTGCATACCAGGAGGAGCTACCCCCATATACAATATACAGAAAAAGGTTGCTTAGCGTCTCATATTTTTTTCTAATACTCCAAAGCCTTATTGCTATTCAAATTTCACATATTCCACATTGACATGCTTTAGCATGATAGAGTGCAACCTTTTTCTGCATATTGTATATGGAGGTAGCTCCTCTTGGTATGCACCTATTCACACTAGTCTGGATGTGCCAGTCAGTTTTTTTGCCTTTTTTATAGATATATCTATAGCTAGATATAGCTATAGACAGGTAGATAGATAGATATATCTATCGATCTATAGATATATCTATCTATACAGTTGTGGCCAAAAGTATTGACAACCCTGCAATTTTGTCAGATAATACTCAGTTTCTTCCTGAAAATGATTGCAAACACAAATTCTTTGGTATTATTATCTTCATTTAATTTGTCTTAAATTAAAAAACACAAAAAGAATTGTCCTAAAGCTAAATTGGATATAATTCCACACCAAACATAAAAAAGAGGGTGGACAAAAGTATTGGCACTGTTCGAAAAATCATGTGATGCTTCTCTAATTTCTGTAATCAACAGCACCTGTAACTTACCTGTGGCACCTAACAGGTGTTAGCAATAATTAAATCACACTTGCAGCCAGTTGACATGGATTAAAGTTGACTCAACCTCTGTCCTGTGTCCTTGTCTGTACCACATTGAGCATGGAGAAAAGAAAGAAGACCAAAGAACTGTCTGAGGACTTGAGAAACCAAATTGTGAGGAAGCATGAGCAATCTCAAGGCTACAAGTCCATCTCCAAAGACCTGAATGTTACTCTGTTTACTGTGCGCAGTGTCATCAAGAAGTTTAAAGCCCATGGCACTGTGGCTAAGCTCCCTAGATGTGGACAGAAAAGAAAAATTGACAAGAGATTTCAATGCAAGATTATCCAACATCCGCACAAAGAACCTCCACTAACATCCAAACAAGCTCAAGCTGCCCTGCAGTCCAAGGGTACAACAGTGTCAACCCGTACTATCCGTCGGCATCTGAATGAAAAGGGACTGTATGGTAGGAGACCCAGGAAGACCCCACTTCTTACCCCGAGACATAAAAAAGCCAGGCTGGAGTTTGCCAAAACTTACCTGAAAAAGCCTAAAACGTTTTGAAAGAATGTTCTCTGCTCACATGAGACAAAAGTAGAGCGTTTTGGGCAAAGTCATCAACATAGAGTTTACAGGAGAAAAAAAGAGGCATTCAAAGAAAAAAACACGGTCCCTACAGTCAAACATGGTGGAGGTTCCCTGATGTTTTGTGGTTGCTTTGCTGCCTCTGGCACTGGACTGCCTGACCGTGTGCATGGCATTATGAAGTCTGAAGACTACCAACAAATTTTGCAGCATAATGTAGGGTCCAGTGTGAGAAAGCTGGGTCTCCCTCAGAGGTCATGGGTCTTCCAGCAGGACAATGACCCACAACACACTTCAAAAAGCACTAGAAAATGGTTTGAGAGAAAGCACTGGAGACTTCTAAGGTGGAGAGCAATGAGTCCAGACCTGAATCCCATAGAACACCTGTGGAGAGATCTAAAAATGGCAGTTTGGAGAAGGCACCCTTCTAATATCAGGGACCTGGAGCAGTTTGCCAAAGAAGAATGGTCTAAAATTCCAGCAGAGCATTGTAAGAAACTCCTTGATGGTTACCGGAAGCGGTTGGTCGCAGTTATTTTGGCTAAAGGTAGTGCAACCAAGTATTAGGCTGAGGGTGCCAATACTTTTGTCCGGCCCATTTTTGGAGTTTTGTGTGAAATGATCAATGTTTTGCTTTTTGCTTCATTCTCTTTTGTGGTTTTTCATTTAAGACAAATTAAATGAAGATAATAATACCAAAGAATTTGTGTTTGCAATCATTTTCAGGAAGAAACCGTATTATCTGACAAAATTGCAGGGGTGTCAATACTTTTGGCCACAACTGTACATCTATCTATAGATTTATCTATCTATAGATCTACCTATCTATCTATAGATACTGTATCTATTTATCTATCCATAGATATATCTATCTATAGATATATCTATCCATGAATAGATATATCTATGGATATATATATATATATATATATACATATACTAGCTGTTTCCAGCCAGCTAACGCTCGACACGTTCCTTGCTATCTAATTAACGCTGCTGGTGATTAAACTAAAATAAATAATGACAACATTCTATAGCGCTTACGCAGGTGGTAAATTAAATTAAAATGAAGTTGATAACAATAATAATCATTAAAAATCAGAATAATACTAATGATACATTTTATTCACAGTGTAAAATCAAAAACAAACTGGATTCAGTAAGATGTGCGTTTTTTATTCATTGCAGCATCATAGTTTGTCAAACATATCCATATGGTTGTAACATATAGCATCCAATCAGGAAAAAGCACCACTGAACACACGTGTCACAGAATGTGGAAATATAACATTGTCATCAAAATTACAAATGCAGAAAAAGAAATGCATCTATATATATGAGGCATCGTGATTACTCGCTAATCCCGCCCCCTGCATAGTAGCTCCGCCCCCCACCACATCACCACACATAATCCCGCCCTCACCTCATTACCACATACAATCTCACCCCCACCACATTACCACACACAATCCCGCCCCCCCACCACATTACCACACACAATCCCGCCTCCCACCACATTACCACACACAATCCGGCCCCCACACCACATCACCACACATAATCCCGCCCCCCACCAGCTAATTGGTGCATTTGGTTTGTTTTTGATAACCAATCCTACGATATTGTCGATATTGTTGCTGTCGATCAGCTACTTCATCGTTGTCTGGATTTTCCTGTGGCTTGTGAGATGGACCTGGCGACTCTTCTTGGCTCATTTTGTTTGGGAGAATGTGGATGCAATTAAATGTACGTTTACCTTGGCTGAAGTGGTTGAATTACATAGAAAGAAAGTGCTACATGTGGTAATGTGGGGGGGTGGAGCCTCATGTAGTAATGTGTGAGGATGGAGACTCGTGTGGTAATGTGTGGTGACGGAGCCTCGTGTGGTAATGTGGGGGGACAGAGCCTCGCGTGGTAATGTGGGGGGACGCAGCCTCGTGCGGTAATGTGTGAGGACGGAGCCTCATGTGGTAATGTGTGGGAACGGAGCCTCATGTGGTAATGTGGGGGGACGGAGCCCTCTGTGTTAATGTGTGAGGATGGAGCCTCATGCGATAATGTGTGGGGACAGTGCCTCGTGTGGTAATGTGTGGGGACGGAGCCTCATGTGGTAATGTGTGGGGACGGAGCCTCGTGTGGTAATGTGGGGGGACGGAGCCTCGTGTGGTAATGTGTGGGGACGGAGCCTCGTGTGGTAATGTGTGGGGACAGAGCCTCGTGTGGTAATGTGGGGGGGACGGAGCCTCGTGTGGTAATGTGAGAAGACAGAGCCTCATGTGGTAATGTGTGGGGACGGAGCCTCGTGTGGCAATTTGAGGAAACGGAGCCTCATGTGTTAATGTGGGGGGACGGAGCCTAGTATGGTAATGTGGGGGGGCGGGATTATGTGTGGTAATGTGGGGGGGCGGGATTATGTGTGGTAATGTGGTGGGGGCGGGATTATGTGTGGCAATGTGGTGGGGGGCGGGATTATGTTTGGTGATGTGGTGGGGGGCGGGATTATGTTTGGTGATGTGGTGGGGGGC
Organism: Dendrobates tinctorius; assembly: GCF_039654945.1. NCBI lineage: Eukaryota > Metazoa > Chordata > Amphibia > Anura > Dendrobatidae > Dendrobates > Dendrobates tinctorius. The sequence continues at coordinate 11,420,627 of NW_027361830.1, forward strand.
GGGATTATGTTTGGTGATGTGGTGGGGGGCAGGATTATGTGTGGTGATGAGGTGGGTGGCTGGGATTATGTGTGGTGATGTGGTGGGGGGCAGGATTATGTGTAGTGATGTGGTGGGGGATGGGACTATGTGTGGTAATGTGGTGGGGGGCGGGATTATGTGTGGTGATGTGGTGGGGGCGGGATTATGTGTGGTGATGTGGTGGGGGGCGGGATTATGTGTGGTAATGTGGTGGGGGCGGGATTATGTGTGGTGATGTGGTGGGGGGGCCGGATTGTGTGTGGTGATGTGGTGTGGGATCCGGATTGTGTGTGGTAATGTGGTGGGGGGCAGAATTGTGTGTAGTAATGTGGTGGGGGGGCGGGATTGTGTGTGGTAATGTGGTGGGGGCAGGATTGTGTGTGGTAATGGGTGGGGGGCCCGGATTGTGTGTGGTGATGTGGTGTGGGGGCCGGATTGTGTGTAGTAATGTGGTGGGGGGCAGGATTGTGTGTAGTAATGTGGTGGGGGGGCGGGATTGTGTGTGGTAATGTGGTGGGGGCAGGATTGTGTGTGGTAATGGGGTTGGGGGCGGGATTATGTGTGGTGATGTGGTGGGGGTGGAGCTACTGTGCAAGGGGTGGGATTAGCGAGTAATCACGATGCCTCTTATATATATAGATATAGAAAAAAAATGTGTGGTAATGTGGTGGGGGGGCGGGATTATGTTTGGTGATATGGTGGGGGCAGGATTATGTGTATTGATGTGGTGGGGGGGCCGGACTATGTGTGGTAATGTGGTGGGGGGATGGGATTATGTGTGGTGATGTGGTGGGGGGCGGGATTATGTGTGATGATGTGGTTGGGGAGCGGGATTATGTGTGGTAATGTGGTGGGAGGCGGGATTATGTGTGGTGTTGTGGTGGGGGGGATTATGTGTGGTGATGTGGTGGGGGGGCGGGATTATGTGTGGTGATGTGGTGGGGGGGTGGGATTATGTGTGGTAATGTGGTGGGGACGCGATTATGTGTGGTGATGTGGTGGGGGGGCGGGATTATGTGTGGTAATGTAGTGGGGGGGTGGGATTATGTGTGGTGATGTGATGGGGGGCAGGATTATGTGTGGTGATGTGGTGGGGGGCGGGATTGTGTGTGGTGATGTGGTGTGTTGGCCGGATTGTGTGTGGTAATGTGGTGGGGGGCAGGATTGTGTGTAGTAATGTGGTGGGGGTGGGATTGTGTGTGGTAATGGGGTGGGGGGCGGGATTATGTGTGGTGATGTAGTGGGGGGTGGAGCTACTGTGCAAGGGGCGGGATTAGCAAGTAATCACGATGCCTCTTATATATAGATATAGAAAAAAAATGAAAAAACAACCCAAAATGGAAAAAAGATTTGGGTGCAGGCCCTCCAGGTACATACCAAACCTCCAAATAGTCCATCAAAAAAGAAAGCAGCACACCATAGTACTTTTCAATAAAGTGCTTTTTTAATAGCCCATATGGCTATGTGCCCATACATCATGAAACAATCACTGACCTCAGGGAGACCAGTCAAAGAAAACACTGCGGCAGTCGGCAAAGGCGCTCAATCAGTGAAATCCTAGGTCCATTGCTCCCTGGGAAATACGAATATGCAAATAAAGTCTGTGGAGCCTCATTTAAGAGTCTCAAACATGGGACTAGCCAGATCTTCCTCCAGGAAAGGACCCAGCCAAGGAGTGACTCCTTTCGGAAACCACCATTACCACCATATTAAGTGGCCCTTTAAGTCAATATCCAGCTCTTTATGAGTTTACAGATATGACAAGGGAAATACCAAGGCCAGGTATCCATCCACAGACAGCTGTTTCGGGGTGTTACCCCTCATCAATGTGGAGTAGGATTCTGGCTAGGTGGGAGCAATGCCTAGTAGACCAACATCACGAAACAATCACTGACCTCAGGGAGACCAGTCAAAGAAAACACTGCGGCAGCCGGCAAAGGCGCTCAATCAGTGAAATCCTAGGTGCATTGCTCCCTGGGAAATACAAATATGCAAATAAAGTCCGTGGAGCCTCATTTAAGAGTCTCAAACACGGGACTAGCCAGATCTTCCTCCAGGGAAGGACCCAGCCAAGGAGTGGCTCCTTTCGGAAACCACCTGGCCAGAATCCTACTCCACACTGATGAGGGGCAACACCCTGAAACAGCTGTCTGTGGATGGATGCCTGGCCTTGGTATTTCCCTTGTCATATCTGTAAACTCATAAAGAGTTGGATATTGACTTAAAGGGCCACTTAATATTGTGGTAATGGTCGAGCATAATGAGCGGCGGGGCTTGCAACCTATGATGACATCAGCGTCGCCATGGCAACCATTATGACATCATAATGAGGGGCGGGGCTTGATAACACACACACTTTTTCCCCATTATGTAGATAGGGGCAAAATTGTTTGGTGAATTGGAACGCGCGGGGTTAAAATTTCGCCTCACAACATAGCCTAGGACACTCTCGGGGTCCAGACGTGTGACTGTGTCAAATTTTGTGGCTGTAGCTGCGACGGTGCGGATGCCAATCCCGGACATACACACACACACACACACATACATACATACATACATACACACACTTGAGCTTTATATATTAGATATATATACTGTGTGTATATCTATCTATCTAATGTATATCTATAATATAACGCTGTAATCGTCACTCGGTCCGAAGACTTTATAGACCGCGCAAGCGCGACGCGCCTGCGCAGTCTGGCTCCAGACAGAATGAGGCAGCCAGTGGTGAGGAGTGTGTATGGCGTCGGAGATGGCGGTACGCATACACACTGCATGCCGCTATCTCAGACGCCATACTTACCTGACCGGGAGATGCGTTACCGCGGCGCCCTTCTTTGGCCGCAGACGGGGGCAGGAGTGCGGCCAGAATCGCGCATGCGCATAGCACGATCCAGCGCCATTTTACTGAAGACACATTTGCAGTGTGTCTTCAGCAACATGGTGCCGGACAGCACTATGGGCATGCGCGTACTCCGGCGCCAGACTCCCCCCGGCCTCCAGCAGAACGTGACAGCGCTGGAACACAGGAAAGAAGGGTGAGTATAAATGTTTTTTTTTGTATGTGTGCAGTTTAATAGGGGACCATGCATATCAGGATAAGGGGGGTGAGGGGAACATGCATAACAGGATAGGGGGGTGAAAGGACCACACATACCAGGATAGAGGGGTGAGAGGACCACGAATACCAGGATAGGGGGGTGAGAGGACCACGCATACCACGAAAGGGGGGTGAAGGGACCATGCATACCACGAAAGGTGGGTGAGGTGACCACGCATACCATGGAAGGGGGTGAGGGGACCACGCATACCAGTAAAGGGGGGTGAGGGGACCACGCATACCAGGAAAGGTGGGTGAGGGGACCACGCATACCAGGAAAGAGGGTGAGGGGACCACATATACCAAGAAAGGAGGGTGAGGGGTCCATGCATACCAGGAAAGGGGGGTGAGGGGACCACGCATACCAGGAAAGGGGGGTGAGCGGACCATGCATACCATGAAAGGGGGGGTGAGGGGAACACGCATACCATGAAAGGGGGTGAGGGGACCACGCATATCACAAAAGGATAGTGAGGGGACCCCGCATACCACAAAAGGAGGGTGAGGGGACCACGCATACCACAAAAGGAGGATAAGGGGACCACGCATACCACGAAAGGAGGGTGAGGGGACCATACACACCAGGATTGGGGGGTGAGGGGACCATGCATACCACGAAAGGAGGGTGAAGGGACCATGCATACCACAAAAGGGGGGTGGGAGGGCCATGCATACCACGAAAGGAGGGTGAGGGGACAATGCATACCATGAAAGGAGGGTGAAGGGACCATGCATACCACAAAAGGAGGGGGAGGGGACCATGCATACCACGAAAGGAGGGTGAGTGGACCATGCATACCACAAAAGGGGGGTGAGGAGACCATGCATACCACGAAAGGAGGATGAGGGGGCCATGCATACCACGAAAGGAAGTTGAGGGGACCAAGCATACCACGAAAGGGGGGTGAGGGGACCATGCATACCACAAAAGGGGGGTGAGGGGACCATGCATACCTTGAAAGGGGGTGAGGGGACCATGCATACCACAAAAGGAGGGTGAGAGGACTATGCATACCTCAAAAGGGGAGTGAGGGGACCATGCATACCATGAAAGACAAGTGAGGGGACCATGCATGCCACAAAAGGAGGGTGAGGGGACCATGCATACCATGAAAGGGGAGTGAGCGGACCATGTATATCATGAAAGTGGAGTGAGGGGACCATGGATACCACGAATGGAGGGTGAGGGGACCATGCATACCACGAAAGGGGAGTGAGGGGACCATGCATAACACGAAAGGGGAGTGAGGGGACCATGCATACCACAAAAGGGGGATGAGGGGACCATGCGTACCACTAAAGGGGGGTGAGGGGATCATGCATACCATGAAATGGGGGTGAGGGGACCATGTATACCATGAAAAGGGGGGGTGAGGGGACCATGTATACCAGGATTGGGGGGTGAGAGGACCATGCATACCAGGATTGAGGGGTGAAGGGTAGCATGCATACCAGGATTGGAAGGGGAAAGGGGACCATGCATACAAGGATTGAGGGGTAAGAATACCATGCATACCACGATAGGGGGGTGAGAGGACCATGCATACCAGGATACAGGAGCGAAAGGACCATGCATACCAGGATACGGGAGTGAGAGGACCATGCATACCAGGATACGGGAGTGAGAGGACCATGCATACCAGGATAGGGGGGTGAGGGGACCATGCATCCCAGGATAGGAGGGTGAGGGAACCATGCATACCAGGATGAGGAATAGGGTGCCATGCTTACCAGGATACGGATGAGGGGCACCATGCACACCAGGATAGGAGGGGGCAGCACATACCAGGATGGGAGACCATATATCAATAAAAATGCTCGCCACCCAGGTGTAGAACGGGTTCATAGCTAGTATATATATATCTGTAGGTAGATAGATAGATATATCTATAGATAGATAGATACATAGATACATCTATGATAGATAGATATAATCTATAGATAAATCTATCTATCTATCCATACATATAGCGACAGACAGATAGATAGATAGATAGATAGATAGATAATACCAAGGCCGATGTTTCGTAATGAACATAATAAAATGGCACATAAAGAGTTAAATAAAGACATGCACACAAAATCTGCATGCAATATCTGTTCAATTAAAAAAAAAGAAAAAAATGGTGTGGGCTCCCTTGCAATTTTCCAGTCCAGTGAAGGAAAGCCGATGACTGGGAGCATATGTTTATAGCCTGGAAAGGGGTTAATACCCATAGATCTTCCCAGGCTATGAATATCTGTCCGCATCTGTCTGCATAGCCTTTATTGGCTATTAAAATAAGGGGTCCCCCCAAAAAAATAACTTGGAGTCCCCCTATAATTAATAGCCAGAAAACCTATGCAGACAGCTGTAGGCTGATAGTCATAGCCTAGAAAGGGGCCATGGATATTGCCGCCCCTGGCTACAAACACCAGCTCTCAGCCGCCCCAGAAATGGCCCATCACTAAGATGGGCCAATTTCGGCACTCAGCCTCTCTCTTCCCACTGCCCTGTAATGGTGGAATATGGGGTAATAAGGGGTTAATGTCACCTTTGTATTGTAAGTTGACATCAAGCCCAGCTTAGTAATGGAGAGGCATCAATAAGATGCCTATCCATTACTAATCCTTTAGTTATTAATGGGTTAAAAAAGACACAGCAAGAATAAAGTATTTTAATGAAATAAAACAGCACACAGATTTCTTTTATTATACTCCTAATTCCCCGAAGCCCTCGATCACCTGCAAAAAAAATTAATAAACCAACAATATACTCCATGTTCTGACATAATCCATTTAATAACGAGTGTCCCACGACGATCTCCCCTATAGAGAAGTCACATCAGCAGATGTGACTGCTCTACAGGGACTCTGATGACACATTGACCGGAGATAATACTCCCACAGTGTATCATCGGAGTTCATGATCTCACTTTACAGCACCACTGCTGTGTGAGAATTTTCTCACTCAGCTGTGCTGCAAATGCTCCGCTGCTAGACTCTGTCCTATCATGCTCTCTTGAACATTTCCATGCTAGTCCCAAGGCTCTGCCTTGGTCTGGCTCTGGGCTTCGGCCTACGCTCCGTTGCTAGCTCTGTTCTTGCTCTGATCTGACTCTGTGTCTCTGCCTAAGTTTCCGCTCCGTGTTCCGTACCTGCCTAGCTCTGCCTTGTTTTTTGTCTTGCTTTGCTTTGTTGCTTTGTGTGCCCTTTGCATGCGCCTGGCCTTCCTAGCCTCCTGCTTGTGCCTCAGCCGCGCCCGCCCTAGCCGTGCCCACCTGCTTGTGCCTCAGCCGTGCTCGTTGGTCAGTGACAACTGTGTCGTCTGCTATGCCTCAGCTGGGTTCACTGGAGTCTTGCCCGCCTGTTTGTGCTGCTGACCGATCAGCTAACCAGTGCCCCAGCCATGCTCTCTGAGCTTCCTTGCACTTCACGCTGTTTCTGCACTGTGCTCTACGTGCTCTCTATAGCACGCGCAGGTCCTCGCCTGCCCTTGGCATACCTCCCCGTGCTTCTATAAAAGTATGCGCAGGTTTTGTCATATACCCTGTCATGCCCTCTAGCCCGCACAGGTCCTAGTCTGTACCTTGTCCTGAACCCTGACCCTGGCGTGTTCCTTTGCACGCACAGGACTCTGCTCTGAACCTGTCCCTGGCGAGTCCCTCTACACGCGCAGGCCTCCGTCCTTGTACCTGTCCCTGGCGTGCCCTCTGCACGCGCAGGCCTCCGTTCTTGAACCCTGACCCTGGCATGTTCCTTTGCACGTGCAGGACTCTGCTCTGAACCTGTCCCTGGCATGCCCCTCGGCATGCACAGGCCTCCGTCCCGGAACCTGACCCTGGCGTGTTCCTTTGCACGTGCAGAACTCTGTTCTGTACCTTTCTTTGGCGTGTCCCTCTACACACGCAGGCCTCCATCCTTGAACCTGTCCCTGGCGTGCCCTTTGCACGCGCAGGCCTCTGTCCTTGAATGAACCTTGGTGTGTCTCCAAGCACGTACCCTGCCTTGAACCCTGGCGTGGCTCCAAGCACGCACCCTGCCTTGAACCCTGGTTTGCCTGCCGGATTCCCGAAACCTCCCGACCGCTGCCAGAGGTCCGGAACCAGATGACTGCGGCCTGATGTCCGGAGCTGATTTCTGCAGCCTGATGCCTGGATTCTGTCGGTCGTTGCCAGTAGTCCATAGTCCGATGCCATCGCACCCTGTCTTGGATCCTAGCGTGTCTCCTTGCACACACCCTGCCTTGGACTCTGGCATATCTTTCAGCACGCACATTGTCTTGGACTCTGGAGTGTCCTAGCACGCATCCCTCCTAGGAACTCTTGTGTGATCCCTAACACGGACCCTGGCCTGGACTCAGGTAATTTTTTCTGCACGTCTGAACTTTTGGCGTGTCCTTGCACGCACCTTGCCGTGTTTCACCGTTGGTGCCTTGCATCTGATTCTCTGTTTTTGCCTTGTATCTGATTAAAGTGTGTAACCACGTTTGCTGAAGAAACCCTGTGACCTTGCTTATGTTTCATATCCTGTTCGTCCTGTTGCTAGACACTCAATAGTTTCTCCCTGAGCCGGCCGTCTGGTCCAGCTGCCGTGGTGGCTCACCCCCTTGGTCTTGCCCCTGACACTCCCTGTACAGGGGGTGGATTCTCACTAGGTTCACTCACCCTAGGTGGGTGCCACGGCCCAGAGGGTCCACTCTAGAAGAAGAAAAATGACTCAGCGTAAGCTGACGCTCGTCACACATACATGTTGTTTAATAATTTGTTCAAAGATCTTTCCTGGTATAGAAGTCAGACTCACCAGCCTATAATTCCCTGGGTCCACCTTTTTGCCCTTTTTGAAGCTAGGAATAACATTTGCTCTTCTCCAGTCTTCTGGGACTGTTCTCCAAGAATTTTCAAAGGTTATGGAGAGTGGTTCAAAAATTTCTTCTGCTATCTCCTTCAGTACTCTGGGCTGTAATTCATCTGGACCTTGAAACCTGAATTCATTTAGGTTAGCTATGTGTTTCCTCACTATCTTTCTGTTTATAGATATCCTGGATTATTCTATTCCCTTAATAGGACAGTGAAGATCAGTTGATGTTACATTTCCTTTCGGAGAGAAAACAGATGCAAAATAGGAATTTAAAAGTTCAGCCTTCTCAACATGCTGTCTTATCATTTCATCATTTTCATCCTGTAAAAATCCTATAGCATCTTTGACTTTTCTTTTACTTTTGACATAACCCCCAAATCCTTTTTTATTGCTTTTGATGTCTCTTGCAAGCCTTAAGTCATTGTCAGCTTTGATTGATTTGATTGATAATCTGATTTGTACCTTGCAGGTTCTGCAGACAGCATTATATTCTTCTTTAGATATACCTCCCTCTTTCCATTTGATAAACATTTCTTTCTTCCTTTTTAGCATGCATTTAAGTTCTGTGATCATCCATCCTGGTTTCTTTAAATGCTTCCTATTTTTCCCTCTTTTTGGAATTGTTAACGATTGTGCTTTGAGAATCTCATTTTTCAAGATTTCCCATCCTTCCTGGACATTTTTGTCCTTAAAGATATTGAACCATTGGATCCCTCCAATTCTCTTTCTGGATCTCTTAATATCTGCCTTTCTGAAATCTAACCTTGATGTCTGAGTCTTCTCTAGTTATCCAAAATTCTAAAATAGCATACAAAGGTGACATCAACCCGTCCAACCATTACCCCACTTGCCACTGCTACAGGGCAGTTGGGAAGAGCAAGGATAAGCACCAGATTTGACGCATCTTACATATGCGCCTTTTCTGGGGCATCTGAGAGCTGATGTTTTTAGTCTAGGAGAGGGAAAATATCCATGGTCCCTTCCTATGCTATTAATATCAGCACCTAGATCTCTGCCTAGTCTTTGCTAGTTAGATTTTATGGGGGGACCCTGTGTCAATTTTTTTCTGGGGTTCCCCTGTAAGTTAGCCAGTAAAGGCTAAGAAAAAAGGAAAAGGTCCAGCTTATACAAAGGGCTGATTATTGAAAATTCAGAGTAAAATCGGCATCCCGCAGGCAATAAGCGGTAACGCAACTACGCGTTTCGAACACTACATGTGTTCTTTGTCAGAGCTGCACAACAACACTTGCACAAACAATTTATACATTCCCAATGAAGGTGCCACTCCCCCCCACAGATCACATGACTAAAACCGCACATATAGTGCATATAAATGTACAATTAATTAAAAAACATTTCAGGTTATATACAAAAAACAGAAACCGAAAACATGCTTTCAGAGCAAAGACTCAATAATGGAATAATAATTCTCTTCGAAGATTAAGTCCACATGGATGACAGGTGTTTAAATTAAACATCCAGAAAGCCTCACGATCGTGTAGGAACTTCCGAGTATCACCTCCTCTTGCTGAAGGAACAATTTTTTCTATTGCAAAGACTTGGAAGGATGCAGTATTGCGTTCATGACATTATACAAAATATTTAGAAGCCTGTGACATTGTGCGAGAAGATTCAGAAATATATACATATATCATTTAAATGCTCTGAAATGCATTTTTTCAAGTTGCACATAGTACATCCAACATACATTTTGTTACATATAGAACAATTAATTATGTATACCACATACTGACTATTGCAATTCAAGAATTGTTTTATATTGAATTGTTCAGAAAAATCAGAGTTAGAAAAATTCTTAGTGGTTGTAACAAATTTGCATATTCTGCATCGGCTTTCACCACATTTGTAAAAACCCCTGCAGCTGAGCCATGTAGAGCTATCATTTTTTCTCCTATTATTTGGCACTGGTAAAATACTGCCCAATGTTCTGGCCCTTTTTGCTATCACAGCACATCCTGGTTCTAGAATGTTAGACAATATTGTGTCTTCCTCCAAAAGAGGTAAATATTTAAGCACAATTTTTTTGATGTTATAAAATTGTAGACTGTATTGTAAAGACAATATCCGTTTAATTTGCCACTTTTTCCTATTAGATGTTTCACTCTCTAAGAGATCAGAATGATTTTTCTTTTCCACTATATTTTTTGCTCTATGTAACATCCAATTTGGATAACCACGATTGCGGAGTTTTTTTTCACTCTCTTCTAATTCTCCCCTTAATTTTACTTCATCATTACAATTATGTTTATACGGGTAAATTCCCCTGCAGGGATCGATCTGTGCATGGGATGACAGCTATGCGCATGTAGTATGCTATTGCCCGATATTGGTTTAGAGAAAGCGGAAGTCATTATTACATTACCTTTGCCCTCCAAAAAAAGATCTAAAAAGTAAATAGAAGAAACATTAGTACTGGATGTAAAAGAAAGTCCAAATCTATTATTGTTAATACAGTCATGGCCAAAAGTATTGACACCCCTGCAATTCTGTCAGATAATACTCAGTTTCTTCCTGAAAATGATTGCAAACACAAATTCTTTGGTATTATTATCTTCATTTAATTTGTCTTAAATGAAAAAAACACAAAAAGAATTGTCCTAAAGCTAAATTGGATATAATTCCACACCAAACATAACAAAGAGGGTGGACAAAAGTATTGGCACTGTTCGAAAAATCATGTGATGCTTCTCTAATTTGTGTAATTAACAGCACCTATAACTTACCTGTGGCACCTAACAGGTGTTGGCAATAACTAAATCACACTTGCAGCCAGTTGACATGGATTAAAGTTGACTCAACCTCTGTCCTGTGTCCTTGTGTGTACCACATTGAGCATGGAGAAAAGAAAGAAGACCAAAGAACTGTCTGAGGACTTGAGAAACCAAATTGTGAGGAAGCATGAGCAATCTCAAGGCTACAAGTCCATCTCCAAAGACCTGAATGCTCCTGTGTCTACCGTGCGCAGTGTCATCAAAAAGTTTAAAGCCCAAGGCACTGTGGCTAACCTCCCTAGATGTGGACGGAAAAGAAAAATTGACAAGAGATTTCAACGCAAGATTGTGCGGATGTTGGATAAAGAACCTCCACTAACATCCAAACAAGTTCAAGCTGCCCTGCAGTCCGAGGGTACAACGGTGTCAACCCGTACTATCCGTCGGCATCTGAATGAAAAGGGACTGTATGGTAGGAGACCCAGGAAGACTCCACTTCTTACCCCGAGACATAAAAAAGCCAGGCTGGAGTTTGCCAAAACTTACCTGAAAAAGCCTAAAACATTTTGGAAGAATGTTCTTTGGTCAGATGAGACAAAAGTAGAGCTTTTAGGGCAAAGGCATCAACATAGAGTTTACAGGAGAAAAAAAGAGGCATTCAAAGAAAAGAACACGGCCCCTATAGTCAAACATGGCGGAGGTTCCCTGATGTTTTGGGGTTGCTTTGCTGCCTCTGGCACTGGACTGCTTGACCGTGTGCATGGCATTATGAAGTCAGAAGACTACCAACAAATTTTGCAGCATAATTTAGGGCCCAGTGTGAGAAAGCTGGGTCTACCTCAGAGGTCATGGGTCTTCCAGCAGGACAATAACCCAAAACACACTTCAAAAAGCACTAGAAAATGGTTTGAGAGAAAGCACTGGAGACTTCTAAGGTGGCCAGCAATGAGTCCAGACCTGAATCCCATAGAACACCTGTGGAGAGATCTAAAAATGGCAGTTTGGAGAAGGCACCCTTCAAATATCAGGGACCTGGAGTAGTTTGCCAAAGAAGAATGGTCTAAAATTCCAGCAGAGCATTGTAAGAAACTCATTGATGGTTACCGGAAGCGGTTGGTCGCAGTTATTTTGGCTAAAGGTTGTGCAACCAGGCTGAGGGTACCAATACTTTTGTCCGGTCCATTTTTGGAGTTTGAAATGATCAATGTTTTGCTTTTTGCTTCATTCTCTTTTGCGTTTTTTCATTTAAGACAAATTAAATGAAGATAATAATACCAAAGAATTTGTGTTTGCAATCATTTTCAGGAAGAAACTGAATATTATCTGACAGAATTGCAGGGGTGTCAATACTTTTGGCCATGACAGTATATTCAACAAAGTCAGGAACAGTAGCAATATCCCCCCTCCAAATAAACAGAAGATCATCAATGAATCTTCTGTACCATTGCATACTGGCAATAAATGGATTAGACTAGTAAAGGCTAAGCAAACAGCTGTGAGCTGATATTAATAGCCTGGGAAAATGTATGGCTATTGGTTCCTTCCTAGAATATTGACATTAGTTCTTAACCTGATCTCCAGTACCGTTTTGACATTAGCGCGAGCATCATGGGAAAATTTCTAATGGCGCTAATGCTATCGTCAGATAGGTGAAGTAAGTTCATTGGCTAGGAACTCCCAAGACCTTTCTTATGGCACCACGAGCATGAGAATTTTCTCACGCTCTTGGTGATGTCAGACAGGTCCTACCAGCTCACCGCAAGACATGGGGAAGCGGTGGCAGGTGCTGCTCAGTGTCTCTGCTGGATGACAGGCTGTATAGTTGCATCATGCAACCATGCAGCCTGCCATCTAGATTTAGCATAGCTAAACCCATCGTGGGACAAATGGATTATTATCTTCTCACCGGAAAGGTGAGGAATATTGTTGTTTTTTATTTTAATTCTCTTGCAGTCCTCTCTTGGTGGACCCGTAAAAGCACCAGCTAAGCGTGAAATGGCCGCAGTCAGACAGGTTTCACTGTTCATGAAACAACTCCCTTGACACCTGCACCTGAGCAAATATCAATGTAACCAATTTTATGGATTAAAACCACATCTTGAAAGAAGGATTGGGTGAGTGCTACTTTTCTTGTTACCTTTTTTGATATAATACATGTTCTTTATGCATGCACCACCCAGAAGACTATTTCTGAGGATTTGGGTTGAAATAGCCACAGAAAGAGGTGACTTGGTGCCTGGAATAACCCTTCTTTTTTTTAAAGATTTTTAAAATTGCTTGCTTTACATTACTATTATAAAAAATTAAAATGACAGTTACACTTTAAGTGTTTTTGTCAGTTTCTGAATTGAATCTAAAAGGATAGTCTACAATGCCTGTGTATACTGTATAGTTCATGTCACGCGGCGGCTGCCGCGGACTTCCTCTCTTACCTCCCTCCGGCCCCGGCTCACCCGCTCTCCGGGGGTCACCTCTCTGCCGCACCGGCCGCTGCGGGTCTCGGCGCGGTCTCTCCCGGCCTCCCGTCCACGGCCCACGATCGCCTCTGTCCAGCCCCCTGGTGCGCGCTCCCGCTCCTCCTCCTCGGCGGGTGCGTCTCCTCGCTATGGCCGGGCGCGCGCTCTCCCCCACCTGAGGACGCGTGTCTCCTCCTCCAGCTGGAGGTCATGACCTGGAAGGCCTTCGCTCTCCCTATATCAGGCCGCCTCCTTCTGGAGGCGATGCCTGACTATCATTAGTACTTGCTAGTGACTCTGGCCGCTCTCCTAGCGCTCCCCTGCCTTTTCCCGTGCATTTACCTAGTTCCTCTTGTGCTTCCCCTCCTAGGTTCTGTGGCTTCGGTTCTCGTCTGTGTCCCTCCTGTGTCTTCAAGCCTTGCCATCCCTCCTGTCTCGCCAAGACGTGCCGTCTCTCCTGTGTCTCCGAGCCGTGTCGTCTGTCCAGTGCCTGCTCTTTGGATCTACCTGTCTGTCCGCTCTGACTTTCCCGGGTACCGGCTACCGTGGTGATAGTTCCCCGTGGGCCTGCCCCATACACTCCCTGTATAGGGGGTGGTCCACCTGGTCAGCTCGCCCTCGGGAGGTTCGTTGCCACGGTCTAGTGGGTCCACCCCAGGAGTACCTTACAGTATAGTCAGGCCATGGATCCCGCTGGTACCTCGACCCCGACCCAAAAGGAACTTTTGTTCCTTCGTGAGAACCAGGCGAGGATCATGTCGTTCCTCAAATCGATGGAGTCCCGACTTTCCTCTTTGCAGACCTCCGATCCGGGAATTGCCTCCCAGATCTCCGGCCTGCAGCAGGAACTGGCCCAGCAGCGTGACACCCAGGCCCATATTTTGAACTACATTGCCTCTGTAGATAACCGCTTACTAGCCCTACAGGCGGCAGCCGCAGTTCCGGCACCTGTGGCAGTTCCACACTCCTCTCCCCGGTTGGCCAAACCCCCACGTTATAGCGGAGATCCCAAACTCTGTCGGGGGTTCATCAACCAGTGCCAGTTGCATTTCGAGTTGGCTCCCCTACAGTATCCCTCCGACCGGGCCAAAGTGGCCTTTATGATTTCCCACTTTGAGGGTGAGGCACTGGCCTGGGTGAATCCCTTGTGGGAACGCGATGACCCGATAGTCTCCCAGCTCGCGACTTTCTTGGAGACCTTTCGTAAGGTCTTCGATGAGCCCGGTCGCCTGGTCTCTGCTACCGAGTCTTTGTTCTGCCTTCGCCAGGGTACCCTCTCGGTAGGACAGTACGCCATCCAGTTCCGTACGTTATCCTCGGAGCTGGGGTGGAACAATGAGGCCCTGGTTGGGGCTTTTTGGCGAGGCTTATCATCCCGAATCAAGGACGAGCTGGCAGGCCGGGATACACCCTCGACTTTGGAGGACCTCATCTCGCTGGCAACACGAGTTGATCTGCGTTTCCGGGAGCGTTCCCGCGAGATCGCCAGGGAGAGAAGGCCCAATCGTTTTTCTCCTCCTACACACAGCCCACCACGCTCACGGTCCTCCGCCGCAGCCGCAGCTCCCGAACCCATGCAAGTGGACCGACTAAGGCCCGCGGAGCTTCGCCGCCAGGACAGACTCGCTCATGGCCTTTGTCTCTATTGTGGCAGCGCCTCCCATCTCCTGCGTTCCTGTCCTGTGAGGCCGGGAAACTCCTCCGCCTAGGACAGGTAAGAGAGGCCTCCCTAGGTGTCACTGACACCTCTCTACCCTTGACCCTTTCTGTTGTGTTTTTCCTGGGCTCCAAACGTTTTTCGGAGTTAGCCTATATTGATTCGGGGGCTGCGGGAAACTTCATCCAACTCGAGGCGGTGAAGAGATTAGGGATACCTGTCAGGTCCTTGGAGGTTCCTCGGCAGTTAGCCTCTGTCGACGGTGCTCCCTTGCGCGAAGCCGTTACTCTGGTCACTGAAGAGCTGGAGTTACAGATCGGGGTCTTGCACCGTGAAAAGATAACCTTCTTCATGCTGCCGTCTTTGTCCCACACCGTGCTTCTGGGTCTTCCGTGGTTGCGGATGCATGAACCTGTTCTGGATTGGCGGTCCGGAGACATCCTTCGCTGGGGCCGTTTCTGCCAAACCAGATGTCTCCGCCCAGTACGACCCCTCAAATGCTCGTCTCCTGTCTCGGGCCCTGCGGAGTTGCCTTCGGCTTACTGGGCCTTCGCGGACGTCTTCGATAAAAAGGAAGCGGAGGTCCTTCCTCCGCACCGGCAATATGATTGTCCCATCGAGCTTGTTCCTGGCTCGACTCCGCCCCGAGGGCGGATCTATCCGTTGAGTCCACTCGAGTCCCAGGCCATGACCGAATATGTACAGGAGAATTTGGCTAGGGGCTTCATCCGAAAGTCTTCTTCCCCTGCTGGAGCTGGCTTCTTTTTTGTCAAGAAAAAAGACGGGTCCCTGCGCCCCTGTATTGACTATCGTGGTCTCAACGAGATTACCGTTAAGAATAGATATCCGCTACCTCTCATCCCCGAGTTGTTCGACCGGCTACGTGGGGCACGAATCTTTTCTAAATTGGATCTCCGTGGAGCCTATAATCTCATCCGTATTCGCTCTGGAGATGAGTGGAAGACCGCCTTCAACACCAGAGATGGACACTATGAGTATCTCGTCATGCCCTTTGGGTTATGCAACGCTCCCGCAGTCTTTCAGGAATTTGTGAACGACGTCTTCCGAGACCTTCTGTATTCCTGCGTGGTTGTGTACCTCGACGATATCCTGGTCTTTTCTCCTGATCTGTCCACTCATAGAAGAGATGTCCGGCGCGTGCTGTTCCGTTTGAGGGAGAATCGTCTGTACGCCAAGTTGGAGAAGTGTGCCTTTGAGCAGTCCTCTCTTCCATTTCTGGGCTATATCATCTCCGACTCTGGTCTGCGTATGGATCCTGAGAAGGTTTCGGCCGTGCTTAACTGGCCACGTCCTCAAGGGGTGAAAGCCATTCAGCGTTTTCTCGGCTTCGCAAACTACTACCGGCAGTTCATCTCCCATTTCTCCTCTTTGACTGGCGCTATCTCATCTTTGATCCGTAAGGGAGCCAACCCACACGTCTGGACCCCTGAAGCAGAAGAAGCCTTTCTATCTCTGAAACGTGCCTTTGCCACGGCCCCCGTACTCCATCGCCCTGAGGTCAACAAACCATTCGTCCTTGAGGTAGATGCATCCGCAACGGGAGCCGGAGCTGTTTTGTCTCAGAGGTCCTCCTCCGGCAGGCTCGTTACGTGCGGTTTCTTTTCAAAATCTTTCTCCACCCCAGAGCGGAATTATTCCATCGGAGACCGAGAACTGCTTGCCATCAAGTTAGCCCTAGAAGAGTGGAGGTACTTGTTGGAGGGCGCCGCACATCCCTTCACAATCTACACAGACCATAAGAATCTGGCGTACCTGCGGTCTGCACAAAGACTCAACCCTCGGCAGGCCAGGTGGTCTCTGTTCTTTGGCCGATTCGATTTTGACCTGCATTTTCGTCCAGGCAACAAGAACCTCAAAGCCGACGCCTTGTCCAGGTCCTCTCTTTCCACGGATGTCGAGGAGGAACCTGCACATATTTTGGATCCATCCAGGTTCATCACCGTGGCACCGCTTTCTCTCCTCGCTACCCCACCTGGTAAGACTTTTGTTTCTGAGAGGGACCGAAGACGAATCCTCCACTGGGGCCATGCTTCTAAACTGGCGGGTCATCTCGGCCATAAAAAGACACTTCTTCTGGTGTCCCGCTATTACTGGTGGCCGACCCTTTCCCAAGATGTCCGGGATTTCGTCGCCTCCTGTCTCTCGTGTGCCAAAATCAAGGTGCCTCGGCAGCTGCCTTCTGGTCTTCTACATCCACTTCCAGTACCCTCGTCGCCTTGGCAACACATTGCCATGGACTTTATTACGGACCTACCCTCCTCTGCCAAGTGTACTGTCGTCTTAGTGGTAGTAGATAGATTCTCTAAAATGGCCCACTTCATCCCTTTGCCTGGCTTGCCATCGGCTTCCGCCTTGGCGAAGATTTTCGTCCAGCACATCTTTCGTCTCCATGGACTGCCCCAACATATTGTCTCGGACAGAGGAGTCCAATTCACCTGTCGCTTCTGGAGAGCTCTATGCAAATCGATGGATGTCACCCTTGACTTCTCCTCATCTTATCATCCACAGTCCAACGGTCAGGCAGAACGGACGAATCAGAGTTTGGTGAACTACCTCCGGCACTTTTCTAATATCCACCAGAACGACTGGTCTGAATTACTCCCGTGGGCTGAGTTTTCCTATAATAACCACATCAGTGAATCTTCTGGCAAATCCCCGTTTTTTGTCGTCTACGGTCTACATCCTGGTGTACCTCTACCAGTTCCCCCCGCCTCGGGTGTACCGGCGGCTGATCTTCTGTCCGGCGAATTCTCCAGGATCTGGCAGGAGACCAAGACCGCTCTCGAGTTGGTGCGTAACAGGGTAAAAGGATTCGCAGACAAGAGGCGCCTGGATGTCCCACCATATCACCCAGGTGATAAAGTTTGGCTAGCCTCCAAGTTTATTTGCCTCAAAGTCCCGTCCCACAAACTGGGCCCCCGCTATATTGGACCTTTTGAGGTCTTGTCCCGTATTAATGATGTCTCCTATAAATTGCGTCTTCCCGCCTCTCTCCGCATCCCTAATGCTTTCCATGTGTCTTTGCTTAAGCCAGTTATTTTCAATCGTTTCCTTTCTGAAGCTCCTCACTCACCTCCGCCTGCCGCCGCAGACGATGTATTTGAGGTGAGAGATATTTTGGCCATGAGAAAGCAAAAAGGAAAAACTTTTTTTTGGTTGATTGGAAGGGCTTTGGTCCTGAGGAGAGATCCTGGGAGCCCCAGGAGAATATCCAAGCTCCTCGAATCCTGGCTAAATTTTTGTCCGGTCTGCGGGGGAGGGCGCGTAAGGGGGGGGGTACTGTCACGCGGCGGCTGCCGCGGACTTCCTCTCTTACCTCCCTCCGGCCCCGGCTCACCTGCTCTCTGGGGGTCACCTCTCTGCCGCACCGGCCGCTGCGGGTCTCGGCGCGGTCTCTCCCGGCCTCCTGTCCACGGCCCACGATCGCCTCTGTCCAGCCCCCTGGTGCGCGCTCCCGCTCCTCCTCCTCGGCGGGTGCGTCTCCTCGCTATGGCCGGGCGCGTGCTCTCCCCCACCTGAGGACGCGCGTCTCCTCCTCCAGCTGGAGGTCATGACCTGGAAGGCCTTCGCTCTCCCTATATCAGGCCGCCTCCTTCTGGAGGCGATGCCTGACTATCATTAGTACTTGCTAGTGACTCTGGCCGCTCTCCTAGCGCTCCCCTGCCTTTTCCCGTGCATTTACCTAGTTCCTCTTGTGCTTCCCCTCCTAGGTTCTGTGGCTTCGGTTCTCGTCTGTGTCCCTCCTGTGTCTTCAAGCCTTGCCATCCCTCCTGTCTCGCCAAGACGTGCCGTCTCTCCTGTGTCTCCGAGCCGTGTCGTCTGTCCAGTGCCTGCTCTTTGGATCTACCTGTCTGTCCGCTCTGACTTTCCCGGGTACCGGCTACCGTGGTGATAGTTCCCCGTGGGCCTGCCCCATACACTCCCAGTATAGGGGGTGATCCACCTGGTCAGCTCGCCCTCGGGAGGTTCGTTGCCACGGTCTAGTGGGTCCACCCCAGGAGTACCTTACAGTTCATTATCATTTATGAAACACAACAGCGAAGAATAAACATGAAAAGCAACATGTTATAAAGAGAACTCTTGTGTATCATATTTATTTCATTAGTGTAACTGCTGTAACATGACACAAAAAGAAATCCAAGTTAAATTAGTCATTACTAATGCTACAACAGAAGCAGTCAGTAATGAGCAGATTTGACAGGGTTATGAACATGCTAAATCTAACTCTTAGTACTGAGAAAATGTTAGATACAGTTACATTTTACTACAGGAATGAAGCTCATATTCACTTAGTCATCAGTGGTGTATGTAGGAAAAAATATACAAACTGTGCAGTTTGTTACATTTTATTTGTCAGTTTATAAAAATGGTCAATTTTGTAGATGTAAAAATATAAACATGCTGCACCAAGGTACCATTATCTAAATTGAGACTTTTGCTGCTTTCTGCAGTATAAAACATACGTTTTGCAACTCTGACTTTATTTCTTTACTTATCTTTTTGGAAGGAAATATATTTCCTTAGATGCAGCAACCTATATTATGAGCGTTTCTACTGCTTGTATCTTTGCTGACCTTATGATTTTGGAATTATTTTTGTATTAATAGTTTTACAGGAAAATATCCAGAGGAAAAAAAATTTGACAGAATGCCATGAAATCAATAATTTCTCCCATTTTTATCCTGTTGTGTCTCAAAATGAGAGAGAGAGAATTTTTCCAGATGCCAGAACTGAATTTAGGGTTAAATTTCCGACACAGGCATTTCTCCCGGGCATGTGCAATAGAAAATGCGGATCCTGCTGGGGAAAAAACGTTTCATTGTCCGTCCTGTCCACTCAACGGACAGCAAAATCTTGACGGATCCGTAAAAAAACAGATCAAACGGATGACCATCCGTCAAGATCCGCCGTTAATACAAGTCAATGGGGAAAAAAATGGATCCGCCAAGAAAAATGGCGGATCCGTTTTTTTTTGCAAAACGGTAGATTTTGACTGATGGGGGAAAAACGGATGTGTGAAACAGGCCTTAGACGTAGATCAACCTCACCTACCCACAAAGCTGGCTATGTGACAACTCACTTCTGAAGGAGGCTACAAAAACACTATTTCAGGGGCTGCATAGACATAGAGGGCCTTATTCCTCAAAGCTTTCATGCCATAATTCTGGTGTAAAAAGTCTTGAAAAGTTGAAAAATTAGGTGCACCTCTGAGTCATGCTTAAATTTTGAGACTTTTAGCATCTGTACTCCAGTTTTTCAACATTTTTGCAGAGCTGGAGCAAGATGGGAGCATGGCAGGCGATGCCACAGTCTATCTAATTCTTGACGAGCTGTGGTGTTCCCTACGCCTGAAATTTCATACTAGTACCTTACTAGAGTGCGATATCTAGCGTAGTGCAGAGGCACATGTCAATCTTCAGACGCTCCAGATTCATGATGAGGCATGCAGCTCTTTATGAACCAGTAGCGTCTTACTCCACCACAGCCCCTCTCTAAGACTGATATGAGCAAGGATAGTCTTGCTGAATCAAGCCCACAGTGCTGAATGATAAAATATTGCAGATTGTGATCTGTTGTTTTCTGCCATTGGCACCAATGGAAGTAATATTTATGTATATTTGCAGCATTTCAAATTGCATATCAAAAGCCGAATTCTAAGGTTTGGTTTCTGATTTTTGCCACAGACTTTGCTGTAAATACATTCACTAAATGGCTGATTTTGCCACAGGATCATACTGTCGCAGGGCAAATCTAGTATTACATGTGAGGTTATGCGTTTTCATTTGACATAAAATTTCTATGAAAAACAAAAATAATTTAATATAAAGTCAGCAAGACTTGTTGTAGAGAAAATGTGTCTTCTTTGCAAAATGAATCATTGTGAAGCCTCTTTAGCACCTGGGTCCTTGATCTAAGCTTTCCTGACAGCTGAGACACTGATCAATACCTGCTAGGTGAACCAGCAAGCACCCATTTATTATACTGAAAATTGTATTTTTTTAGAGAAAAACAAAAAGTGCAGACATACAGACAGATAACCAGAGCAGAGAAAAATCTTACCATTATAGGCTACATTTACATATACATTTTACCAACATGTTTTTGGCCTGAAAAAATGTGTGGTTGCCTAGTACTTGGTACATTGTTAAATTTGATTTGCATTAATGCTTACACTTTTATTATTTTTTTTGGTGCATTTTTAAAATTACAAGTCACGTGATTCATGGATTATATGATTAAAAGATTGTTCTTAGATCAAAACTGCAACTACAAGGCTATTGTTAATGTTTTCCAATTAAAATGGCACAAATCTTCAAATTCAATCACTTTTTAGTAGTGTTGAGCGATACCGTTCGATACCCAAAAATATCGTATCGGATGGTATCGCCCGATACGAAAAAAATATCGGGTATCGCCGATTCCGATACCGGAAGTCCCATTCAAGTCAATGGGACTTCCGGTATCGGAATTTAAAAAAGCCCTTTATTTCCTTGTTGGCTAATTCTACATAATTGAAAACAAATAAGAATCATGTAGAATGTATTGTGGGAGGTGGAGGAGACATTAAAGGCATAGTGGTTTATTCAAATCACATGGCATAGCATTAATTCCAATTTTTTTTTCAAGACGTTCGGAGTTAAAAAGATATTGACTATGTTAACTAAAAGTATTTTGTCAGATATGTATGTTTCACAACTTCCATGCTCTTCACCTTATTTTGTACTTCTCCCACACTTTCTCCTTCATGATCCGCAGCAGTAGCATTTTTTTCATCAAATTTTTCTTCACCTTATTCATCTTCTTCTTCTTCATCTTCTTCCCATTAATTTTTTTTTTCCATTCTTCATATTCTTCTTATTCAGCTTTTTTTAATTTTCATATGCTATTTCTTCATCTTCTTCCTATTCTTCTTTGTCTTCATTTTCTTATGGTGACAGGCATTCCTGTAGTACTTATCTATAAAAGTTATAAGATTACACCTTACGTTCTGCCTGTCACTAAAGATTTACAACAGGATTTGTCCGCGTTCAGTTTGGCCTGCAGCAGCAGGCATTTTCCAGGGGCACCACGAGGAGGAACGGACTCACCCCCATTTACTGCTTAGTCTTCTTCTGCTTATAATTTTGATTTCTTCTATGCTGATTTTTAGTCTTATGCTTAATGTTCTTCTGCTTTCTGTTCTTCTGCTTTTGCTTCTTCTGCTTCTTGTTCCTCTGTCTTTTGTTCTGTATCTTGGTGGTTGTCTTCATGTTCTTTGTCCTCTTGGTCTTATTATTTAGGGTCATATTTCTGGTCTTGTTTGGTGTGGTCTTCAGGGTCGTCATCAGGGTCGTCGTCATGGAGATCAATAAGGATTACCAAAGACAATTTCAAAAAGCTTGATCTTGGAAATGTAGCAGAAGGTACAAGAAGGCTGAGAAACTGGCGAGAACCAGCAGACAGTGCTGGCACCCGGATGGGTAGCAGAATGAACAAGAGCCAATGGCACTACCGAGGACCAACTGACGGTGCTGGACGACGGTTACTAAGCAGAAGGTACCTGTGCTAAAAAGCACTACCAAGGACTAGCTGACGGTGCTGGACCTCGGATACCGAGATGGAGGCACCTAGGCCAAAGGCTGTGGCGAGAACCGGCAGACAGTGCTGGCACCCGGATGGGTAGCAGAAGGAACAAGAGCCAATGGCACTACCGAGGACCAACTGACGGTGCTGGACCACGGTTACTAAGCAGAAGGTACCTGTGCTAAAAAGCACTACCAAGGACCAGCTGACGGTGCTGGACCTCGGATACCAAGATGGAGGCACCTAGGCCAAAGGCTCTGGCGAGAACCAGCAGACAGTGCTGGCACCCGGTTGGGTAGCAGAATGAACAAGAGCCAATGGCACTACCGAGGACCAACTGACGGTGCTGGACCATGGTTACTAAGCAGAAGGTACCTGTGCTAAAAAGCACTACCAAGGACCAGCTGACGGTGCTGGACCTCGGATACCGAGATGGAGGCACCTAGGCCAAAGGCTCTGGCGAGAACCAGCAGACAGTGCTGGAACCCGGATGGGTAGCAGAAGGAACAAGAGCCAATGGCACTACCGAGGACCAACTGATGGTGCTGGACCACGGTTACTAAGCAGAAGGTACCTGTGCTAAAAAGCACTACCAAGTACCAGCTGACGGTGCTGGACTTGGGATACCGAGATGGAGGCACCTAGGCCAAAGGCTCTGGCGAGAACCAGCAGACAGTGCTTGAACCCGGATGGGTAGCAGAAGGAACAAGAGCCAATGGCACTACCGAGGACCAACTGATGGTGCTGGACCACGGTTACTAAGCAGAAGGTACCTGTGCTAAAAAGCACTACCAAGGACCAGCTGACGGTGCTGGACTTCGGATACCGAGATGGAGGCACCTAGGCCAAAGGCTCTGGCGAGAACCAGCTGACAATGCCGGAACCCGGGTGGGTAGCAGAAGGTACCCATTCAAAGCAAAGTAGCCAGGCCGCAAGCCGGCCGCAGTTACCGAAACCCACAGTCCTACAGGGGGTCCATGTCCCATTGGCACTACGGATCCAGCCTTCAGTGCCAGTTCCCGCAGCCCACATAGGAGTCACCTAAACTGCAGGCACCGTAGAGTCGGCTAACCCGGCCGCAAGACGACAGGACAACGGATTGGTGGCATAGTGACCTTGACACTACCCGGAAACAGCAGGCGTGCTGAAAACAGGCTGGGCAACGGGGAGTACCCGTGCCAAAGACACTGCCGAGAACCAGCTGACGGTGCTGGAACCCAGATGGGTAGCAAAAGCTACAAGAGCCAATGGCACTACCGAGGAACAGCTGACGGTGCTGGACCACGGTTACTAGGCAGGAGGGACCTGTGCTAGAAACCACTACCAAGGACCAGCTGACGGTGCTGGACTTCGGATACCAAGATGGAGGCACCTAGGCCAAAGGCTCTGGTGAGAACCAGCAGACAGTGCTGGAACCCGGATGGGTAGCAGAAGGAACAAGAGCCAATGGCACTACCGAGGACCAACTGATGGTGCTGGACCACGGTTACTAAGCAGAAGGTACCTGTGCTAAAAAGCACTACCAAGGACCAGCTGACGGTGCTGGACTTCGGATACCGAGATGGAGGCACCTAGGCCAAAGGCTCTGGCGAGAACCAGCTGACAATGCCGGAACCCGGGTGGGTAGCAGAAGGTACCCATTCAAAGCAAAGTAGCCAGGCCGCAAGCCGGCCGCAGTTACCGAAACCCACAGTCCTACAGGGGGTCCATGTCCCATTGGCACTACGGATCCAGCCTTCAGTGCCAGTTCCCGCAGCCCACATAGGAGTCACCTAAACTGCAGGCACCGTAGAGTCGGCTAACCCGGCCGCAAGACGACAGGACAACGGATTGGTGGCATAGTGACCTTGACACTACCCGGAAAAAGCAGGCGTGCTGAAAACAGGCTGGGCAACAGGGAGTACCCGTGCCAAAGACACTGCCGAGAACCAGCTGACGGTGCTGGAACCCAGATGGGTAGCAAAAGCTACAAGAGCCAATGGCACTACCGAGGAACAGCTGACGGTGCTGGACCACGGTTACTAGGCAGGAAGTACCTGTGCTAGAAAGCACTACCAAGGACCAGCTGATGGTGCTGGACCTTCGGATACCAAGATGGAGGCACCTAGGCCAAAGACTCTGGCGAGAACCAGCTGACAATGCCGGAACCCGGGTGGGTAGCAGAAGGTACCCATTCAAAGCAAAGTAGCCAGGCCGCAAGCCGGCCGCAGTTACCGAAACCCACAGTCCTACAGGGGGTCCATGTCCCAATGGCACTACGGATCCAGCCTTTAGTGCCAGTTCCTGCAGCCCACATAGGAGTCACCTAAACTGCAGGCACCGTAGAGTCGGCTAACCCGGCCGCAAGACGACAGGACAACGGATTGGTGGCATAGTGACCTTGACACTACCCGGAAACAGCTGGCGTGCTGGAACCAGGCTGGGCAACAGGGAGTACCCGTGCCAAAGACACTGCCAAGCACCAACTGGCATTGTTGGAGCCCAGGGACAATCATGGTGCAGGCCGAGGCCTACTTTGTGGCAGTTTTAGATTGTTTGTAGGCTGCAACAGACTGTCAACGTGCTCCAATTAGACATCTGTCTCCACTCTTTTTCTAGGATTTCACATGACCACCAACACCGCCAGTTTATGCGTACAGCAGCCGTCTGCCCAATCCACACGTGTTCCTGGGTTACTGGGGTTCTGTAATGTCAGCAGATCCCCTGATGTGTGTCTGCCACTGTCTCCTGCTCTGTCTACATTCCCACCGCTTGCAGTGGGAAGGTGGACAGCGCAGGAGACAGTGCTGGACACATATTGGGGGATCTGCTCACGTAACAGAACACCAGGAACACAGGAACACGTGTGGAATGCGTGGACGGCAACTGTGAGCAGGAACTGGCGGTGTTGGAGGTCAGGGGAAATACTAGAGACAGAGTGGAGACAGAGGTCAAATCAGAGAATGTTTAAATCTGAAATAGTTACAATTTGGAGGCAGCAGCACTTTGCCCTCCACACAGCAGGGGATCAGCTGACGTTACTGACCCCCACTTTCACATGAACGAGTGTTTTTTTCTGTGTGGACAGCACTTCCGAGCAACAACTGACGATGTTGGTTCCCAGGGATAGTCATTTTGTAGGCTGAGGCCTACTTGGAGGCAGTTTAAGATAAGACGTTGTTTGAATTTGGAGGAAGTAGCAGTTTGCCCTCCACACAGCAGGGGATCAGCTGACATCACCGAACCCCACTTTCACATGAACGAGTGTGTTTTTCTGTGTGGACAGCACTTCCGAGCACCAACTGGCGTTGTTGGAGCCCAGGGACAATCATGGTGCAGGCCGAGGCCTACTAGGAGCCAGGTGTAAATCGGAGTTATTTTCACTTTGGAGGCAGCAGGAGAGTTTGCCGTACACACAACAGGGGATCAGCCGACGTTACCGAACCCCACTTTCACATGAACGAGTGTGTTTTTCTGTGTGGACAGCACTTCCGAGCACCAACTAGCGTTGTTGGAGCCCAGGGAGAACCAGGGTGCAGGCCGAGGCCTACTTGGTGGCAGTTTTAGATTGTTTGTAGGCTACAACAGACTGTCAATGTGCTCCAATTAGGCATCTGTCTCCACTCTGTTTCCAGGATTTCACGTGACCACCAACACCGCCAGTTTATGTGTACAGCAGCCGTCTGCCCAATCCACACGTGTTCCTGGGTTACTGGGGTTCTGTAATGTCAGCAGATCCCCTGATGTGTGTCTGCCACTGTCTCCTGCTCTGTCCACATTCCCACCGCTTGCAGTGGGAAGGTGGACAGTGCAGGAGACAGTGCCGGACACACATTGGGGGATCTGCTCACGTAACAGAACACCAGGAACACAGGAACACGTGTGGAATGCGTGGACGGCAACTGTGAGCAGGAACTGGCGGTGTTGGAGGTCAGGGGAAATACTAGAGACAGAGTGGAGACAGAGGTCAAATCAGAGAATGTTTAAATCTGAAGTAGTTACAATTTGGAGGCAGCAGCACTTTGCCCTCCACACAGCAGGGGATCAGCTGACGTTACCGAACCCCACTTACACATGAGCGAGTGTTTTGTCTGTGCAGACAGCACTTCTGAGCAACAACTGGCGGTGTCGGAGCCCAGGGAAAATCGGGTAGTAGGCCGAGGCCTACTTGGAGCCAGGTGTAAATCTGAGGTTGTTTGACTGTGGAGGGAGCAGGACACTTTGCCATACACACAGCAGGGGATCAGCTGACGTTACCGAACCCCACTTACACATGAGCGAGTGTTTTGTCTGTGTGGACAGCACTTCTGAGCAACAACGGGCGTTGCTGTAGCCCAGGAAATAAAGTTCAGGTCATAGAAACATGAACACAACAGGAGACCTGGATCCTGTTGCCAGCCAATTATTTATTCTGGAAGAGGACTGGCAAATTCAGGTGAGATCCAGGCCTTGTTCATTTTCAGAAAAGTAAGCTGGTCAAAATTATCGGCCGATAGTCGCGTGCGACGGTCTGTTACCACACCACCTGCAGCACTAAAGACACGTTCCGATAATACACTGGCAGCAGGGCAAGCCAGCACCTCCAATGCATACTGGCTAAGCTCTGGCCATGTATCCAGCTTAGAGACCCAATACTTGAACGGGGAAGAGCCGTCTGGGAGTACACTAACAGGGCAAGACAAGTAGTCTGTCACCATCTGACGGAAACGTTGCCTCCTGCTGACTGGAGCCGTCTGTGATGGTGTAGCCGTTTGTGGCGGTCCCACAAAACTTTTCCACATTTGGGCCATACTGGCCTTGCTTTGTCCTGCGGCACTGCCTCTGCTACCTGTTGTGAGTTCATTTTCCCCTTCATTACTGAGGCCCGAGGAACTCCCTCTTCTGGTAAAGAAAGGTAGTGAGCCTGATTATCAAACACCTGAGGCTGATGATGATGACTAGCTGAGTGGAGTTACTGACTGGATATAAGGCTGCCGACGCCCTTCTGCCCTGCGGGTGATTTCTCTGTGGGATCCTTGGAGACCAGTCTGAATTCCTGCTCCTCTAAAGCTAAGTGTCATGATCTGAAGTGATCTGACAGTTTTAAAAGCACAGAGTGGACTTTTTTTCCTTTTGGCAAGTTGCCAAGGTGACTTGACTGTCCCCGGTGGTGGTTAGTGGTATCGCACCTTAGGTTTTCAGTTTAAAGTTCTCTGTAATTATAATTCAGGTGTGGGGCTCTACAAATGAGTCTCAGGGTGTGCAATCACTGCTGGTGATATTGATTCATTCATTGATTCTGAGTTGGAGAGGGCCTGGTGGAAGGATGGAGCTGAGGAGGAGTCCTGCGCAGCTTAGCCAGGGGGGACGTGTGTCAGCTATGGTGTCTGGACGAAGGGCTGGCATGGCGTGGTGGGGTCAAAGTGATGGTGTCAGCGGGAAGTGTCTGCATGGACTGGTGGAGTGGCGACTATGGAGAGTGGCACTCACCATGTGGGACTTGGCTGCTGAGCTGGACTCAAGCATGCTTGACTTCGTGGCAGAAGCTGAACTCATCTTTGGGACTCTGTTACTAAGCAGCAGCAACTGGTGGTGGACTCTGCTCCAAGGCTGCACTATGGTGAAGGATCCTGTTATGGTGATGGATCCGGGTGGAGGAGAAGACGCACGCAGGTGGAGGGCTCTGTTGCAGGAGCATAAGCACAGAGCATAAAGCTAAGTGGTGTCCCCCTGTATTGTCTCTTTCCCTCATGTGTGTTATTAGTGCAGTGGTGGGATTAGTCCCTGCACCGCCCAATTCCCTAGTGAGGGTTTAGGGTCAGGGCGAGCAAGGGTTTAAGGTTCGCGTGCGGCGACAGGTGCGGAGCCTGTATAGGGAACGTTAGGAGTGCAGGGACGCTGGCTCAGGGGAGCTCAGGAGGTCTCCACTTCCCTATTCCCTATTGCAGGGCCCACCATTGTTAATGTGACCCAGGTCCCCCTTATTTAATTCGCCTTACTGGAGGCGGGGTTTCCAGAATGTATGTATAACGTGTAATTCCTAAATTCGCCAGGTGGAGGCGGTGTATCCATCTGCACGTTTTATTATTTAAATTCGCCCCACTGGAGGCGTTGTATCCAGGGTCACGTGTGTTATGGGTCCGCCTTGCGGTATCATCTGCGTCCAGACACACGTTGACCATGACATTATCACCAGCCCATGCAGTTTTTGTTTTTTTTTGGTTCTCTGAGCAGCTTTTGGCCATGTGGAGTCCTGTGAGCAATTGTCAGGGTCTAGGGCCTTTGGCCATGTGGTGACCTGTGAGCAATTGTCAGGGTCTAGGGCCTTTGGCTATGTGGTGACCTGTGAGCAGTTGCTGCTGGGCTTCACTGAGGTGACTGGGAGCTGCATGGAGTGTTTAAGCCGCTGCAGCAGCAGTTATCTGGGTCTGGGGCCTCTGCAGAGAAAAAAGGAAAAAAAAATGGCGGCTGTGATCTGGCTAAAAGCCCCTAGAGTCGCTGCTGGGGAGCGCGACTTGCTCATGCACACGGGCGTACCCAGGCAGGTGGGAGGAATGGTGCCCCACGGAGCTGCTTGGTGTTCCCCGAGGTGAAGGGGTACGTTCCAGTGATGAGCAGACTGGTGTAGAGTCCGCGGGGCTCACGCCAAATCTTTAATGCCACCCCCTCCTGGTCGTGTGGAGGTGACCAGCGAGTTGATGTTCCTCCATATCCGGTCCCCTCTCCTCCTGGTGTGAGCAGCAGGTGTGCTGGGGGTAGTAGGGACAAATCTCAACCCTCGCCATTAACCAACCCTGGGAGGCGTAGACCTCATGGTGAAGAGGGTTGGAGGGTGGTGTCCCGTGGTGAATAGCGGGAGTGTGAGTGTGGTGACACAGGGGGACGCCTCTGCTGTCTAGTTCAGAATGAGTTCACCAATTATGACAAACAAATGTGTGCAATGAACGTTCAGGTCCGGACCTGTGTGTGAACGAGCGTGTATGGGTGGCCACCAAAAAGCATCTTGTGGAAGTGTGTTGTGGAGCCTGATCAGCTCATAACAAACAAACATACACATACATAAACTCGTTCCCCAGGTCGGCGCTGTGGAGATGAGTGGTGCCTCCAAAATGAACTTTATTGCCAATACCAGCGGTGTGTTTGTCATAAACCTGAGTTCAGGTAGTGGTGGAGTGAACTCAGGATCTGGGCGTCCCCGCTGTAGGTGTTTCCCTAATGAGGAGTGGTCTTGAGGGTCCAGAGGCCCCTCATTAAGGAGGGGGTACTGTCATGATCTGAAGTGATCTGACAGTTTTAAAAGCACAGAGTGGACTTTTTTTCCTTTTGGCAAGTTGCCAAGGTGACTTGACTGTCCCCGGTGGTGGTTAGTGGTATCGCACCTTAGGTTTTCAGTTTAAAGTTCTCTGTAATTATAATTCAGGTGTGGGGCTCTACAAATGAGTCTCAGGGTGTGCAATCACTGCTGGTGATATTGATTCATTCATTGATTCTGAGTTGGAGAGGGCCTTGTGGAAGGATGGAGCTGAGGAGGAGTCCTGCGCAGCTTAGCCAGGGGGGACGTGTGTCAGCTATGGTGTCTGGATGAAGGGCTGGCATGGCGTGGTGGGGTCGAAGTGATGGTGTCAGCGGGAAGTGTCTGCATGGACTGGTGGAGTGGCGACTATGGAGAGTGGCACTCACCATGTGGGACTTGGCTGCTGAGCTGGACTCAAGCATGCTTGACTTCGTGGCAGAAGCTGAACTCATCTTTGGGACTCTGTTACTAAGCAGCAGCAACTGGTGGTGGACTCTGCTCCAAGGCTGCACTATGGTGAAGGATCCTGTTATGGTGATGGATCCGGGTGGAGGAGAAGACGCACGCAGGTGGAGGGCTCTGTTGCAGGAGCATAAGCACAGAGCATAAAGCTAAGTGGTGTCCCCCTGTAATGTCTCTTTCCCTCATGTGTGTTATTAGTGCAGTGGTGGGATTAGTCCCTGCACCGCCCAATTCCCTAGTGAGGGTTTAGGGTCAGGGCGAGCAAGGGTTTAAGATTCGCGTGCGGCGACAGGTGCGGAGCCTGTATAGGGAACGTTAGGAGTGCAGGGACGCTGGCTCAGGGGAGCTCAGGAGGTCTCCACTTCCCTATTCCCTATTGCAGGGCCCACCATTGTTAATGTGACCCAGGTCCCCCTTATTTAATTCGCCTTACTGGAGGCGGGGTTTCCAGAATGTATGTATAACGTGTAATTCCTAAATTCGCCAGGTGGAGGCGGTGTATCCATCTGCACGTTTTATTATTTAAATTCGCCCCACTGGAGGCGTTGTATCCAGGGTCACGTGTGTTATGGGTCCGCCTTGCGGTATCATCTGCATCCAGACACACGTTGACCATGACATTATCACCAGCCCATGCAGTTTTTGTTTTTTTTTGGTTCTCTGAGCAGCTTTTGGCCATGTGGAGTCCTGTGAGCAATTGTCAGGGTCTAGGGCCTTTGGCCATGTGGTGACCTGTGAGCAATTGTCAGGGTCTAGGGCCTTTGGCCATGTGGTGACCTGTGAGCAGTTGCTGCTGGGCTTCACTGAGGTGACTGGGAGCTGCATGGAGTGTTTAAGCTGCTGCAGCAGCAGTTATCTGGGTCTGGGGCCTCTGCAGAGAAAAAAGAAAAAAAAAATGGCGGCTGTGATCTGGCTAAAAGCCCCTAGAGTCGCTGCTGGGGAGCGCGACTTGCTCATGCACACGGGCGTACCCAGGCAGGTGGGAGGAATGGTGCCCCACGGAGCTGCTTGGTGTTCCCCGAGGTGAAGGGGTACGTTCCAGTGATGAGCAGACTGGTGTAGAGTCCGCGGGGCTCACGCCAAATCTTTAATGCCACCCCCTCCTGGTCGTGTGGAGGTGACCAGCGAGTTGATGTTCCTCCATATCCGGTCCCCTCTCCTCCTGGTGTGAGCAGCAGGTGTGCTGGGGGTAGTAGGGACAAATCTCAACCCTCGCCATTAACCAACCCTGGGAGGCGTAGACCTCATGGTGAAGAGGGTTGGAGGGTGGTGTCCCGTGGTGAATAGCGGGAGTGTGAGTGTGGTGACACAGGGGGACCCCTCTGCTGTCTAGTTCAGAATGAGTTCACCAATTATGACAAACAAATGTGTGCAATGAACGTTCAGGTCCGGACCTGTGTGTGAACGAGCGCTGTATCCAGGGTCACGTGTGTTATGGGTCCGCCTTGCGGTATCATCTGCGTCCAGACACACGTTGACCATGACACTAAGTTTGCTGCTTGGCCTTTTGCTTTGGTGCTTTGACTTTGTTTTGCTTTGTTTTTCTGGATTTCTGCCATTCCCTGCTGGGGTGTGCTGAATTCATTTAGCTCTGTCTTCTGAAAATACCTGAGTGCTGATTTAGTTTTTGAAGCCTAGCTGCTTCAGGGCCTTTTTCATATCAGCTTGTTGGCTTATGTCTTTGATAGGGTTTTGGCAGATTGCAGACAGCAGCCTTCCTGTCCTTTCCTATCTAGGTAGTTTTGGGCCCCGTCTTTGCTCAGTCTATCTTTCTGTCTGTGTTAGTATTTTCATCTTGCTTCACCGTCATTATATGTTGGGGTCTGCTCTGGGGCAGTTTAGATTTCCCCTTTCTTTCTTTAGGCCTATGTAATTCTCCGGCTGTGATCGAGGGGTCTAGGGCATCGTAGGAACCCCCCACGGCTACTGCTAGTTGTGTTGATAGGTTCAGGGGTCTGCAATCTGATAGTTGCCAACTTCTCTGGTTTTCTGGACTTAGCTTGTATTTCTGCTTTTGCCTCCTACGGTGACTCATTCATAACAGCTACCTCTTTGTGCAGAGCTTCCTCCACTGCCTCTACCCACATGGCTGCTTTGAAAAGCACTACCAGCAACACTCTCGGGGGGAATGGAGAACATGATGGCCTGCACAAGTGTTTCTTGGTACTCCCACATTTTTTGCTCCCGGTTCAACTGTGGTATGAGGCTTTGTAAGTTGTCCTGGTAGCGAGGATCTAGGAGGGTGTACACCCAATAATCAGCCGTGTGGAGAATGTTGGCGATGCGGTGGTCATTTAACAAGCACTGCAGCATGAAATCAACCATGTGCTGCAGACTGCCGTCTGGACCGGAAACGCTGTCCCCAGCTTGAGGCAGCATCTCTGCCTGCTCAGCATCACCCCACCCTCGCTGTACACACTACTACTAGAGCCTTGTGTACCTCCCTCCTCTGGAGAGATGTGTTCCTCCTCCATTGACTCCTCGTCATCCTCCTCACTAAGTGTCCCCTGCCTGGGCCTTTGTGTGGAGGCACGTTGCGCAGACTTGCCAAAAGCAGATGGCATTTCTGACTGCTCATCCTCGACCTCTTCAAAAACCTCCTCACTTAGTGCTTGTAAGGTTTTTTGAAGCAGACAGATGAGGGGGACAGTCATGCTGATTAGTGCATCATCCGCGTGGAGTCATCGAAGGCACGCAAAACTTGGCAGATGTCCCTCATAGTGGCCCACTCAGTGGTGGTGAAGTGTGTCCGGCGCACAGTGCGACTTGTTTGCGCCTGATGCAGCTGTACTCCATTACTGCTGCCTGCTGCTCACACAACCGCTCCCACATATGTAACGTTGAATTCCACCTGGTGGGGAGGCAACATATGATGTGATGTTCTGGCAGGCGGAATCGGCGTTGCAGAGATGCAATGCGCGATCTTGCCATGCTGGAACGCCTCAAGTGAGCACACTCTAGGTGAACCTTGTGTAGCAGTGCATCAAGATCCGGATAGTCCCTCAGAAAGCTCTGCATGACCAAATTGAGCACGTGTGCCAGACATGGTATGTGAGTGAGGTTGCCTAGTTCCTGAGCTGCCACTAGATTTCGGCCATTGTCACTCACTACCAAACCTGGCTGGAGATTCGCTGGCACAAACCACACATCGCTCTCCTGCTTGATGGCATTCCAGAGCTCCTGTGCTGTGTGGCTCCAATTCCCAAAAGAAATTAATTTAAGGATGGCCTGTTGACGTTTGGCCACACCTGTGCTCATATCTGGCCTAACAGGCTCATGCAGTGCAGATTCCGAGGAACTAGAGTAGGAGGAGGACTCAATATGTACAGACTGCATTCCTGCAATCCTTGGAGTTGGCAGAATACGTACAGAGCCACTCTCCAGATCTGTACCCGGCTCCACAACATTGACCCAATGGGCAGTGAGGGAAAGGTATCGTCCCTGTCCATGGGTACTGGTTCACGCATCGGTGGTAAGGTGGACCTTGCTACTGACGACGTTTAGTAGCGCATTTTAAATTTTTCCCTCCACATGCTTTTGCAGGGCAGGGACGGCTTGCCTGCTGAAATAAAAGCGGCTGGGCACATTGTATTGTGGAACTGCCAATGACATCAAGTTCCGGAATGTGTCAGTCTCCACCAGCCTGAATGACAGCATCTCAAGGGCCAGTAGTTTGGCAATGCCGGCATTCAGAGCCAGTGCTCGGGGATGGTTTGCCGAGTATGGCCGCTTTTTCTCCCATGCCTGTGCTACCGATTCTGGTGAGTGGCCTGGGAGTGTGCTGATGACTGCGAACGTGGTTCAGTGGGTGGAATTTCACTGGGTCTCTGGACAACAGTGGCAGTGGTTCTTCCATGGCGTTCCAGTGAGGAAGCCGAACCAGCTGTGTGTGAGCTGGAGGAAGAGGCCCCAACACGAGCTGAAGAGGTGGTAGGTGCTGCTTAAGGTTGGCCTACATCTTCAGTGTGTCTGTGTAACTCCACCTCATGCTTGGTACGTACATGTTTCCACATATTTGTGGTATTGAGGTTGCTCACATTTTTCCCTCGTTTCACTTTCTGATGACACAGCTTGCATTTGACAAAGCAAATGTCATCTGCAACTGTATCAAAAAAAGACCACGCACTGCAAGTCCTGGGAGCGCCCGTTTTGTGTTTTGGAAGAGGATTGCTCCTCACGGGTGCCAAAGTGGAATCTACAGGCAACCAAGTATGCCCCCGCCCTCTCCCTCCTCTTTTGGCCGTTCGGGGAATCTCTTCCTCAGAGCTGCTCCCACCACCTTCCTGTGGCTGACGACATGATGGGTCAAGGACCTCGTCATCTCCACTCCCCTCTTCAAGCACCGGCTGGTCCTGGGTTGTCTCGCCAGCACTGTACGCACCAGAAATTGGCAACTGAGTCTCATCATCATCAGATGAGCACTGAGGTGTGCTGACAATAGGCACTGGCCCACCCGCCTCTTCAGATTCAGAGGGACAAAGCAGTTGCGCATCACTGCATACTCCCTCTTCTTCACGCTCTAGAATGCTGCTTGGCTGGCCACCTCTTTCCAAGCCAACAGATTCTGAGAACAGAAGTAAAGATTGAGATGGCTCCTGTCCAGGGCTCTCAGACTGCCTGGGCAATTTGGCAGGTGGTGAAGAGACAGATGGTTGCTCTTCAGTGCTCTGGCCTTAGGAGGATGCAGAAGTCATTGAAGTGGATGCGTTAGCTGCCATCCATCCGACAACGGCTTCAATTTGTTCGTCACGCAGCAGTGGGGTACGGTGAGGTCCTACAAAGCTGCGCATGAAGGACTGTTGCCTGGTAAAAGTGGGGGATGCCGGGTCACTGGTGGCCGCAGCAGACACCGAATCTCCAAGTCCTCTCCCTGCTGAATCCCCCCATCCTCTCCCTGCTGAAACTCCACGGCCATGACCACGTGCCTTACTCCCTGCCTTCTTCATCTTGGTAGACTGATAAAGATAGGCAGAAAAGTAAAAAAGGGGTGGCTTAGTGTTCTTATTCCTGAACACCTGCTAACCAGTATAAGAAACACTAATTTGGCTAAGAGTGTGTGTACTACACTTTAATATGATCTAATGTGGCCTACACAACTGTAAAGTGGAGTGTTTGGTGAACTTTATTTCCTTTTTTTTTTGGGGGGGGAGAAAAGGATGTGACCAAAGTTTGAAAGCTATAGTATCACAAACTTTTTTGAGCAATTACAATGCAGGAAGCTAACCTACAATGCAATTGATGAGGCTCCAAAAAATAGGGTGATACTAGTCTGGCTGGCCCTGAAGGGCACAAGCCAGCAAAAAGGCTCCTCTATCTAATCCTATATAGTGTTTGCAACCAACCAATGACAATGGATGCGGTTGGAAGCACACTAATATAGGAGCAAAAATCTGGCTAAATTAGCTGCAAAAAAAGGACTATGTATGAGGCAGAGACGCACGCTGAGCGGACTACAGCTAGCGGTGGCTGTAGAACACACTGCAACGTGAGCTGCACTCACACACAGAGAGACCTATCAGACATCCAAAAACAGTGCAGAGAAATGGGCTATAGCACTGAAAGGCTGCTGAAAGGCTCCGCTGTCCACTCCTTTAGTGTTTGCAACCAACTTATATGGATACGTATGGAAGCACACTATACAGGAGAAAAAAAAAGCAGCAATAAAAGAAAAATGTGTATGAGGCAGAGACACACGCTGGGCGGCCTACAAGCAGACGTGCCTGCAGGACACACTACACAGCGTGGGTCTGCACTCACACAGCCCTTGCAGACAGCTATTAAAACAGCGCTGCTGGGCTACAAAAATGCTACAGTGGTGGATTATGTAGCCTGGGTAGAGCAATAGATATTTTTGATGATCGCTATTTCTAACTGTCCCTTACAGTCTTCAACAGCAGCCTGTCCCTAACTGAATTCACAGCAGAGTGACCAGAAATGGCGGCTGCAGCGGTTTTTATAGTGCATCATGACATCATTTCAGCAGCCAATCACAGCCATGCCAGTAGTTAACATGCCTACATGCCTAACAGGATGTGCCCACACTTCTGAGGATCCCCATTGGCTGAATCAAATCGAGCGGGCTCCTAGCATTATGGGAACTTCCGATTCCGGTATTCGATATGAAAAAAGTATCGGAACTAAGTATCGGAATTCCGATACAGCGAATATCGGCCGATACCTGATACTTGCGGTATCGGAATGCTCAACACTACTTGTCAGCAATAGATGTGGCTCACTTGTTAGCAATAGATGTGGCCAGTAAGGGCAAAACCACTATTCAGAGGCGATGTGACCATATACAAATGCATATGGTCATGCAGTTCAAATTTTCTAAGCAATACATAAAATAAATTGTATAGAACTTTGCAAAAATTTTAGGCAGGTATTGAAAACAATGCTACAAATTAAGGACGACTTAAAGGGAATCTGTCACAGGAATATGGAGGCATATGTAAATGGCCTGTCCGGTCCGATGGGCGGTGTTTCTTCTTTTTTCTCCACCCCATCCATGACCCCATCCGCGATCTTCTCCGGTATTAGAGTAGGTCTTCTCCAGGTCTTCTCCACTCACACACACTATTATCTTGATCCCACCATGCTGCCACCAAATGTGATGAACCATCACCTCGCCACCCCTCCTGATGTCACTATTATGTCAGATGGATCACTTTCACCCATGTGACATTCTGCACCCCCTGGGAACACATAAAATCAGCTTGGTACAGTTTTACACAGATGCTTCATGTCCACATGGGCCCAGGGAGGCACATGAAGCGAGAGGATGTGGCCCACACAGTCACTGGTGTGGCACTACACTAGCTCACAACTCTGACAGGCTGAAAGACCCCTTTCACTAGCACCAGTGAAAGAAGGCATTGCCAGCCCGGTAAAACTGGCACCAGTTTCTCATTAGATATAATCCAGGTCCATTAACAGCCAGAAACC
Source organism: Dendrobates tinctorius (assembly GCF_039654945.1). Classification (NCBI taxonomy): domain Eukaryota; kingdom Metazoa; phylum Chordata; class Amphibia; order Anura; family Dendrobatidae; genus Dendrobates; species Dendrobates tinctorius. The sequence goes on from NW_027361830.1 coordinate 11,457,678, forward strand.
AACCCCGGGAGCATGGAAAGTTATACCGAATAACGGACATGTGGGTTTGTGGATCCAGATAAAAGAGCAGCCCAAGGTTAAATTCTATATTTATTCACCTTAAGGGCACACCAGACAATACACTATATACACGATGGTTATGCATATACAATGGTCAGAAATGCAAATGCAATAGTGGTAGGACAACAGATATATGCAGATGGATAATATCAATTATCGGGTTGTGAATCATGTCAATTACTGGGTTGATGTTCAATCGTGTGCATTGGGCCTCAGGGGGCATGGGCTGCCAGCTGGCTTCTTCAAGGTCCTTATCACTGCCACTTGTTGTACCATGAAAAAATATTTTAAATATACCTTTTAATTCATTGATTGAAAAAAGTTATATTTTAATTAATTTTTCATGGTACAACAATTGGCGGAGATTTGGCTTTGAATAGTTTGTACTCTAATATTGATTATGCTGTGAATTTGTCTCCTTGGTCCTTCACAGCCAACTACTCAATGTGACCCCCTTTTAATAATAATAATAATAATAATAATAATAACCTTTATTTATATAGCGCCAACATATTCCGCAGCGCTTTACAGTTCAACAGTTTCAAACACAACAGTCATAAGTAACAACGTTAACAATACAATAATTAAAGCGAAATAAGACGACCCTGCTCGTGGAGCTTACAATCTACAATGAGGTGGGGGAGATACAAAGCACAGGTTTGTATTTACAATGATGTATTTACAATGACGGTCCAGCCATCTTCAGGGGGTGGGGTTAGATGGAGATAGTGAATGGGCTACACACACACACAAACATAACATGACTTTGATTACTGAATGTGATAGGCCGCTCTGAACAAATGTGTTTTGAGCGAGCGCCTAAAACTATGCAAATTGTGGATGGTCCTAATATCTTGGGGTAGAGCATTCCAGAGAATTGGCGCAGCACGGGAGAAGTCTTGGAGTCGGGAGTGGGAGGTACGGATTAGGGCAGAGGTTAGTCGAAAGTCATTTGCAGAGCGCAGCGGTCGGTTAGGCCGATAGACAGAAATGAGGGAGGAGATGTAAGGGGGTGCCGCACTGTGGAGAGCTTTGTGGGTGAGAACAAGTACTTTGAATTGTACCCTGTAATGAATTGGCACCCAGTGTAATGACTGGCGAAGAGCGGACGCGTCTGAGTAACGATTAGCCAGATGGACAACCCTGGCTGCTGCATTAAGGATAGACTGGAGAGGGGAGAGTCGAGTGAGAGGGAGGCCAATTAATAGAGCATTACAGTAGTCCAGGCGGGAGTGGATCAGGGCGACAGTGAGAGTTTTTGTTGTTTCCATGGTGAGAAAAGGGCGGATTCTAGAGATGTTTTTTAGGTGTAAGCGGCATGAGCAGGCAAGAGATTGTATATGGGAGGTGAAGGAGAGATTGGAGTCGAACATAACACCCAGACAGCGCGCCTGCTGTCGGGGTGTTATTATGGTGCCACCCACAGAGAGGGAAATGTCAGATTTAGGGAGGTTAGTAGATGGTGGGAGCAGAAGAAGTTCAGTTTTGGAGAGGTTGAGTTTCAGATAGAGAGCAGACATGATGTTGGAGACTGCAGACAGACAGTCAGTGGCGTTCTGTAGTACAGCGGAGGTAAGGTCAGGGGATGATGTGTACAGTTGTGTGTCATCAGCATAAAGATGGTACTGAAAGCCAAATCTGCTGATGGTCTGTCCAATTGGGGCCGTATAGAGAGAGAAGAGAAGGGGGCCAAGGACTGAGCCCTGAGGTACCCCAACAGTGAGAGGAAGAGGAGATGAAGTGGAGCCAGAAAACAGAACACTGAAGGAGCGGTCGGAAAGATAGGAGGAGAACCAGGAAAGAGCAGTGTCCTTAATGCCTAGTGACTGGAGCCTAGAGAGTAGGAGAGGATGGTCAACAGTGTCGAAAGCTGCAGAAAGGTCGAGAAGAATGAGCAGAGAATGGTCACCATTACGTTTTGCTGTCAGAAGGTCATTGGTCACTTTGATGAGTGCAGTTTCTGTCGAATGTAGGGGCGGAAACCGGACTGTGAAGGGTCTAGGAGGGAGTGAGTGGAGAGGTAATGGGTAAGGCGTGAGTATATCAGGCGCTCCAAGAGTTTAGAGATGAAGGGGAGATTGGAGACTGGTCTGTAGTTGTTTGTGCAGGATGGGTCGAGGGTGGGTTTCTTTAGTAATGGAGTAATGATAGAGTGTTTGAAGGAGGAGGGGAAAATGCCAGAGGAGAGGGAGAGATTAAAGATTGTAGTTAGGTGAGTTGTGACGACTGGGGAGAGAGACTGGAGGAAATGTGAGGGAATGGGGTCGGTTGTGCATGTAGTCGGACGAGAAGAGGAGAGGAGCCTGGAGACTTCTTCTTCTGTGATGGGAGCAAATGTGGAGAGTGAGCCAGGGGAAATGCAGGGAGGGATGGGAGTCACTGAACTTGGTGATTGGGAGCGGATTTCCTGACGGATATTGTCTTTTGAAGTGGACCTCATGCATAGCAAAGAGAGAGGTCACATGGCTTTACATTAGCCTTTATCCCCTTTGGGTCACTCCACTCCTGCCCTCTGAGCTGAACCTAAATCCCCTCCCCTTGCTTATAACAGCTAGAAAGCTGAGCTAGGTGTTCTCACACAGCTGCATGCTGAAGGGGGTTTTATAATCCCATGCCATATTGAATACAAATGGCTGGCATGAAATTATATCTTCCATATGCTTTTCGCACTGTATGTGTGTATTATGTGGGTGGCGTACTTGTTTCTTTGATAGCTCATCGATCTCTTCCTTCCTCATTGATCCATTCCATACTTTCCAAAGTAAGTACACAACCCATATAGTACACACATTAAGTTTATAGGCCACTGTAGTTAGTGGAGCTATACTGGAACACTCCAAATGTAGAGTTATAGGAAAGCTATAAGTTGTAAAAAATAACCAACCCTGCATGTAGTAACAAATAAACAAAACATACCTAACAGAAAACAGGAAACAGAGGCAGGGAACTAGCGACTCACCACTGCCGACAAGTGTTTTGCATGGAAATGCTTTGTCCAAATTACTATACAGTAAATAGACAGTATGAAGATGCATATCATCCAGGCACAGGCCAAAAGATTATTCTTTTTGATAATATAAAAGTTTTTACGTATACTTTTAGCTAAGTACAAAAACAGAGTGATGTAATCCATAAAGGGGTGGTCCTAAAATGTTCTTTCTAAATATTTATCTGTACACCCTAACCACTTTACAATACCTCACTATTTACTTAATCCCTAAATGTGTTTGTTTTACTTCATTTTATATGACATTTTGTTTGAGAGGAGTGTCAAACAGGATGTCACGCCCCCTGAGGAAGAAATGACGAAACGTGGGTTGGGGTGAGAAAAAGACGCTACTAGGACTCTGCACTTTATTATTTTTTGGCCTAGGTAATTATAATATGGTTATCTCTCTCATTTATGCTTAGTAGAGAAACTTCTGAACTTATTGATATGCATTAGTACTTACACTCTGTTCCTTATAGAAGGTTATTGCATACACTCTGTGCAATAGCACTTACACTCTGTTTTACATAGAGATTTATTTTACATACTCTGTGCAATAGCGCTTACACTCTGTTCCTCACAGAGATTCATTGTATACACTCTGTGCCATAGTGCTCACTCTGTTCCCCATAGAGATCCATTATATACACTCTGTGAAATAGCGCTTATACTCTGTTGTTTATACAGATTTATTTTATACACTTTGTGCAATACTGCTTACACTCTGTTCCTCATAGAGATTCATTGTATACACTCTGTGTAATACCACTCACACTTTGTTCCCCATAAAGATCCATTATATACACTCTGTGTAATAGCGCTTATACTTTGTTGTTTATAGAGATTTATTTTATACACCCTGTGCAATAGCGCTTATACTCTGATCCTCATAGAGATTCATTATATACACTCTGTGCAATAGCGCTCACACTCTGTTCCCCATAGAGATCCATTGTATACACTCTGTGCAATAGCGCTTATACTTTGTTTTTTTATAGAGATTTATTTTATATACTCTGTGCAATAGCGCTTACACTCTATTCCTCATAGAGATTCATTGTATACACTCTGTGCAATAGCGCTTACACTTTGCTTCCCATAGAGATCCATTGTATACAATCTGTGCAATAGCGCTCACACTCTGTTCCTCATAGAGATTCATTGAATACACTTTGTGCGATAGCGCTTATACTCTGTTCCCCATAGAGATCCATTGTATACACTTTGTGCAATAGCGCTTATACTCTGTTCCCCATAGAGATTTATTGTATACACTTTGTGAAATAGCGCTTATACTCTGTTCCCCATAGAGATCCATTGTATACACTCTGTGCAATAGCGCTATGCTCTGTTCCCCATAGATTTATTTTATACACTCTGTGCAATAGCGCTCACACTTTGTTTCCCATAGAGATCCATTGTATACACTCTGTGTAATAGCGCTCACACTCTGTTCCCCATAGAGATCCATTATATACACTTTGTGCAATAGCGCTTATACTCTGTTGTTTATAGAGATTCATTGTATACACTCTGTATAATAGCGCTTATACTCTGTTTTTTATAGAGATTTATTTTATACACTCTGTGCAATAGCGCTTACTCTCTATTCCTCATAGAGATTCATTGCATACACTTTGTTCAATAGCGCTTATACTCTGTTGCTCATAGAGATCCATTGTATACACTCTGTGCAATAGCTTACACTCTATTCCTCATAGAGATTCATTGTATACACTCTGTGCAATAGCGCTTACACTTTGCTTCCCATAGAGATCCATTGTATACAATCTGTGCAATAGCGCTCACACTCTGTTCCTCATAGAGATTCATTGAATACACTTTGTGCGATAGCGCTTATACTCTGTTCCCCATAGAGATCCATTGTATACACTTTGTGCAATAGCGCTTATACTCTGTTCCCCATAGAGATTTATTGTATACACTTTGTGAAATAGCGCTTATACTCTGTTCCCCATAGAGATCCATTGTATACACTCTGTGCAATAGCGCTATGCTCTGTTCCCCATAGATTTATTTTATACACTCTGTGCAATAGCGCTCACACTCTGTTCCCCATAGAGATCCATTATATACACTTTGTGCAATAGCGCTTATACTCTGATTCATTGTATACACTCTGTATAACAGCGCTTATACTCTGTTTTTTATAGAGATTTATTTTATACACTCTGTGCAATAGCGCTTACACTCTATTCCTCATAGAGATTCATTGCATACACTTTGTTCAATAGCGCTTATACTCTGTTGCTCATAGAGATCCATTGTATACACTCTGTGCAATAGCGTTCACACTCTGTTCCTCATAGAGATCAATTGTATACACTCTGTGCAATAGTGTTCACACTCTGTTCCTCATAGAGATTCATTGTATACACTCTGTGTAATAGCACTCACACTTTGTTTCCCATAGAGATCCATTGTATACACTCTGTGCAATAGCGCTTATTCTTTGTTCCCCATAGAGTGTCACTGTATGCACTTTCCATTTACATTTCTTTTGATACGGATAATTTGTGTATACTCTCTTTTACAATTGTTAATAGGGGATTTTATGTAATAGCGCTTATATTTGGCTTATTAGATATCTCTATAGTGACCTTATATTCTCTGCCTACTTTTTCCTTCCTAACAGGTAAAACTTTATCTTTAGGGATTTTGTGCATATATTTCTTTTATAGTAGATGTTCTTGAGTGATAATTCTAAGCACAAAAAGACAATTTATATGTACTTTGCACATTGATTTGTGATTTCATCTATACATAGGCCTTTGAAAGATATCCAATATGAAGATAAATTATTAATTTAATTACCTTTCTCAACTATAGTACAAAAAGAGTTTTTCTATGTAATCTATATTGGATGGTCAATTCATCTTTATATGTATACATTGCATGGTGGTTCTGTTTCCTTTAAATTAGAGGCACCTGATATATGACTTTTTGCTGTTAAATTGGTTCATTAACTTTTAATATTAATTAATGAAAATTATTTTAGACGTAACCAATTGCTTTCATGGTTCATGTTTTGTGCTCTGGACGGTGGTGATTGTCTGGATTCACATTGTTGATTTGAGTGACTGAGGATGTAGTCACTTCTTGATAGCACCTATTTCGCCTCCTGGAACAGGGTGTCATCAAGGGGAAGTGCTGTAGTTACCTACTACAGTTTATTGCATCACCCCTCTCTGAAGATGTCCTGGATCCATTGTGATAGATACGAACCTCAAACCTCAAACGAACCGTCATCAGGAGCAGCACTTAGGTCACCCACTTATTCTAGCACCGCCCCTTGATGAAGATTCGTCTGAAGGCAGTTGCTAGAAGCTGTGGGGCGGTGCTTATTGACAATCACTGATTCTATCTGTCTGTCTTAACTGATGAGGTCTTGTTTCACAATTAGAAGCAGCGGCGGAGATGGAACCTTACAAAAAGAAAAAACGTATACGGAACATGCCAAAAAAAACTAATTTATTCACATATATAAAAACATTACATTACACATTATTCATATCTAAAAAATGCCAGTAGTGCATGATCATGAGCTTAAAGGACCAGAAAACAAGCGGCACCAAAAAGGAGCAGGTAAAAATTGAGATATCAAAAAACCTCATTGATTACAAAATGGTGCAGCCATAAATAGTATTCAAAAAGATAGTTACCACGATGGCGTACAGCACAGAATAGCAGCAAACTAAATTACAGATCATCCCTATATATAGGAGCTTTTTTAAAAAGTGAGCCACTAAACAGATAATACATAACCAGCCATAATTGTTACATACCAAAGCTCCAGTGATGGTGTCGCTTCCCCAACATATGTTTCGGCAGCGTGCATTCGTCAGGGGGAGATGAAAGCAGATTGTGGCCACTGCATTCACTTCTACCACAGATTCTGTTATTATGACCATGCATTCAGGACATCTTCAGATGATGGTAATGCAAGGAAGTGTAGTAAGTAAATCCAGCGCTGCTCCTTTTAATATCCTGGTCCAGAAAGGCTGATAGATGCTGCAGGTGCAAGTGAGTGCAGCCACCGCCTCCTGTGATGCCTCATTTTAGATTCCTCTCAAATAGTGATGAGCGAGTATGTTCGTTGCTCGGATTTCCCAGATCATGCTCGGGTGTCCTCCGAGTATTTTGTAGGTCTCAGAGATTTAGTTTTCATTGCCTCAGCTGCATGATTTGCATCTGCTGGACAGGATGAATACATGTGGGGGTTGCCTGTTTGTTAGGGAATCCCCACATGGATTCAGGCTGTTTAGCAGCCGCAAATCATTCAGCTGCGGCTACAGAAACTAAATCTCCGAGCACGCCAAAATACTCAGAGATCACCCGAGCATGCTTGGGAAAACCCAAGCAACGAGCATACTCGCTCATCACTTCTCTCAAATGAACCATCACAGATATTCAATAAAAAAACAGGTTCAGGGATTAGATAGGTAGGGAGAAGTGTAGGGTACTGTATAATAAAGCTAATTGCAAATTGCTTAACGTGTAAAGATAGATAGTAAGAAAAGGACATTTTAGGTCCCGGACCACTACTTTAATCTGTGAAAGCCCTGTTTACACCCCATTTTTGTATACTGTTGAAAGGTACTCTTTTGTGAACAGGCCCTGATTACCTTACATTTAATTAACTTTCATTTATATTTTGGAATGCACTTTGTAAGAAAATGAGCACTCAGTATGTTGGTAGATGCAAAATAGTGCTAAGTGTGTAGGCACTTTAGTCTACAGAATCTTATAGTGATCCCCTCCTGTCTTAGCAATTAGGACTGCCAACTGTTCCTGAATCAAATGCAAGAGCTTACAATGTAATTATGTTATCAATTACATCATGCAGTTTGTATCCCTCTAGACTCAAACCAAAACTAAACTAATTGAAAATGGGACATTGTATTAACAGATATACCATGTTTCTCTGAGATGATGCTTATTCTGATTTTAAGTTTTATACAACCACTAAAAGGGTGTCTCTACACACATGTTCAGGCAAACTGCACCTGTGGACACGCACACACAAATATACATTGTTTTGCAGCATTTATTGCAGACAGATTTTTTTTTTCTAGTCAATAAGAAAAACATTAAACACAATACATAAACTATTTTTTTGGCACTTGTTTCATTTTCCCTCATTGCCTGCCCATGTGGTCCCCAGACCAATCTCTAGCTATTATAGTCTAGGATAAACATGGGATTTATTAATGAACAGGATAGACCACCATTCTAACCTCCATTGCCATCTACAAAGCCTTTGAGAACAGTGGCATGAGGTCAATGGAACACTTGTAGCGCTGTAGAAAAACACAATTGAGCAACCATCAGCTCACCGGGTTGAGAAATGCCTAGAATAAGGGTGTAGTGCACTGAGACTTCAGGCTGGTTTCCTGAGTAAGTGAACAGTGAAAAATTGGGAAAATCCAGCAACTGTGAACGTCATAAAACATCACATTTATTAGTAGATTAAACCATGAAAAGGAAAAATTTCAAAAACATGATAACGGTCGACGCGTTTCGAGCTACACAGGATCTTAATCATGATTAACAGCTAGTGTAACTCAAAACGCATCGACCTTTATCGTATTTGTTAAACTTTTCCTTTTCATGTTTTAATCTACTAATACATGTGATGTTTTATGACTTTTGCAAATGCTGGATTTTCCCATTTTTTTCACTTGTAGCGCTATGTCTGACTTTTGCAAACAACTTTTGATTGTTTGTGTTGGTACTTGTTGTCACCTTTAGGCTTGGTATGTGGCATATAATTTCACTTGCAGTACAGATTGAATCACTATGCACCATTCTTCAAATCTCATTCATTTCAGGTACACTAACAGCTCACCTTTACCTTGATTTTGTCATGTACCAGTGGCACGGCCATTTTTCCAGTGTTTCAAAAGTGTTTCAGCCCAACTAAAGGTTGCATGTTGTTTGTGCTACTGTGGGCAGCCTGCATGGCCTTAACGTGCTACTATAGCCTGCAGCATCTCTAGACTTATTTCCCATCGAACAGCATCATTGGTCGGTAATTTCAAAGGAAGACGCCAGAATCAAATTTTGATGTTTTGGATACTCAAGTACATTTCAGTGTAGCAGAATATTCCTCAGAAAACCATTAATTACGTAATTGATAGTATGTCAATGCATGTACGTGCATTTATTTCACTCATGTTTGATACTGATTAAGTTAAAATATTTTGAAAATTTTGTTTGCATCTTTTCATCATTGGCATATCATTTACATATCTATCAATCCTGTGATTTCTATAATTCCATGAATTTTCCTTCCTGGTGTTGCAACTTCAATGATGAGGAGTGTAAGCAAACAAGAATCATTTTGAAGATAATGTGGAATATTCATCTCAAATGCCTTACAGATACCCACTCTTCTTCTTCTGAAGTGACTATATAATTCAAAAATCTAAGAGGAAATGAGAAAAATAAAAAAAAGTCATCAGCAATGATTTTCCCCAAATACCAGAATTTCAGGATAGAATGTGGTCTCATCCAGTACTGATTGCATGTAATTTCACACTTTCACTCTGGATTATTTGAACATGTCAATCTCTCCTTGTAAATTGACATTGTAAGAGCACCACACACATATTACATTTGTTCATGTTGGGACAGGCATCTTGTACAGAAGAAAAATCTATAGCAATCAATGTGAATACACAGTGGATATAGATTTTTTTTTTAGAATATATTTTTAATAACTGCATTGAGCTGTTTGTTGTATTTGCACTTAATAAGTGATTATTATTACAGATGCATTACTTTATACTGTAATGAAAGAAAAGTATAGCACTTGAACCATGGCGTAAGTAGAGAGATGTGCCCCAGTGTAAAATTTTGACCTGGGTCCCCACCAACATGTTGGTCAGATGTACAGGTGCCTTTAGCACTCTAGATCATTTGAAGAAATAAGTGTCCACCACACTCTCATTTAAAAAAATATGGCAGAGAAAAACATAGATAAATCATATAAATCAAAGCAATTGCATAATTTTACGTGTAATACTTCTAAATAGTAGTCATATAGTTACATAATGACAAGTCCGTTATACCAAAAATAAAATATACTAATAAAAACCACATAAATTAGATGACTACCATTACACAATGACCATATATTTTTACCACATAGTATCTAAGTATAATGACGATCCTTTTACTGGACAAAATCCACTATACCATGAGCAATACCAATAGTACAAGGAATAAAAACAGCACCATTATATGTTAAGTGAATTATAGCACAACACTGTTCATTATCAAAAAACCTCTGTACTAAGACTAATATTACCCCCATTGCCAGTTATAAACAGCAGCTCTGTAGACAGTATAATATATGTGATAAATACAGTGACTTACCGGTAATGCCTCCAATTGAAGTACAGTGATTTATTTTCACTTTTTAACTTCTCTATCTGGCACAAACAGCTATGACTTCTTCCAGCTAAGACTTGTGTAATGACTAGGCCTAACATTCTCTGCTGTCCACCCCCACACGGTGTCTGCAGCTGAAGGAATTATGACACACTCCGATCTTGGGGATAACAGTTGCTTTTACTTCAGCAGGATTGGGAATTATAACATGGAACAAATAAGGAACATTCTCTCATGGGTAGTCCACAACAATTACAGTTCTCACTTAGATGCTGAGATGTGATTGGGGTCTGGAGCTTTAAGAGCACTGGACAATGTCTTTTGGTATTTTACAGAATGAGGTAGATGCAGCAATTAGAGGTTACAGATCTGTACTTGGGGTTAACTCCACAGTGTGTCATGGCACGTGCACAAGCACTTATAGGTGAATGTAAAAACTGTGGTGAATCCAATCAGAAAAACTTTAGAATGATGTATGTACATTTCAGAGAGGGAACCCAGGCTCTTAGGCCTGCAGGAGATCTTGTAGTGAAAGCAGCCTCCACATGTGTTCTGCTCTCCCTGAAGACATCCCTCTGACTAAAGAACATTCTAGACTTGCCTGGAAAACAGCTCCTCCTATTGACAATGCGACTAGGAGCTGGCCAATAGGACACCAAATTCACATCTCAAATTCTTACAAAACAATAATTATGAGTCATTGTACGCTTTCACCATTAGATGACGTCAGAACACAGCAAATGAGAAATGCATTGCATCTAAAATGGAGGTGACTAGAAATGGAGAATTACAGCTCACAAATGCAGAGGATAATGTAGAGGGGCAGTTAGAGAGTGAGCTGTAGTGTACAGAAGCTACTCACAAAAATAATACAATAAAATATAATACAGTAGTGTTGTCTCCCTTTGTGACCCCCTCATAGTAGAAATGTCCCGCTCTATAGCCCCCATACAATACCAATGTATATGTAAGGAGATGACGGGAACCCTTCTATGCTTTTCCCCTCTATGGTTTACTAGCCGTGTGCAGTTCCCTAATGTTCATTAATGTATTTGATGTGTGTCATGTACTGCAATGTAAATGTACTATGTTGTGTGTAGAATTATGACTAGAATAGGTTTGTAAGATAGTATAGAACAACAGTGGGACTAGAATAGAGGGGGTCATAATATAATAGATTAGGAGTGTTAGTTAGGAACAGGTAGCATTGGGGTTTGGCAGTAGGGAGGAGTTAGAGTAGAGCATGGCAGAGCATAGGGATATAGTCAGGATACTTCTTAGTTAGGCAGCAGAGCCCGGGCAGCCTTGCCCAGGACAAAGGGTAAGGAGCAGTGACGTAAACAGTCTGCCGGCCATGGGGATAGAGCTGCTACAGCAGAAAGGGGTCCCAGGCTGAGGGTCGTGCGGGTGGGCACAGCTAAGAAGAACCGTCCCAAGAAGGATCTGGGGTTTACAACCAGGGCAGTAGTAGCTGAGATGACATTCTTGGCACCTTTGCCTATTGGAACCGGATGAGCGGCTGGTAGGGAGCTGGTGACACAGAAGGCACGGATGAGACAGAAATTTTCTAGGGATATGGCAGAGATTGGGTGCCCGGAAGGCATGGAAAGCACAGTAGATGTCCCTTTTGTGAAACCTGTGCTGCAAGTGTGATGGATGACCTACTATTTAGTAAAGTTAAACTGTTAGAAAAGAACTGTGTCTGAGATGTTTTGTGGAGCTCAAGAACGCGTGACCGAACCTGAGAGGACTCTGATAGTGTACGTAAGTGTACTGTTGCACATGCTGCACATGTAGCAGAAGGGACACTGTATTTTCTGTGGGGCGCCAGGGTGTGGGAACAGAACGACTACCACTCTGGCCACCTTACACATATGTGCTTTTTTATGGTCCCATGCAAGAATAAAATTTCTATACCCCCATAAAGTAGTAATGTCAGTCTTTGTGGTCAAATGCAACAGTAATGCCCCCTCCACGGTAGCAACAATAGAGTAGTATCTTATGCCATTTTTCCCCCATACATTAATAGTACTTTTTTTGCCTCAGTACAGTTGGATCGTCCCATATTGTGACTCAAAATAATGAATAATTAATAATGTATGGGTCACAATAAGGAATATTATTAATGCCCCCATTGTGGAGTAAAAGTGTCCATATTGTGCTCCTATACAGTAATATTGTCCCCCAATTGGGATCATTTGGCAAAAATGTTCCCCAATTGGCTTATTACAATAATTATATCTTTCACTTGCTACCATAAATTAATAATGCATGGGCCTCATTCTGACACCATTCAGTGTTTATGTGATGCATTCTGAAAAAGTGTTCCCAATCATTGGCCTAATCCTTTCATAATGTCTACCAACCTGTAATGTATTCCACTATGGCTCGCTTCTAGTAAAAATGTCCCACATACTAGCACCTTTCTTTAACAATGACTCCCATCCTGACCCTTTTCTTTTATAATATCTCCAAATATGGCTTCCATCCTTAAATAATTTACTCCATTCCGGCCCCCGTCCTGTAATAATGTCCCCAATCCAGCCCTTCATTCTGTACTAATGTACACAGTCCTGGCCTCCATCCTTTAAAAATGTCACCAATACTGTCACCTTTCTTTAATAATGACTTTAAAAATGTCCTCTGTTCTGACCCCCATACTTTATGACCCCATCTCAGTCCCATCTTTACATAATGTTCTCCATCCTGGCCACTTTCTTTAATAATGTCCCTTAAACTGGCCCCTTTTAAAAAAAAAAAAATCTCAAATCCTGTCCAATTTCTTTAATATGTCCCTGGTCATGTCCCTATCCTTTTTGATTATATTATATAAGCTATAAGTTTGAGATTCCCACTACTTCATTTTCTAAGCCATATAGGCCTTTTGGAAGTGTTGTGTACAAAACCAGAGTATTATGAAGGCTGTGGTTGTGTCCAGGAGGGTGAAGTTTATGCCATGGGTACCATATTTTCCTACCAACCAGAAGGATTAGAGGGATCATATTTTAAACTAAATAATATTTGAAAACTATTAAAGAAAACAAAGTCACAAATCAGATATTTAGGTTAACATTTAGCTTGTTTTTTTAATTAGAATGCATTTATTAATCTTTAGTGAACTCATCTTTCTGTATTTCTTTATTTCTTACTTTCTTTCCCAAAGAAAGGTAGCAAATAGAGACAGTAGGCAGATGCGTATGAGCTATTTCTGTTACTGAAGCAATGGGATATGTGGTGCAATTTGATGACTAATTTAATATATCACTTTCTGTAGGAACACAGTAAAAACATATGATGAATAAAAAAGAAAAAAATAGATATATAGTTGATAGAGTTGAGCAAAAATGCTAAAAGGACCCTGGTCCAGCTGCCACTTCAGTAGTCTGAGGATGATTGACCAGAACCTTTCAAGCTTCCTACTGCCTGTGACTTCCCTGACATCTTCTCTGATTAGTAAGCCATACAATGTCATGTGCATGTCACACTGCTGGTGTGCTAATAAGAAGTTGTACCAGACATATCGCACTAATAGAAGATTTACAGGAAGTTGGTCCTGCAACTACAGACTACCAATATGGATGCTGGACTAAGGCCTTCAAATCATTTTTCTCAACTCTAATACTCAGTAAATTAACAGTTTCAGGAATAAAAGTCAGACTGTTACTGGATCTAAGGTATTTTCTGGTAGCAAAAAGATGTTCAATACCTACAATATTCCATCAATATTTGATGATTACGGTACAATTGCTGAGATGTCTGCCAATCGGCAGAATGAAGTGCACGCTGCACCCTTTCTGTTTTCACAGTCACAAAAGTGTGACTGATAACTCATGTATCTGCAATAATCGCACAATATAACTATCACCTAGAATATTTCAGTAATTGGATGACAGTGTAAAAATTACCAAATATATCTAACAGGTGACATTGTTTAATTGGATTCAATGGGTCAAACAAACCAATAGCCAGCGCTCGTGTTTGAGCTTCAGGCTGAAAACTTAATTTGCAGGAAATACAATATTTTTCAATTTTGTTAGTCGTCGCAATGGCCAACAGATGAATAAGTTTATTTAATTGACAGCTGGATCAAGATATTGAGTTGGAACTCAAAATTTAAACCTTGGCATAAATATCAGCAAGTTGAGATTTGATGTGGCAGACGGACTCTCCTTCATTTCCAAAGTTCACATCCTAACTAAATAGGCTCCATATATTTGTGGTACTGAACGTGCACATAAAAATATTAATATAGGTCCATAATTAACAGATGAATATATTTTTATGGGTTTTGAAAGGTAGATAGGTATTCTACAGTATAATGAACCCACAAAGGAAAAATTTCCGAATATAGGTCAAGGGAAGTATGCAACTAAAGGATGCGTAAAACAAGAAGGTTATATTAAAACACCTTTACTAAAGATACATGGTGAAGTGGTGGCACAGCTAACAAGGGGTGCCTATACATACCAACAGCGAGAATACATCATATGAATCATGCAATATGAATACATTATTTAAAAGCAAAAGTTAGATAAATAGATAAATGAAAAAGGCAAGGCAGTAAATATCCACAATAAAGAGTATAGTAATATCAAGGTGGGTAGATAGAGGGCAATAAATAGGGTATCCAAGAATAAAGTGTTGCATTGCTACAGTATAAATTAAATAGTATAATAATGGCACATAGATAAGTGTAGAAACCTAGGGGAGTCATGCTAGAATTAGTTATATATGTAGAGAAGTTAGATATAAAAGTATAGTAGTATCATGGCACCCATGGCATTAGCCTAGATTTGGAAACAACATAATAATCCCAAAGTCTAGAGAAGGTATGCGATATTACCTGTGTATGCGTGGTATGCACCCCGACGCGCGTTTTGGACAACGTCCTTCGTCAGGGAAATCTACAATATAACCAGTTTAAGGCATGGAAACAAGGGGACACAGGTTAGGATAAAGTATCTTAAACACTGCTACAATATTTTTTCATTCTACATTAGTATATAGTACATTTGGAATATTGTAATTATTTTATTCAGTTATAGATGTAGAGGTTATTTTCCTAAGTAGACTATACCACAGTCAAAACAGTTCTCTAATAGCTGCACCTATCTGAGACTTGAGACACAAAAATATCTTCTTTTCCAATGTAGAAAACACTAAGAGAATGTGGGGAAAAATAAGGTCCTTCCCAACTTTACAACTTTGAAAAATGGAAATTTTTTGCATAATGCAATGCTAAGTTACACTACTACCTCTCCCCAGTACTTTTTCTGAGCCTGCACAATAATAGTGACTTTAGTAAAGTTTCTTATTGTTCCCATGCAGTAAGATACACTTTTTACATAGTATGATGACTCCGGAGCAGAATGATGTCCTCAGATTTTATTAATATCTGTTGATTTTTTGTTATGACATTTTTTTCACGTTTGATGACCAATATTAGTTGCAAATCAGGAGTGCTCCTATGGGGTTGACCTCCTCCCCTTTTCCTTATCTCCAATATTTTGCCACAGTTCATATTCTGGTGACGTCACATCATTCATGTTATGTCCATTGTTTGGAGGGGCATTGGAACAGCCATACTGGACTTCCAGAATTATATCAATGACAATGAGCTAAATTTAAAATTCAACGATTCTACATCTGCTGTTTCTGTAGGACTTCAAGATGTTTATTACAGGTGTGGCATAGATTCAAAAAAGTTTTTTTCAATTATAATTATTTTTCGTAGGCCTATTTCTGGCAATGCAACCCTAGAGACCCGCAGCTGTCATCAAAAATACTCCATTGATTCCATCCCATATGGAGAAATGGATGGAGCAAAACAGATTCCTTCTAAACAAATTACTTTATAGTCAATGCACTATCATTAGAAACAGGCTGCACAAGTGGGATTATAGTAACCACATTTTACAATGTGCAAAATCTAAAATCGTCAAAAAGTTATCTTGAAGGAGATTATTATACAAAAAACGATGATCATGAACACAATTATAAAAATAAAAAAACAGATCAATAAAAATATGAAAAAAATACTCTGGTTTTCACTATGAATTTTAGTTCATAATTTAAAGGGAATCTGTCACCCCTTTTTTGAGATATCATATAATGATATCATTCAATTGTGTGTCACATAAGGATTCTCTTAGTACTTTTGCTTCCCCCCTGACCCCGCACCTTTCATGCATAAATACCTTTTTTATCTTGGTTCAGATGTATGTAAACTGCTGCTGTCCGATGGGAGGGGCTTATTCAACTGCTCCCCCCTGTCTTGCTTTACAAAAGAAGAAATGCGTAGAGCAAGGGAGGGGGGAGCAGGTGAATAAGCCCCGCCCAGCGGACCGGACAGCGGCAGTTTACATACATCTGAACCGATATAAACAAGGTATTTATGCATGAAAGGTGCGTTGTCAGGGGAAAGCAAAAGTACTAAGAGAATCTGTTACGCTACAGGAGATGTGAGCAAGAGTGGACCCACTGGACCGTGACGTCGAACCCTCCCTGAGCGAGCGCACCAGGTGGACCGACCCCTATACAGGGATCGTTTGGGAGCAGGCTCAAGAAGTTCAAACGTCACGGCAGCCAGGACCAGGGGTCGGCTCAAGAGGATGAGCTGCAGGGAAGCGGTGGAGGACCGGCGAGATTTCCGGGACAACCAGGGTCCGGGGGCAGAGACAGCGGAGCAGGCGGACAAGGGAGAGAGAGCAGGACCCGGGCGGAGGCAGTAGTACACCGTACTGCAAAAGAAAGACACAGGAAGGGTTAGCAGGGAAGCAGGCAGGCAAGGCACAGGAGCAGGGAGAGCGCGGGCTGGAGCAGACAGCGAGCAGCAGCACGCACGGCCTAGACTAAGAGAGGAAACTCGACAGTCAGGCGCCTCCCCTAAGGGAGGCAACGTGCGCGCGGCAGAAGGCAGAGGAGGAGCGCGCCGGGAAGCCGCCCGTCGGAAGGGGGGAAGACTGGAGGCGCGCGCCGGAGCTGGCAGGCAAGAGGGACCCGGAGCGGAAGCAGATGGCGCGGCGGGACCAGCGGTAAGTATGGAGGCGATGGGATTAGCGGTGCTGACAGTACCCCCTCTCTTACATCCCCCTCTACTGTGTCTGGCAAAAAACCTCTTAAGGATGTGTGGAGCATTGACGTTCTCCCTCGGCTCCCAAGATCTCTCCTCGGGACCAAAACCCTTCCAATCGATGAGAAAAAATGTTTTACCCCTTACCCTTTTAGAGGCCAAAATGTCTCTTACCTCAAAAACATTATCAGCGCTGACTGGTGGGGGAGAGGATTTCGGAAGCGGGTGGAAACGATTCAGGACAACTGGCTTAAGGAGAGAGACATGGAAGGTGTTGGGGACTCGGAGCGAGGCAGGCAATTCCAACCGGTAGGACACGTTGTTGATACGTTTGAGAATCTTAAAAGGCCCAATGTAGCGAGGTCCCAGCTTGTACGAGGGGAGCTTCAACCTAATATGCTTGGCAGAGAGCCAAACTTGTTGTCCCGGCAGATAAGTAGGAGAGTCCAAACGTCTCTTGTCCGCGTGTCTCTTCATGCGCTCTCCGGATCTCTTGAGAGCTTCTTTAGTCTCGGACCAGACCTTGGAGAATTCTATGGCCAAGGAATCTGCTGCCGGCACACCGGAGGTAGTGGCAATCGGTAACGGGATCCCAGGATGCATCCCAAACACTACAAAAAATGGAGACTTGGCCGAGGACTCGCTGGAATGATTATTGTAGGAAAATTCTGCCCAGGGGAGGAGATGGACCCAGTTATCTTGGTGGGCATTAGAGAATAGACGTAGATATGACGCTAGTACCTGATTGACGCGTTCCACTTGCCCGTTGGACTGAGGGTGGTATGCGGAAGAAAAGTCTAATTTGACCTGCAGAAGTTGACATAGGGCTCTCCAAAACCGAGAAGTGAATTGTACCCCACGATCAGAGACAATATGCTGCGGGAAACCGTGAAGGCGGAAGATCTGCTGGATAAAAATCTTCGCCAATTCAGAAGCCGAGGGTAGTGCTGGCAGAGGAATAAAATGGGCCATCTTAGAGAAGCGATCGACTGCTACCAGGATAGTCGTACATCCGGACGAGTTGGGCAAATCGGTGACGAAATCCAACGCTATATGCTGCCATGGAACCGAAGGGACGGGCAGCGGCAGCATAAGACTGGAGGGTGGCCGTCTGGGAACTTTGACCTTGGCACAGGACGAACAAGACGCCGTGAAGTCAATCACATCCTGGCGAAGTGTAGGCCACCAATAGAAACGAGTAATGAGATCCAGTGTTTTCTTGACTCCCACATGCCCCGAAAGTTTAGAGGAATGTCCCCAGCGCAGCACCTCTCTCCTATCTGCCTCAGAGACGTAGGTCTTGCCTGGAGGAGTGATGAGATTCACTGGAGCCACTGTGATGATCTTGGCCGGATTGATGATGTGAGCCGGTTCCTCCACCAGATCAGGAGATTGCAGAGACCGGGACAATGCGTCAGCCTTGACGTTTTTAGGTCCGGGGCGAAAACGTATCTCGAAATCGAACCGTCCAAAAAAGAGAGACCATCTGGCTTGCCGGGGGTTCAGTCTGTGGGCTGCCTGGAGGTACGCTAGATTTTTGTGATCGGTAAAGATGGTAAATGGGTGGACCGACCCCTCCAGAAGATAGCGCCACTCCTCCATTGCCAATTTTATGGCTAACAACTCACGGTCCCCGACGGAGTAATTACATTCGGCGGGAGAGAACGCCTTTGAGAAGAACCCACAGGTAACCAGTCGCCCGGACGAGGATCTTTGAGAGTGAACAGCACCAGCTCCTGTGGATGAGGCATCTACTTCCAAAACGAAGGGTTTGTTCACCTGGGGACGGTGGAGCACAGGTGCTGTCGCAAAGGCCTGTTTCAAACTGGAAAAAGCCTCTTCAGCCTCTGGTGGCCAGAGCGAGGGATCGGTACCCCTGCGAGTTAGACTGGAAATGGGTTTGATGAGAGATGAAAAATGTGGCACAAATTGCCGATAATAATTGGCGAAGCCGAGGAACCGTTGAATTGCCTTGGTACCCACCGGGCGAGGCCATTGGAGAATTGCCGACAATTTCTCAGGATCCATCTCTAGCCCGGAATCCGACACCACGTAACCCAAGAAGGGCAATGAAGATTGCTCAAAGAGACACTTCTCAAGCTTCGCGTAGAGATGATTCTCCCGCAGACGCTGTAGTACCCGACGAACACTCCTTCTGTGCGATGCCAGATCCGGGGAAAAAATAAGGATGTCATCTAGGTACACTACCACGCAGGAGTACAGCAGGTCTCGGAAGATGTCATTAACGAATTCCTGAAACACCGCGGGAGCATTGCAGAGGCCGAAGGGCATGACAAGATATTCATAGTGCCCGTCCCGGGTGTTAAAGGCCGTTTTCCACTCGTCGCCGGAGCGGATGCGAACGAGGTTATAGGCTCCGCGCAGGTCCAGCTTTGAAAAGATGCGGGCTCCACGTAAACGGTCGAAGAGTTCAGGAATAAGCGGCAAGGGATACTTATTCTTGATCGTAATGTTGTTTAATCCCCGGAAATCGATACAAGGACGAAGTGAACCGTCCTTCTTCTTCACAAAGAAGAACCCGAAACAGGCAGGTGAAGAGGACTTTTGGATGAACCCTCTGGCTAAATTATCCCGAATGTATTCAGACATGGCCGCGGTTTCAGCTGGAGACAGGGGGTAAATTCGCCCTCTGGGCGGTGTGGTTCCGGGTCGTAGGTCGATAGGACAATCGTACGGCCGATGTGGGGGTAGGATCTCTGCCTCTTTCTTGTCAAACACATCCGAAAACGACCAGTATGCAGCAGGTAAGCCCGCAGGGCCCGAGGAGACTGGAGAAGGAATAGCCGGAAGAACGGATCCTAGACACCTCTCTTGGCAAGGATGCCCCCAGCGGAGGACCTCCCCAGAACGCCAATCCAACACGGGTTCATGTGTCCTAAGCCAGGGAAGCCCAAGTAGCAGAGCGTGGGACAGGTTGGGTAGAACGTAAAATGCGATCAGCTCCTGGTGCAAGGCCCCGACTTGCAGACGGACCTCCTTCGTAACCTGGGACACCGATACCTGCAGAGGTCTCCCATCCACAGAGGCGATAACACGTGGAGTCTTTAGGGTAATCACGGGAATCCGGTACTTCCTCGCCTCTCTTAACCGGATGAAATTGCCCGCCGCGCCCGAGTCCACATAGGCCACCTCCGAAGCACGTCTCTGACCAAAAAGCAGCTGCACAGAAAAAGTAAGAGGATGAGAGGAGTGGGACACACCTAGGGCGGCCTCTCTTACCTGACCTAGGTGGAGGAGTTTCCCGGTCTCTCAGGACAAGATCGTAGAAAGTGAGCTGCGCTGCCACAATACAGGCACAATCCCTCCGTCAGTCTCTCCCTCCGGCGCTGTTCCGCCAACTTGACCCGATCTACTTGCATCGGTTCTGGCGCCGAACTGGAAGACGGCCCAAGTGGACGTGGAATAGAGGGCCTATGGAGAGAAGAAGAAGATCTCAGCGGTCTCCTCTCCCTAGCGGCCTCGCGGTTGCGCTCCTGGAACCGGAGGTCGATCCGGGTGGCCAAGGAAATGAGATCCTCTAAGTTAGGCGGGGTATCTCGTCCCGCCAGTTCGTCCTTAATCCTGCCCGAGAGACCACGCCAGAAGGCCCCAACCAAAGCCTCATTATTCCACTCCAACTCAGAGGCCAAGGTACGGAATCGGATGGCTTATTGTCCGACCGTGAGCGAACCCTGAGTGAGGCAGAAAAGGGACTCAGTTGCGGAAGCCAACCGGCCGGGCTCGTCAAAAACTTTACGGAAAGTGTCCGTGAAGGTCTGGAGGTTACAAACTATAGGGTCATCCTGTTCCCACAGGGGATTCACCCAGGAGAGGGCCTCTCCCTCCAAATGGGACACAATGAAGGCTACTTTTGCCCGGTCAGTGGGATACTGCTGAGGCAGAAGTTCAAAGTGCAACCGGCACTGATTCAAAAAACCCCTGCATAATTTTGGGTCGCTGCCATACCGTGGCGGTTTACCAAGCCTAGGGGACGGGGCATGTACAGGATCTGGAGTACGAGACGAGTCTCGTGCGGCTGCGGACTGGAGGGAGAGCAGCCGATCGTCGACCGAAGCCATATAGGAGAGGATATGAGCCTGGGTATCGCGTTGTTTACCCAGCTCCTGCTGAAGGCTGGCCAATTGGGAGGCGTTGCTGGGATCTGCGGCCTGTAGGGCCGACAGGCAGGAGTCCATGGTCTTCATAAAAGACATTATGCGGGTTTGGTTCTCCCTTAAGAATACTAGCTCTTTCTGGGCAGCGGCCCCGGCGGGGTCCATGGCCTGACTGTTCTGTTACGCTACAGGAGATGTGAGCAAGAGTGGACCCACTGGACCGTGCCGTCGAACCCTCCCTGAGCGAGCGCACCAGGTGGACCGACCCCTATACAGGGATCGTTTGGGAGCAGGCTCAAGAAGTTCAAACGTCACGGCAGTCAGGACCAGGGGTCGGCTCAAGAGGATGAGCTGCAGGGAAGCGGTGGAGGACCGGCGAGATTTCCGGGACAACCAGGGTCCGGGGGCAGAGACAGCGGAGCAGGCGGACAAGGGAGAGAGAGCAGGACCCGGGCGGAGGCAGGAGTACACCGTACTGCAAAAGAAAGACACAGGAAGGGTTAGCAGGGAAGCAGGCAGGCAAGGCACAGGAGCAGGGAGAGCGCGGGCTGGAGCAGACAGCGAGCAGCAGCGCGCACGGCCTAGACTAAGCGAGGAAACTCGACAGTCAGGCACCTCCCCTAAGGGAGGGCGGCCTGAAGTACCTGCTGGTGGCCACCGATTGGCCAGGTGATGAAACCGGGTCAGGGCAGAGTGATAGACGTCCGTGCTGAAGGGACGCACGGTCTGACTCCCCGGCGCGTGCACAGAGGCAACGTGCGCGCGGCAGAATGCAGAGGAGGAGCGCGCCGGGAAGCCGCCCGTCGGAAGGGGGGATGACTGGAGGTGCGCGCTGGAGCTGGCAGGCAAGAGGGACCCGGAGCGGAAGCAGACGGCGCGGCGGGACCAGCGGTAAGTATGGAGGCGATGGGAGCAGCGGTGCTGACAGAATCCTTATGTGACACACAATTGAATGATAACATTATTATATGATATCTCAAAAAAGGGGTGACAGATTCCCTTTAAATGGAATCTGTCACCACATTTGACCTATCTAGGCTATTAATATGGGCATACAGGTTATAGAATACTGAAAAAAGTCCTCCCTATATGCCTCATATCAGATCCCTTGTGGTTGATAAATCACATTTTATCACTATTTATCACTATTTTATCCCCACGCTCTGGTGAGGATGGTGAATGTAAGAAGACTCTGCCTCCAGAGGTTGTTTTATGTGAATGGAGAGTTTCCAGTAAGCCAAGTAACCAACACAGAACAAGAGAAATTAAATTTGTCTTCTTGCAAACACATTTTTTGCTTTTCTCTGAGGTGTGCTGTATTGCAACAATAGTGCAGCCCTGTCTGACTCTGAGATGAAAGCTGAAGGGAACCTGCAGATGTGTTGGGTATAATCACAGAGTTCTGCAGTGAGATCACAAGAGCAGAGAGAGGCCATTACACATCACACTGGTAACCACTACACAGCACACTGGTAAGTCCCCCTTATATTTAAAACAAGCTCTGGAGGCAGAGTCATCTCCTGGCACCATACTCCCCATAGCCTGTAAGAGGTCATTTATATAAAGTGACTAGCTGAAGTGCCCGGTGTTGCCTGGGCATAGTAACTAACTGTCGTTAGTTATAACAAACTATATTGATTATTCTCAATCCCATAGTCCAGTGCCCATATACCCATCACACATCCTCCATCCCATAGTCCAGTGCCCATATACCCATCAAACATCCTCCATCCCAAAGTCCCGTGCCCATATACCCATCATATACAAAATAAGGTTGCACTCTATCATGCTAAAGCATGTCAATGTGGAATATATGAAATTTGAATAGCAATACGGCTATGGAGTTTTAAGAAAAAAATACGAGACGCTTAACATATAACTTGGCCAAATTATATCTGCCCATCAACCATCGTCAAGGTGGCCTCAAAGTCTGATGGGTACCTACACTGTGTGAATACCTCTCTAAGGCTGATGTCTGAATTCCTGGGTGAATGTGGACACTTCTGTCAGCAATGCCTGCATTTATGGGTAAGTAGGGACCTGCTGTAATTAAAATCACCACCTCGTGGAAGGCTGAGTGCTTGGTCAGTAAGCTAATATTCAAAAGACAAAAAACTGACTGGCAAATCCAGACTAGTGTGAATAGGTGCATACCAGGAGGAGCTTCCTCCATAAACAATATACAAAATAAAGTTGCACTCTATCATGCTAAAGCATGTCAATGAGGAATATATGAAATTTGAATAGCAATACGGCTATGGAGTATTAGTAAAAAAATATGAGCTGCTTACCATATAACTTGGCCAAATTATATCTGCCCATCAACTATCGTCAAGGTGGCCTCAAAGTCTGATGGGTACCTACACTGTATGAATACCTCTATAAGGCTGATGTCTGAATTCCTGGGTGAATGTGGACACCTCTGTCAGCAATGCCTGCATTTATGGGTAAGTAGGGACCTGCTGTAGTTAAAATCACCACCTGGTAGAGGGCGGAGTGCTCGGTCAGTAAGCTAATATTCAAAAGACAAAAAACTGACTGGCACAACCAGACTAGTGTGAATAGGTGCATACCAGGAGGATCTACCTCCTATACAATATACAAAATAAGGTTGCACTCTATCATGCTAAAGCATGTCAATGTAGAATACATGAAATTCGAAAAGCAATACAGCTATGGAATATTTGGAAAAAAATATGAGACGATTAGTGTTAGGGCTGGTGGAACGCACCAAATAATAAAATAATAGTAAGGTGCGTTCGCAGCCCGGGGTCCACCGTGCAGAGGTGGTAAACTGCTGCTTAGTAATGGCGGATGGATATAGCGGTATACAAAAGGTCACACGCGGGTTAACGTCACCCGGTGTGAACAGGAGTGGACTCTGTTACATCACAGAGCCACAGAAACGCGAAACATAAATGCCAGAGCCTGTTAAGACACACAGCACTTGGCAAAAGAGCCCTCAGTAAATGGTCACAGAACTCAGCCCCAATGACATGAGGTCTGAGTCCCTCTAGACCTACTGAGCGTGCGGCGTCACACCTGCGGACGCCTCTGATGAACACTGACCA
Source organism: Dendrobates tinctorius (assembly GCF_039654945.1). NCBI lineage: Eukaryota > Metazoa > Chordata > Amphibia > Anura > Dendrobatidae > Dendrobates > Dendrobates tinctorius. The sequence continues at coordinate 11,482,401 of NW_027361830.1, forward strand.
CAATGGAGTGCAGACTATGTGCACCGTGGCGTACAGACAAAGCCACCGGTGGATGCTGATGCCAGTCTCTGACTCTGCCTCTATGCGTACCAAGGGTAGGGGTTTCATAATGAGTCATTCACCAGAGACATTCATACATGCATACAACACTCACTCCACATGGTCTAATGTCATTCTATATTAGTGCATGGCCGAGCGGTCATACGAACCTTTTATAGCCGCGTCCTTCCGGAACCTTCCTGACCTTCCTGATGGTCCAATCCGAGCTGGAGAAGGACCTGAGCATGCAACCTCCATTCTCCAATGAGAGATTGCCCCATGGGCATGCTCAGTGGACCGAAAGGAGGACTTAGTCCCTGGAGTAGCTCGCTGCTGACCAGCATGGGTTGCTATAGCTGGACCAGAGGTGTCAACAGCAACCAAACCTACAGAGCTGGTCTGAGCAGAGCGCCTTGATAGATGAGTCTGCTGAGCAGCCTCCTATGTGGCCGGAGAGGAATGGGAGACTGTCGAATGCAAGGCTCGGGATTCCTGCTCTGCAGCGACAGGAACCTGACGCCTAATATTACCCCCCCCCTAGGTCCCCCTCCCCTCTGAACCTCACTACGCTCAAATGCCACAATGAGAAGCGGAGCGTGGATGTTCTCCACTGGCTCCCAAGTCCATGCTTCTGGACCATGACTCTTCCAGTCCACCAAATAAAACTTTTTCCTACTACCACCCTGCATCCCACGATGGCATTAACCTCAAACTCGTCTGAGGACAGGTCTAATGTTCCGGCAGAGGACTTGGAGAACCGAGACATGTGGACCGGCTTAAGAAGGGACATGTGGAAGGTGTCAGAGATAGCCAAGTGTGGTGGAAGGGCCAGCCGATAGACCACAGAGCTGATCTGCTCGAGGACCTTAAAGGAACCAATGTAGCGAGGCACGAACTTAGTGGACTCGACTCGCAGCCTGATGTTATGGGTGGAGAGCCACACTAAGTTGCCAGGGGAGATGGTTGGAGCAGGATGCTGGTGTGTGTCCGCAGAGGCCCTCATTCTCTCTTTAGAGGCCAGAATAGCATCCTGGGTGCGGTCCCAAATATCACGTGCCTCCACCGCCCAGTCTGCCACCCTAGAGTTGGTGGATGACACGGGCATGGGCACCGGGACACGAGGATGTTGGCCGTAGTTAAGGAGGAATGGGGTCTGGCTAGTGGAATCGGCCAACAGTGTTGTTCAAGGCGAACTCTGCCCACGGCAACAAGGATGCCCATTCATCCTGCCTGGTCGAGACAAAATGTCGGAGATATGTGACTAGGGTATGGTTGGCCCTCTCTACCAACCCGTTTGTCTCGGGATGATAGGCCGAGAAGAGATTCAGCTCAATACTGAGCAAGCAACAGAGCTCTCTCCAGAACCGAGATGCAAACTGAGGACCCCGGTCACAGACAATCTTGTCTGGCATGCCGTGTAACCGGAAAACATGTTTAATGAACAACACTGCTAGGCCCCGTGCGGAAGGTAGCCGAGAGAGAGATGACCCAAATAACTGTGCTGCCACTGGACTTGGGTAGACCCACCACAAAATCCATGCCAACCATCTCCCAGGGCCTGTCCGCCACCGGTAAGGGGTAAAGTAACCCAGTGGGTCATTGCCGGGAAGACTTATTCTTGGCACAGGAGATGCACACCTGAATATATTCTCTGACATCACGGGCCATATGCAGCCACCAGTACGTCCTCGCCAAAAGCTCAACTGTCCGCTTAGAACCAAAGTGTCCACCCACCCTGGATGCTTGAGCCCAAGAGAGGACCTCCAGACGTAAACAGGCATGGACAAAAGTCTTGCCCGGAGGTACAGACTCAAGGGTGACCGGAGCCACTGTCCTCAGGCTCTCAGATGTTACAATTAACAGAGGCTCCACTTCCTCCGCTGACACCACTGAGCGAGAGCGCATCGGCCCGGACATTCTTCTCACCGGAAAGAAAATGTAGGGTGAAATGGAACCAGGAGAAGAAAAGGGACCATCTGGTTTGGCGAGAATTTAGCTGCTGGGTGGTTGTAAATACACTAAATTTTTGTGGTCAGTGTAAACTTCGAAGGGGTAACGGGTCCCCTCCAGGAGACGTCTCCATTCAGAAAAGGCCAATTTCATGGCCAGCAACTCCCTGTCCCCAATGGAATAGTTCTTCTCCGCCGGTGAGAAGGTCTTAGAAAAGAAGAAGCAAGGGTGCTTCCGACCTTGAGCGTCCTTCTGGAACAGGACCGCTCCAGCGCCAAACGGTTTATCTACATCGGGGTGATGTAAAATGGGAGCGCTGGCAAAATGAGACTTAATAGAGAGGAAGGCCTTGGAGACCTCCTCTGACCACAATTTAGGATTTGCTCCCTTCTTGGTGAGGGCCACCAAGGTTGAGAAGTGGGGAATGAATTGGCGGTAATAGTTAATAAATCTCACAAAGCGCTGCACCGCCTTGAGGGAATGAGGTTCCTGCAAATCCATAACCTCATGTAGCTTGGCAGGATCCATGGCCAATCCCTGAGTGGAGATGATATAGCCCAGGAATGGCAAGGACTCCTGCTCAAACACACACTTCTCCAACTTGGCATAGAGTGAGTTTGCCCGTTGGAGGTCGAAGACTTTGCAAACATCTCTCCGGTGGGAGTCTATATCTGGAGAGGAGATGAGGATATCATCCAGATAGACTACAACCAAGGTGGTGAGCATATCCTGGAAGATGTCATTCACAAAGTATTGGAAGACGGCCGGAGCATTACAGAGCCCGAAGGGCATCACCAGATATTCATAGTGCCCATCCCTGGTGTTAAATGCTGTCTTCCATTCGTCCCCCTCACGGATGCAAATCAGGTTGTAAGCACCCCGCAGGTCTAGTTTGGTAAAGACCCTAGCTCCCCGCAACCTATCAAAAAGCTCCGATATCAGGGGCAAAGGGAACTTGTTCTTAGCGGTGATGGCGTTAAGACCCCTGTAATCTATGCATGGACATAGTTCTCTGTTCTTCTTCTGCACAAAGAAAAACCCCGCCCCTGCAGGTGACACTGACTTCCTAACAAAGCCTCTTGCCAGATTCTCCCTGATGTACTGAGACATTGCCTCCATCTCTGGGAGAGAGAGTGGATAAACTCGACCCCGAGGAGGCTCAGCACCGGGCAAGAGATCGATAGGACAGTCATAGGGGTGATGAGGCGGAAGGGTCTCCGCCGCCTTCTTGGAGAACACGTCCGCATAGGGCCAATAGTGTTTGGGGAGGGAGGAGAGATCTGTGGGTACCTCAGTAGTAGCAACCTGAACACACTCCCTTTGACATCTACCAACACAGGATTTATTCCATCCCAGAATTCTCCCTGAGGACCACTCTATATGAGGGAAATGATACCATAGCCACGGCATCCCTAAGAGGACCTCGTCAATTCCTTCGGGAATGACTAGCAGGGATGATCTCCTGAAGGTGAGGAGACATGGATAAAGTAAAAGGGATGGTCTGATGGGTTATCTGCGATGGTAGTGTTGATCCATTTATCACCCGTATGGTCACTGGCTTGGCAAGCATAACAAAAAGGAATTGCGTGCCGTCGGGCAAAGACAGAAGACATAAAGCTGCCCTCTGCCCCGGAATCTACGCAAAGCTCTACCACATGAGTGGATGGACCAATAGAAATTGTCCCTTTAAAGGTCAGCTTGGAAGAAGGTGCCATGGTGTTTATTGAACCAGCTCCCAAGGTCACCAAACATGGATGCTCTCCCAGTCACCGAGAACATCTGGAGGCGAGATGTCCTGACTGCCGGCAGAAATGACAGACCATGTGTGCACGAGCGGTCTGGGAGTTGGATCCCGCTCGAGGCGTCTCCATGGCCTCATGTGGCTCGGACACCTGGACCGGAGGTTCCAGAGGTTTGGCGAAGGTGGGTGCCAGCCGAAACCTCTACCTACACTGGGCACACTCCAACCTTCGTTCGTGAAAGCAGAGGTCGATGCCGGTGGAAACTGTAATTAATTCCTCCAGTGTGGCGGGAATCTCCCATGGCCAGAGTGTCCTTCACATGGTCAGCCAACCCTCTACAAAATACCGGGATGAGAGCTTTATCCGGCCACTCCAGCTCAGACGCTAGAGTCCGGAAGTGGATGGCAAAGTGACTGACCATGGACGAGCCCTGTGTCGAAGCCATCAATTGGAGCGCCGTATCATGAGTAACCTGGGGTCCCAAAAAGACCTGCCTCAGAGTGCTCAGGAACCGCGGAGAACTCTGTACCACATGATCGTTACGCTCCCAGGGTGGCGTGGCCAGCTCCAATGCCCTGTCTGACATGAGGGATATTATGAACCCCACCTTAGCCTGCTCTGAGGGAAATCGTGCAGCCAGGAGCTTCAGGTGTATAGCACACTGGCTCACAAATCCTCTACAAGACTTAGGATCACCAGAAAATTTATCTGGCAGCGGGAGGCGGGATAATGTCGGAACAGGGGTGGCAGTGGACAACCTAGTTGCCGCCAGGCTAGCGGCCTGAACAGCTACTGCTGTAACATCCACGGCTGAGGTTGTGCGCTCAGAAGCCGCCAACCTGCCCTTCAGCTGCTGGATGTTCCGCGGCAGTCGCTGTTCGTCCGCCATTACTAGCCAGACCCTGGCACTAATATAATGTTAGAGCTGGCGGAACGCACCAAATAATAAAATAATAGTAAGGTGCATTCGCAGCCCAGGGTCCACCGTGCAGAGGTGGTAAACTGCTGCTTAGTAATGGCGGATGGATATGGCGGTATACAAAAGGTCACATGCGGGTTAATGTCACCAGGTGTGAACAGGAGCGGACTCTGTTATGTCACAGAGCCACAGTACCACGGAACATAAATGCCAGAGCCTGTTAAGACACACAGCACTTGGCAAGAGAGCGCTCAGTAAATGGTCACAGAACTCAGCCCCAATGACACGAGGTCTAAGTCCCTCTAGACCTACCGAGCATGCAGCGTCGCACCTGCAGACTCCTCTAATGAACACTGACCACAATGGAGTGCAGACTAAGTGCACCGTGGCGTACAGACAAAGCCACCGGTGGATGCTGATGCCAGTCTTTGACTCTGCCTCTACTTGGACCTCAGCCTGGGTGCTAGCAGGCTAGGCTACACAACACATGCGTACCAAGGGTAGCGGTTTCTTAATGAGTCATTCACCAGAGACATTCATACATGCATACAACACTCATTCCACATGGTCTAATCTTATTCTATATTATATAGCTGCGTCCTTCTGGGACCTTCCTGACCTTCCTCAGGGTCCAATCGGAGCTGGAGAAGTACCTGAGCATGTGACCTCCGATCTCCAATGAGAGATTGTTCCACGGGCATGCTCAGTGGACTGAAAGGAGGACTTAGTCCCTGGAGTAGCTCGCTGCTGACCAGCATGCGTTGCTATAGCTGGACCAGAGGTGGCAGCAGCAACCAAACCTACAGAGCTGTTCTGAGCAGAGCGCCATGATTGTTGAGTCTGCTAAACAGCCTCCTCTGCGGCCGGAGAGGAATGGGAGACTGCCGAATGCAAGGCTCCGGATACCTGCTGTGCAGCGACAGGAACACAATGCCTAACACTTAGCATTAGAGTTGAGCGAAACGGGTCGAAAAATTTCAAAAGTCGCTGACTTTTTGGCAAAGTCGGGTTTCATGAAACGAAACCCGACCCTAGGATGAGGTCGGCGACTTAAACGCCAAAGTCGCGTTTCAAAAGATTGTTTTGCGCTCTTTTTCAGCCAATCAGGATCCACGGACACTGTGGGCAACGTGATGACATAGGCAGGGGTCACCACCATCTTTCAGAAGGGCATGCAAGTGATTGCCTTGCTTTGGTGGGCGTCACAGGAGGTATAAAAGGGCGTGCACGCCGACTGCCATGTTACTCATGCTGATCTCAGAATAGGGAGAGCTGCTGCTGTTGATGATTTTGTAGGGAGAGCATTAGGCAGGGAAGAAGAGACACCAAAAACTGCTTCTGCTGCTAGCGATTTTGCCTGTACAACACACCAGTCACTGTGTGTGCAGTGCAAGTGGAGGCTATATTTTGCTGGATCAGCGGTGTTGGTTGTTAGGCTGCCTTCTAAGGCTTCCTGACGGCTGCATTGCTGTTTACCCACTGCTCTGCAAACTGCTTTTTTAAAAGCAATCCCAATTTTTTTTTTGTCCTGGTGAGGTACTGAGCGTGCATTTTTTCATACCATACAGCGGTGCACACTCCTCATACAGTACCGTGTAACGGCTGTTATCACAGCCACAGTGAAGCTATCTGTGTGTCACTCTGTAAGGATAAGTTGAGGACATGTTCCGTTCTTACAGACCTGCACCCTCTAGTTTTGTCTAGTTTTCAAACAGTTAAATATATTTGCTGTTTGATCACATTCAAAACTATAGACAGCGTGTGTCTGTCCGTATACTTAAAAAACACGGAGCTTGACAATTTTACGTACACCGGACAGCCGTGTACGTGCATGCTCCTCTCTCAGTACCGTGTAACGGCTTTTATCACGGCCACAGTGAAGCTATCTGTGTGTCGCTCTGTAAGGATAAGTCGAGGACATGTTCCGTTCTTACAGACCTGCACCTTCTAGTTTTGTCTAGTTTTCAAACAGTTAAATATATTTGCTGTTTGATCACATTCAAAGCTATAGAGAGACAGCGTGTGTCTGTCCGTATACTTAAAAAACACGGAGCTTGACAATTTTACGTACACCGGACAGCCATGTACGTGCATGCTCCTCTCTCAGTACCATGTAATGGCTGTTATCACGGCCACAGTGAAGCTATCTGTGTGTCGCTCTGTAAGGATAAGTCGAGGACTTGTTCCGTTCTTACAGGCCTACACTCTAGGGAGATTCCTATTCTGCCCAATTCTATATACACCTTGTAGTTTGTCATACACTAGCCAATTTCTGCCTGTGACATAGCGCTGTGATATTCACTGGGCCTCACACAATCCAAAACTGTCCAGTGTCCACAAGTGTCTGCAGAAATTCAAAATCTCACTTATCCTCTAGTGACATTTTTCACACCTGTGACATCGAGCCTGTGACATAGCGCTGTGATATTCAGTGGGCCTCACACAATCCAAAAGTGTCCAGTGTCCACAAGTGTGTGCAGAAATTCAAAATCTCTGTTATCCTCTAGTGACATTTTTCACACCTGCGACATCGAGCCTGTGACATAGCGCTGTGATATTCAGTGGGCCTCACACAATCCAAAAGTGTCCAGTGTCCACAAGTGTGTGCAAAAATTCAAAATCTCCGCTATCCTCTAGTGACATTTTTCACACCTGCGACATCGAGCCTGTGACATAGCGCTGTGATATTCAGTGGGCCTCACACAATCCAAAAGTGTCCAGTGTCCACAAGTGTGTGCATAAATTCAAAATCTCTGTTATCCTCTAGTGACATTTTTCATACCTGCAACATAGAGCCTGTGACATAGCGCTGTGATATTCAGTGGGCCTCACACAATCCAAAAGTGTCCAGTGTCCACAAGTGTATGCAGAAATTCAAAATCTCCCCTGTCCTATAGACACCTTGTACCTTGTTTTACATTACTATATAGTTTGTTGGATTTTGTCTACATTTCTACCAAAAATGAGGAAGGCTGTGGAAGAGGCCGTGGAATTGGGCAGGGGTTGGCAGCTGGTAATGATGGTGTTGGTGGTGGATCTGATGGTAGTGGCAAAAGCAAAATAGGACCGAATGCAGGAGGTGTTGAGCCTGCATCATCGTCTGGCTCCACAAGGCCTCGAAGGCTTAGTTTTCTAGGAGTTGGCAAACCGCTTTTAAAGCCAGAGCTTCAGGAAAAAGTTTTGTCTTACATTGCTGACTCAGCCTCCAGCTCTATCGCCTCCTCTTCTGAAGTTGTAAAAAATAAAAGCACTGAGTCATCATTGGAGGATCATGTTCATGAACCACACCTTTCCTTGTGTCCTTCACCCCAACCAAGATTGAAGGATGACGCAGGCCATACTAATGATTACTCCATGGAGCTGTTTTCACATGCCATGCCTGGATTATCAAGTGAAATGGTGAAATACCCAGGCCAAGATGAATCTGACATGGAATGCACTGATGCACAGTCACTGATAGATGATTCTGCTGGTACATTCACTCAGAGCACTACATTGTCCTCGCAGTGTACAGAGCCAGATTCTGACCCTGATGAGACTCAGGTGCCCCTTCCCGCACACTATACCACCATACACGGTGACACAGAGGAAGTTGCACATGACATTGAAGAGGAGGTGATGGATGACCCAGTTGTTGACCCAGATTGGCATCCATTGGGGGAAGAGGGTGCTGCTTCCAATAGCTCAGATGAGGAGGAGGAGCATCCACAGCAGACATCGACATCGCAACAGCTGTTATCTGGCAGGCCCGGAGCACTCCAAAGACAGGTTCCAAAAATCAAAAGAGTTGCTGGACAGCTTGTCCAGACGGTAAAAATATCACAGCGTGCTAGGCCGCAAAATGTCTGCCAAAGTAGGAAGAGTGCAGTGTGGCACTTTTTTGAACAAAATCCTCATGATTAGGCCAAGGTTATCTGTAAGAAGTGCGCAAAGACCTTTAGCCGAGGGAAAAATCTGAAAAATTTGAATACCAGTTGCATGCTTAGACATTTAACCAGCATGCACTTGCAAGCGTGGACACAACACCAAACCTCAAGTACCACATGTGCAACTGATCACAAAGAAGGTAGTCAGCAACGCTACATTGTTTCCCCCACTGTAAGCCCACCGGTTAGCACAGCAGCAAATGTTGAGGTGTCGTTGCAATGCCACAGCAGTCAAGGAATCCCACTGTTATATCAACGAAAGACTGAATCTAGGCCATCAGAAAGAACACCAACTCCATCACCATCATCAACCCTCTCTCAGTCCGCCCTGTCCACCGCTACTTCCACCATATGCAGCTCTCAAGTCCAGCTCACCCTCCCAGACACTATGAGTAGGTCAAGAAAGTACTCAGTCTCTCATCCGCGTACACTGGGTTTGAACGCCCACATTGCCAAACTAATCTCATTAGAGATGATGCCCTATCGGTTGGTGGAAAGCGCAGCTTTCCGTGAACTCATGGCCTATGCAGTACCACGCTATGACCTACCCAGTCGCCACTTCTTCTCTCGCAAAGCCATCCCAGCCCTCCACCATCATGTGAAAGACCGCATTGTCCATGCACTCAAGCAGTCAGTGAGTGGAAAGGTGCACCTCACAACTGATGCATGGTCCAGTCGGCATGGCCAGGGCCGTTACGTGTCCATCACTGCGCACTGGGTTAATGTGGTGGATGCAGGGTCCACAGGGGACAGCGGTGGTGGGACAGTGCTGCCTAGCCCATGGTATAGAAAACAGTTGGCTGTAGGCGTTCGACCCTCCTCCTCCTCCTCCAGAAGCGAAAGCTCGTCCACAGAGCGCAGTCGTACGAGCACTCCATCTGCAGCTGCCAGTGTTGCACACGAGGTGTCCCCCTATCGAGCAGGTAGTGGAAAGCGTCAGCATGCTGTGTTGCAGATGATGTGTTTGGGCGACAAATACAATACTTTCAGCGACAAACTGAGTCATGGCTGGGCAGTGTACATCTTGAGGCAGGCAAGGTAGTTAGTGATAACGGCAGTAATTTTGTGGCAGCCATAGCCCTTTCAAAACTCAGCCACATACCTTGCTTGGCTCACACCTTGAACCTGGTGGTGCAGTGCTTCCTCAATAATTATCCAGAGTTAACAGCCCTGCTCCAGAAGGTGCGAAGACTGTGCGCGCACATCCGCTGGTCGCCTGTACACTCCATTCGTATGCAGAAGCTGCAGCGATTCCTCCACCTTCCCAACCACCGCCTCATTATCGACATTGCAACAAGGTGGAACTCCACCCTGCACATGGTTGAGCGGCTGTGCGAGCAGAGGCAGGCCATAATGCATTTGTGGGAGGATACACGGCCAGGCACTTTGAGAGCAGACATGGAGTTGACAGGTGTGCAGTGGTCGAAGCTGAAAGACCTCTGTAAAGTCCTTCAGTGTTTTGAGGAATGCACACAGCTGGTATGTGCAGACGACACCATCCTAAGCATGAGCATCCCACTTATGCGTCTGCTCATGCAAACTTTGACGCACCTTAAGGAGCAGGCGTCTGCAGCCAATGTTGACGAGGAGGAAGAGGTGGAGGGAATCCTTGATGACATTCAGCCATTGTCTGCTCAGGGACCTCTCCTGGACGAGGTGGAGGAAGAAGAGGAGGAGGAGGATGATGATGGGGATGATTACTTAGGGGAGGAGGATGCATCTCGTGGGGCAAGTGAAAATGTTGGCGTGGCAAGGTCTGGTACAGGGTTTGTGCGTGACTGGAGGGATGTGGATTTGCCAGAAAGTGCTCCTCCACCCAGCACTCGCAGTGCATCATTGACACCGGGAACATTGGCCCACATGTCAGATTATGCCTTGCAGATCCTAAAAAGGGACCCACGCATTGCCAAAATGATGAATGATGACGACTACTGGTTGGCCAGCATCCTGGATCCACGCTATAAAGGCAAATTACAAAACATCATGCCACAGGAGAACCTTGACCTAATATTGGCTACTAAACAAGCAACTCTGGTTAACCGGTTGGTTGAGGCATTCCCAGCACACAGCAGCGGTGATGGCTCTCAAACGAGGCATACGGGCCGGGGGCAGCTTGGCAGAGGTGTTCGTGGTGCACACAGCAGAAGTGGCGTTGGAGACAGGGGTTTCATGACAATGTTGTGGACTGATTTTTCACAGACCGCTCACACAACTGGTAATACTGCATCGATGGAAAGTGACAGGAGACAGCAGTTGTCAACTATGGTTAACAACTACTTTTCCTCCCATATCGATGTTCTCCCGCACAGGTCATTCCCCTTTGACTATTGGGCCGCTAAACTGGACACCTGGCCTGAATTGGCCCAATATGCCTTACAGGAGCTCGCTTGCCCAGCTGCAAGTGTGCTATCGGAAAGAGTCTTCAGTGCAGCTGGATCAATCCTGACAGAAAAAAGGACCCGTCTGTCAACCCAAAATGTGGATGATCTAACCTTCATTAAAATGAACCATGCATGGGTTTCCAAGGATTTTGTCCCACCTTCCCTTGATGACACATAGGTTGCCAGAAAAATGGCTTGCTTTGGTCCTCCTCCTATTCCGCGAACTTGACCTATTTCACCTTTTGCAGCAGCTGAATGACCCACATCTACATATGCCACTTTGTAAACCTCCCTAAGTGGGCGCCCCCCCCCCATGGCCGGGGTCACCACCTAGCACACAAAACTGTGCGAGTGCCGTTGCCCTGGACAGGTGGGTAGGCCGACTCTTGGGTGCGGGCACTGGCATCGGGTCCCTCATAGCGCAATCAAGTGTCTCTGACAGTGGTGGTGCACACCCGCCGTCAGACACACCGCCGTACTATGAGGGGCCCAGTGCCAGTACCGACGCCCACGAGTGTGCCCCCCTTGCTTGGGCAGGGCCCCAGCATTTGCAATGTTTACCTCTCCCTGCTCCTCCGCTGTGTAGTCTGGGCTGTCAAATCCTTCACTGGGACTGCCACTACAAATTGATTGAACTGAAAGATGATGGTTAAGATGTAGCTATGCCCTGTCCTGCTGGTCGAGCTCTAGCTCCAGATGATCAGTGGCTTCCATTTCTTATGGACGTCGACTCACAATTACATGCAGTGGTGGTTTATCATCAGCTTTCACAGTTTTCCTACTCACAAACGTGTGACATTCCGGCGCACATTTCAAAATGTGCCCTCTCATGCCAATCAAATAGAATCGCCTACGGCCTGTGGCTTCTGTCTTTTGCACTCCAAAGTTACGTGACAGATCATGATAGCCAGTGAGCACCATGTTTACATCGCTCCCTGTGATAAAAATTGGATTAAGATGAGTAGCAGTGATGGAATCAACGGAAGTGCGATACAGCAAGACTTTATTCACAAAAAAATGTTTTCACTGTCTCAACACACAAATTAATTGAGGGTCAGCATCGCCTATGAGAATTGTGATGGAAGTTTTTCCCGTGAATAATAATTCCTAGATTTCTGCAATCAATAGCCTTTATGTCACTAATTGTATGCATCTCATTTCCTATTCCGGAGAGGCTGGACTGTATTACTGAGACAGAAATATATATGAAGATTTAAAAATAACACCAAAAGTATATAGTTGTGTACGCCTCAAATGCATTTCCTTTTTTCCACTTTTTAGATTACTGTGTAATCCATACTGAGAACACAGAGATTTTACATGTTTAAACTATGCTATATATACCTGCTATCCAGTGATAAAGTACCCTTTCTCAACTTTGTACAATCTGGTCAAATCCATACTGGGCCTGAGAACATCTGAGTCTGCCTCCTGATCTATAGACATATATTTTTAATGTGTAAACTAGGCTACATATATACGTGTTATCCGGTGAAACTGTACCCTTTATCAACTTTCTACAATGTTGTTGAATCCATACTGGGCCTGAGAACGGCTGCCGAGCTGTTAAGCAAGCTACAGCACCTGTGGTTTGGACACGTAATTTTTTTCAGGAATGACGGTTAGGCCTAACTTCGGAATTGTGGTTGACCTGAACTTACTGGGAAATCATCGTTCGCGGGGAATAATCTGAATCCCAGATCCCCATCACTAACGCAGTTCAGCAGGCTATCTGCACCTGTAAGCGACAAAAGCTGGTTCTTTCAGTGTAGTGTGCATGCAGCCCCGGACATGTACTGGAATGCTAGACCTGTTATTGCTCGATCTCACGTGCCACAGCCTCGCGTATCCCTCTAGTAAGCTTGACGCATACCGTGGGGCCATGCCGGAGTCTCGGTCGTTAACGGAATAAAGCTGAGAAATCGCTAGCACAACTACAAACGGACATACCACACCACACACAGAATCGACAAAGCTTGCAATCTGTCCATCTTTTCTGTAGCTTGTATGGTAGTGGTTTCCCGGGTGCAGTCCAATTAAGCCACAGGCTCCACTCCTGGTGGTGCCCTTTTGGACATTCCTTTAAGGTTCAGCTTTGCAATCATACTGCCCCCGGAAACCAAAAACTTTGCCTTCAGGGACGTGGAGGTTCATGGGAATAACGCCGCCCGATCAGCAGTCGGCATATGGGTCGCCCTCCCAGGGCTATGGGGTACTCGGTACCGGGCCGATGTCAGTGGGATGTGTCACAGCAGCAGTGACCCGGACGGTGGCCCTGGGCGCCCATGTAAATGGCGTGGTATAATGGTAAAGAGTTTATATAGATAGTTTGACGCCACCTGTGGTGTTCGGCAACATAGATGTTAGGCCGACGCTGCATGCAGATCCTCTGGGACTGATGGTGTTGTGCAGCAAAGATGGTGAATCTCCCCACAGGTGGAGCTGGAGTCCCAGGGAAGTGTAGATGTAGTGATGGGGGAAAGGCACAGGCGGTGTAGGTGCTGGTACCCAGATGTAGCGGTGCTGGAATAACTGTAGGACACCAGAGCGTGCAGTTCCAAAGCTTTACTCACAGTCTGCAGGTTACACAGATGCCTGCCTCCGTGCTGTGTCCTCCGGGTCAGGACCTCTGCCAACCTCCGGGACCAGAATGGAAAGCTCCCTTCCAACACTCCGCCAACATGTACCTTCCTGAACGTCTCCTTTCTAGCGCTTGTGGGGGAAGCACTCACAGGACCGTGGTTCACTGAAATGCTTCCTGTCTAACAGATGCTCCTCAGACTTTACTTGTATGGCAGACAGCTGTAGCCTTTTCCTTCTGCCTCGCACACGTCGATGCTGGGGCCTCCGAGCCTTAGTTGGGTACAGAGCATTTATAGATGCTACTTCCCCTGGTTTCTGCTGCAGGTACGTCATTGTCCCTACAAACTCGGAGACCGGAATCCGGACCATGCGCTCCAGCTAGGAGTGAGCCATAACTCTGCTCATCCTCCATCTCCCCTTCTCACGTCCACACACTTCCCCTTCCCTGCACAGAGTGCCCTAACTTACCTCCTCCCAACCACAGAGAGCAGCTCCTCAGCAGTCAGGTTCAGAGGTCTCCCTGCTGGCCTGGAGTGGGAAATGTGTTGTGTGTTGGTTTAACTGCTAGAGAGATCCTTCGTTGCTCCCAAGCTTGACAACACACTCCCTAGGAGGAAGGCAATGCCACAGTGGCGACCGTACTCTTGGGGACGCCACAAGTGCACTGAGGCCCAGCCACTGCTGGATGATGCTGCTGGTACATTGACCCAGACCACTACATTCCCCTCGCACTCTACACAGCCAGAATCTGACCCAGAGGAAACTCAGGTTCCCCTTCCCGCATACTATACCACCTTACACGGTGACAAAGAGGAAGGTGCAGATGAAAGTGCAGGTTCCTTGAGCAGGTGGGGGGCATACTCATGGGCGATGGCACTGGCACAGGGCACCGCATAGTACGCAAAAGTGTCTCTGCCGGTGGGAGGGCCTAAACAGCCAAGTGCAGTGAGATGGAAGATGGGGACGACAAGGAGTTCACAGTAGTGCAGGGATTCCCTAGCAAGGAGACTTATGTAATTGTTTTCAATGTTGGGACAGCAATTTTTGGGGAGCACTATACTCTGGTGAAAGATATATGGAGCCCACCATACACTGGAGCATTCCAAAGGTGGACATCAGACACTGGAGCAGCATTTACAGGGCCCATTATACACTAGAGCAGTAGAAATAGGGCCCATTATATATGGAGCATTATTTGGGCCCATAAGACAGTGGAGCTTCATCCATTGGGACCAACATATACTGTAGCATTATGTGGAGCTCATCATATACGGTTTGAAACATTATATGGGAATAATGATTCCGTATGGAGAAATATATGGGCCTCATTACTCTGTATAGCGCACTAAGCGCTGGCCATAATACTGTATGGAGTTATATACTGTCCGTTTTTGTAGGTATTGGAGAATTTAAAATGGATAACAGTCATGAGATGTAAGAAGTGAAGTATTTTTCATTGTACTATACTGCTATTTCTCTGCCGTATTGGAGCATCATGAGTTGTGGTATGTGTTAAAGGGGCGCTCTTTGGCCCTGGGCCCACGAAAACCTGGAGCCAGCCCTCCCCCCCACAACTGTAGCCAAATAACCCCCATTTTTCAGTGCGTAACTAGTATTATGAAGTTAATTAAGGTTGACAAGCTTCAGTAACAAGAATTTATGCTTTTGGCATTCAAATGGGCACTGTTGGTGTGTTTCCTGTCCTCCTCTCACTGCCGACTTTAATTCTCCATTGACTTACATTGGGTTTCGTGTTTCAGGACAACCCCGACTTTTCCCTATAGTCGGCCGATTTTGCTCAACCCGACTTTTGGAAAAGTCAGTTTTCATGAAACGAAACTCGACCCTAAAAAAACAAAAGTCGCTCAACACTACTTAGCATATAACTTGGCCAAATTATACCTGCCCATCAACCATCATCAAGGTGGTCTTGTATGATGGGTACCTATACTATGTGAATACCTCTCTAAGGCTGATGTCTGAATTCCTGGGTGTATGTGGACACCTCTGTCAGCAATGCCTGCATTTATGGGTAAGAAGGGACCTGCTGTAGTTAAAATCACCACCTTGTGGAGGGCGGAGTGCTCGGTCAGTAAGCTAATATTCAAAAGACAAAAAACTGACTGGCACATCCAGACTAGTGTGAATAGATGCATACCAGGAGGAGCTACCTCCATATATAATATACAAAATAAGGTTGCACTCTATCATATTAAAGCATGTCAATGTGGAATATATGAAATTTGAATAGCAATATGGCTATGGAGCATTAGGAAAAAAATATGAGACGCTTAGCATATAACTTGGCCAAATTATATCTGCCCATCAACCATCATCAAGGTGGCCTCAAAGACTGATGGGTACCTACACTGTGTAAATACCTCTCTAAGGCTGATGTCTGAATTCCTGGGTGAATGTGGACACCTCTGTCAGCAATGCCTGCATTTATGGGTAAGTAGGGACCTGTTGTAGTTAAAATCACCACCTGGTGGAGAGTGGAGTGCTCGGTCAGTAAGCAAATATTCAAAAAACTGACTGGCACATCCATATACATCCTCCATCCCATAGTCCTGTGCCCATATACCCATCATACATATCCGCCATTCCATAGTCCTGTGCTCATATACCCATCATACATCCTCCTTCCCAAAGTCCAGTGCTCATATACTCATCACACATCCTCCATCCCATAGTCCATTGCCCACATACCCATCACACATTTTCCATAAGTTTAAAGCAAACCAGGCATAGTCACCATGGCAACCATTATGACATCATCATCAATATGGCAACAAATTATGACATCCTCACAGCTATGGCAACCCATTATGACATCCTCTTCGCCATGGCAACCATTCTGACATCATCGTCTCCATGGCAGACTATTATGACATCATCATCACAAAGGCAACCATTATGACATCATCTTCCCCATGGCAACCTTTATGACATCATCGTCGCTATGGCAAGCTATTGTAACATCATAGTCACCATGGCAGAGTGGCTTGATACACACACACATACACTTGTTTTTTTATATATATAGATAGATAAAAGATGATTTCTCAGCAACAACACATATGATATGAGGCACACAGGGAGGACTTTTTTCAGCATTCTATAACCTGTATGCCTATTTAATAGTTTATATAGGTCAAATGTGGTGACTAGAGTTGAGCGATACCGTCCGATACTTCAAAGTATCGGATCGGAATGGATCGGCCGATCTTAAAAAAAAGTATCGGTATCGCCGATTCCGATACCGGAAGTCCCATTCAAGTCTATGGGACTTCCGGTATCGGAATAAGAAAAATCCTGTTTTTCCCTTGTACAGCCTCTCTGGGGTCTGTACGGGCCTTTCGGGGGGCTGTGCCGGCCTGCCAGGGGGTCTGTGCAGGCTCCGGTGGTCTGTGCCGGCCTGCCGGGGGGCAGTGCCGGCCTGCCAGGGGGGCTGTGCAGGCTCCGGTGGGCTGTGCCGGCCTGCCGGGGGGCTGTGCCGGCCTGCCGGGGGGCTGTGCAGGCTTCGGGGGTCTGTGCAGGCATCGTCCGATGGGACTACAAGTCCCATCGGGCGATGCCTGCTACCATGACAGTGATTGACACATTAGCCAATGATGGGACAGTAGTAGTCCCATCATCCGGCTAATGTGTTGAATGTAAAAAAAATTACATGCTATATACATACAACATGCATACTACATACATGCTACATTCATACTACATACTACATACATGCTACATTCATACTACATATATACTACATGCAACATACATACTACATATATACTACATGCAACATACATACTACATATATACTACATGCATGCAACATGCATACTACATATATACTACATGCATGCAACATGCATACTACATATATACTACATGCTACATACATACTACATATATGCTACATACATACTACATATATACTACATGCATGCTACATACATACTACATACATACTACATATATGCTACATACATACTACATATATACTACATGCATGCTACATACATACTGCATGCTACATACATACTACATATATACTACATGCATGCTACATACATACTTTGAAGTATCGGACGGTATCGCTCAACTCTAATTGTATGTAGTATGTATGTAGTATATATGTGGTATGTATGTAGCATGTAGTATGTATGTAGTATGTATGTAGCATGCATGTAGCATGCAGTATGTATGTAGCATGCATGTAGTATATATGTAGTATGTATGTAGCATGTAGTATGTATGTAGCATGCATGTAGTATGTATGTAGTATGTATGTAGTATGTATGTAGTATATATGTAGCATGTAGTATGTATGTAGTATGTATGTAGCATGCATGTAGTATATATGTAGTATGTATGTAGTATGTATGTAGTATGTATGTAGTATATATGTGTTATGTATGTAGTATGTATGTAGTATATATGTGGTATGTATGTAGTATATATGTGGTATGTATGTAGTATGTATGTAGTATGTATGTAGTATGTATGTAGCATGTAGTATGTATGTAGCATGCATGTAGTATGTATGTAGTATTTTTTTTTTTTTTAACATTTAACACATTAGCCGGATGATGGGTCTACTACTGTCCCATCATTGGCTAATGTGTCAATCACTGTCATGGTAGCAGGCATCGCCAGATGGGACTTGTAGTCCCATCGGACGATGCTTGCACAGACCCCCGGACATCAGCACAGCCCCCCGGCAGGCCGGCACAGCCCCCCGGCAGGCCGGCACAGACCCCCACAGGGTGCACAGACCACCGGCAGGCCGGCACAGCCCCCCGGCAGGCCGGTAAAGACCCCCACAGGGTGCACAGACCACCGGCAGGCCGGCACAGCCCCCCGGCAGGCCGGTACAGACCCCCACAGGGTGCACAGACCACCGGCAGGCCGGCACAGCCCCCCGGCAGGCCGGTACAGACCCCGGGCAGTCCACACAGCCCCCCGGCAGGCCGGCACAGCCCCCCGGCAGGCCGGCAGAGACCCCCGGAAGGCCCGAAATGACGGCACATCATGATGCGCACACACCGCGCATCATGATGACGTCAGGCTGTCAATCAACTTTGAACTTCCGATTCCGATGCCGACTTCCGATATTGAAAAAATATCGGAAGTCGGTATCGGAATTCCGATACAGCAAGTATCGGCCGATACCCGATACTTGCGGTATCGGAATGCTCAACACTAGTGGTGACAGATCACATTTAATGCCTTTAAAATTATTATAATTCTAAAATATTTGCCCATTCTCAATAAGGACACTGAAACATTTTTACAACAAGGCATTACAAGTATGGTAGATCCAAAAAGGAAATTTTCTGGATGACTTAATTTCTCCTAGTCATTTTTTTCTCCAATCAGGTTAAAGAGAATATGTCAGGTCCTCCATGCCCCCAGAACCACCAGTTCCATCCCAGTTTCAGAGAGGTGCAGTGCGCATGATCGAAAGTGAGGAAGGGGCGTGATAACATGCTAAGTGGGCGACTGGTCCGGGGACACTAATGCCCCGACAAATTGTCGCAAACCTAATTTACTTATCATAAACAGACTTTAGAAATACATTTTCTGAAGATCTATTTATGTAAGTAATGTAAAAGACTGACTGTTAGGCAGGGTATTTAGCTTTGTAGACACATCTGCTGGTGGTTCTGGGGGCACTGGTGACTTGACAGTTTCCCTTTAAATGCAAGAAACATGGTTAACCCAAAAGGGTTTCCTCATTTCTGGTGGGCAAATGTAATGTATACAAATTTGTTGAAAGAATATCAATTCACAAACTAGAGTGATAATATTTTTACACTTAATTATTTTTATATTTTGACACAAAGTATACAGTTTATTCAATCACTTGAACTTCCTGCAATTTATTATAATGTGGATGCCCTAGTAGAAAACTGTCACGTGTAGATGAACATGTCACTGGTATAATTAAAAAGAAACAGGTTAACACCTCCAGTAATATTTTCTAAATCGCACAATGGTAGTTTGGAGGTTTTTTTTGCACCTTTGGTATTTAAAAACTTAACAAACCTTAATAAAGCAAGGTGGTGATTGGAGGACATATCTATTTAAGATGCATTCCGGATAGTAAAAGCAAACCCCTGATTACCTAATGGAATGAATTACCATAGTGATTTAATTTACATTTCTAAAATCCATTTATTCTATTTTGTTCCAAATAATTAAATAGATTCTTTTTCTGTGATGTCATCATTTAGATAAAGGCCATTGGTTTTATAAAAAAAGTGTTTTGTGCATTGTGTATGTTATAACTAATTCCAACAATGGGCTGAAATGCTTCAATGCTCACACTGTTGCTTTAATGTGATATTGAAATATGAAGAGAGAATAAAGTAAGTTTTATTCTTAGGCAAGACATAATCATCAATATCAATTGTGAAATATTTAACCTCCATGCAATGGCAATGAGGAGGTTTCTGGCTCCAACATTTATTCTACAGCAGGAATGTGACCACTAGAGTTGAGCGAAACAGGTCGGTCAGATTCAAAAGTCACCAACTTCTGCCAAAGTCTGGTTTTGACGAGCGAAACCTGACCATAGTGTAAGGTCGGCCATGCGGTCGTCGACCTAAGCGCCAAAGTCGGATTTCACAGAATGCTTGCACATGACTTTTTTTCCGCCAATGAGCAAGGACGTACACTGTGGGCAACGAGATGACATGTGCAGCGTCCGGGAGAGAGATTTTGCGTACTTTAAAAAAGCGGTCCGGCATGTAGGTGTCCTCCACTCCCTGCCGACTTTGCTTCCCCATTGACATGCATTGGGTTTCGTGTTTCAGTCAGACCTCAGACTTTTCCTGATAGTCGGAAGATTTGGTTCGACTCGACTTTTGAGAAAGTCGGATATCATGAAATCTGACTCGACCCTAAAAAAGGCAAAGTAGCTCATCTCTATTGACCACAAACATACAGCCAATGTCATTAGGAATTTTCTTCACCATAAAGAACAAGTCCTGGAAGTGATGATAATGCCCCTACAGAGTCCTGATCTGAATAATTTTGAGATTACATCAAAGATTTGCACAAGCCTACAACCACAGAATATCGGTAGTTAGTTATTCAAGTTATATGGAACAATCCTCCTGCCAAGTTCCTTCAAGAACTGTGTCCATGCGTATCTCAAAGAATTGATGTCTTGATGCTGTTTTGAATGCAAAGGATGATCCCACCCAATATTGATTTGATTTACATTTCTCACTTATTCATTCACTATGCATTTTGTTGATTGATAAAGCTAAACTCTTATCCCTTCTATAAATATACTAGCTGTTTCCAGCCAGCTAACGCTCGGCACGCTCATTGCTATCTAATTAATGCTGCTGGTGATTAAACAAAAGTAAATAATGACAACATTCAATAGCGCTTACGCAGGTGGTAAATTAAATTAAAATGAAGTTAATAACAATAATAATCATCTAAAATCTGAATAATACTAATAATACATTTTATTCACAGTGTAAAATCGAAAACAAACTGGATTCAGTAAGATGTGCGTTTTTTATTCATTCCAGCATCTAAACAAATTTCATAACGAAACATAAATTAAGTTAAAATTTCTCTGTAAACAAAATTAAATGTATAGTCATTTTCATCATTTTCAAAGATCTTTCCTTGACTTCTACCAGGTACAATTTGAACTGAAAGACCTTTACAACTTGCTACTCTAGAAAATGCAGTGTATAATTGACCATGTGTGAATACATGATCAGGTAGGAGAACGCCAATCTTATTGAATGGTGGTGGGGAGGCGGGATTATGTGTGGTAATGTGGTGGGGGGTGGGATAATGTGTGGTAATGTGGTGGGGGGGTGGGATTATGTGTGGTAATGTGGTGGGGGGTGGGATAATGTGTGGTAATGTGGTGGGGGGGTGGGATTATGTGTGGTAATGTGGTGGGGGGCAGGATTATGTGTGGTGATGTGGTGGGGGGTGGGATTATGTGTGGTAATGTGATGGGGGTGGGATTATGTGTGGTAATGTGGTGGGAGGTGGGATTATGTGTGGTAAGGTGGGGGGGATTATGTGTAGTAATGTGGTGGGGCAGGATTATGTATGGTAATGTGGTGGGGGCGGAGCTACTGTGCAGGGGGCGGGATTAGCGAGTAATCACGATGCCTCTTATATATATAGCTAGACAGACATAGAGTAACATTATTGTATTGTGGTTTTCCCTTATCCATTCACAACCTTTGGAAATAAAAATTACAGCTTTCTCTAGAATATCCCTTGTGTGTCTTTCCTTTCCAATGTGAATCTTGTATGTTTTCACTGGTTTGATTTTCTTGATGGACAAGTATTGATCCATAAATAATTAAAGTGTTATCTGTATTAAGGTTAGCTCTCCTTTATCTCACATCCTGAGACAGACTACATGCCATCTTTCAGACAGCATAGATTGTCTTGATCTTTGTATCCATATGCAAACAAAAATAATTACATTTAGTATCCAAATAGATCTTCCCTTAGTATCTATTCCAGAAATGGGGATCTTTTTGAGAACATCAAATACTAAGGAATGAATGTGTCTTGCTAAAATGGGATATTTATTTTTTATGCACCTCTAACTCATCTAGAAGGTTTTACGAATGTGTATTTTACCAATGTGTCTTGATTTTCTTTACTCTAGTAATTGCTCTTTACTTTACAAACATCTTATAAAGAAGGAAAGTGCACTCAAGTAGAGATGAGCGACTTTGCCTTTTTTTCGGGTCGAGTCGGGTTTCATGAAACCCGACTTTCTCAAAAGTCGGGTCGAACGAAATCGGCAGATTATCGTGAAAAGTCGAAGGCTGACTGAAACACGAAACCCAACGCAAGTCAATGGGGAACCAAGGTCTGCAGGGAGTGGAGGACAGGAAACACACCTACAGTGCCCATTTTAATGCCAAAAACATCAATTCTTATTACTTAAGCTTGTCAACCTTAATTTACTTTATAATAGTTAGGCATTGAAAACTGGGGGTTATTTGGCTAAAGTTGTGGGGGGTAGGGCTGGCTCCAGATTTTTGTGGGCCCTGGGCCAAAGAGTGTCACTGGGCTCTTTTAACACATGCCACAATTCATGATCCTCTGATACGGCAGAGAAATAGCGGTATAGTACAATGAAAAATACTTCACTT
The DNA here is from genome assembly GCF_039654945.1 of Dendrobates tinctorius. Classification (NCBI taxonomy): domain Eukaryota; kingdom Metazoa; phylum Chordata; class Amphibia; order Anura; family Dendrobatidae; genus Dendrobates; species Dendrobates tinctorius. The sequence continues at coordinate 11,505,096 of NW_027361830.1, forward strand.
CTTACATCTCACGACTGATATCCATTTTAAATTCTCCAATAGCTCCAAAAATGGACAGTATATTACTCCATACAGTATTATGGCCACCGCATAGTGCGCTATACAGAGTAATGAGGCCCATATATTTCTCCATACAGAATCATTGTGTCATGTCGGACGCTATTCACACCACAGCGTCCGGCAGGCAGAGGTAGTTCCACCTCCGTCCACTATAGCCTCAGTGGCGCCGGCTTGAGTTTCTCAGGCTATCGGGGGTTAATCTAGCTGAAGATCAGGTTGGATGTTTGGTCACGCCCACGGTCTTTAAATAGTCGTGCGGGCCTATGGGCGTCGCCGATTATAGCTTGTGTGTCATACCAAGTGGTTCCGGTCTGGAGTGGAGGTGTTGGAGAGAGAGAGAGATTCATATCTGGTGTCGTATGATCCATTGATACCTTCTCGCCTTCCCATATTTGTGTTTTGTTGTGCCCTGTTCACATTACTGTATAGTCCTGTGTGTATGCGGCGCGGTGCAGTTTAAGTTCTCCCTGTCTGTCTTTATTGTTTGGGGCTTTGGTGGTTTGTCTCCTCACTGGGTGGAGGGTTAAGCTTAGGGCTGAGCAGGAGATAAGGAAAGGGTGGAGGCTCAGGCATTTGCACCATCAGCAAAAACCCTGGGTTGAGGGTCAGACAGGGTTTCCCCTAGTTAAAGGGACATCACAGGGTCCCCGGGTATTTCTGCCTTAGTTGACCGAAGCCCCGCGTGACATTATAATCGGTCCACATTTTTCAGGAGCCCATGGATCCCATGGATTCCATAACCCGCCAGTTGGCGGCGCTGTCCTTACAGGTCTCCGAGTTGAAAGGGGCAGTTCAGCAGCAGGGCCTGGTAGTAGCGAAGGTGCAAACGGCATCTGCAGGTGTCGGTGCAGAGCCGAAGATCCCGCTGCCAGAACGATTCTCAGGGGAACGCAGCAAATTTGTCATATTTCGGGAGGCCTGCAAGTTATACTTCCGCATGCGCCCGGTCTCCTCAGGTAATGAGGCTCAGCGGGTGGGCCTGGTGTTATCATTACTGAGTGGGGACCCCCAAGCATGGGCATTTTCCTTACCAGCTGACTCTGGTACATTTCATTCTGTCGATAATGTTTTTTCTGCACTCGGGCTCATTTATGATGATCCCGACAGATTAGCTCTAGCAGAATCTAAAATCCGCGCCCTCCGTCAGGGGGAACGTATGGCGGAAGACTATTGCTCCGAATTTCGCCGTTGGGCAGTAGACACACAGTGGAACGACCCAGCGCTGCGGAGTCAGTTTATTCATGGGGTTTCAGGAAGAGTTAAACAGGCCCTCCTGACGTATGAGACTTCTGCATCGTTGGAGTCTGCCATGAGTTTGGTTATACGTATTGATCGCCGTTTGCGTCAGGGGGCACAGGAGACGCTACCCCTGGGGGAAAGCAGGGGTGCAAGTGTGGTTGCTGCAGGTGAGCCCACTGAACCTATGCAAATTGCGGGGGTGTCACAGGTTAAGCGTTGCGTCCCTGGGTTCACGAAGCCCGGAGCATGTTTTTACTGTGGTAAAAGGAATCATTATGTTAACGCTTGTCCTGTGCTACCGAAGAAGGTCACACCGGCGGAAAACTACTAAGCTCAGTGGGTATGGAGGAGACCCAACTAAGCGTATGCATATCCTCCATGATGGTATCTCAATGTATGCTCCCTGCCAAGGTTATTATCGCGGGCAGAGAGCTACCAATATCAGTGTTTGTGGATAGCGGTTCCGCCACCAATCTCATAGATGAGGAGTTTGCACGCACTGCCGGGTTTAAGATCGAAAAACTCCCTCAACCTATTCAGGTGGTTACCATTAATGCCGCTCCCCTCCCTCAGGGGGAGATTACGGAGTTTGTGGCTGAGGTGAAACTCCACATTGGGGTCCTACATTCGGAGTGGGTTACATGTAGGGTCCTCCGTAATCTCCCAGCACAAATGGTCTTGGGTTTTCCATGGTTGTCCAGGCACAACCCAGTGATTGATTGGAAAACTCAGGACATAGTCCAATGGAGTGGTTTTTGCCAGGACAATTGCTTGGCCACATGTGTGTCCACCGTGACGCCCAGCCTTCCGGAGGCTTTGCAGGATTTCGCGGATGTTTTCTCTGAGAAGGGTTGCTCAGAACTGCCTCCACATAGAGCCTATGACTGTGCGATTAGGTTAAAACCCGGGGCCAAATTACCTAAGGCCAGGATGTTTAATATTTCTGGTCCAGAGAGACAAGCTCTGAAAGACTACATCGCGGAGAGTCTGAGCAAAGGACACATCCGGCCTTCGTCCTCGCCTGTAGCAGCGGGGTTTTTCTTCATTAAGAAGAAAGATGGGGGGTTACGGCCGTGTCTGGATTTCTGGGAGTTAAACCAGATTACGATCCGTGATCCATTCCCGATGCCTTTGATCCCTGATTTGTTCAACCAGGTGGCGGGGGCAAAGTGGTTTTCCAAGCTTGACCTCAGGGGGGCGTATAACCTCATAAGGGTCCGTCAGGGGGATGAGTGGAAGACGGCCTTTAACACTCCAGAGGGTCATTTTGAGAGCCTGGTTATGCCATTTGGGTTGACAACCGCGCCTGCTGTTTTCCAACATTTTATTAATGACGCGTTTGCTCATGTCCTGGGGAAATTTGTGATTGTATACCTGGATGATATCCTCATTTATTCGAGCGACCGGGACATTCATTTAGAGCATGTCAGGCAGGTGTTACACTTGCTCCGTGAGAATAAGCTCTATGCTCAGCTGGAAAAATGCTTATTTTTTGTTCAGGAGTTGCCTTTTTTGGGATATATTGTGTCCACCGCAGGGTTTAAAATGGACACCGCTAAGGTGCAAGCGGTGCTACAATGGGAAAGGCCTGATAATCTGAAAGCGCTCCAGCGGTTCCTTGGGTTTGCTAATTATTATAGGAAATTTATAAAACACTTTTCTACTATAGCCAAACCGCTCACGGACATGACAAAAAAAGGTACCGATCTGACTAGCTGGTCTGAGGTGGCGATACGTGCATTTGAGCGTCTGAAGAACAGTTTTGCTTCAGCCCCATTCTGGTGCAACCGGACGTGTCTAAACCTTTTGTGGTGGAGGTTGATGCATCTGAGGTGGGAGTGGGGGCAGTACTGTCACAGGGCTCATCTTTGAGCGATATGCATCCATGCGCCTACTTCTCCAAGAAGCTGTCGCCGGCCGAACGGAATTATGATATCGGCAACAGGGAGTTGTTGGCCATCAAATTGGCTTTTGAGGAATGGCGACACTTCTTGGAGGGGACGGCTCACCAGGTCACAGTCATCACCGACCATAAGAACCTGCTCTATCTGGAGTCGGCCAAGCGTCTGTCTCCTAGGCAGGCTCGCTGGGCATTGTTCTTTACACGTTTCAATTTTCTGGTGACTTACCGTCCCGGGGCTAAAAACACCAAGGCGGATGCCTTGTCCAGGTGTTTTCCGGGGGTAGAACCTCGGGAAGAGCCGGTACCCATCCTCCAGGAAGGTGTAGTGGTTTCGGCTCTCACGACTGAGGTAGAGGCGGAGATTGCCGAGGCCCAAGAGGAGGTACCGCCAGGACTTCCCGCCAACAAATCATTTGTACCCCTTCATCTTCGTCTTAAGGTGTTGAGGGAACATCACGACTCAGTACTGGCTGGTCATCCAGGGGTTAAGGGCACCTTGGAGCTAGTATCGCATCGTTTCTGGTGGCCCAAAATCCGGCAGGACGTGGTCTCGTACGTGGCAGCTTGCATCACGTGTGCCAGGGCCAAGTCGCCCCGAGCCCGTCCTGCTGGCACGCTACAGCCTCTGGGGGTACCTAATAGGCCATGGACAGAAATCTCCATGGATTTTATCACTGACTTGCCAGTCTCGGCGGGGAACACGGTCATCCTGGTGGTGGTTGACCGATTTTCAAAGATGGCGCATTTTGTCTCATTGCCCTCCTTGCCCAATGCGAAGACGTTGGCTCAGGTGTTTGTGCAGGAGGTGGTCAGACTCCACGGAGTTCCGTCGGACATAGTATCTGATAGGGGAACTCAATTTGTTGCGAGGTTTTGGAAAGCTTTTTGCTCACGTTTGGGGATCAAGTTGTCACATTCATCGGCGTTTCATCCACAGTCAAATGGTCAAACTGAGCGCATGAACCAAAATCTGGAGCAGTATTTACGATGCTTTGTGTCCGACAACCAAGAGGAGTGGTCTACTTTCCTTCCTCTGGCCGAGTTCGCGTTAAATAATCACCGTCAAGAGTCATCGGGAGAGTCTCCGTTCTTTTGTGTTTACGGTCAACATCCTCAATTTTGTACCTTACGTCAGGGTGACTCGGGGGGCGTCCCGGAGGAGGACCAGCTAGGAGCTCAATTATCATCGGTCTGGAGGAGGGTGAAACAGCGATTGTTGAGCATGAGTGCTAGGTACAAGCGGGTGGCTGACAGTAGACGCGTGCCAGATCCGGACCTGTGTGTGGGTGAATGGGTGTGGTTAGCGACTAAAAATATAAAACTCAAAATTCCATCTTTAAAATTGGGTCCAAGGTTTATTGGGCCTTTTAAGATTGCTGCCATCATTAACCCAGTTGCTTATCGGTTGGAACTCCCTGCAGTATACAAGATACACAACGTGTTTCACAGGGCTTTATTGAAAAAGGTGGTAGGCTCTGTGGACACGACGCCGATGCCACCTCCAGTCATGGTGGATGGCGATTTAGAGTTTGAGGTCTCCAAGGTAGTGGACTCTCGAGTAGTGCGCCGTACTCTTCAGTATTTGGTACACTGGCGGGGGTATGGTCCGGAGGAGAGGTCTTGGGTACCAGCCTCGGACATACATGCAGATCGGCTGGTCAGTTCTTTTCACCGTCGTCATCCGGACAAGCCGGGTCCTATGAGTCTTGAGGGCCCTGGGGTCCCTCGTAGAAGACGGGGTACTGTCATGTCGGACGCTATTCACACCACAGCGTCCGGCAGGCAGAGGTAGTTCCACCTCCGTCCACTATAGCCTCAGTGGCGCCGGCTTGAGTTTCTCAGGCTATCGGGGGTTAATCTAGCTGAAGATCAGGTTGGATGTTTGGTCACGCCCACGGTCTTTAAACAGTCGTGCTGGCCTATGGGCGTCGCCGATTATAGCTTGGGTGTCATACCAAGTGGTTCCGGTCTGGAGTGGAGGTGTTGGAGAGAGAGAGAGATTCATATCTGGTGTCGTATGATCCATTGTTACCTTCTCGCCTTCCCATATTTGTGTTTTGTTGTGCCCTGTTCACATTACTGTATAGTCCTGTGTGTATGCGGCGCGGTGCAGTTTAAGTTCTCCCTGTCTGTCTTTATTGTTTGGGGCTTTGGTGGTTTGTCTCCTCACTGGGTGGAGGGTGGAGGGTTAAGCTTAGGGCTGAGCAGGAGATAAGGAAAGGGTGGAAGCTCAGGCATTTGCACCATCAGCAAAAACCCTGGGTTGAGGGTCAGACAGGGTTTCCCCTAGTTAAAGGGACATCACAGGGTCCCCGGGTATTTCTGCCTTAGTTGACCTAAGCCCCGCGTGACACATTGGTCCCATATAATGTTTGAAACAGTATATGATGAGCTCCACATAATGCTACAGTATATGTTGGTGCCCATGGATGAAACTCCACTGTGTTATGGGCCCAAATAATGCTCCATATATAATGGGCCCCATTTCTAATGCTCCAGTGCATAATGGGCCCTGTAAATGATGCTCCAGTGTCTGATGTCCACCTTTGGAATGCTCCAGTGATTGGTGGGCCTCATATATCATTCTCCAGAGTATAGTGCTCCCCAAAAATAGCTGTCCCAACATTGAAAACAATTAAATAAGCCTCCTCGATAGGAAATCCCTGTACTAGTCTGGACTCCTCATCATCCCCATCTTCCATCTCACTGCACTTGGACTGTTTAGGCAGAGGGCGTACAGACGTGATGTCATCGCGCTCTCTGACCAGAATGTCACTGTCAGGAAACGTGGAAGACGTCACGGCGGTGGAGCAGGGAGAGGTAAGTATTTCAATTTTGCAAGTGTTGTGATCCTGAGCACAGAGACACTTTTGCATACTATGAGGGGCCCTGTGCCAGTGCCATCGTCCATGAGTATGCCCCCCCACCTGCTCAGGGAACCTGCACTTTCATCTGCAACTTCCTCTTTGTCACCGTGTAAGGTGGTATAGTATGCGGGAAGGGGAACCTGAGTTTCATCAGGGTCAAATTTTGGCTGTGTAGAGTGCGAGGGGGAATGTAGTGGTCTGGGTCAATGTACCAGCACAATCATCTAGCAGTGGCTGGGCATCAGTGCACTTGTGGCGCCCCCAGGAGTACAGTCGCCACAGTGGCATTACCTTCCTCCTAGGGAGTGTGATGTCATGCTTGGGAGCAACGAAGGATCTCTCTAGCAGTTAAACCAACACACAACACGGTTACCACTCCAGGCCAGCAGGGAGACTTCTGAACCTGACTGCTGAGGAGCTGCTCTCTGTGGTCGGGAGGAGGTAAGCTAGGGCAGTCTGTGAAGGGAAGGGGAAGTGTGTGAATGTGAGAAGGGGAGCTGGAGGATGAGCAGAGTTAAGGCTCACTCCTAGCTGGAGCGCATGGTCCGGATTCCGGTCTCCGAGTTTGTATGGACACTGACGGTCCTGCAGCAGAAACCGGAGGATGTAGCAGCTGTTAATGCTCTGTTCCCAACTAAGGCTCGGAGGCCCCAGCAGCGACGTGTGTGAGCCTGAAGGAAAAGGCTATGGCTGCCTGCCATACGAGAAAGTTCCAAATGATAGTCAACAGGGGGAACTTCAGTGAACTCAGTACTGCGAGTACCTCAGATAAGCGCTAGAACAGAGGCCACACTACCTATCTGCAGAGAGAGAATTCCAAATTTTCTTCCAGGCTGACCAACTCCGTCTCCATCTGTACTCTGGGTCCTGGACAGCACTTACCAAGTACAGGTAAAGGAACTGCATGACCGTGTCTGTCATCTTTCTCCTGCGCCTGGCACATGGCTCTGCAACATCCTGCACTGCACACCATCTACCAACTCTTTCATCTGCCCTGCGACTACGGCCCCACCTGTGCAGGGCTTCTATATCTTAGCTGCACCACAACATCTGTCCCAGAGAAGCGACACTGCAACGCGGGTCAATCTGATCAGAAACCACAGGTGGCGTCACATATCATTCACTTTTAAACATTATTCACCCCTTTGCATGGTCGCCCAGGGCCATCGGAACGGGTCATCACCACCAACGTGACACATCCCTCTGCGACACCGGCCCTGTACGGATTAACCCCACTGTCCTGGCTGGCCACCCACACTCCATGTCAGATTCATCTTGGACTGGGGAATTCACGATTTGACTTTATAACCCAGGCATGGTATCATAGAAAGAGTTACATGGTCTAATGTGAAGTGTGGCCTGCTGCATCATTTGCTTTTGGTGGGGGTGAAGGACACAAGGAAAGGGGTTCATCCTGACCAGGAGCCAGCACTTGACGACTCAGTGCTTGCATTTTTTGAAACTTCAGAAGAGGAGGGCATATTTGCTGGAGTCTGTTTCGGCAATGTAAGCCAAAACCAGTTCCTGATGCTCCGACTTTAAACGCGGTTAACCTACTCCCAGAAAAGGTAGCCTTCCAGGCGTTCCGAAGCCAGACCATGACGCAGGCTCAACTTAGCTGCTATTGTGCTTTTTCCACTACTATCAGATGCACCACCACCATCAGCACCAGCTGGCCCCCCACGCCCACGTCCGCGGCCTCTTCCACCAAGCTTCAAAATGTTGCAGAAAATGAACCCAAAATAACATCAGATATATGGTACTGTATCAGAAGCATACAGCTCTATACAGTCAAAGGATGATTGTCAATCTCCCTATATATACCATCAGTCACACAGAGACGCTCACAGGCTCAGTATGGATTAGACAAGAATATAAAAAGTAGAAAAAGTGTACAGTATCATCAGATAGCAGGTACATATAGTATAGTTTAAGCATTCTAAATCTCCGTAGATATTTCAGGAGGTAGACACAGACGCTCTCAGGCTCAGTATGGATTAAAACACAATATAAAAAGCCGCAAAACGGTAATGGATCTGAAGAGTACAGCTGTAAACAGTGTAGGGGTCATTGTTGTCAATCTCAGTATTTATTTCCACAGTCAGAAAATAACTCTCACTTGGTCAGTTTGGATTAGACCAGAATATAAAAAGCAGTAAATGGGTAATGTATCACAAGCGTAGCGCTGTATACACTAGTGTTGGGGTAATTTTTAAATGTACATCTAAATTGCAGGAGTAACCCACAGACTGTCACATGCTCAGGATGGATCACACCACAATATAACAAGAAGATCCGCAAGAAATAATCACACATGTGGGACAATGTTCAAGGTGTCAATGATACACTTAGAGTGGTGGGTGAAGGAGGACTTCCTGGCAGAAAGGGTACAGTATCACCAGATACCAGGTATATATAGCATAGTGTAAACATTAAAAATGTACGTCTATATATTCAGGAGTAGTGTTGAGCCACCCCGCTAGTGTTCCAGTTCGTTTTGGTTCGTCGAACATGAGGCAAGTTCATAGAATGTTTGTCGAACAACGTCGAACACCATTGAAAACAATGGCAGGCAAACACAAACACATACAAACACATAGAAAACAATTACAATACACCTTAAAAGGTGTCCCAAAGCAGACAAAATGCTCAGAATACAAAAATAACATATGGAAATCAGCAGCTACATATAGAAAAGAGGTGGAGGAGTAAAAGGAGGAGGAGGAGACACAGATATAGGCATGTCATGCCCTTATGAAGTCAAGAAAGGCTGGAATAAAAATGTAAAATACCAAAAAACAGTAAAAATCTGAAATCGAAGACGATCATATACCGTCGGACTTCCCACCATAAATTAGGCCAACTGCCGATCGGGCGACGAAATTCCCACGAACCTCCGAACAGTGTCCATGAAGGCAAAGTGTTTGGTTTCCAGGGGCAGTATGGTTGCAAAGCTGAACCTTAAAGGAATGTCCAGAAGGGCACCACCAGGAGTGGAGCCTGCGGCTAAATTCGACTCCACCAGGGACACCTCAACCATGCCAGCTACAGAAAAGATTCACAGATTGCAAGCTTTGTTGATTCTGTGGGTGGTGGTGGATGTCCATTTTTAGTTGTGCTAGTGATTTGTCAGCTTTATTCCGTTAACGAACGAGACTCCGGCATGCCACCACGGTACGCGTCAAGCTTACTAGAGGGACACGCGAGGCTCTGGCACGCGAGATCGATCAATAACAGGTCTGTCATGCCCTTACATGTCCGGGGCTGCATGCGCGCTACACTGAAAGGTCCAGCGTGTGTCGCTTACAGGTGTAGATAACCCGCTGAACCCCGTTAGTGATGGGGATCTGGGATTACAATTCTTCCCCGCGAACGAGGATTTCCCAGTAAGTGCAGGTCAACCGGAATTCCGGAATTAGGCCTAACCGGCATTACAGAAAAAATGAAAAAATTAAGTGTCCAAAGCACTGGTGCTGTAGCTTGCTTAACAGCTGGGTTCCTATGCTGAGCAGCACGCAGTTCTTACACAAACAGGCGGCATAGCTTGGTTCACAGGTGTGCTCCTCTGCTGAGTAGCAGACAGTGCTACAAGGCCCAAAAGGATTTTCTGGACAAGATGTGGTAAAAAATAATTAGAAACACACACGGTGTAGCTTCTTGACAGGTGTACTACACCGCTTGCTACCACACACCGCTACTATGCCATGAAACAGTCTATTAACATTGAAAACCATTAAAAAGGAGAAAATGAAGTTAAGCTTTTGGTGAACGAACCGTTCTCGAACGGAACCTCGAACAGCCGAATTTTAAGCAAAGTGTTCGAGTTCGGCGAACGGCTCAAACACCGCCCAAAACAGCTGGAATTTTAACTTGGCGAACAGGTCGACTCGAACACCGCTCATCTCTAATCAGGAGGCAGACTCAGACATTCTCAGGCCCAGTATGGATTTGACAAGATTGCAGAAAGTTGAGAAAGGGTACTGTATCACCCGATAACAGCTATATATGTAGCATAGTGTACACCTGAAAAACCTATGTCTATATATCAGGAGGCAGACTCAGAGGGTCTCAGGCCCAGTATGGATTTGACGTGATTGTACAAAGTTGAGAAAGGGTACAGTATCACCGGATAACAGGTATATATAGCATAGTTTAAACATGAAAAACATATGTCTATATATCAGGAGGCAGACTCAGAGGGTCTCAGGCCCAGTATGGAATTGACCTGATTGTACAAAGTTGAGAAAGGGTACAGTATCACCAGATAACAGGTATATATAGCATATTTTAAACATTAAAAACCTATGTCTATATATCAGGAGGCAGACTCAGAGGATCTCAGGCCCAGTATGGATTTGACGTGATTGTACAAAGTTGAGAAAGGGTACAGTATCACTGGATAACAGGTGTATATGTGGCATAGTGTACACCTGAAAAACCTATGTCTATATACCAGGAGGCAAACTCAGAGGGTCTCAGGCCCAGTATGGATTTGATGTGATTGTACAAAGTTGAGAAAGATGCTGTATCACCGGATAACAGGTATATATAGCATAGTTTAAACATTAAAAACCTATGTCTATATATCAGGAGGCAGACTCAGATGGTCTCAGGCCCAGTATGAATTCGACATGATTGTAGAAAGTTGATAAAGGGTACAGTATCACTGGGTAGCAGATATATATTGCATAGTTTAAACATTAAAAACCTGAGTGTATATTTCCGGAGTCCGACAAAGACACTTACAGCCTCAGTATGGATTAGACAAGAATGTAAAAAGTAGAAAAAGGGTTATGTATTCGAAGTGTACACCAGTATACACTGTTGGGGTATTTTTCAATCTTCATATATATTTCAGTCTCAGTAAGACAGTCCAGACTTTCCGCAAGAGGAAACGAGATGGATACAAGTACAGACGGAAAGTCGACTGATTGCAGAAATTTTGGAATTACTAATCACCGTAAAAACTCCTGGGAGAATTCTCAGAGGCGATGCTGACCCTCAATTACTTTGAGGAGACAGCGAAAACAGTTCTTGTGAAGAAAGGTTTGCGGTATTGCAGTACCGTGGAACCCATCACGGTTACTCATTTACATCAAATTGTGATCACAGGGACAGAGACAGATGTAGACATTGTCCTCACTGCCTATCATGATCTGTCAGGTAACTTTGGAGTGCAAAAGACACAAGCCACAGGCCGTAGGCGATTCTATTGGATTGGCATGAGAGGACACATTTAAGTATGTGGGCAGGAATGTCACACATCTGTGAGTCGGAAAACCGTGAAAGCTCATGATAAACCACCACTGCATCTCATTGTGAGTCGATGTCATAACAAATGGAAGCCATTGATCATCTGAAGACAGAGCCCAGCAGGACAGGGCATAGCTACGTCTTAACCATCATCTATCATTTCACCAAATTTGTATTGGCAGTCCCAGTGAAGTATTTAACAGGCCAGACTACACAGTGGTGGAGCAGGGAGAGGTAAGTATTGCAAGTACTGGTGCCCTGAGCAAGCAGGGGGGCCCACTCGTGGGCGGCGGTACTGGCACAGGGCCCCTCATAGTACGCCGGTGTGTCTGACGGCGGGTGTGCACCCCCATCGTCAGAGACACTTGATTCTACTATGAGGGACCTTTTGCCAGTGCCGTTGCCAAAGAGTGTGCCTACCCACCTGTCCAGGGCAACGGCACTCGCACGGGTGCGTGCGCCAGGCGGCGGCCCCGGCCCTGTGGGGGGAGGCAGCCCAGTTAGGGAGGTGGAAGAAATGGCATATGTTGATGTTGGACATTCAGCAGCTACAAATGGAGTAATTGGAGAAGTCCGCGGAAGAGGAGGACAAAAGCAAGCCATTTTTCTGGCAACCTACGTCTCAGCAGAGGAGGGTGGGACAAAATCCTTTGAAACCCATGCATGGTTCATTTTAATGAAGGTTAGATCATCAACATTTTGGGTCGACAGACGGGTCCTTTTTTCTGTCAGGACTGATCCAGCAGCACTGAAGACTCGTTCAGATAACACACTAGCAGCAGGGCAAGCTAGCTCCTGTAAGGCATATTGTGCCAATTCAGGCCAGGTGTCAAGTTTACTGGCCCAACAGTCAAAGGGGAATGACCGGTGAGGGAGAACATCGATATGGGAGGAGAAGTAGTTTGTTACCATAGTTTACAACTGCTATCTCCTGTCACTTTCGATCAATGCAGTATTACCAGTCGTGTGAGTGGTACTTGAAAGATCAGTCCACAACATGGTCATGAAACCCCTGTGCCAACGCCACTTCAGCTGTGTGCACCACGAGCACCTCTTCCATGTTGCCCCCTACGGCTCATTGGAAAAACATCACTGACGCTGTGTGCTGGGAATGCCTCAAACAAACAGTTTACCAGAGTTGCTTGTTTGTTAGCCAGTATTAGCTCTAGGTTCTCCTGTGGCATGATGTTTTGGAATTTGCCTTTATAGCGTGGATCCAGGATGCTGGCCAACCAGTAGTCATAATCGTTCATCATTTTGGCAATGCAGGGGTCTCTTTTTAGGATCTGCAAGGCATAATCAGACATGTGGGCCAATGTTCCAGGTGTCAATGATGCACTGCGAGTGCTGGGTGGAGGAGCACTTTCTGGCAAATCAACATCCCTCCAGTCACACACAAACCCTGTACCTGACCTTACCACGCCAACATTTTTCCTTCCCCCCTGAGAAACATCCTCCTCCCCAAAATAATCATCCCCATCATCCTCCTCCTCCTCTTCCTCTTCTTCCTCCACCTCGTCCATGAGACTTCCCTGAGCAGACAATGGCTGACTGTCATCAAGGCTTCCCTCCTCCTCTTCCTCCTCTGCTGCAGACGCCTGCTCCATAATGTGCATCAAAGTTTGCATGAGCAGACGCATAAGTGGGATGCTCATGCTTATGAAGGGTTCATCTGCACTTACCAGCCATGTGCATTCCTCAAAACACTGAAGGACTTTACAGAGGTCTTTCAGCTTCGACCACTGCACACCAGACAACTCCATGTCTGCCTGCAAACAGCCTGCCTGAGTTTCCTCCCACAAATGAATTACAGCCTGCCTCTGTTCGCACAGTCTCTGAACCATGTGCAGGGTGGAGTTCCACCTTGTTGCAACGTCGATAATTAGGCGGTGCTTGGGAAGGTGGAGCAATCGCTGCAGCTTCTGCATACGACTGGAGTGTAAGGGGCGACCGGCGGATGTGTGAGCACAGTCTTCGCACCTTATGGAGTAGGGGTCTTAACTCCGGATAATTATTGAGGAAGCACTGCACCACCAGGATCAAGGTGTGAGCCAGGCAAGGTATGTGTCTGAGTTTTGAAAGGGCTATGGCTGACACAAAATTCCGGCTGTTATCACTAACTACCTTGCCTGCCTCAAGATGTAGACTGCCCAGCCATGACTCAGTTTGTCGCTGCAAGTAGTCGGCCAGTACCTCCGCGGTGTGTCTGTTGTCGCCCAAACACATCATTTTCAACACAGCCTGCTGCCGCTTACCACTAGCTGTTCGATAGTGGGACACCTCGTGTGCAACACTGGCAGCTGTGGATGGAGTGCTCGTACGACTGCGCTCTGTGAATGAGCTTTCGCTTCTGGAGGAGGAGGGTCGAACGCCTACAGCCAACTGTTTCCTATACCATGGGCTAGGCAGCACTGTCCCACTGCCGCGGTCCCCTGTGGACCCTGCATCCACCACATTAACCCAGTGCACAGTGATGGACACGTGACGGCCCTGGCCATACCTACTGGACCATGCATCTGTTGTGAGGTGCACCTTTCCACTCACTGATTTCTTGAGTGCATGGACAATGCAGTGTTTCACATGCACGTGGAGGGCTGGGATGGCTTTTCGCAAAAAGAAGTGCCGACTGGGTAGTACATAGCAAGGTACTGCGTAGGCCATGAGCTCGTGGAAAGCTTTGCTTTCAACCAACCGGTAGGGCATCATCTCTAACGAGATTAGTTTGGCAATGTGGGCGTTCAAAGCCAGTGTACGCGGATGAGAGGATGAGTACTTTCTTGTCCTACTCAGAGTCTCTGGTAGGGTGAGCTGGACTTGAGAACTGCATATGGTGGAACTAGCGGTGGACATGGCGGACTGAGAGAGGGTTGGTGATGGTGATGGTGTTGGTGGTGTTGCTGATGTCCTAGATTCAGTCTTTCGTAGCAATAACATTGTGATTCCATGACTGCTTTGCCCTTGCGACGACACCTCGACATTTGCTGCTGGTGGTGTGCTAACCGGTGGGCTTACAGTGGGGGAAGCAATGTAGCGTTGCTGACTACCTTCATTTGGAGCAGGTGCACATGTGGTACGTGAGGTTTGGTAGTCCTTCCACGCTTGCAAGTGCATGGTGATTAAATGTCTAAGCATGCAACTGGTATTCAAATTTCTCAGATTTTTCCCTCGGCTAAAGGTCTTTGCGCACTTCTTACAGATAACTTTTGCCTGATCATTAGGATTTTGTTCAAAAAAGTGCCACACTGCACTCTTCCTACTATGGAAGACTTTTTGAGACCTTGCACGCTGTGCTAATTTGACCGTCTGGCCAAGCTGTCCTGCAACTCTTTTGGTTTTTGTAACACGTTTTTGGACTGCTACGGTCCTGCTAGATAACAGCTGTTGCAATGTCGTTGCCTGCTGCTGATCCTCCTCTGAGCTATTGGCAGCGGCACCCTCTTCCCCCAATGGATGCCAATCTGGGTCAACAACTGGGTTATCCATCACCTCCTCTTCAATTTCATGGGCACCTTCCTCTGTGTCACCGTGTAAGGTAGTATAGTATACATGAAGGGACACCTGAGTTTCATCAGGGTCAGATTCCTCCTCAGTACACTTCGAGGACAATGTAGTGCTTTGAGTGAATGTACCAGCAGAAAAATCTAGCAGTGGCTGTGCATCAGTGCACTCCATGTCAGATTCATCTTGGACCGGGGAATTCACGATTTGACTTGCTAACCCAGGCATGGTATGTGAAAAGAGCTCCATGGAGTAATCGGTAGTGTGGCCTGCCATATCCTTCACCTTTGGTAGGGGTGAAGGACACAAGGAAAGGTGTTGTTCCTGACCCGGAGCCTCCACTGACTACTCAGTGCTTTATTTTTTGAAACTTCAAAAGAGGAGGCGAGTGAGCTGGAGGCTGTGTCAGCAATGTAAGCCAAAACTTGTTCCTGAAGCTCCAGCTTTAGAAGTGGTTTACCTACACCCAGAAAAGAGAGCCTTCAAGGCCTTATGGAGCCAGACGATGATGCAAGCTCAACACCTCCTGCCTTAGGTGCTATTGTGCTTTTGCCACTACCAACAGATGCAACACCACCATCAGGACCAGCTGGCAACCTCCGCCCACTTCCATGGCATCTTCCACCATGCTTCCTCATTTTTGCGAAAATGTACCCAAAATACCACCAGCTATATGGTACTGTAAAACAAGGTAGCAGGTGTATCTACTATAGCTGAGAATTTGAATATCACTATAGATTTGAGGATGCAGAACTATTGTCTCAGGCCCAGGAGAGATTACACCTCAATGTAACAGGCTGAAATTGGATGGTGTAAGACAAGGTAGAGGCTGTCTATAGGATCGGTGAGAATTTGAATCTCACTATAGATTTGAGGATGCAGAACTATTGTCTCAGGCCCAGGAGAGATTACACCTCAATGTAACAGGCTGAAATTGGATGGTGTATGCCAAGGTGGAGGGTGTCTATAGGATACGTGAGAATTTGAACCTCACTATAGATTTGAGGACGCAGAACTATTGTCTCAGGCCCAGGAGAGAGTACACCTCAATGTAACAGGCTGAAATTGGATGTTGTATGACAAGATGGAGGGTGTATCTAGTATTGGTGAGAATTTGAATCTCACTATAGATTTGAGGACACAGAACTATTGTCTCAGGCCCAGGAGAGATTACACCTCAATGTAACAGGCTGAAATTGGATGGTGTATGACAAGGTGGAGGGTGTATCTAGTATTGGTGAGAATTTGAATCTCACTATAGATTTGAGGACGCAGAACTATCGTCTCAGGCCCAGGAGAGATTACACCTCAATGTAACAGGCTGAAATTGGATGGTGTATGACAAGGTGGAGGGTTTATCCAGTATTGCTGAGAATTTGAATCTCACTATACATTTGAGGATGCAGAACTATTGTCTCAGGCCCAAGAGAGATTACACCTCAAAGTAACAGGCTGAAATTGGATGGTGTATGACAAGGTGGAGGGTGTCTATAGGATTGGTGAGAATTTTAATCTCACTATAGATTTGAGGACGCAGAACTATTGTCTCAGGCCCAGGAGAGATTACACCTCAATGTAACAGGCTGAAATTGGATGGTGTATAACAAGGTGGAGGGTGTCTATAGGATTGGTGAGATTTTGAATCTCACTATAGATTTGAGGACGCAGAACTATTGTATCAGGCCCAGGAGAGATTACACCTCAATGTAACAGGCTGAAATTGGATGGTGTATGACAAGGTGGAGGGTGTATATAGTATTGGTGAGAATTTGAATCTCACTATAGATTTAAGGAGGCTGAATTATTGTCTCAGGCCCAGGAGAGATTACACCTCAATGTAACAGGCTGAAATTGGATGGTGTATAACAAGGTGGAGGGTGTCTATAGGATTGGTGAGATTTTGAATCTCACTATAGATTTGAGGACGCAGAACTTTTGTATCAGGCCCAGGAGAGATTACACCTCAATGTAACAGGCTGAAATTGGATGGTGTATGACAAGGTGGAGGGTGTATGTAGTATTGGTGAGAATTTGAATCTCATTATAGATTTAAGGAGGCTGAATTATTGTCTCAGGCCCAGGAGAGATTACACCTCAATGTAACAGGCTGAAATTGGATGGTGTATGACAATGTGGAGGGTGTCTATAGAATTGGTGAGAATTTGAATCTCACTATAGATTTGATGACACAGAACTATTGTCTCAGGCCCAGGAGAGATTACACCTCAATGTAACAGGCTGAAATTGGATGGTGTATGACAAGGTGGAGGGTGTCTATAGTATTGGTGAGATTTTCAATCTCACTATAGATTTGAGGACGCAGAACTATTGTCTCAGGTCCAGGAGAAATTACACCTCAATATAACAGGCTGAAATTGGATGGTGTATGACAATGTGGAGGGTGTCTATAGGATTGGTGAGAATTTTAATCTCACTATAGATTTGAGGACGCAGAACTATTGTCTCATGCCCAGGAGAGATTACACCTCAATGTAACAGGCTGAAATTGGATAGTGTATGACAAGGTGGAGGGTGTATCTAGTATTGGTGAGAATGTGAATCTCACTATAGATTTGAGGACGCAGAACTATTGTATCAGGCCCAGGAGAGATTACACCTCAATGTAACAGGCTGAAATTGGTTGGTGTATGACAAGGTGGAGGGTGTATGTAGTATTGGTGAGAATTTGAATCTCACTATAGATTTGAGGACGCAGAACTATTGTCTCATGCCCAGGAGAGATTACACCTCAATGTAACAGGCTGAATTTGGATGGTGTATAACAAGGTGGAGGGTGTCTATAGGATTGGTGAGATTTTGAATCTCACTATAGATTTGAGGACGCAGAACTATTGTATCAGGCCCAGGAGAGATTACACCTCAATGTAACAGGCTGAAATTGGATGGTGTATGACAAGGTGGAGGGTATATGTAGTATTGGTGAGAATTTGAATCTCACTATAGATTTAAGGAGGCTGAATTATTGTCTCAGGCCCAGGAGAGATTACACCTCAATGTAACAGGCTGAAATTGGATGGTGTATAACAAGTTGGAGGGTGTCTATAGGATTGGTGAGATTTTGAATCTCACTATAGATTTGAGGACGCAGAACTTTTGTATCAGGCCCAGGAGAGATTACACCTCAATGTAACAGGCTGAAATTGGATGGTGTATGACAAGGTGGAGGGTGTATGTAGTATTGGTGAGAATTTGAATCTCACTATAGATTTAAAGAGGCTGAATTATTGTCTCAGGCCCAGGAGAGATTACACCTCAATGTAACAGGCTGAAATTGGATGGTGTATGACAAGGTGGAGGGTGTATGTAGTATTGGTGAGAATTTGAATCTCACTATAGATTTGATGACACAGAACTATTGTCTCAGGCCCAGGAGAGATTACACCTCAATGTAACAGGCTGAAATTGGATGGTGTATGACAAGGTGGAGGGTGTCTATAGTATTGGTGAGATTTTCAATCTCACTATAGATTTGAGGACGCAGAACTATTGTCTCAGGTCCAGGAGAAATTACACCTCAATATAACAGGCTGAAATTGGATGGTGTATGACAAGGTGGAGGGTGTCTATAGGATTGGTGAGAATTTTAATCTCACTATAGATTTGAGGACGCAGAACTATTGTCTCATGCCCAGGAGAGATTACACCTCAATGTAAAAGGCTGAAATTGGATAGTGTATGACAAGGTGGAGGGTGTATCTAGTATTGGTGAGAATTTGAATCTCACTATAGATTTAAGGAGGCTGAACTATTGTCTCAGGCCAAGGAGAGATTACACTTCAATGTAACAGGCTGAAATTGGATGGTGTATGACAAGGTGGAGGGTGTCTATTGAATTGGTGAGAATTTGAATCTCACTATAGATTTGAGGACGCTGAACTATTCTCTCATGCCCAGGAGAGATTACACCTCAATGTAACAGGCTGAAATTGGATGGTGTATGACAAGGTGGAGGGTGTCTATAGGATTGGTGAGCATTTGAATCTAAATATAGATTTGATGACGCAGAACTATTGTCTCAGGCCCAGGAGAGATTACACCTCAATGTAACAGGCTGAAATTGGAAGGTGTATGACAAGGTGGAGGGTGTCTATAGGATTGGTGAGATTTTGAATCTCACTATAGATTTGAGGACGCAGAAATATTGTCTCAGGCCCAGGAGAAATTACACCTCAATGTAACAGGCTGAAATTGGATGGTGTATGACAAGGTGGAGGGTGTATGTAGTATTGGTGAGAATTTGAATCTCACTATAGATTTAAGGAGGCTGAATTATTGTCTCAGGCCCAGGAGAGATTACACCTCAATGTAACAGGCTGAAATTGGATGGTGTATGACAAGGTGGAGGGTGTCTATAGAATTGGTGAGAATTTGAATCTCACTATAGATTTGAGGACGCAGAACTATTGTCTCAGGCCCAGGAGAGATTATACCTCAATGTAACAGGCTGAAATTGGATGGTGTATGACAAGGTGGAGGGTGTCTATAGTATTGGTGAGATTTTGAATCTCACTATAGATTTGAGGATGCAGAACTATTGTCTCAGGCCCAGGAGAAATTACACCTCAATGTAACAGGCTGAAATTGGATGGTGTATGACAAGCTGGAGGGTGTATCTAGTATTGGTGAGAATTTGAATCTCACTATAGATTTAAGGAGGCTGAACTATTGTCTCAGGCCCAGGAGAGATTACACCTCAATGTAACAGGCTGAAATTGGATGGTGTATGACAAGGTGGAGGGTGTCTATAGAATTGGTGAGAATTTGAATCTCACTATAGATTTGAGGATGCTGAGCTATTCTCTCATGCCCAGGAGAGATTACACCTCAATGTAACAGGCTGAAATTGGATGGTGTATGACAAGGTGGAGGGTGTCTATCGGATTGGTGAGATTTTGAATCTCACTATAGATTTGAGGACGCAGAACTATTGTCTCAGGCCCAGGAGAAATTACACCTCAATGTAACAGGCTGAAATTGGATTTGGGTGGTGTATGACGAGGTGGAGGGTGTCTATAGTATTGGTGAGATTTTGAATCTCACTATAGATTTGAGGACGCAGAACTATTGTCTCAGGCCCAGGAGAAATTACACCTCAATGTAACAGGCTGAAATTGGATGGTGTATGAAAAGGTGGAGGGTGTCTATAGGATTGGTGAGAATTTTAATCTCACTATAGATTTGAGGACGCAGAACTATTGTCTCAGGCCCAGGAGAAATTACACCTCAATGTAACAGGCTGAAATTGGATTTGGATGGTGTATGACAAGGTGGAGGTTGTCTATAGTATTGGTGAGATTTTGAATCTCACTATAGATTTGAGGACGCAGAACTATTGTCTCAGGCCCAGGAGAAATTACACCTCAATGTAACAGGCTGAAATTGGATGGTGTATGAAAAGGTGGAGGGTGTCTATAGGATTGGTGAGAATTTTAATCTCACTATAGATTTGAGGACACAGAACTATTGTCTCTGGCCCAGGAGAGATTATACCTCAATGTAACAGGCTCAAATTGGATGGTGTATGACAAGGTGGAGGGTGTCTATAGAATTGGTGAGAATTTGAATCTCACTATAGATTTGAGGACGCTGAACTATTCTCTCATGCCCAGTAGAGATTACACCTCAATGTAACAGGCTGAAATTGGATGGTGTATGACAAGGTGGAGGGTGTCTATAGGATTGGTGAGCATTTGAATCTCACTATAGATTTGATGAAGCAGAACTATTGTCTCAGGCCCAGGAGAGATTACACCTCAATGTAACAGGCTGAAATTGGATGGTGTAAGACAAGGTAGAGGCTGTCTATAGGATCGGTGAGAATTTGAATCTCACTATAGATTTGAGGATGCAGAACTATTGTCTCAGGCCCAGGAGAGATTACACCTCAATGTAACAGGCTGAAATTGGATGGTGTATGCCAAGGTGGAGGGTGTCTATAGGATACGTGAGAATTTGAACCTCACTATAGATTTGAGGACGCAGAACTATTGTCTCAGGCCCAGGAGAGAGTACACCTCAATGTAACAGGCTGAAATTGGATGTTGTATGACAAGATGGAGGGTGTATCTAGTATTGGTGAGAATTTGAATCTCACTATAGATTTGAGGACACAGAACTATTGTCTCAGGCCCAGGAGAGATTACACCTCAATGTAACAGGCTGAAATTGGATGGTGTATGACAAGGTGGAGGGTGTATCTAGTATTGGTGAGAATTTGAATCTCACTATAGATTTGAGGACGCAGAACTATCGTCTCAGGCCCAGGAGAGATTACACCTCAATGTAACAGGCTGAAATTGGATGGTGTATGACAAGGTGGAGGGTTTATCCAGTATTGCTGAGAATTTGAATCTCACTATACATTTGAGGATGCAGAACTATTGTCTCAGGCCCAAGAGAGATTACACCTCAAAGTAACAGGCTGAAATTGGATGGTGTATGACAAGGTGGAGGGTGTCTATAGGATTGGTGAGAATTTTAATCTCACTATAGATTTGAGGACGCAGAACTATTGTCTCAGGCCCAGGAGAGATTACACCTCAATGTAACAGGCTGAAATTGGATGGTGTATAACAAGGTGGAGGGTGTCTATAGGATTGGTGAGATTTTGAATCTCACTATAGATTTGAGGACGCAGAACTATTGTATCAGGCCCAGGAGAGATTACACCTCAATGTAACAGGCTGAAATTGGATGGTGTATGACAAGGTGGAGGGTGTATATAGTATTGGTGAGAATTTGAATCTCACTATAGATTTAAGGAGGCTGAATTATTGTCTCAGGCCCAGGAGAGATTACACCTCAATGTAACAGGCTGAAATTGGATGGTGTATAACAAGGTGGAGGGTGTCTATAGGATTGGTGAGATTTTGAATCTCACTATAGATTTGAGGACGCAGAACTTTTGTATCAGGCCCAGGAGAGATTACACCTCAATGTAACAGGCTGAAATTGGATGGTGTATGACAAGGTGGAGGGTGTATGTAGTATTGGTGAGAATTTGAATCTCATTATAGATTTAAGGAGGCTGAATTATTGTCTCAGGCCCAGGAGAGATTACACCTCAATGTAACAGGCTGAAATTGGATGGTGTATGACAATGTGGAGGGTGTCTATAGAATTGGTGAGAATTTGAATCTCACTATAGATTTGATGACACAGAACTATTGTCTCAGGCCCAGGAGAGATTACACCTCAATGTAACAGGCTGAAATTGGATGGTGTATGACAAGGTGGAGGGTGTCTATAGTATTGGTGAGATTTTCAATCTCACTATAGATTTGAGGACGCAGAACTATTGTCTCAGGTCCAGGAGAAATTACACCTCAATATAACAGGCTGAAATTGGATGGTGTATGACAATGTGGAGGGTGTCTATAGGATTGGTGAGAATTTTAATCTCACTATAGATTTGAGGACGCAGAACTATTGTCTCATGCCCAGGAGAGATTACACCTCAATGTAACAGGCTGAAATTGGATAGTGTATGACAAGGTGGAGGGTGTATCTAGTATTGGTGAGAATGTGAATCTCACTATAGATTTGAGGACGCAGAACTATTGTATCAGGCCCAGGAGAGATTACACCTCAATGTAACAGGCTGAAATTGGTTGGTGTATGACAAGGTGGAGGGTGTATGTAGTATTGGTGAGAATTTGAATCTCACTATAGATTTGAGGACGCAGAACTATTGTCTCATGCCCAGGAGAGATTACACCTCAATGTAACAGGCTGAATTTGGATGGTGTATAACAAGGTGGAGGGTGTCTATAGGATTGGTGAGATTTTGAATCTCACTATAGATTTGAGGACGCAGAACTATTGTATCAGGCCCAGGAGAGATTACACCTCAATGTAACAGGCTGAAATTGGATGGTGTATGACAAGGTGGAGGGTATATGTAGTATTGGTGAGAATTTGAATCTCACTATAGATTTAAGGAGGCTGAATTATTGTCTCAGGCCCAGGAGAGATTACACCTCAATGTAACAGGCTGAAATTGGATGGTGTATAACAAGTTGGAGGGTGTCTATAGGATTGGTGAGATTTTGAATCTCACTATAGATTTGAGGACGCAGAACTTTTGTATCAGGCCCAGGAGAGATTACACCTCAATGTAACAGGCTGAAATTGGATGGTGTATGACAAGGTGGAGGGTGTATGTAGTATTGGTGAGAATTTGAATCTCACTATAGATTTAAAGAGGCTGAATTATTGTCTCAGGCCCAGGAGAGATTACACCTCAATGTAACAGGCTGAAATTGGATGGTGTATGACAAGGTGGAGGGTGTATGTAGTATTGGTGAGAATTTGAATCTCACTATAGATTTGATGACACAGAACTATTGTCTCAGGCCCAGGAGAGATTACACCTCAATGTAACAGGCTGAAATTGGATGGTGTATGACAAGGTGGAGGGTGTCTATAGTATTGGTGAGATTTTCAATCTCACTATAGATTTGAGGACGCAGAACTATTGTCTCAGGTCCAGGAGAAATTACACCTCAATATAACAGGCTGAAATTGGATGGTGTATGACAAGGTGGAGGGTGTCTATAGGATTGGTGAGAATTTTAATCTCACTATAGATTTGAGGACGCAGAACTATTGTCTCATGCCCAGGAGAGATTACACCTCAATGTAAAAGGCTGAAATTGGATAGTGTATGACAAGGTGGAGGGTGTATCTAGTATTGGTGAGAATTTGAATCTCACTATAGATTTAAGGAGGCTGAACTATTGTCTCAGGCCCAGGAGAGATTACACTTCAATGTAACAGGCTGAAATTGGATGGTGTATGACAAGGTGGAGGGTGTCTATTGAATTGGTGAGAATTTGAATCTCACTATAGATTTGTGGACGCTGAACTATTCTCTCATGCCCAGGAGAGATTACACCTCAATGTAACAGGCTGAAATTGGATGGTGTATGACAAGGTGGAGGGTGTCTATAGGATTGGTGAGCATTTGAATCTAACTATAGATTTGATGACGCAGAACTATTGTCTCAGGCCCAGGAGAGATTACACCTCAATGTAACAGGCTGAAATTGGAAGGTGTATGACAAGGTGGAGGGTGTCTATAGGATTGGTGAGATTTTGAATCTCACTATAGATTTGAGGACGCAGAACTATTGTCTCAGGCCCAGGAGAAATTACACCTCAATGTAACAGGCTGAAATTGGATGGTGTATGACAAGGTGGAGGGTGTATGTAGTATTGGTGAGAATTTGAATCTCACTATAGATTTGAGGACGCAGAACTATTGTCTCAGGCCCAGGAGAGATTATACCTCAATGTAACATGCTGAAATTGGATGGTGTATGACAAGGTGGAGGGTGTCTATAGTATTGGTGAGATTTTGAATCTCACTATAGATTTGAGGATGCAGAACTATTGTCTCAGGCCCAGGAGAAATTACACCTCAATGTAACAGGCTGAAATTGGATGGTGTATGACAAGCTGGAGGGTGTATCTAGTATTGGTGAGAATTTGAATCTCACTATAGATTTAAGGAGGCTGAACTATTGTCTCAGGCCCAGGAGAGATTACACCTCAATGTAACAGGCTGAAATTGGATGGTGTATGACAAGGTGGAGGGTGTCTATAGAATTGGTGAGAATTTGAATCTCACTATAGATTTGAGGATGCTGAGCTATTCTCTCATGCCCAGGAGAGATTACACCTCAATGTAACAGGCTGAAATTGGATGGTGTATGACAAGGTGGAGGGTGTCTATCGGATTGGTGAGATTTTGAATCTCACTATAGATTTGAGGACGCAGAACTATTGTCTCAGGCCCAGGAGAAATTACACCTCAATGTAACAGGCTGAAATTGGATTTGGGTGGTGTATGACGAGGTGGAGGGTGTCTATAGTATTGGTGAGATTTTGAATCTCACTATAGATTTGAAGACGCAGAACTATTGTCTCAGGCCCAGGAGAAATTACACCTCAATGTAACAGGCTGAAATTGGATGGTGTATGAAAAGGTGGAGGGTGTCTATAGGATTGGTGAGAATTTTAATCTCACTATAGATTTGAGGACGCAGAACTATTGTCTCAGGCCCAGGAGAAATTACACCTCAATGTAACAGGCTGAAATTGGATTTGGATGGTGTATGACAAGGTGGAGGTTGTCTATAGTATTGGTGAGATTTTGAATCTCACTATAGATTTGAGGACGCAGAACTATTGTCTCAGGCCCAGGAGAAATTACACCTCAATGTAACAGGCTGAAATTGGATGGTGTATGAAAAGGTGGAGGGTGTCTATAGGATTGGTGAGAATTTTAATCTCACTATAGATTTGAGGACACAGAACTATTGTCTCAGGCCCAGGAGAGATTATACCTCAATGTAACAGGCTCAAATTGGATGGTGTATGACAAGGTGGAGGGTGTCTATAGAATTGGTGAGAATTTGAATCTCACTATAGATTTGAGGACGCTGAACTATTCTCTCATGCCCAGTAGAGATTACACCTCAATGTAACAGGCTGAAATTGGATGGTGTATGACAAGGTGGAGGGTGTCTATAGGATTGGTGAGCATTTGAATCTCACTATAGATTTGATGACGCAGAACTATTGTCTCAGGCCCAGGAGAGATTACACCTCAATGTAACAGGCTGAAATTGGATGGTGTATGATAAGGTGGAGGGTGTCTATAGGATTGGTGAGATTTTGATTCTCACTATAGATTTGAGGACGCAGAACTTTTGTCTCTGGCCCAGGAGAAATTACACCTCAATGTAGCAGGCTGAAATTGGACGGTGTATGACAAGGTGGAGGGTGTCTATAGTATTGGTGAGATTTTGAATCTCACTATAGATTTGAGGACGCAGAACTATTGTCTCAGGCCCAGGAGAGATTACACCTCAATGTAACAGGCTGAAATTGGATGGTGTATGACAAGGTGCAGGGTGTCTATAGGATTGGTGAAATTTTGAATCTCACTAAAGATTTGAGGATGCAGAACTATTGTGTCAGGCCCAGGAGAAATTACACCTCAATGTAACAGGCAGAAATTGGATGGTGTATGACAAGATGGAGGGTGTCTATAGGATTGGTGAGAATTTGAATCTCACTATAGATTTGAGGATGCTGAACTATTGACTAAGGCCCAGGAGAGATTATGCCTCAATGTAACATGCTGAAATTGGATGGTGTATGACAAGGTGCAGGGTGTCTATAGGATTAGTGAGAATTTGGATCTCACTAGAGATTTGAGGACGCTGAACTATTGTCTCAGGCCCAGTGGAGATTACACCTCAATGTATCAGGCTGAAATTGGATGGTATATGACAAGGTAGAGGGTGTCTATATGATTGGTGAGAATTTGGATCTCACTAGAGAATTGAGGACGCTGACAATGATGCTCTCAGTCCAAGTATGGACGCAGGCGGCCTAATAAGCGGGACTGCTGCACACACAAAAGGGTGGAAAAATGCACGCTTGCTAACTGTGCAGAAAAGAGGAAGAAAAGTATTTTTGCTTTTAAAAAAGCATTTGGCACAGCAGTGTGCAAACAGCAATGCAGCTATCAGGGAGCCTTATAGGGCAGCCTAATAATCAACAGAGCTGATGCACAAAAATAGGGCCTCCCCTGTCACTAAACACAAAGTGTTGTGTTGTAAGTGGAAATCGCTAACAGCAGAAGCAGTTTTTTGGTTCTTCTTCCCTGCCTAACGCTCTCCCTTATTGTGAATCGGCAGCTGCAAACTCTTCCTAATGCTAAGATCGGCAGAAGTAAGATGCAGTCAGCGTGCATGCCCTTTTATAGCCCCTGTGATGCCACACAAAGCCAGCCAATCACTTGCATGCCCTTCTCAAAGATGGTGGTGACCGATGCATATGTCATCACGTTGCTCAAAGTGTGCGTCTTCCATCATTGGCTGAAAAAGGGCGCTGGAAGCATCTTTTGAAACGTGACTTTGGTGTTCTGGTCGCCGACCTCGTGGCCGGCCTCACGCTATGGTCCGGTTTCATTTTATGAAACCAGACTTCAGCGAAAGGCGCCGACTTTTGAATATGACCGACCCGTTTCGCTCAACTCTACACTCAAGTGATTGTGACTGTATTAGTGCAATCTAAATAGCATAACATACTGTATGTGACCATATATCTTGCCTACAGTATTGGAAAAAGTATCTATATATTTATGATGAATGTATTCAGAAGTTATTTTTTACTAAAGTTGAATTTAAATTTGTAGTTATTTTATGTGAATTATTTATAACAGAGGGCTAGAATGAGAAAAACAAAAAAAAATACCTAACATGTGTAGGTAGCTGATTAGATCTACTCTTGATGTTGCAATGTGCGCCACATTATGTCAGTATTCTCACCACATTTTTTTGTGTCAAATTTTGTACAGTGACTTGCAAAAGTAATCACACCATTGGCTTTTTACCTATATTGTTACATCACAACCTATGTTAAAATATTCTTGTAATCCAATTTATGTTTGATGCATCCACACTAAATAGTCTAAGTTGGTAATGTGAAATAAAAATATAGGTATAAATTAAATTTATGGGATCAAATAATTAAAAATTGGCATGTACATACAGTATGTATTAACCCATTTTGCAATGAAGCTCCTACAAATTTCTGGTGCAAGCAATTGCTTTCATAAGTCCCATAGTGAAAAGAAGTCCACCTGTGTGCAAGCTAAGTGTCACAATGTCTGTCAGAATATACACACCTTTTCAAAAAGGTCACAGAGGCTGCAACACCATTAAGCAAGAGGCGCCACTAACCAAACACCACCATGAAGACCAAGGAGGTCTCCAAACAAGTCAGGGACAAAATGGTTGAAAAGTACAAGTCAGGGTAGGGTTATAAAAAAAATCCCAATCTCTGATGATCCCCTGGAGAGCCATCCAATCCATTATCATCAAATGGAAAGAACATGGTTCCACAACAAACCTGCCAAGAGAGGGTCAGCCACCGGGCATTAATCAAAGAGGCAGCACAGAGACCAAAGGTAACTCTGAAGGAGCTGCATAGTTCCTCTCAAGGAGAGACTTGACTATCTGTCCATATGACCACAATAAGCTGCACATTCCATAGAGTAGACCTTTATGGAGGAATGGACAGAAAAAAAGCCTTAACTTACACACAAAAATTGTAAGGCTCATTTTGATTTTGTCAAAAGACATGTGAGAGACTGTCGAAATGCATGGAAGAAGATGCTATGGTCAGATGAGACCAAAACTGAACTTCCTGGCCACCAAGGTAAACGCTGTGTCTGTCACCAAACCAACACAGCTCATCACCCCAAGAACACCATTCCCACAGTGAAACATGGTGGTGGCAGCATCATGCTGTGGTAATGTTTTTCAGCAGCAAGGGCAGGGAAAATGGTCCAAGTTGAAGGGAAAATGGATGAAGTGAAATACAGGGATATTTTTGAGCAAAACCTGTTTCAGTCAGTGATTTGAGAATGGGATGGAGGTTCACCTTCCAACAAGACAATGACCCAAACTACTCTGCAAAAACACTCAAGTGGTTTAGGGGGAATTGTTTATCAAGTCAATATTTCGGTGTGGAATAGTCAAAGTCCAAAATTTAATCCAATTGAGAATTTGTGGTCAGACTACTTAAAGATTGCTGTTCACAAGAGGAAACAATCTATCTTGAAGGAGCTGGTGCAGTTTTGCCTTGAGGAATGTGCAGAAATCCCTTTGGCAAAATGTGGAACGCTCATAGAGACTTACTCAAGTGAATTGCAGCTGTAATTGCAGCAAAAGAAGGTTAAAAAAACTACTGACTTTAGGGCGTGAATAGTTATGCACACTGACTGACGGTTTAAGTAATTATGTCTGATGTATTGTTTGCTTCACACTAAAAGAAAAACAAATGTTCCGAGTTCTAGGCATGTTCTTTACATAAACTGATGCAGATCCTCAAAAAAACCTGTGAAATTTCAGGTTATGAAGTAGCAAAGCACAAAAAATGCCAAGGGGGTGAATACTTTTGCAAGCCACTGTATGTCTCTGTTGGAATTTGGAGGCATATGGAGGAACAATGGGTTCTCCTATATGTTTTTGGATAATGAATTGCTGCTTTGAACAGCTCTGTGGATTATTGAACTGTAATACTACATAATACTACTACATAGTAAACATATTACCCATTCCCATTTTCCCTAAGCAAGGAATGGGCAACACTTCGCATAATAATAGAACATACTAATCCTATAGTCTCTACACTATGTCAGATTAAGAAGTGTTTGCAAAAGTTTAATGAAACAAATATCTTTATTTTAAACAACTCTACAATACATGTAAATGCAAATAAAAAATGAATAAACAAAGTGCCTCAAACTACTCCCATAAAGAGGCCAGCTAGAACATGACACATATATACACAGGGAAATGTCTATGTGAGATGAAGTGCATGAGATATTGGCTGTCTTGAAATAATTACTGAGATGCAGTAATTAGACTGTTGTTATAATCCAATGACACACAGCTACTGCCCTATATTTGCACAGATGCATCCATAGAAAGACTGATCCACATTGCCAACTATCTAACCATAAGGCTGGAGTCAGACACAACATATAAAAATACGGACAGTATTTTATGGTGATAATATGCAGAAATGTTCCCTGAACAGTGATCTGTATGTCATCCGTTATTAAGGCGTGGCTGCGTTTTTTGCTCATGTAAACATCCGTATGACATCCGTATTGCATCCGTACACCGAGATTTTCTCGCCGGCTTGCAAAATGGACATATAGTATAATGGGGCCTAATGACAGGTTAAAACACAAATGAAAGAATAGATATATACACATAGAATACATATATATATATATATACACATGTCATTGAGACACACATATATATATATATATATATATTTATATTTCATAGAGTTCTACATAGCAGAATAGCTGCTAAATCAATTGCCGGCTTCTGTAAAATCATTAGAAAACCCGACATTTCATTTCATTTAGTTTTTTTTATGTCTTTTACTAATAATTAGATTAGGGCATGTGTGTAAAATGTGGAACATGTAGGTGTTAAATTAAGTTAATTCGTTGAAAAAAATTGCATGGGCTCCTGCGGTAATTTGTCAACCAGAGAGGGAAAGCCAGTGAGTGAGGGCAGATATTAATAGCCTAGAGAGGGACCATTGTTTTTGCCCCCCCCTGGCTAAAAAAATCTGCCCCCAGCCACCCCAGAAAAGGCACATCTATAAGATGTAAAGCAAAAAATTCATCCTCTGTGCTGATTAATGGGAAATTTGGTGTAATCATGCCTATATTCATGGCAATTAAAGTTAAGCGAAACGGGTCGGTCAAATTCAAAAATCGCCGACATTCGCTAAAGTCGGGTTTCGCCGATTGAAACCGGACCATAACGTGAGGTTGGCCATGCGGTCACCGACTCGAGCGCCAAAGTCACGTTTCCCATAATGCTTCCAGCGCCTTTTCTCAGCCAATGATCAAGGACACACACTCTGGGCAACGCGATGACATGGGCAGCGGCCACCACCATCTTAGAGAAGGGCATTGCAGTGATTGGCTTGCTTTGTGTGGCTTCACAGTGGCTATAAGAGCCCTGAATGCAGACCGCCATTTTACTTCTGCTGATCTTAGCATAGGGAGAGGTTGCTGCTGCTCGTTCTCATTAGGGAGAGTGTTTAGGCAGGAAAGAAAAAAAAATCTGTGCTTCTGCTGATAGCGATTTTCACTGTAAAACACAACAGTTAGTGTGCAGTGACAGGGGAGGATTTTTTTGTGTGCAGCAGCGCTGGTGTTTATTAGGCTGCTTTATAAGGTTACCTGATAGCTGCAATGCTGTGTGCACTCTGCTGTGCTGACTGCTTTTTATAGCCATTGTGCATTCAGTGCATATAAGGGTGTGACCGCTCTCTTTCTGAGCTGAGAAAGCCATCCAGTCTGGCCTATGCCTTTACTAGTGGGCCAGTCCCTCGATCCTTGTTCACATTCATGTCACTTGGCAAGTGAAAAGGTTTTAAATACTAGAGTAGGACTGTCCCACAAGGGTTGCCGTGACGTGGCGGGATGGCAGTTTATTTTTTACTTTTTATTTCACGATATTTGTGCTTTTTGCTTTTTGTTTCCAACTGAAGGTAGCCAGCAACGCTCCATCGCTTCCCAAACTGAAAGCCCACCAATAAGCACACCACCAGCAAGAAATGTTGAGGTGTCATCGTAAGGCCAAAGAAGTCAGGGAATCACAATGTTTTTGCAACAAAAACCTGAATCTAGGCCATCACCACCACTACCATCACCAACCCCCTCTCAGTCCATCAGGTCCACCGCTAGTTCCCCCATATGCAGCTCTCAAGTCCAGCTCACCCTACCAGACACTCTGAGTAGGACAAGAAAGTACTCATCCTCTCATTCGCATACACTGGCTTTGAACGCCTGCATTGCCAAACTGATCTCATTAGAGATGATGCCCTTCCGTTTGGTTGAAAGCGAAGCATTCTGAGAGCTCATGGCCTACGCTGTCCCATGCTATGACCTACACAGTAGGCACTTCTTTTCTCAAAAAGCCATCCCTGCCCTCCACCTGTATGTGAAAGACCGCATTGTCCATGCACTCAAACAATCAGTGAGTGGAAAGTTTCACCTCATAACAGATGCATGGGGCAGTAGGCATGGCCAGGGCCGTTACAAGTTCATCACTGCGCACTGGGTTAATGTGGTGGATGCAGGCTCCACAGAGGACAGTGGCGGTGGAACAGTGCTGCCTAGCCCACGGTATAGGAAACAGTTGGCTGTAGGAGTTCGACCCTCCTCCTCCTCCAGATGCGAAAGCTCGTCCACAGAGCACAGTAGCACGAGCACTCCATCCGCAGCTGCCAGTGTTGCACACGAGGTGTCCCACTATCGAACAGCTGGTGGTAAGCGGCAGCAGGCTGTTTTAAAGATGATGTCTTTGGGCAACAAAAGACACACCGCGGAGGTACTGGCCAACTACTTGCAGTGACAAACTGAGTCATGGCTGGGCAGTCTACATCTTGAGCCAGGTAAGGTAGTCAGTGATAACGGCCGGAAATTTGTGGCAGCCATAGCCCTTGCAAAACTCAGACACATACTGTACCATACCTTGCCTGGCTCACACCTTGAACCTGGTGGTACAGTGCTTCCTAAATAATTATCGGGAGTTAACAGCCCTGCTCAATAAGGTGTGAAGACTGTGCTCACACATCTGTCACTCACCCGTACACTCCAGTCGTTTGCTGAAGCTGCAGTGATCGCTCCACCTCCCCAAGCACCGCCTAATCATAGACGTTGCAACAAGGTGGGACTCCACCATGCACATGGTTGAGAGGCTGTGCAAACAGAGGCAGGCTGTAATGCATTTGTGGGGAGGATACACGGGCAGGCAGTTTGAGGGCAGACATGGAGTTGTCGGGTGTGCAGTGGTCAAAGCTGAAAGACCTCTGTAAAGTCCTTCAGTGTTTTGAGGAATGCACACAACTGGTAAGCACAAACGATGCCATCATATGCCTTGCAGATCCTAAAACGGGACCCCCGCATTGCCAAAATGATGAAGGATGATGACTACTGGTTGGCCAGCATCCTGGATCCACGCTATAAAGGCAAATTAGAGAACATCATGCCACAGGAGAACCTACAGATAATATTGGCTAAGAAACAAGCAACTCTGGTAAACCGTTTGTTGGAGGCATTCCCAGCACAAAGCAGCGGTGCTGGTTCTCTCATGAGCCATAGAAGGCAAAATGGAAGAGGTGTTCATGGTGCACACAGCCAAAGTGGTGTTGGAGACAGGTGTTTCATGACCATGTTCTGGACTGATTTCTCAAGTATTGCTCACACGACTGGTAATACTGAATCGATTTCAAGTGACAGGAGACAGCAGTTGTCAACTATGGTTACAAACTACTTCTCCTCCCATATTGATGTTCTCCCTCACAGGTCATTCCCCTTTGACTATTGGGCCTGTAAACTGGACACCTGGCCTGAATTGGCACAATATGCCTTACAGAAGCTTGCTTGCCCTGCTGCTAGTGTGTTATCTGAAAGAGTCTTCAGTGCTGTTGGATCAATCCTGACAGAAAAAAGGACCCATCTGTCGACCCTAAATGTTGATGATCTAAACTTCATTCAAATGAACCATGCATGGGTTTCAAAGGATTTTGTCCCACCTTCCCCTGATGACACATAGGTGGCAATAAAAATGGCTCGCTTTTGTCCTCCTCTTCCTCGGACTTCTCCACTTCCTCCATTTGCAGCTGCTGAATGTCCAGCCTACACATCAACATATGGCATTTTTTCAACCTCCCTAACTGGGCTACCCCCCCAGGGCCGGGGTCACCACCTGGCGCACCCGGGCAAGTGCCGTTGCCCAAAACAGGTGCGTGGGCCCACTCTTGGACGACGGCTCTGGCACAGGGCCCCTCATAGTACAATAAAGTGTCTCTGACGGTTGGGGGGCCCACTCGCTGTCAGACACACTGGCGTACTATGAGGGTCCCTGTGCCAGAACCGCCGCGCATAAGTGTGCCCCCCTGCTTGCTCATGGCCCAAGCACTTGCAAGACTTACTTCTCCCTGCTCCACCACTGTGTAGTCTGGCCAGTTAAATCCTTCACAGGGACGGGCACTACAAATTTGGTGAACTGATCGATGATGGTTAAGACGTAGCTATGGCCTGTCCTGCTGGGCTCTACCTTCAGATGATCAATGGCTACCATTTGTAATGGACGTCGACTCACAATCGGATGCAGTGGTGCTTTATGATCAGCTTTCACAATTTTCCTAGTCACAGACGTGTGACATTCCTGCCACCATTTTTCAATGTCTCCTCTCATGCCAATCCAATAGAATCGCCTATGGCCTGCAGCTTCTGTCTTTTCCACTCCAAAGTGAACAGACAGATCATGATAGGCATTGAGGACCATGTCTACATCTCTCCCTGTGATCACAATTTGATGGAGATGAGTAACGGTGATGGGATCCACGCTACTGCGATACAGCAACCCTTTCTTCACAAAGATCCACTTTCGCAGTCTCCACAGACAAAGTAATTGAGGGTTAGCATCACCTCTGCGAATTCTCCCGGGAGGTTTTCCCGTGATTAGCAATTTCAAGAATTTCTGCAATCACTCCACTTTCTGTCTGTACTTGTATCCATCTAGTTTCCTGTAGCAGAAAGTCTGGACTGTCTAACTGACACTGAAATATATACGAATATTTAAAAGTACCCCAACACTGTATACTGGTGTACGCTTCGAATACATTTCCCTTTTTCTAATTTTTATATTCTGGTGTAATCCGTACTGACCCTGTGAGAGTTTATGCCTGACTCTGGTAAACTATAAGGAGATTTAAAATGACACCAACACTGTATGCAGCTGTACACTTGTAATATATTACCCTTTTTGGTTTTTTATATTCTTGTCTAATCCATACTGAGCCTGTGAGTGTATTTGTCTGACTCGGGATATATAGGCGGATATTTACAATTACCCCTGGACTGGATGCACCTTGTATCTGCTGATGCAGTACCTTTTTTCAACATGTTTGAGTACGGTTAAATCCATACTGACTGAGTGAGCGTGTGTGGTTGACTCATGAAATCCGGTGGTGGGAAAAAATAATGAAAACACCTGGAAACATCAACAAAACTTAGGTTAATATGGCGTAGGTCCACCTTTTGCGGCGATTACAACTTTATCCGAGGTATGGATTCATACTAGGTGTGAATTGTTTCCAAAAGAATTGTAGCCCATTCTTCAGTTCAAACACCCTCCAGTTGTTTGAGCGACGATGGCGGCGGAAATCTATGAAATCGGCCATAAATGCTCAATAATGTTGAGGTCTGGGGATTGTGAGGGACAGATGAGATGCTCAACTTCATTACAATGTTCCCCATGCCATACTTTAACGATTCTAGCTGTATGAATTGGTGCATTATCATCCTGAATGATGGCGTTCCCCTCCGGGAACAGTGCATGATCCATAGGATGCACTTGGCTGCCCAAAATGCTTAAATAATCGCGGCTGTTAATTCTTCCATGAAGGGATTTCATTGGCCTGGCGGATCTCCACGAAATAGCACCCCAGATCATCACAGAACATCCGCCATGTTTTACCGTTGGGAGAAGGCAGTCTGGATGGAATGCTTCTTTCAGCTGTCTCCAAACGTACGCTCGGCCGGAGGTCGGAAATAGGGTAAACGATGATTCGTCTGAGAATATCAAATGTTTTCACAGCTCGAGAGACCTATTCTGGAGGTTTCTACACCACTCTAAACGCTTGAAAACATTTGTCATTGAGAGCAGCGTTTTTACAATTGCAGCCATTCCGTGGAATCCAGATTTGTGCAGCTCACGACGAACTTTTTTCATGGAAACTGTGTTCTGTAGGTGTTCATTGAGCTCTGCATTGATTTTACGAGCAGTGGTCTTGCGATCCTCTCTCCCAATTTGCTTTACAGTCTGACAGTCTTTCTCAGTCAACTTCGACTTTCGTCCGGACCTGTGCTTTGCTGCGGACATTTTTCCTTCTCTTTCAAATGCAGTCATTACTTTGGAGACAGTACCTCTTGACACGCTAAGCATACGGGCACTTTCTGTTACACTAGCGCCTGCCATACCAGCATCAACAATTTGGCCTCTTTGAAAATCAAAAAGGTCTGCCATTGGTATCAGGTTTTCCTCAATGTTCTTACAATTATGCAAAACAAACAGTTAATTTACATACACATATCACATGACACAAATAATCAACTACAAAACATTAACATATGTCACGGTTTGCATGTTTATAACATGTTTGAAGATTATGATGACGAAACTTTCGGTGTTTGCATTATTTTGTCCAACCCCTGTATATACGGAGTGTGTATAAAAGCCCTCACCGCCGACCGCCATTTTTCTTCTGCACATCTTTTCAATAGGTGATGCTGTTTATGATTTGGGAGACACTTAGGCCTGTAAACAGAAGTTCTTATGTGCTTGTGCTGAACGCAATTGTTGTGTACAGTTAGTGTGCAGTGACAGGGAATGATTTTCTTGTGTGCAGCAACGCTATTTATTAGGCTGCCTGCCAGTGACAGGGACGATTTTCTTGTGTGCAGCAGCGCTGATTATTAGCCTGCCTTACAGCAGTATTGCTGTGTGGACACTGCTGTGCAGACTGCTTTTTACACAGCACTCCTACTTTTATTCTGTTTTTCTGCAGTGAACAAACGTTCATTATTTCACACACCATATAGAGCTGTACGCTCCTCACACACTACCGTGACCGGCTGGTATCACGGAGAAATACTTGCTGACTATCTGCATGAGACTCCGGAAATATATAGGGAGATTTACATTTTCTATTATACTATATACACCTGGTATTTGCTGATACAGTACCTTAGTTCTAAATTTTTTATTACGGTGTAATCCATACTGAGTGAGCCTGTGTGGTTTACTCATTCAATATATATGGAGATGAAAATTTTACCCTATACTCTATACGCCTCCTATCTTGTGATACAGTACCTTTGCAAGACATTTTGTATTACGGTCACATCCATACTTGCTAACTTGCTATCCAGTACCTTTTTTAAACATTTTGTATTATGGTCAAATCCAGACTGAGTGAGCGTCTGAGGGTGACTCCGGAAATATATACCGAGATTTAAATTAAGCCCAACACTGTATACAGCTGTACGCTTCTGATACAGTACCTTTTTTGCTATTTACATTCTGTTGTAATCCATATTCAGCCTGTGATTGTCTGTCTATTACTCCGGAAATATATTTGGAGATTTACGATTACCACAACACTCTATACAGCTGTATGCTTGTGATACATTACCCATCTAATGCTTTTTTTATATTCTGGTCAAATGCATACAGAGCCAGTTAGAGTCTGTTTCTGACTATGGAAATATATACGGAGATTTACAATGACTCCCTACACTGTATACAGCTGTACGCTTCTGATCCATTACCATTTTACTGCTTTTTATATTGTGGTGTAATCCATACTGAGCCAGAGAGCATCTGTGTCTGCTTACTGAAATATATATGGAGATTTAGAATGTTTAATCTATACTATACATACCTGGTATCTGGTTTTACTGTACCCTTTCTCAACTTTCTATATTCTAGTGGAATCCATACTGGGCCTGAGAGCATCTATGTCTGCCTCCTGAAATATATACGGAGATTTAGAATATTGAAACTATACTATATATACCTGGTATCTGGTGTTACTGTACCCTTTTTTCAACTTTTTATATTATTGCCTAATCCATACTGAGCCTGAGAGCATTTGTGTCTGCCTCCTGAAATACATACAGATATTTTTTATATTTTCACTATACTATATACAACTGGTATCTGTTGATACAGTACCCTTTATGCCAGAAAGTCCTCCTCCACCCAGCACTCTAAGTGCCTCATTGACACTTTGAACATTGGCCCACATGTGTGATTATTTCTTGAGGGTCTTCTTTTTATATTATGGTGTTATCCATACTGAGCGTGTGAGAGTCTGTGTGTTACTCCTGAAATATATATGTAGATTTAAAAATTACCCTAACACTGTATACAGCTGTACGCTTGTGATACATTACCCATTTACTGCTGTTTATATTCCGGTCTAATGCATACAGAGCCATTGAAAGTCTGTTTATGACTATGGAAATATATACGGAGATTAACAATGACCCCCTACACTGTATACAGCTCTGCGCTTCTGATCCATTACCCTTTTACTGCTTTTTATATTGTGGTGTAATCCATACTGAGCCTGAGAGCATCTGTGTCTGCTTACTGAAATATATATGGAGATTTAGAATGTTTAAACTATACTATATATACCTGGTATCTGGTGTTACTGTACCCTTTTCCCTTTTTCAACTACAGTTAGGTCCATATATATTTGGACAGAGACAACATTTTTTGAATTTTGGTTCTAGACATTACCACAATGAATTTTAAACAAAACAATTCAGATGCAGTTGAAGTTCATACTTTCAGCTTTCATTTGAGGGTATCCACATTAAAATTGGATTAAGGGTTTAGGAGTTTCAGCTCCTTAACATGTGCCACCCTGTTTTTAAAGGGACCAAAAGTAATTGGACAATTGACTCCAAGGCTATTTCATGGACAGGTGTGGGCAATCCCTTCATTATGTCATTCTCAATTAAGCAGATAAAAGGCCTGGAGTTGATTTCAGTTGTGGTGCTTGCATTTGGAAGGTTTTGCTGTGAAGGAAACATGCGGTCAAAGGAGGTCTCCATGCAGGTGAAACAAGCCATCCTTAAGCTGCAAAAACAGGAAAAACCCATCCGAGAAATTGCTACATTAGGAGTGGCAAAATCTACAGTTTGGTACATCCTGAGAAAGAAAGAAAGCACTGGTGATCTCATCAATGCA
This sequence comes from Dendrobates tinctorius, assembly GCF_039654945.1. Lineage (NCBI taxonomy): Eukaryota > Metazoa > Chordata > Amphibia > Anura > Dendrobatidae > Dendrobates > Dendrobates tinctorius. The sequence continues at coordinate 11,543,327 of NW_027361830.1, forward strand.
AAAAGACCTGGGCACCCATGGAAGACAACAGTGGTGGATGATCGCAGAATAATCTCCATGGTGAAGAGAAACCCCTTCACAACAGCCAACCAAGCGAACAACACTCTTCAGGAGGTAGGCATATCAATATCCAAATCTACCATAAAGAGAAGACTGCATGAAAGTAAATACAGAGGGTTCACTACATGGTGCAAGCCACTCATAAGCATCACGAATCAAAAGGCTAGACTGGACTTTGCTAAAAACATCTAAAAAAGCCAGCATAGTTCCGGAAGAACATTCTTTGGACAGATGAAACCAAGATCAACCTCTACCAGAATGATGGAAAGAGAAAAGTATGGCGAAGGCGTGGTACAGCTCATGATCCAAAGCATACCACATCATCTGTAAAACATGGCGGAGGCAGTGTGATGGCTTGGGCATGCATGGCTGCCAGTGGCACTGGGTCACTGGTGTTTATTGATGATGTGACACGGGACAGAAGCAGCCAAATGAATTCTGAGGTATTCAGAGCCATACTGTGTGCTCAGATCCAGCCAAATGCAGTCAAACTGATTGGTCGTCATTTCATACTACAGATGGACAATGATCCAAAACATAAAGCCAAAGCAACCAAGGAGTTTATTAAAGCAAAGAAGTGGAATATTCTTGAATGGCCATGTAAGTCACCTGATCTCAACCCAATTGAGCATGCATTTCACTTGTTAAAGACTAAACTTCAGACAGAAAGGCCCACAAACAAACAGCAACTGAAAACCACCGCAGTGAACTCCTGGCAGAGCATCAAAAAGGAGGAAACACAGCGTCTGGTGATGTCCATGACTTCAAGACTTCAGGCAGTCATTGCCAGCAAAGGGTTTTCAACCAAGTACTAAAAATGAACATTTTATTTACAGTTATTTAATCTGTCCAATTACTTTTGGTCCCTTTAAAAACAGGGTGGCACATGTTAAGGAGCTGAAACTCCTAAACCCTTCATCCAATTTTAATGTGGATACCCTCAAATGAAAGCTGAAAGTATGAACTTCAACTGCATCTGAATTGTTTTATTTAAAATTCATTGTGGTAATGTCTAGAACCAAAAATAGAAAAATGTTGTCTCTGTCCAAATATATATGGACCTGATTGTATTTATATTAATGTCTAATCCATACTGAGCCTGTGAGCATCTGTGTCTGATTCATGAAATATATACAGAGATTTACAATTATCCCTAGACTGTATACAACTGTACGTTTCTGATACAGTACCATATATCTGCTGGTATTTTGTTTTTTTTTTAGCAAAAATTAGTACGTATGGTGGAAGAGGCCGCGGATGTGGGAGTGGGGAGCCAGCTGGTACTGATGGTGGTGGTGGTGCATCTGCTAGTAGTGTCAAAAGGACAATAGCAGCTAAGGCAGGAGGTGTTGAGACTGTGGCATGGTCTGGCTCAGGAAGGCCTGGAAGGCTACCTTTTCTGGGAGTAGGTAAACCGCTTTTATTTCCAATATTTTTTATTAAATTATAAAATTTAAGAGAAAAGGAAAGGAAGGGAAGGGTTAGAATTAGGAATGAAAACCCCCTGTGAAGACAGGGAGACCCCCAGATGGTGGATAGACAGGTAGACATACAAAGGAATTACATAATTACATAAACAATAATGTTACACTTTTTAACTTCAGTATATAGGGTTCCCTAAGCATGTTTTATGTCCACTGCTTATTACCATCTTCTATAAATAAACAAACTGTCTCATGAGCTTATTTGACATCCGAATACAAAGATCCCTAAGCATAAAATTTCCGCTGCTTAATACCATCAGCTATAAATAAACAAACTGTCACATAAGCTTTATATTGTATATAGGACCTTAGAAAGCTTTGTAATATAAAAAATTCTTACATAGCGCATGTACTTATTATCTATCCCTAAACTAAAAAACAAAATAGTCGCTATAAATGTATGATTACCCGTCCCGTCCAAGAACACCGTAGGTGGTTCTAGGACCGATGTGGAAAAAATGGTGCATTCAAACACTACAGAAGCGAAATAGTCTTCTATAACTCTACATAAATATAATACTAATCAAGTGAATTATATAGTTTAGACACAAATAGTTTACTCCAGAAGAAAGAAAAAGAAATAAAGCCACCATTAATGTCCGAATCCTTACAATCTTCTAGTGCTTTCAATTAGGGTGAAGATCCGATTTAGATAGTCTAGAGCAGTGGTTCTCAACCTTTCTAATGCCGTGACCCCTCAATACAGTTCCTCATGTTGCCGTGACCCAAACCAAAAAATAATTTTGGTGGCTACTTTAAAACTGTAATTTTGCTACAGTTCTGATTCGGAATGTAAATACCTGATATGCATTATGTATTCTCATTGCTACAAATCAAACATAATTTAAACATAGTGATTAATCTTCCATCCTGTATACATGGCTCTGCTCCCATCCTGTATACATGGCTCTGCTCCCAGTCTCCCATCCTGTATACATAACTCTGCTCCCGTTGTGTATACATGGCTCTGCTGCCATCCTGTATACATGGCTCTGCTCTCACTCTCCCATCCTGTATACATGGCTCTGCTCCCATCCTGTATACATGGCTCTGCTCCCATCATGTATACATGGCTCTGCTCCCACTCTCCCATCCTGTATACATGGCTCTGCTCCCATCCTGTATACATGGCTCTGCTCCCTCTCTCCCATCCTGTATACATGGCTCCGCTCCCAGTCTCCGATCCTGTATACATGGGTCTGCTCCCATCCTGCATACATGGCTCCTCTCCCATTCTTGTATGCATGGCTGGGCTCCCCCGTCCTCCCCCATCCTCTCCCCCATCATACTTACTCTCACACCGTCGCTGCTGAACTTCCCTGCATCTCTATCCTGGTGCGTCAGCTTCTTCCTGTGTGGAGCGGTCACGTGGTACCGCTCATTTAAGGTCATGAATATGGACGCCACTCCTATGGGAGACGAGTGGTGTCCATATTCATGACCTTAAATGAGCGGTACCACGTGACCCTTCAGCACTGGATGAAGCCGCCGCACCGACAGGGATGCAGAACCTGGGAGTGAGTAAACTGCGAGTGCTTTAGGCGACCTCTGTGTTTTGGTCGTTCGACCCCCTCCGGGGTCGCGATCCACAAGTTGAGAACCGCTGGTCTAGAGAGTCCAGGAGAAGCCATAGAAGATAATATTCCTGTGTTTTGCAAGAACTCAGCACCCTCCTCTGGTGAAGATATAACAATCATTTTTTATGCTAATTTGACCTGAAGAATAGAGTGTTGAGTCCAATTGTAGGGAATGCCAGCATGACGGAGTTCTTTTGTTGCAGTGTGAAATGATTTCCTTTTTATCCAAGTGTCTTTTGAAAGGTATTTGTAAAAAGATAAGTGGCTATATGGAGATGAAAGAAATGTTGGCTCCTTGGAGATATTTAGAAGCGTGTGCCTGACCCAGTTGGGGTAGAATGAGACGAAAAAGTCCCTGGCTACATCAGATGGAAGAGAAGGGGGTCTACAAATTCTAAAAGCTTTCTCGATTAAATTTCTCTCTTCAATGTTTGGAATAGTGTGGTGAATCATTGAAGAAATGTAGCTTTTCAATTAGAAGGACGGGACTTTTTCGGGGATCCCCCTAATCTTGATTGTTTCTCCTTTTAAAATCTTCATATGCGGCCAAACTGTTTATAAAGGAATCTATGTCCTTTTGAATTTTCCCCACGGATTCTGTAACTGTAGCTAAAATCTTAATTAACCTATCACATAGAGACGCATATTCTGAATAAGGAGATTTAACCCCATTGTAGTCATGAGAAGGACTGTCTGAAATTTCGATAGAATTAAAATGAGAATCTTCTACAAATAGTAATAGTGTCTTTTGGATTAGCTTTTTTATTAAAGCTTCGGAGGCCTTAGCTTGCTTACAGCCTGTTGTTTTGGCTTTTAAATCAATCAGTGTTTCTGAAACATTATCTCTAATGGATTTTTTTTCCTCAATAAATCCATGGATTTTAGCAAAGTTTTGAGCATTCTAGCCCTAAACCCCTCTGTAGGGTATTCATCTGAAGCAGGTATTTAATCAATTAATGATGTCTTTGAAGTATTACGCCTTCCATTGTTGTATGGCTTCTCATGATCCCAATAATCTATATCGATTTGGGTGGTATAATTTTCTCCTGACTTAGAATCAGAGTTAGAGTTGTCATCTTTGACAATATCATCTGAGATTGAGCCTGAGGAATTAGATTCCTCATAATCCATGTCAGCAGATATGTCACTTCCCCCAGATTCAGGTGACCCCATACTCTCCATAAATTCCTCCGAATGTACACTATGCAAATCTTCAAATGAATTGTAGGAGTTATATGAGTCATATGAGTGGTCTGATAAATTGTAATCTGTGTTTTTACAGCCGTTTAGAAGCTCAAGATTACAGCCTTCTTCTTTCTCCCCTTCCCATATCCTATTATCATTCTCCCCATTCCTCCCCGGGACAAACACTGGCGCATTGTACCTGAGCCTGCCATCAGCAATCAATTTGGGTGAAAGGGATCTGCCAGGATTTTGCCATACAGAAATTGCGTTACGATCATACTGATTTTCCTCTTTAAGCACTGCTAAGTCCAATATGTGAGATTTCTCCCCTAAGCCATCAAATCTTGCCCAATATGGAGGATGCAGTTTCTCCCTCCTCTGATCCACAGCGTCTCTCCCACCTTGTCTCCTCTGCTGCAAATTGCTGTCTTCACTCCCCATCTCCACCGCAAACCTCAAGCCTCTCCCTGCAGCTGTCATCGATGATGCATGCACCCCTGATGAATTTACTGCCGCTTCTCCTGGATTCCCAGCTGCTCCTGCAGCTGCTGATGAGTCCACCGCCACCTCTCCTGGGCTCCTGGCTGCTCCTGCAGCCTCTGAAGAGTTCATCGCTGCTTCTCCCGGGTTCCCTCCTGCACCCGCTGTCACTGGCTTTCGCTTTGAAGTGGATACCGCCACCTTCCCCGGGCTCCCGCCTGCTTCCTTCCACACCGCTGCAAATAACACCGCTCCTCCCGACCTCCGGCTCCCTGTGTCCTGCCCAGCAGCAGGCTTACCGCCGCTCAGGACCAGCGCCGACAACGATGACATTACTGCTTTAACTGGTGGTCTTCCTGAGTTGCGCCTTCCCACGGTGTCCCGAAGCTGCTGCCAGCATGTCTCCTTCGGCACAGGGGCTGTGACCTGCAGACTCCTCTTCGCGTCCGCAGCCCAGGGATTTCCCAGAGCCTCCTGAGCCATCGGCTTCCCTCTCGCTTGGTCAGACGCTGCAGCTCTAGACGGCTGGTTAAGTTGTTTTGCTCTGGGGGAGAGGAGGCCTACCTCGGATCTTCTCAGTGAGCTTCTTTGGCCATAAATAAATCTTTTCTTCATCCGATCCGGAATTTCTTTCTTCTTACTTCAGGCATGTTCCAACAAGATTTTAAGTCCAAAATTCCGCTTTTAGTATGCTTTTTCAGGCTTAAATAGGGGAATAGCAGGAGCTCCTGTTAAACAGGTCTGCTCCCTTCCCCTGCAAACCACGCCCCGTAAAACACTTTAAAGCCGGAGCATGAGGAACTGGTTTTGGCTTACATTGCCGAAACAGCATCCAGCTCTATCGCCTCCTCTTCTGAAGTTTCAAAAAATGCAAGCACTGAGTCATCAGTGCAGAGTTCTGGTCAGGAACACCTTTTCTTGTGTCTTTCACCCCCACCAAAAGTGAATGATATGGCAGGACACACTTCAGATTAATCCATGGAGCTCTTTTCACATACCATGCCTGGGTTATCAAGTCAAATCCTGAATCCTGAATTCCCCAGTCCAAGATGAATCTGACATGGAGTGCACTGATGCACAGCCACTGCTTGATGATTCTGCTGGTACATTGACCCAGAGCAATACATTTCCCTCTCAGTCTACTGAGCTAGAATCAGACCCTGATGAAACTCAGGTGCCCCTTCCCGCATACTATACCACCTTACACGGTGACACCGAGGAAGGTGCAGATGAAATTGAAGAGGAGGATGACCCAGTTGTTGACCTGGATTGGCATCCCATTCATTGGAGGAAGAGGGTAGTGCTGGCAATAGCTCAGAAGAGGAGAAGGATCCACAGCAGGCATCGACATCGCAGCAGCGGTTATCTGGCAGGACCGTAGCTGTACAAAAACTTGTTTAAAAAAAAAAGCGTTGCAGGACAGCTTGGCCAGATGGTCAAATAAGCACAGCGTACAAGCCCTGAAAATTTATACCATAGTAGGAAGAGTGCAGTGTGGAACTTTTTTTAACAAAATCCTATTGATGAGGCAAAGGTTATCTGTAAGAAGTGCGGAAGGACCTTTAGCCGAGGTAAAAATCTCCGAAATTGAAATACCAGTTGCATGCTTAGACATTTAACCATCATGCACTTGCAAGCGTGGACAGACTACAAAACCTCAGGTAGCACATGTGCACCTGCTCCAACTGAAGGTAGCCAGCAACGCTTCATCGCTTCCCACACTGAAAGCCCACCGGTAAGCACACCACCAGCAAGAAATGTTGAGGTGTCATTGCAAGGCCAAAGCAGTCAGGGAATCACAATGTTTTTACAGCAAAAGACTGAATCTAGGCCATCACCACCATCGCCATCACAAACCCCCTCTCAGTCCATCAGGTCCACCGCTAGTTCCCCCATATGCAGCTCTCAAGTCCAGCTCACCCTAGCAGACACTCTGAGTAGGACAAGAACGTACTCATCCTCCCATCCACGTACACTGGCTTTGAACGGCTACATTGCCAAACTGATCTCCTTAGAGATGATGCCCTTCCGTTTGGTTGAAAGTGAAGCGTTCCAAGAGCTCATGGCCTGCGCTGCCCCATGCTATGACCTACCCAGTCGGCACTTCTTTTCTCGAAAAGCAATCCCTGCCCTCCACCTGTATGTGAAAGAACGCATTGTCCATGCACTCAAGCAATCTGTGAGTGAAAGGTGCACCTCACAACAGATGCATGAGCCAGTAGGCATGGCCAGGGCTGTTACGTGTCCATCACTGCGCACTGGGTTAATGCGGTGGATGCAGGCTCCACAGGGGAGAGCGGTGGTGGAAGAGTGCTGCCTATCCCACGGTATAGGAAACAGTTGGCTGTAGGCGTTCGACCCTCCTCCTTCTCCAGAAGCGAAAGCTCATCCACAGAGCACAGTCACACGAGCACTCCATCCGCTGCTGCCAGTGTTGCACACGATGTGTCCCACTATAGAACAGCTAGTGGTAAGTGGCAGCAGGCTTTTTTAAAGACGATGTCTTTGGGCGACAACAGACACACCGCAGAGGTACTAGCCGACTATTTGCAGCGACAAACTGAGTCATAGCTGGGCAGTCTACATCTTGAGCCAGGCAAGGTAGTCAGTGATAACGGCCATAATTTTGTTGCAGACATAGGCCTTGCAAAACTCAGACACATACCTTGCTTGGCTTACACCTTGAACCTGATGGTGCAGTCTTCCTAAATAGTTATCCGGAGTTAACAGCCCTGCTCCATAAGGTGCGAAGACTGTGCTCGCACATCCGTCGCTCGCCCATACACTCCAGTCATATGCAGAAGCTGCAGTGATCGCTCCACCTCCCCAAGCGCCGCCTAATCATAGATGTTGCAGAAAGGTGGAACTCCACCATGCACATGGTTGAGAGGCTGTGCAAAAAGAGGCAGGCTGTAATGCATTTGTGGGAGGATACATGGGCAGGAAGTTTGAGGGCAGACATGGGTTTGTCTGGTGTGCAGTGGTCAAAGCTGAAAGACCTCAGTAAAGTCATTCAGTGTTTTGAGGAATGCACATGGCTGGTAAGCACCGACGACGCTATCATAAGCATGAGCATCCCACTTATGCGTCTGCTCCTGCAAACTTTGACGCACATTATGTAACAGGCGTCTGCAGCAGAGGAGGAGGAAGAGGAGGAGGGAAGCCTTGATGACAGTCAGCCATTGTCAGTGAGGGCAACTGACTTGGACGAGGTGGAGGAAGAAGAGGAAGAGGAGGAGGATGAGGGGGATATTTTGGGGAGGAGGATGCTTCTCAGGGGGCAAGACAAAATGTTGGTGTGCCAAGATCAGGTCCAGGGTTTTGCGTAACTGGAGGGATGTGGATTTGCCAGAAAGTGCTCCTCCACCCTCCACTGGGAGTGCATCATTGACATCTGGAACATTGGCCCACATGTGTGATTATGCCTTGCGGATCCTAAAAAGGGACCCCCGCATTGCCAAAATGATGAACGATGATGACTACTGGTTGGCCAGCATCCTCGATCTACATTATAAAGGCAAATTACAGAACATCATGCCACAGGAGAACCTAGAGATAATATTGGCTAACAAACAAGCAACTCTGGTAAACCGTTTGTTGGAGGTATTCCCAGCACACAGCAGCGTTACTGGTTCTCCCATGAGCCGTAGAGGGCAAAATGGAAGAGGCGTTCGTGGTGCACACAGCTAAAGTGGCGTTGGTGACAGGGGTTTCATGACCATGTTGTGGACTGATTTCTCAAGTACCGCTCACACGACTGGTAATACTGAATCGATTGCAAGTGACAGGAGACAGCAGTTGTCAACTATGGTTACAAACTACTTCTCCTCCCATATCGATGTTCTCCCTCACAGGTCATTCCCATTTGACTATTGGGCCTGTAAGGCTGGTTTCACATTAGCGCTTTTTAAGCGCACGCACGGCCGGGGGTAGCTCCGCCCCCGAGCCGGCTCTCTGCCCGGCGTGCCCGCCCCTTGCTTGTAGCGCGCCTCCTAGCGGACAGCGGTGCCTGCGATCGGCGCACCCTATCTTTAGCATAGGGTGCGCAGATCGTGCGCAGGCCATGCGCTAGTTGCGCTTTGACCTGCGCTGCGCAGTTTTGACGGTGCGCCGTGCGCGCCAAAATCCGAAAAGTTCGATTTTGGCGCGCACGGCGCACCGTCAAAAGTGCGCAGCGCAACTAGCGCACGGCCTGCGCACGATCTGCGCACCCTATGCTAAAGATAGGGTGCGCCGATCGCAGGCGCCGCTGTCCGCTAGGAGGCGGCGCTACAAGCAAGGGGCGGGCACGCCGGGCAGAGAGCCGGCTCGGGGGCGGAGCTACCCCCGGCCGTGCGTGCGCTTAAAAAGCGCTAATGTGAAACCAGCCTAAACTGGACACCTGGCCTGAATTGGCACAATATGCCTTACAGGAGCTTGCTTGCCCTGCTGGTAGTGTGCAATCTGAAGGAGTCTTCAGTGCTGCTGGATCAGTCCTGACAGAAAAAAGGACCCATCTGTCGACCCAAAATGTTGATGATCCAACCTTCATTAAAATGAACAATGCATGGGTTTCAAAGGATTTTGTCCCACCTTCCCCTGATGACACATAGGTTGCAAGAAAAATGGCTGGCTTTTGTCCTCCTCTTCCTCGGACTTCTCCAATTCCTCCATTTGCAGCTGCTGAATGTCCACCCTCCACATAAACATATGCCATTTTTTAAACCTCCCTAACTGGGCTGCCTCCCCCAGGGTTGGGGTCACCACCTGGCACACCCGGGCAAGTGGCGTTGCCCTGGACCGGTGGGTGGGCCCACTCTTGGGCGACGGCACTGGCACAGGGCCCCTCTTAGTACAATAAAGTGTCTCTGATGGTGGGGGGCCCACTTGACGTCAGACACACCGGCGTACTATGAGGGTCCCTGTGCCAGTACCGCTGCCCACGAGTGTGTCCCCCCTGCTTGCTCAGGGCCCAAGCACTTGCAAGACTTACTTCTCCCTGCTCCACCACTGCGTAGTCTGTGCAGTTAAATCCTTCACAGGGAAGGGCACTACAAATTTGCTGAACTGATTGATGATGGTTAACACGTAGCTATGGCCTGTCCTGCTGGGCTCTACCTTCAGATGATCAATGGTTACCATTTGTTATGGACATCGACTCACAATTGGATGCAGTGGTGCTTTATGATCAGCTTTCACAGTTTTCCTAGTCACAGACGTGTGACATTACTGCCACCATTTTTCAATGTCTCCTCTCATGCCAATCCAATAGAATCGCCTACGGCCTGTGGCTTTTCTCTTTTGCACTCCAAAGTGAACAGACAGATAATGATAGGCAGTGAGGACCATGTCTACATCTCTCCCTGTGATCACAATTTGATGGAGACGAGTAACGGTGATGGGATCCACGCTACTGCGATACAGCAACCCTTTCTTCACAAAGAACCGTTTTCGCAGTCTCCACAGACAAAGTAATTGAGGGTCACCATCGCCTCTGCGAATTCTCCCGGGAGGTTTTCCCGTGATTGTTAATTCCTAAATTTCTGCACTCACTCCACTTTCCACCTGTACATGTATCCATCTAGTTTCCTGTAGTGGAGAGTCTGGACTGGCTTACTGAGACTGAAATATATATGAAGATTTAATCCCTTAGTGACAGAGCCAAATTTTAAAAATCTGACCAGTGTCACTTTATGTGGTAATATGTTATGCCTTATATCCAGTCAGCAATTCCCGTCACCAAGTCATCATCATCCTGCCCAGGTGCTTGGTAATCAGCCTCACTACCTTCATTCACCAGAAGAGGGAGTTCATCAGACCTCAATGGTGAAGGGGAAAATGAACTCACAACAAATAGGGCCGAACCGAACCCTCATCCACGCCACCAGGGCGATCAGGGTGAGCCCGATGAAAGGCACGCACCAATCTTTTGGCATGAATATCAGAGGCAGAGACCCAGGAATTATCCTCCTGACCATAACCCTTCCACTTAACCAAATACTGGAGTCTCCGTCAAGCCAGACGGGAATCCAGTATCTTCTCTACCTTATATTCCATGTTACCTTCAACCAATACAGGGTCCAGAGGTGCCACCTCAGGAACTACTGGTTCAACAAACCTCTTCAACAAGGACTTATGAAACACATCATGGATTAATAAATGTGACAGGAAGAGCCAAACGAAAGAGACCGGATTAATAATCTCCAAAATCTTGTAAGGTCCAATAAATCTAGGCTTAAACTTAGGAGAAGCCACCTTCATAGCGATATTTTTTGATGATAACCAAACCATATCACCAACCTTAAACTAGGGACCAATGGTCCTATGTCTGCTGGAAAACCGCTGGGCCTTTTCCTGGGAGAGAGAAAACTTATCCACCACTTGGTCCCAGATCTGGTGCATTCTCTCCACCACAGTGTCAACACCTGGGCAGGCAGAAGGCTCCACCTGCCCTGAAGAAAATCGAGGATGAAACCCAAAGTTACAAAAAAAAAGGTGACATCAAAGTGGCAGAACTAGCTCTATTATTTAAAGCAAATTCGGCCAAGGGCAAAAATGAAACCCAATCATCCTGATCAGTGGAAATAAAACATCTCAAATATGACTCCAAGGTCTGGTTTGCTCTCTCCTTCTGCCCATTGGTCTGAGGGTGAAAAGCAGAGGAGAAGGACAACTAAATTCCCAGCTTGGAACAGAAAGTCCTCCAAAATCTAGACACAAACTGAACTCCTCTGTCAGATACAATGTTCTCAGGAATCCCGTGCAAGCGAACCACCTGTTGCAAAAACAGGGGCACCAACTCAGAGGAAGATGGCAACTTAGGGAGTGGTACAAGATGAACCATCTTAGAGAACCTATCACAAATCACCCAAATAACAGTCATTCTCTGAGAGACAGGCATATCAGAGATGAAATCCATTGAAATATGGGTCCATGGCCTCCTGGGGACTGGCAAAGGCCTCAACAACCCACTAGAGCGAGAACAAGGTTTAGACCGGGAGCAAGTCCCACAGGACTGCACAAAATTCCTGACATCACGAGACAAGGCGGGCCACCAAAAAGACCGACTCACCAGATCTCTAGTACCAAAAATACCTGGATGACCAGCCAATGCAGAGCAATGAACTTCAGACATCACTCTCTTCTTCCACTGGTCAGGAACATACAACTTTCCACTGGGACAACGTTCAGGTTTGTCCTCCTGGAACTCTTCCAGAGCACGTCTCAAATCGGGCGAGATGGCAAAAAGAACTACCCCTTCACCTAAGATGGTAGCAGGCTTGGTCACCACAGGAGAATCAGCAAAGAAGCTCCTAGAGAGAGCGTCAGCCTTGACATTGTTAGTTCCAGGAAGAAAAGAGACCACAAAATCAAAACGTGTAAAAAACAAGGCCCACCTAGCCTGTCTAGGGTTCAAGCGTTTGGCCGACTCCAGGTAAATCAATTTCTTGTGGTCAGTGAGGACCACGACTTGATGCTTAGCTCCCTCCAACCAATGTCTCCACTCCTCAAATGCCCATTTCATGGCTAACAGTTCCCGATTCCCCACATCATAGTTACGTTCAGATGGAGAGAACTTTCGGGAAAAGAAAGCACAGGGATTCATTTTAGATGTTACAGGATCCTTTTGGGACAAAACAGCTCCTGCACCAATCTCAGAAGCGTCCACCTCTACCTGGAACGGGAGAGAGACATCAGGTTGCCGCAAAATCGGGGCAGAAGTGAATCTTCGCTTCAGCTCCTGAAAGGAAGAAACAGCCTCCGGAGACCAATTCAACACATCAGCACTAGTGTTGAGCATTCCGATACCGCAAGTATCGGGTATCGGCCGATACTTGCTGTATCGGAATTCCGATACCGACTTCCGATATTTTTTCAATATCGGAATTCGGCATCGGAATCGGAAGTTCAAAGTTGATTGACAGACTGACGTCATCATGATGCGCGGTGTGTGCGCATCATGATGCGCCGTCATTTCGGGCCTTCCGGGGGTCTCTGCCGGCCTGCCGGGGGGCTGTGCTGGCCTGCCGGGGGGCTGTGTGGACTGCCCGGGGTCTGTACCGGCCTGCCGGGGGGCTGTGCCGGCCTGCCGGTGGTCTGTGCACCCTGTGGGGGTCTGTACCGGCCTGCCGGGGGGCTGTGCCGGCCTGCCGGTGGTCTGTGCACCCTGTGGGGGTCTGTACCGGCCTGCCGGGGGGCTGTGCCGGCCTGCCGGTGGTCTGTGCACCCTGTGGGGGTCTGTACCGGCCTGCCGGGGGGCTGTGCCGGCCTGCCGGTGGTCTGTGCACCCTGTGGGGGTCTGTACCGGCCTGCCGGGGGGCTGTGCTGATGTCCGGGGGTCTGTGCAAGCATCGTCCGATGGGACTACAAGTCCCATCGGGCGATGCCTGCTACCATGACAGTGATTGACACATTAGCCAATGATGGGACAGTAGTAGTCCCATCATCCGGCTAATGTGTTAAATGTTAAAAAAAAAAAAAAAATACTACATACATACTACATGCATGCTACATACATACTACATGCTACATACATACTACATATATACTACATACATACTACATACATGCTACATACATACTGCATGCTACATACATACTACATACATACTACATACATACTACATGCATGCTACATACATACTACATGCATGCTACATACATACTACATGCATGCTACATGCATGCTACATACATACTACATGCTACATACATACCACATACATACTACATACATACTACATACTACATATATACTACATGCATGCTACATACATACTACATGCTACATACATACCACATACATACTACATACATGCTACATACTACATACATACTACATGCATGCTACATACATACTACATGCATGCTACATACATACTACATGCCACATACATACCACATACATACTACATACATACTACATGCTACATACATACTACATATATACTACATGCATGCTACATACATACTACATGCTACATACATACCACATACATACTACATACATGCTACATACATACTACATATATACTACATGCATGCTACATACATACTACATATATACTACATGCATGCTACATACATACTACATACATACTACATACATACTACATGCTACATACATACCACATATATACTACATACATACAATACATTCATACAATACATACATAGACATACAGTACATATAACATAGAGTAACATACTTACCAATACTTGTCACATTGTTCCCCGAAGCCATTGTCTTTTCCGGAATAAATATTAACATAACAAACCACAAAAATACTCACCCACGATCCGAAGCAGTCCACGAGTGTGTCCCACGACGATCTTGGGTAGAGAACGGCAGCATCAGATGATGCTGCCGTTCTCTACGGGCTGCAGGAATCCAATGACGGAAGGTAGGTATCCTTCCGCACTGTATTCCTCCGCCACTTAAAAAAAAAAAAGTCCCTAGTCTCACTTTATGCCATTGCTGCGTGGGAATTTCCCACACAGCAATGGCATAAAGTGAGACTAGGGACTTTTTTTTTTTTAAGTGGCGGAGGAATACAGTGCGGAAGGATACCTACCTTCCGTCATTGGATTCCTGCAGCCCATAGAGAACGGCAGCAACAGCTGATGCTGCAGTTCTCTACCCAAGATCGTCGTGGGACACACTCGTGGACTGCTTCGGATCGTGGGTGAGTATTTTTGTGGTTTGTTATGTTAATATTTATTCCAGAAAAGACAATGGCTTCGGGGAACAATGTGACAAGTATTGGTAAGTATGTTACTCTATGTTATATGTACTGTATGTCTATGTATGTATTGTATGAATGTATTGTATGTATGTAGTATATATGTGGTATGTATGTAGCATGTAGTATGTATGTAGTATGTATGTAGTATATATGTGGTATGTATGTAGCATGTAGTATGTATGTAGTATGTATGTAGCATGCATGTAGTATATATGTAGTATGTAGCATGTAGTATGTATGTAGCATGCATGTAGTATATATGTGTTATGTATGTAGCATGTAGCATGCATGTAGCATGCATGTAGTATGTATGTAGTATATATGTGGTATGTATGTAGCATGCAGTATGTATGTAGCATGCATGTAGTATATATGTAGTATGTATGTTGCATGTAGTATTTATGTAGTATGAATGTAGCATGTATGTAGTATGTAGTATGAATGTAGCATGTATGTAGTATGCATGTTGTATGTATGTAGCATGTAATTTTTTTTTTTTTATTTTTTTTTTTACATTTAACACATTAGCCGGATGATGGGACTACTACTGTCCCATCATTGGCTAATGTGTCAATCACTGTCATGGTAGCAGGCATCGCCCGATGGGACTTGTAGTCCCATCGGACGATGCCTGCACAGACCCCCGGAGCCTGCACAGCCCCCCGGCAGGCCGGCACAGCCCCCCGGCAGGCCGGCACAGCCCCCCGGAGCCTGCACAGCCCCCCGGCAGGCCGGCACAGCCCCCCGGAGCCTGCACAGACCACCGGCAGGCCGGCACAGACCACCGGAGCCTGCACAGACCCCCTGGCAGGCCGGCACAGCCCCCCGAAAGGCCCGTACAGACCCCAGAGAGGCTGTACAAGGGCAGGAAAGGGTTTTTCTTATTCCGATACCGGAAGTCCCATAGACCTGAATGGGACTTCCGGTATCGGAATCGGCGATACCGATACTTTTTTTAAAGATCGGCCGATACCATCCGATACGATACTTTGAAGTATCGGACGGGATCGCTCAACTCTAATCAGCACCCTTCTTAGTCAGATCAGTCAAAGGCTTGGCAATACTAGAAAATTTTGCTATAAATTTCCGATAAAAATTAGCAAAACCCAAAAACTTCTGAAGAGCCTTCAAAGAAGTGGGCTGAACCCAATCATAAATGGCCTGTACCATGCCCGGGTCCATTTCAATAGTTGACGGAGACAAAAGAAATCCCAAAAATGAAATCCTCTGTACCCCAAAAAGGCATTTCGATCGTTTGACATACAGGGAATTCTCCCTCAAGATCCGGAACACAGTCCGAACATGTTCCACATGAGAATCCCAATCCTTGGAGAAGATCAAAATATCATCCAGATAGATAATGAAAAATTTATCCACAAAATCTCGGAAAATGTCGTTCATGAAGCACTGGAAGACAGAAGGGGCATTAGTGAGCCCAAAAGGCATCACCAGGTACTCAAAATGTCCCTCCGGAGTATTAAACGCCGTCTTCCATTCATCCCCATGCTTAATGCAGATAAGATTATACGCCCCCCTGAGGTCAAGCTTGGTAAACCAGCAAGCACCTTTAACTCTGGAGAATAGATCCGAAATCAGGGGTAACGGATACTGATATTTAATAGTAATTTTGTTGAGGGCACGATAATCAATACAAGGCCTTAATGAACCATCCTTTTTGGCCACGAAAAAAAAACCAGCACCTAAGGGTGAAGAGGATGGTCTAATATGACCCTTCTCCAACGCCTCCTTAATATAGGATCGCATAGTTTCGTACTCGGGTACAGATAAATTGAAGAGCCGACCCTTGGGAAATTTACACCCCGGGCTAAGTTCAATTGCACAGTCATAACTCCTATGAGGAGGCAAAGACGCAGACTCATTCTCACTAAATACATCATAAAAGTCCGCCAAATAGTCAGGAACATCATGCGACTGAGGAGAGGTGGAAAAAACCTCACTAAGGGCACACCGACAACCCCAACTCACCACAGACACAGATTTCCAATCCAAAACTGGATTATGAATTTGCAACCAGGGAAACCCCAGAACAATGGTATCATGCAAATTATGCAACACCAAAAATCTGCAATTTTCTTGATGGTCTGGGGCGACCCGCATTACCACCTGGGTCCAAAACTGAGGTTTATTTTTCACCAAAGGAGTAGCATCAATCCCCCTCAAAGGGATAGGCGTCCGCAGAGGTGTCATTGGAAATCCACAACGTTTAGCAAAATCCAAGTCCATTAGGTTCAGGGCTGCTCCCGAATCCACAAAAGCCTTGGCGGAAAATGTGGACAGGGAGCAGATCAGAGTAATTGCCAGAAGAAACTTAGGTTGAACACCACCCACAGAAAACGTGTGTGCAAAACGTTTCTCTTGTTTAGGACAGACAGAAATAATATGCAAGGCATCTCCACAAAAAAAAACACAGCTTATTACGCCTTCTGAACTCCTGACGTTGCTCCGTGGACAAAACTCTATCACATTGCATAGGTTCAGACACTTGTTCAACAGGTGGCAACACCTCTCGTGTAGTCCTGCGTTCACGTAAACGCCGATCAACCTGAATGGCTAATGACTAGAGTTGAGCGACTTTTGGTTTTTTAGGGTCGCGTTTCGTTTCGTGAAACTCGACTTTTCCAAAAGTCGGGTCGAGCAAGATCGTCCGATTATAGGGAAAAGTCGGGATCATCCCAAAACACGAAACCCAATGTAAGTCAATGGGGAATAAAAGTCAGCAGTGAGAGGAGGACAGGAAACACACCAACAGTGCCCATTTGAATGCCAAAAGCATAAATTCTTCTTACTTAAGCTTGTCAACCTTAATTAACTTCATAATACAAGTTACGCACTGAAAAATGGGGGTTATTTGGCTACAGTTGTGGGGGGGAGGGCTGGCTCCAGGTTTTCATGTGCCCTGGGCGAAAAAGCGCCCCTTTAACACATACCACAACTCATCATTCTCCGATACGGCAGAGAAATAGCGGTATAGTACAATGAAAAATACTTCACTTTTTACATCTCATGACGAGGCCCATCTATTTCTCCATACAGAATCATTGGTCCCATATAATGTTTGAAACAGTATATGATGAGCTCCACATAATGCTACAGTATATGTTGGTCCCCATGGATGAAGCTCCACTGTCTTATGGGCCCAAATAATGCTCCAAACATAATGGGCAACATTTCTAATGCTCTAGTGTATAATGGGCCCTGTAAATGCTGCTCCGGTGTCTGATGTCCACCTTTGGAATGTTCCAGTGTATGGTGGGCACCATCTATCATTCTCCAGAGTATAGTGCTCCCCAAAAATTGCTGTCCCAACATTGAAAACAATCAAATAAGTCTCCTCGCTAGGGAATCCCTGTACTTGTCTGGACTCCTCGTCGTCCCCATCTTCCATCTCACTGCACAGTATTTCAACTTTGCAAGTGCTGTGATCCTGAGCAAGCAGGGGGGCCCACTCATTGGCGACAGCACTGGCACAGGGCCCCTGATAGTACGGTGGTGTGTCTGATGGCGGGTGGGCCGAACCTGCACTTTCATCTGCAGCTTCCTCTTTGTCACCGTGTAAGATGGAACTGTATATGGGAAGGGTAACCTGAGTTTCATCAGGGTCAGATTCAGGCCGTGTAGCGTGCGAGGGGAATGTAGTGGTCTGGGTCAATGTACCAGCAGATTCATCTAGCAGTGGCTGGGCATCAGTGCACTTGTGTCGCCCCCAGGAGTACGGTCGCCACAGTGGAATTACCTTCTTCCTAGGGAGTGTGATGTCATGCTTGGGAGCAACGAACGATCTCTCTAGCAGGTTAACTGATTGGGCAGCGTTATTCCCACGAGTCATGACCCTCCAAACAGCGTTCATGAAGGCAAAGTGTGTGTTTTACGTGGGCAGTATGGTTGCAAAGCTGAACCTTAAAGGAATGTCCAGAAGGGCACCATCAGGAGTGGAGCCTACGGTTAAATTCGACTCCACCTGGGAAACCTCAACCATGCCAGCTACAGAACAGATGCACACATTGCAAGCTTAATTCCGTTAACGAACGAGACTCCGTCATGCCCCACGGTCCGAGTCCGGCTTACTAGAGGGACACGTGAGGCTCTGGCACATGAGATTGGCCAATAACTGGTGTGTCATGCCCTTACATGTCCGTGGCTGCATGTGTGCTACACTGAAAAGGCCAGCGTTTGTCGCTTACAGGTGCAGATAACCCGCTGAACAACGTTAGTGATGGGGATCACTGATTACAATTATTACCCGCGAACAATGATTTCCCAGTAAGTGCAGGTCAACCGCAGTTCCGGAATTAGGCCTAACCGTCATTCCTGAAAAAATGAAAAACTTACGTGTGCAAACCACAGGTGCTGTAGCTTGCTTAACAGCTCGCCAGCCGTTCTCACGCCCAGTATGGATTACACGTGATTGCACAAAGGTGAGAAAGGGTACCGTATCCCCAGATAACATGTATGGATAGCGTACACATTCAAAATATATGTCTATACATCAGGAGGCAGGCTCAGATGGTGTTAGGCCCAGTATGGATTGCACGTGATTGCACAAAGGTTAGAAAGGGTACCGTATCCCCAGATAACATGTATGGATAGCGTACACATTCAAAATATATGTCTATACATCAGGAGGCAGGCTCAGACGGTGTTAGGCCCAGTATGGATTGCACGTGATTGCACAAAGGTTAGAAAGGGTACCGTATCCCCAGATAACATGTATGGATAGCGTACACATTCAAAATATATGTCTATACATCAGGAGGCAGGCTCAGACGGTGTTAGGCCCAGTATGGATTGCACGTGATTGCACAAAGGTTAGAAAGGGTACCGTATCCCCAGTTAACATGTATGGATAGCGTACACATTCAAAATATATGTCTATACATCAGGAGGCAGGCTCAAATGGTGTCAGGCACAGTATGGATTTGACGACCCAGACTACACAGCGGAGGAGCAGGGAGAGGTAAAGATTGCAAATGCTGGGGCCCTGCCCAAGCAAGGGGGGCCCAATCGTGGGCGTCGGTACTGGCACTGGGCCCCTCATAGTGCGGCGGTGTGTCTGACGGCAGGTGTGCACCACCACCGTCAGAGACACTTGATTGCACTATGAGGGACCCTGTGCCAGTGCCCGCGCCCAAGAGTCGGCCTACCCACCTGTCCAGGGCAACGGCACTCGCACGGTGTCGTGCGCTAGGTGGTGACCCCGGCCATGGGGGGGAGGCAGCACAGTTAGGGAGTTTTTGAAAGTGGCATATGTTGATGTTGGACATTCAGCTGATGCAAAAGGTGAAATAGGTCAAGTCCCAGGAAGAGGTGGACCAAAGCAAGCCATTTTTCTGTCACCCTATGTGTCATCAGGGGAAGGTGGGACAAAATCCTTGGAAACCCATGCATGGTTCATTTTAATGAAGGTTAGATCATCCACATTTTGGGTTGACAGACGGGTCCTTTTTTCTGTCAGGATTGATCCAGCTGCACTGAAGACTCTTTCCGATAGCACACTTGCAGCTGGACAAGCGAGCTCCTGTAAGGCATATTGTGCCAATTCAGGCCAGGTGTCCAGTTTAGCGGCCCAATAGTCAAAGGGGAATGACCTGTGTGGGAGAACATCGATATGGGAGGAAAAGTAATTTGTAACCATAGTTGACAACTGCTGTCTCCTGTCACTTTCCATCGATGCAGTATTACCAGTTGTGTGAGCGGTACTTGAAAAATCAGTCCACAACATTGTCATGAAACCCCTGTCTCCAACGCCACTTCTGTTGTGTGCACCACGAACACCTCTGCCAAGCTGCCCCCGGCCCGTACGGCTTGTGTGAGAACCATCACCGCTGCTGTGTGCTGGGAATGCCTCAAGCAACCGATTTACCAGAGATGCTTGTTTATTAGCCAATATTAGGTCAAGGTTCTCCTGTGGCATGATGCTTTGTAATTTGCCTTTATAGCATGGATCCAGGATGCTGGCCAACCAGTAGTCGTCATCGTTCATCATTTTGGCAATGCGGGGGTCCCTTTTTAGGATCTGCAAGGCATAATCTGACATGTGGGCCAATGTTCCCGGTGTCAATGATGCACTGCGAGTGCTGGTTGGAGGAGCACTTTCTGGCAAATCCACATCCCTCCAGTCACGCACAAAACCTGTACCAGACCTTGCCACGCCAACATTTTCACTTGCCCCACGAGATGCATCCTCCTCCCCTAAGTAATCATCCCCATCATCCTCCTCCTCCTCTTCTTCCTCCACCTCGTCCAGGAGAGGTCCCTGAGCAGACAATGGCTGAATGTCATCAAGGATTCCCTCCTCCTCTTCCTCCTCATCAACATTGGCTGCAGAAGCCTGCTCCTTAAGGTGCGTCAAAGTTTGCATGAGCAGACGCATAAGTGGGATGCTCATGCTTAGGATGGCGTCGTCTGCGCTTACCAGCCATGTGCATTCCTCAAAACACTGAAGGACTTTACAGAGGTCTTTCAGCTTCGACCACTGCACACCTGTCAACTCCATGTCTGCTCTCAAAGTGCCTGGCCGTGTATCCTCCCACAAATGCATTATGGCCTGCCTCTGCTCGCACAGCCGCTCCACCATGTGCAGGGTGGAGTTCCACCTTGTTGCAATGTCGATAATGAGGCGGTGGTTGGGAAGGTGGAGCAATCGCTGCAGCTTCTGCATACGAACGGAGTGTACAGGCGACCGGTGGATGTGCGCGCACAGTCTTCGCACCTTCTGGAGCAGGGCTGTTAACTCCGGATAATTTTTGAGGAAGCACTGCACCACCAGGTTCAAGGTGTGAGCCAAGCAAGGTATGTGGCTGAGTTTTGAAAGGGCTATGGCTGCCACAAAATTACGGCCGTTATCACTAACTACCTTGCCTGCCTCAAGATGTACACTGCCCAGCCATGACTCAGTTTGTCGCTTCAAGTACTCGGCCAGCACCTCGGCGGTGTGTCTGTCGCCCAAACACATCATCTGCAACACAGCCTGCTGACGCTTTCCACTAGCTGCTCGATAGGGGGGCACATCGTGTGCAACAGTGGCAGCTGCAGATGGAGTGCTCGTACGACTGCGCTCTGTGGATGAGCTTTCGCTTCTGGAGGAGGAGGAGGAGGGTCGAACGCCTACAGCCAACTGTTTCCTATACCATGGGCTAGGCAGCACTGTCCCACCACCGCTGTCCCCTGTGGACACTGCATCCACCACATTAACCCAGTGCGCAGTGATGGACACGTAACGGCCCTGGCCATGCCGACTGGACCATGCATCAGTTGTGAGGTGCACCTTTCCGCTCACTGACTGCTTGAGTGCATGGACAATGCGGTCTTTCACATGATGGTGGAGCGCTGGGATGGCTTTGCGAGAGAAGAAGTGGCGACTGGGTAGGTCATAGCGTGGTACTGCATAGGCCATGAGTTCCCGGAAAGCTGCGCTTTCCACCAACCGAAAGGGCATCATCTCAAACGAGATTAGTTTGGCAATGTGGGCGTTCAAACCCAGTGTACGCGGATGAGAGACTGAGTACTTTCTTGGCCTACTCATAGTGTCTGGGAGAGTGAGCTGGACTTGAGAGCTGCATATGGTGGAAGTAGCGGTGGACAGGGCGGGCTGAGAGAGGGTTGATGATGGTGATGGAGTTGGTGTTCTTTCTGATGGCCTAGAATCAGTCTTTCGTTGATATAACAGTGGGATTCCCTGACTGCTGTGGCCATGCAACGACACCTCAACATTTGCTGCCGTGCTAACCGGTGGGCTTACAGTGGGGGAAACAATGTAGCATTGCTGACTACCTTCGTTGTGATCAGTCGCACATGTGGCACTTGAGGTTTGGTGTTGTGTCCACGCTTGCAAGTGCATGGTGGTTAAATGTCTAAGCATGCAACTGGTATTCAAATTTTTCAGATTTTTCCCTCGGCTAAAGGTCTTTGCGCACTTCTTACAGTTAACCTTGGCCTGATCATGAGGATTTTGTTCAAAAAAGTGCCACACTGCACTCTTCCTACTTTGGCAGACATTTTGCGGCCTAGCACGCTGTGATCTTTTGACCCTCTGGACAAGCTGTCCAGCAACCCTTTTGATTTTTGGAACCTGTCTTTGGAGTGCTCCGGGCCTGCCAGATAACAGCTGTTGCGATGTCGATGTCTGCTGTTGATGCTCCTCATCTGAGCTATTGGAAGCAGCACCCTCTTCTCCCAATGGATGCCAATCTGGGTCAACAACTGGGTCATCCATCACCTCCTCTTCAATGTCATGTGCACCTTCCTCTGTGTCACCGTGTATGGTGGTATAGTGTGCGGGAAGGTGCACCTGAGTCTCATCAGGGTCAGAATCTGGCTCTGTACACTGCGAGGACAATGTAGTGCTCTGAGTGAATGTACCAGCAGAATCATCCATCAGCGGCTGTGCATCAGTGCACTCCATGTCAGATTCATCTTGGCCTGGGTAATTCACTATTTGACTTGATAATCCAGGCATGGTATGTGAAAACAGCTCCATGGAGTAATCAGTAGTATGGCCTGCGTCATCCTTTAATCTTGGTTGGGGTGAAGGACACAAGGAAAGGTGTGGTTCATGAACATGAGCCTCCAATGACGACTCAGTGCTTTTACTTTTTACAACTGAAGAAGAGGAGGTGATAGAGCTGGAGGCTGAGTCAGCAATGTAAGACAAAACTTTTTCCTGATGCTCTGGCTTTAAAAGCGGTTTGCCAACTCCTAGAAAACTAAGCCTTCGAAGCCTTATGGAGCCAGACGATGACGCAGGTTCAACACCTCCTGCATTCGGTCCTATTTTGCTCTTGCCACTACCATCAGATCCACCACCAACACCATCATTACCAGCTGCCAACCCCCGCCCAATTCCACGGCCTCTTCCACCAGCCTTCCTCATTTTTGGTAGAAATGTAGACAAAATCCAACAAACTATATAGTAATGTAAAACAAGGTACAAGGTGTCTATAGGACAGGGGAGATTTTGAATTTCTGGTCACACTACTGGACACTGGACACTTTTGGATTGTGTGAGGCCCACTGAATATCTGAGCGCTATGTCACAGGCTCGATGGCACAGCTGTGACCAAAGTGACTAGAGGATAAGTGAGATTTTGAATTTCTGCAGACACTGGACACTTTTGGATTGTGTGAGGCCCACTGAATATCTGAGCGCTATGTCACAGGCTCGATGGCACAGCTGTGACCAAAGTGACTAGAGGATAAGTGAGATTTTGAATTTCTGCAGACACTTGTGGACACTGGACACTTTTGGATTGTGTGAGGCCCACTGAATATCTGAGCGCTATGTCACAGGCTCGATGGCACAGCTGTGACCAAAGTGACTAGAGGATAAGTGAGATTTTGAATTTCTGCAGACACTTGTGGACACTGGACACTTTTGGATTGTTTGATGGCCACTGAATATCTGAGCGCTATGTCACAGGCTCGATGGCACAGCTGTGACCAAAGTGACTAGAGGATAAGTGAGATTTTGAATTTCTGCAGACACTGGACACTTTTGGATTGTGTGAGGCCCACTGAATATCTGAGAGCTATGTCACAGGCTCGATGGCACAGCTGTGACCAAAGTGACTAGAGGATAAGTGAGATTTTGAATTTCTGCAGACACTTCTGGACACTGGACACTTTTGGATTGTGTGAGGCCCACTGAATATCTGAGCGCTATGTCACAGGCTCGATGGCACAGCTGTGACAAAAGTGACTAGAGGATAAGTGAGATTTTGAATTTCTGCAGACACTGGACACTTTTGGATTGTGTGAGGCCCACTGAATATCTGAGCGCTATGTCACAGGCTCGATGGCACAGCTGTGACCAAAGTGACTAGAGGATAAGGGAGATTTTGAATTTCTGCAGACACTTGTGGACACTGGACACTTTTGGATTGTGTGAGGCCCACTGAATATCTGAGCGCTATGTCACAGGCTCGATGGCACAGCTGTGACCAAAGTGACTAGAGGATAAGTGAGATTTTGAATTTCTGCAGACACTTGTGGACACTGGACACTTTTGGATTGTGTGAGGCCCACTGAATATCTGAGCGCTATGTCACAGGCTCGATGGCACAGCTGTGACTAAAGTGACTAGAGGATAAGTGAGATTTTGAATTTCTGCAGACACTGGACACTTTTGGATTGTGTGAGGCCCACTGAATATCTGAGCGCTATGTCACAGGCTCGATGGCACAGCTGTGACCAAAGTGACTAGAGGATAAGTGAGATTTTGAATTTCTGCAGACACTTGTTGGACACTGGACACTTTTGGATTGTGTGAGGCCCACTGAATATCTGAGCGCTATGTCACAGTCTCGATGGCACAGCTGTGACCAAAGTGACTAGAGGATAAGGGAGATTTTGAATTTCTGCAGACACTTGTGGACACTGGACACTTTTGGATTGTGTGAGGCCCACTGAATATCTGAGCGCTATGTCACAGGCTCGATGGCACAGCTGTGACCAAAGTGACTAGAGGATAAGTGAGATTTTGAATTTCTGCAGACACTTGTGGACACTGGACACTTTTGGATTGTGGGAGGCCCACTGAATATCTGAGCGCTATGTCACAGGCTCGATGGCACAGCTGTGACCAAAGTGACTAGAGGATAAGGGAGATTTTGAATTTCTGCAGACACTTGTGGACACTGGACACTTTTGGATTGTGTGAGGCCCACTGAATATCACAGCGCTATGTCACAGGCAGAAATTGGCTAGTGTATCACAAACTACAAGGTGTATGTAGAATTGGGCAGAGTAGGAATCTCCCTAGAGTGCAGGTCTGTAAGAACGGAACATGTCCTCGACTTATTCTCACAGAGTGACACAGATAGCTTCACTGTGGCTGTGATAACAGCCGTTACATGGTACTGTGTGAGGAGCGTACACCGCTGTATGGTGTGAAAAAATGCACGCTCAGTACCTCAGCAGGACAAAAAAAAAAATTGGGATTGCTTTTAAAAAAGCAGTTTGCAGAGCAGTGGGTAAACAGCAATGCAGCTGTCAGGAAGCCTTAGAAGGCAGCCCAACAACCAACACCACTGATACACCACAATATAGCCTCCCCTTGCACTGCACACACAGTGACTGGTGTGTTGTACAGGCACAATCGCTAGCAGCAGAAGCAGTTTTTTTTTCTTCTTCCCTGCCTAACGCTCTCCCTACAGAATCAGCAGCAACCTCTCCCTATGCTAAGATCGGCAGAAGTAAGATGGCGGTCGGCGTGCACGCCCTTTTATACCCCCTGTGACGCCCACCAAAGCAAGTCAATCACTTGCATGCCCTTCTGAAAGATGGTGGTGACCCGTGCCTATGTCATCACGTTGCCCACAGTGTCCGTGGATCCTGATTGGCTGAAAAAGAGCGCAAAACAAACTTTTGAAACGCGACTTTGGCGCGTAAGTCGTCGACCTCGTGGCCGACCTCATCCTAGGGTCGGGTTTCGTTTCATGAAACCCGACTTTGCCAAAAGTCGGCGACTTTTGAAATTGACTGACCCGTTTCGCTCAACTCTACTAATGACATAGAATCGTCAAGACCAGAGGGAACAGGAAATCCCACCATAGTATCTTTTATGGCTTCTGACAAACCCTTCCGAAAGATGGCTGCCAAGGCATTATCATTCCAGGTAGTAAGGACCGCCCACTTTCGGAATTTTTGACAGTACAATTCTGCAGAATCACGACCCTGGCTCAATGCCAACAGGGTCTTTTCAGCCTGATCAATAGCATTAGGTTCGTCATACAACAACCCCAAGGCTTGAAAAAATGCGTTCACATTAGTCAGAATAGGATCATCTGGTTTCAAAGAAAATGCCCAATCCTGGGGATCGCCACGCAGCAAAGAGATGACAATTTTAACCTGCTACACGGAGCTCCCTGACGAGTTAGGCTTCAAGGCAAAAAATAATTTACAATTATTTTTGAAATTCAAAAATTTAGACCGATCCCCAAAAAACACATCAGGAGTAGGGAGCTTTGGTTCAGCAGCATGTGAATGAGCAAGGTAGGCGGAAATTCCCCGCACTTCCACAGCGAGCTGCTCCACACGATCAGACAATTGCTTTATCTCCATTGAGAGAAAAAAAAATTCCCCCTACAGCCTCAGAGATATAGAGGAAAAAATATACACACTTTTTTTTTACAATTATTTCCTGCTATTGAGTACCCTAGGATCTGCGGTATGGCTGGTGATTCTGTTATGAATGAGTCACCGTAGGAGGCAAAAACAGAAATACTAGCTAAGTACAGAAAACCAGAGAAGTTGGCAGCTATCGGATTGCAGACCCCTAAACCTATCAACAACAACTAGCAGTAGCCGTGGGGGGTTCCTACGGTGCCCTAGACCCCTCGATCACAGCCGGAGAACTAAATAGCCTAAAGACAGAAAGGGAAATCTAAACTGCCCCAGAGCAGACCCCAAAGCAATAGGCAGCCCCCAACATATAATGACGGTGAAGCAAGATGAAAAAACACTCACACAGATAGAAAGATAGGCTGAGCAAATGATGGGGCCCAAGCTAACTAAATAGGACAGGATAGAAAAGCTGCTGTCTGCAATCCGCCAAAACCCTTTCAAAACAAGAGCCAACAGGTTGATAGGGAAAAAAGCCCTGAAGACGCTAGGATTCAAAAAGACTATATCAGTACTCAGGTATTTTCTGAAGACAGAGCAAAAAGGAATTCAGCTCACCCCAGCAGGGAATGGCAGAAATCCAGAAAAACAAGGCAAAACAAAACCAAAACACAAATGCAAAAAGCAGAGCAGAAAACTTAGCTTTTGAGGAGCAGGAATCAGACTGGTCTCCTAGAATCCCTCAGAGAGATCACCAGCAAGGCAGAAGGGCGTCGGCTGCCTTATATCCAGTCAGCAATTCCCGTCACCCAGTCATCATCATCCTGCCCAGGTGCTTGGTAATCAGCCTCACTACCTTCCTTCACCAGAAGAGGGAGTTCATCAGACCTCAATGGTGAAGGGGAAAATGAACTCACAACAGTAATAACTCTGGAACACTTTGACAAAATACAGTAATTTTAAGATTGTTTTTTCATGACACATTATACTTTATGATCATGGTAAATTTACGCTCACATGTTTTGTGTTTATTTACAAAAATATCAGAAATTTGACAAAAATGTAAAAAAATTAGCAATTTTCAAACTTTGAATGATTATCCTTTTAATTCAGATACAGTAGTCATACCATAGCAAAACTTTAATAAATAATATTTCCCACATGTC
Organism: Dendrobates tinctorius; assembly: GCF_039654945.1. NCBI lineage: Eukaryota > Metazoa > Chordata > Amphibia > Anura > Dendrobatidae > Dendrobates > Dendrobates tinctorius. Next base: position 11,571,082 of record NW_027361830.1, read on the forward strand.
TGCTCTACATCAGCACCATTTGAAAATGTTATTTTATTTTCTTAGCATTTTAGGAGGTTGAAACATGTAGCATTAATTTTTCCATTTTTTCATGGAAATTTACAAAATAATTTTTTTAGGGATCTCTCCAAGTTTGAAGTGACTTTGGGGTTCGTATATATTGGAAAAATCCCAAAAGTGATAGCATTTTAAAAATAGCACCCCTTGGCTTATTGAAAACTGCTGTCAGTTAGTTTATTAACCCTTCAGGTGCTTTTCAGGAATTAATACAAAATGGCATGACAGGAATGAAAAAGTTGATTTTTACCACCTAAATGTTGCTGACTTTTGAACAGGTGTAGTCGGCAGACTCTAAGTACGCTATTTACTCATGAATTGCATTGGCAAACATCAGGAGCACACAATCATGATCTCAGAGTGCCAAATGGGATAAAGAGGGAGAAGCCACACTCTTTAAAACATTTATATGATATAGTCACTATAGACAGCAGCATTTAAGGGGTTAAACAGATATGGACGGTGACAACACTGATTGTGGCTGATGAAGCAAGTTGTCAACTATAGTGCACAGCTGACAGATGCTGGATAGTAACCTGTAGGGGGATGATATTGTCTTACAGTCATATGTAAAAGTTTGGGCACCCCTATTAATGTTAACCTTTTTTCTTTATAACAATTTTGGTTTTTGCAACAGGTATTTCAGTTTCGCATATCTAATAACTGATGGACTCAGTTATATTTCTGGATTCAAATGAGGTTTATTGTGCTAACAGAAAATGTGCAATCTGCATTTAAACAAAATTTGACCGGTGCAAAAGTATGGGCACCCTTATCATTTTCTTGATTTGAACACTCCTAACTACTTTTTACTGACTTCCTGAAGAACTAAATTGGTTTTGTAAACTCATTGAGCTTTGAACTTCATAGCCAGGTGTATCAAATCATGAGAAAAGGTATTTAAAGTGGCCACTTGCAAGTAGTTCTCCTATTTGATTCTCCTATGAAGAGTGGCATCATGGGCTCCTCAAAACAACTCTCAAATGATCTGAAAACCAAGATTATTCAACATAGCTTTTCAGGGGAAGGATACAAAAAGTTGTCTCAGAGATTTAACCTGTCAGTTTCCACTGTGAGGAACATAGTAAGGAAATGGAAGAACACAGGTACAGTTCTTGTTAAGCCCAGAAGTGGCAGGCCAAGAAAAATATTCGAAAGGCAGAGAAGAAGAATGGTGAGAACAGTCAAGGACAATCCAAAGACAACCTCTAAAGACCTGCAGCATCATCTTGCTGCAGATGGTGTCACTGTGCATCGGTCAACAATACAGCGCATGCATAACGCCTTTTTGTATGACCAAACAACTCAATCTTTGTTTCATCAGTCCACAGGACCTTCTTCCAAAATGTAACTGGCTTGTCCCAATGTGCTTTTGCATACCTCAGGCGACTCTGTTTGTGGCGTGCTTGCAGAAACGGCTTCTTTCGCATCACTCTCCCATACAGCTTCTCCTTGTGCAAAGTGCGCTGTATTGTTGACCGATGCACAGTGACACCATCTGCAGCAAGATGATGCTGCAGGTCTTTGGAGGTGGTCTGTGGATTGTCCTTGACTCTTCTCACCATTCTTCTTCTCTGCCTTTCTGATATTTTTCTTGGTCTGCCACTTCTGGGCTTAACAAGAACTGTACCTGTGTTCTTCCATTTCCTTACTATGTTCCTCACAATGGAAACTGACAGGTTATATCTCTGAGACAACTTTTTGTATCCTTCCCCTGTTAAGCTGTGTTGAATAATCTTTGTTTTCAGATCATTTGAGAGTTGTTTTGAGGAGCCCATGATGCCACTCTTCATAGGAGAATCAAATAGGAGAACTACTTGCAAGTGGCCACCTTAAATACCTTTTCTCATGATTTGATACACCTGGCTATGAAGTTCAAAGCTCAATGAAGTTACAAAACCAATTTAGTGCTTCAGGAAGTTAGTAAAAAGTAGTTAGGAGTGTTCAAATCAAGAAAATGATAAGGATGCCCATACTTTTGCACTGGTCAAATTTTGTTTAAATGCAGATTGCACATTTTCTGTTAGTACAATAAACCTCATTTGAATCCAGAAATATAACTGAGTCCATCAGTTATTAGATATATGAAACTGAAATAGCTGTTGCAAAAAACAAAATTGTTATAAAGAAAAAAGGTTAACATTAATAGGGGTGCCCAAACTTTTACATATGACTGTATATCTCAGGTCAGTTAAAAGATGTATTGACGGTCATTAAGGGGTTAAAAGTACCCCAACACTGTATAATGGTGTACACTTCAAATACATTTCACTTTTTCTAATTTTTATATTCTTGTCTAATCCATACTGAGCCTGTGAGTGCCTTTGTCTGACTCCGGAAATATAGACGGAGATTGACAATTACCCCTAGACTGCATACACCTGGTACTGATACAGTACCTTTTTTGAACATTTTGGATTACGGTTAAATCCATACTGACTGAGTGAGCGTCTAAGGGTGACTCCTGAAATCCGGTGGTTGGACAAAATAATGGAAATACCTGGAAACATCCACAAAAGTTAGTTTAATATAGTGTAAGTCCACCTTTAGCAGCGATTACAGCCTCAATTATCCGAGGTATGGATTCATACAAGGTGTGAATTGTTTCCAAAGGAATTGTAGCCCATTCTTATGTTAAAACACACTCCGGTTCTTTGAGCAACGATGGCGGTGGAAATCGACGTCCAATTGAATCACTAAAATCGGCCATAAATGATCAATAACGTTGAGGTCTGGGGATTGTGGAGGCCAGATGAGATGCTCAACTTCATTGCAATGTTCCTCGTGCCATGCTTTAACAATTCTAGCTGTATGAATTTGTGCATTGAACCATAGGATGCACTTGGTTGGCCAAAATGCCTAAATAATCACGGCTGTTAATTCTTTCATGAAAGGATATCATTGGCCCGGCGGATCTCCACGAAATAGCACCCCAGATCATCACAGAACCTCCGCCATGTTTTACGGTTGGGAGAAGGCAGTCTGGAATGCTTCTTTCAGCTGTCTCCAAACTTACACTCGGCCAGAAGGCCGAAATAGGGTAAACGATGATTCGTCTGGGAATATCATGTTTCCACTGCTCGAGGGACCTATTCTGGAGATTTCTACACCACTCTAAACGCTTGGAAACATTTGTCAGAGTGAGCAGCGTTTTTACAATTGCAGCTCTTCCATGGAATCCAGATTTGTGCAGCTCCCGATGATCATTTTTCATGTAAACTGTGTTCTGTAGGTGTTCATTGAGCTCAGCATTGATTTTTGGAGCCGTGGTCTTGCGATTCTCTCTCACAATTCGCTTTAGAGTCCGACAGTGTCTCTCAGTCAACTTCCACTTTCGGCCGGACCTGTGCTTTGCTGCGGACGTTTTGCCTTCTCTTTCCAACAAAGTCATTACTTTGGAGACAGTACCTCTTGACACGCCAAGCATATGGGCACTTTCTGTCACACTAGCGCCTGCCATACAAGCATCATCAATTTGGCCTCTTTGAAAATCAGAGAGGTCTGCCATTGGTATCAGGTTTTCCTCAATGTTCTTACAATTATGCAAAACAAACAGTTAATTTACATACACATATCACATAACACAAATAATCAACTACAATGTTTATAACATGTTCAAAGATTATGATGCCAAAATGTTAGGTGGTTGCATGATTTTGTCCAACCCCTGTATATACGGAGTGTGTCTAAAAGCCCTCACCGCCGACCGCCATTTTTGGGCAGAAGCCCATCTTTACAGTAGGGAGAGGTTGCTGATGCTGTTTATCATTTGGGAGACACTTAGGCCTGTAAACAGAAGTTCAGAGTGCAGTGACAGGGAATGATTTTCTTGTGTGCAGCAGCGCTGATTATTAGCCTGCCTTACAGCAGTATTGCTGTGTGGACACTGCTGTGCAGACTGTTTTTTACACTGCACTTCTACTTTTATTCTGTTTTTCAGCACAGTGAAGGAACGTTCATTATTTCCAACACCGTATAGAGCTGTATGCTCCTCACACACTGCTGTGTACCGGCTGGTATCCTGGAGAAATACATACTGACTATCTGTATGTGACTGCGGAAATATATAGGGAGATTTACATTTTCACTTATACTATGTACACAGTAGCTTAGTTTTAAATTTTTTATTACGTTATAATCCATACTGAGGGAGCGTGTATGGTTTACTCCTTCAATATATACGGAGATAAAAATTTTACCCTATACTATATACACCTCCCATCTTGTGATACAGTACCTTTGTTAGACATTTTGTATTACGGTCAAATCCATACTGAGTGAGCATCTGAGGGTGACTACAGAAATATATACAGATATTTAAATAGTACCCTACAATATATATACTTGCTATCTTGTTATTCAGTACCTTTTTTAAACATTTTGTATTATGGTGAGATCCAGACTGAGTGAGCGTCTGAGGGTGACTCCGAAAAAATATATACCGAAATTTAAATTTTGCCCAACACTGTATACAGCTGTACGCTTCTGATACAGTACCTTTTTTGCTGTTTAGATTCTGGTGTAATCCAGACTCAGCCTGTGAACGTCTGTCTGTTACTCCAGAAATATATTTGGAGATTTACGATTACCACCACACTGTATACAGCTGTACGCTTGTGATACATTACCCATTGTTTAGTGCTATTTATTTTCTGGTCTAATGCATACAGAGCCAGTGAGAGTCTGTTTCTGACTCTGAAAATATATACGGAGATTTACAATGACCCCTACACTGTATAAAGCTGTACGCTTCTGCTCCATTATCCTTTTACAGCTTTTTATAATGTGGTGTAATCTATACTGAGGCTGAGAGCGTCTGCGTCTGCTTACTGAAAAATATACAGAGATTTAGAATGTTTAAACTATACTATATATACCTGGTATCTGGTGTTACTGTACCCTTTCTCAATTTTCTATATTCTTGTCGAATCCATACTGGGCCTGAGAGCGTCTGTGTCTGCCTCCTGAAATATATATGGAGATTTAAGCAAAACCTTCCAAACGCAAGCACCACACCTCAAATCAACTCCAGGCCTTTAATCTGCTTAATTGAGAATGACATAACAAAGGGATTGCCCACACCTGTCCATGAAATAGCCTTGGAGTCAATTGTCCAGTTACTTTTGGTCCCTTTAAAAACAGGGTGGCACATGTTAAGGAGCTGAAACGCCTAAACCCTTGATCCAATTTTAACGTGGATACCCTCAAATGAAAGCTGAAAGTCTGAACTTCAACTGCATCTGCATTGTTTTGTTTAAAATTCATTGTGGTAATGTCTAGAACCAAAATAAGAAAAATGTTGTCTCTGTCCAAATATATATGGACCTAACTGTATCTTGTATCTGGTGATACTGTACCCTTTTTAAAATTTTTATAGTATTGTCTAATTCATACTGAGCCTGTTAGCGTCTGTCTCATGAAATATATATGGAGATTGACAATTATCCGTAGACTGTATACAGCTGTATGCTTCTGATACAGTACCATATATCTGCTGGTATTTTGGGGTCATTTTCACAAAAATTAGGAAGTATGGTGGAAGAGGCCGTGGATGTGGGCGTGGGGGGCCAGATGGTACTGATGGTGGTGGTGCATCTGCTGGTAGTGCCAAAAGCACCATAGCAGCTAAGGCAGGAGGTGTTGAGATTGCAGCATGGTCTGGCTCCGGAAGGCCTGGAATGCTCCCTTTTCTTGGAGTAGGTAAACTGCTTTTAAAGCCAGAGCATCAGGAACTGGTTTTGGCTTACATTGCCGAAACAGCCTCCAGCTCTATTGCCTCCTCTTCTGAAGTTGCTAAAAATGCAAGCACTGAGTAGTCAGTGCAGGCTTCTGGTCAAGAACAACCCCTTTCCTTGTGTCCTTCACCCCCACCAAAAGTGAAGGATGCGACAGCACACACATCAGATTACTCCATGGAGCTCTTTTCACATACAGTACCATGCCTGGGTTATCAAGTTAAATCCTGAATTCCCCAGTCCAACATGAATCAGAGATGGAGTGCACTGATGCAAAGCCACTGCTAGATGATTCTGCTGGCACATTCACCCACAGGACTACATTCCCCTCGCGCTCTACAGAGCCAGAATCTGACCCTGATGAAACTCAGGTGCCCCTTCCCGCATACTATACCACCTTACACAGTGACACATGACACAGAGGAAGGTGCAGATGAAAGTGCCGATTCCCTGAGCAGGTGGGGGCATACTCGTGGGCAATGGCACTGGCACAGGGCCCCTCATAGTACGCAAAAGTGTCTCTGCCTGTGGGAGGGCCCACTCGCCAACAGACACACCGGCATACTATGAGGGGCCCTGTGCCATTGCTGTCGCCCACGATTGGGCCCCCCTTGGTTGCTCAGGGCCACAGCACTTGCAATACTTACCTCTCCCTGCTCCACCGCTGTGACGTCTTTCGCATTTCCTGACAGTGACATTCAGGTCAGAGAGCGCAATGACATCACATTTGTATGCCTTCTGGCTAAACAGTACAAGTGCAGAGAGCTGGAATATGGTGATGCTGAGGAGTCCATAGTAGAGCAGTGCCCAACGAGGAGTGGTATTTAATTTTTCTAAAGGTTGGGAACAATTTTTGGGGAGCACTAGACACTGGAGAATGAGATATGGGGCCCATCCTACACTGGAACATCATCCATGAGGCACATCATATACTGGAGCATTCCAAATGGGGGACATCAGACACTGGAGCAGCATTTACGGGGCCCATTATACACTGGAGCATTAGAAATGGGGCCCATTATATGTGGAGCACTATTTGGGCCCATCATACACTGGAGCATCATCCATGAGGCCCATCATAGACTGGAGCATTCCAAATGGGGGACATCAGACACTGGATCAGCATTTACAGGGCCCATTATACACTGGAGCATTAGAAATGGTGCCCATTACATATGGAGCATTATTTGGGCCCATCATACACTGGAGCACCATCCATGAGGCCCATTATATACTGGAGCATTCCAAATGGGGGACATCAGACACTGGATCACCATTTACGGGGCCCATTATACACTGGAGCATTAGAAATGGGGCCCATTATATATGGAGCATTATTTGGACCCATCATACACTGGAGCATCATCCATGAGGCCCATCATAAACTGGAGCATCCCAAATGGGGGACATCAGACACTGGATCAGCATTTATGGGGCCCATTATACCCTGGAGCATTAGAAATGGGGCCCATTATATATGGAGCATTATTTGGGCCCATCCTACACTGGAGCATCATCCATGAGGCCCATCATATACTGGAGCATTCCAAATGGGGGACATCAGACACTGGATCAGCATTTACGGGGTCCATTATACACTGGAGCATTAGAAATGGGGCCCATTATATATGGAGCATTATTTGGGCCCATCATACACTGGAGTGTTGTGAACTCATTTTCTGGTCTGCCTCTGGTTTCTGGTGAGGAAGCTGGTTGTGCTCACAGAGGAGTTGTGAGTTCTCTTTTCAGTCTCCCTATAGTGGAAGCAGGAGGTAATGAAGCTGATCTAATTAACAGAGACCCGCCAACCTGATAATGAGGAAGAGGATTGGACATCTGAAGTCACAGACTGGATTTAAGACAGCTGACTCCCTATTCGCATGCTGGTGATTTTTTTCTGACTCCTGAGGTCTTAGTTTCCAGCTCAGTTCCTGCCTTCTCAAGCTAAGTTGTTTTTGCTAATGTTCACATTTGATTTGGTTTGGTCTATTTAGATTTTTGTGTGGTCAGCCAGCCCCGCCTGGGGCTGTGCTGAATTTCCACTCTTATGTCACTGTATGTGCCAGTTTGCTTTTTGTCCCTTATTAGATTGGCCTCTTTTTGCTCTGTTCTCAGAATATGCCAGAGTGCTGATATAGTGGGTGAAGTCTAGTGACTTCAGGGTTTTTTTGCTATCAGAAGTGTTGGACATTTTTGCAGGGTTTTTTGGCATCATCGCAGACAGTATCTTTCCTTTCCTGTACTTTCTAGTTAGTGTGGGCCCCATTGTTTGCTCAGCCTATTTTCCTACCTGTGTTTGCGTTTTCAACTTGTCTCACCGTCAATACAGGTGTGGGGGCTGCTCTGGGGCAGTTTTAGATTTCCCCTTTTCTTGCTTTAGGCTTATTTAGTCCTCTGGCTGTGACGAGGCATCTAGAATCATCGTAGGTACGCTACACGGCTACTGCTAGTTGTGTGGTTAGGATCAGGGGTCTGCAATCCGCGTAGTTACCAACCTCTCTGGTTTTCTGTGACTTAGCTTGGCTTTGTTTTCCTCCTCAGTGACCCATTCATAACACTGGAGCATTAGAAATGGTGCCCATTATCTATGGAGCATTATTTGGGCCCATCATACACTGGAGCATCATCCATGAGGCCCATCATATGCTGGAGCATTCCAAATGGGGGACATCAGACACTGGATCAGCATTTACAGGGCCCATTATACACTGGAGCATTAGAAATGGGGCCCATTATATATGGAGCATTATTTGGGCCCATAACACAATGGAGCATCATCCATGGGGCCCATCATATACTGGAGCATTCTAAATGGGGCAGATTATATGTTGAGCATTATTTGGGCCCATCATACACTGGAGCATCATCCATGAGGCACATCATATACTGGAGCATTCCAAATGGGGGACATCAGACACTAGAGCAGCATTTGCGGGGCCCATTATACACTGGAGCATTAGAAATGGGGCCTATTATATATGGAGCATTATTTGGGCCCATAAGACAATGGAGCATCATCCATGGGGCCCATCATATACTGGAGCATTGTAAATGGGGCAGATTAGATATGGAGCATTATCTGGGCCCATCATACACTGGAGTATCATCCATGAGGCACCTCATAAACTGGAGCATTCCAAATGGGGGCCATAAGACACTGGAGCATCATCCATGGGGACCAAGATATACTGTAGCATTATGTGGAGCTCATCATATACTGTATGGAACATTATATGGGACCAATTATTCTATATGGAAAAATATATGGGGCTCATTATTCTGTATGGCGCCCTATGTGGTGGCCATAATACTGTGTGGAGTAATATATTGTCCATTTTTTGAGCTATTGTAGAATTTAAAATAGATATCAGTCATGTCATGTAAGAAGTGAAGTATTTTTCATTGTACTATACCAATATTTCTCCGTATTCTCCGTAGAGAAGCATCATGAATTGTGGTATGTGTTAAAGGGGGCCACTGACACTCTTTGGCCCGGGGCACACGAAAACCTGGAGCCAGCCCTACCCCTCCCACAGCTTTAGTCAAATAACCCCCAGTTTTCAATGCGTAACTATTATAAAGTAAATTAAGGTTAACAAGCTTAAGTAATAAGAATTGATGTTGTTGGCATTGAAATGGGCACTGTAGGTGTGTTTACTGTCCTCCACTCCCTACCGACTTTTCTTCTCCATTGACTTGCATTGGATTTCGTGTTTCAGTCAGACCCTGACTTTTGCCTATAGTCGGCCGATTTCGATTGACTCGACTTTTGAGAAAGTCGGGTTTCATGAAACCCAACTCGACCCTAAAAAAGGCAAAGTCACTCATCTCTAATGGCAATATTGTTACATTTTTTTCAATTGTAAAAAGAAATGTTTTACATTTTTAAAATACTAAACATACTAAAGTACATCTCATTTCATGCCATTGGGGTGCTGATTTATAATTTTTTTTTACTTGATAGTCTTGAAAATAAATGAGTAGAAAGATCTGTTTGGTATATATAATTTCATCACAATAGTAAAACATAAAGTTGGTCACATTACTTTGCAATGGGGGCGTGGCCTGGGCTCTGAGCATGTAGGCAGCAAGAGCTCTAAGCTCCCACAGTCACATTCTAAAGCTACAAAATAAGTGTGCATATGGTTACCTGGACCCTACTTTATTTATGAAGTTTGGGTGCCCTTTTTGAGACAAAAAGCAGGACTCTGGTCCAAAGAGGACTGAAGAAATAAGCTTTTACAAGTCTGGATGGCTGCGGTGCAGCAGAAGCTGAGGGACATCACCCCACATCATTTGCCCTCCTGTGAAAAGACCGGAGTGCCAGCGCAGTCTTTACTGAAGCCAGGATTGATCTGGAGGATCATTATTGGTACTGAGGACTTTATTTGCCCCCCCCCCAGTAAGGCACAATGTAAATCCAGCTGTCTGCACGGCTTTCTGTCTGTGGTGTGTGGAGGATAACAGTGTGGCTGTGGCGGAGGGATACAGACTCCTGCATGTTCATCCCTGCTGATTACACCTGAGTGTCGCTGAATTCTGACTGCAGTAACATCAGGGAGAGGTTAGCGGGGACAGAAAAGCTTCCCTTGACATATTCTAGAGTGGCACGCTAAAGAGGAAAGCAAAGACACCAGCGGCGACTCTTTCTTTGCCAAGGAGCTGAAGGGCGGACGGATACCACCGGATGTCTAGGACCAGACCCCGGAATGGGCCAAGAATAGCGCTATACAGCCTCATAAAGGACCGGATCAGAGGCGACTAGCACCGGGGGAGCCACTAAAAACTGCTGAGGTGAGGCAAAACTGAAATCCGGTCACTAGAGCCAGACGCTGCACACTGATCACAGCCGCAATAGAACTCAATGGGAAGTAGTTCTGGCTGTGTCCAGCCTGTCAGCGTTGCAGAAACCTGACATCACAGGCCCCGCAGCACACAGCAAGTGACCCCCGGTACTACAGGCTCAGCTATACCCCAGAACTGTGCGGTGCAGCAGGTAGTCATCCCCAAGAGTACTGAGGAGAAGGATATAGATTGCGGGGAGGGCCCTCACTATCCCCACACAATAAAGGAATACTGACTATTCTGCACTTACCAGCAGCACAGACTTATAACACAATAGTGACCACAGTTTTTGGCTGGTGGCCCCGGTGCCCTATACTCATCTGTGCAGTGCACCATAATAAAGGATTATCCACTCTTCAAGCAAGCATCAGAGCTACAGGGGACTGCTTGCATTATTATTGAGGAATTGTGTGACTTTTGGCACTCTTACTGAGGGTTTCTCAGTTGACTCCATTTCTGAAACTTGTTTTTAGACCATTTTACTAAACTTGTCTGATTGATCAAGCTAAAAGGGTCATAGATCTGAGGCCAGGGAAGGCTGCGTGGCAAATTAAGATGCAGTCAGGCAGGGGCAGAATTAATAATAGCTCACACAGGGTGACGAGGCACAGTTTGGGAGCATATTCAAAATCCTATGAGGATATCCCTAATGTGTTAAGCCCCACAAAATCTAGGTCACCTTTGAAAAGAGGTGAGCCCAAAAAGCCTTATATAAAACAATCCCATAACCCTGCACCTGTCAAAGCTTAAATATCTTGTGAAGTACATCACATAAATACATCCTAAACAGTGATGTATAGATCACCAAAAAAGCATTACCTATAGAAAGGAAAAATCGCACGTAGTAGCAAAAACCTAAAAGAAAAACGCGATCAAAATCCAAATATGCTGAAGTAGAAAAAATGTTTAATAAGATATATAGATACAAGGAGAAAGGAGGTTACCCTCAAGGCACATGTTGACAAAGGACACTCAATGGATCAAAGCACACATAGTACATACAGTAGGAGATATAGACAATATATAAAGTGGAAATAATCAGCACCACTACAATAGAAAAAGGATATAGCAATCACCAACTGTGTGGGATAATAATACCATACCCATTGCTATACCATCCCACAAGACATTGCTCAATGTGCTATAGGACAACCCGCACCCCAAATAGTTATATGAATTGCCAAATACCTGAAATAATAGCGAGAGGCAGGAGCCTAGTCCAGGAGCGTCACCCAGATGCCCATTTCGGCTGGAAAGCCTTTCTCAAGGGGCGTAGTCATAAGAGGAAGAGGAGAGTATAAAAAGGTGCAAAAAAGACAAATACACACCGGCGCTGCAAATACACAGTCAATGGATAAGCTGCTGGCACACCTGGCAGATTAAGTGTGCTATCTGCCACTGGAAAAAACAACTGCAACTGAACTGAAAGTGGCCGCGCTTATAACGCTGTGTAATGAATATATCACCCAAACTGAAAATAACAGTCAAACTTTAAAAACAAACATTACTCACTGTTGCGAAGACTAATTATGGCTGATCATGTCGCTCTTATAATCACAATTGTTGGAAAGAAAAATCTCTAAACTGAAGCAAAAACAGGGAGCGTCCTCCCGTTTGCAAGAAAGAAACAGCTCCCCGCAAGAGAGCGCGTCCCCCTGGGCGGCAGACAGCCACGGCCGATGGCGCCGCCGAACAGTAGCGTGGTGAGCAAGGGGCGTGACTAGCGGGGGGCGTGAATTGTGGGTGGTGACGTCACGTGCAAGACGTGAATTGTGGGTGGTGACGTCACGTGTTCTTGCACGGTGACGTCACCACCCACAATTCACACCCCCCGCTAGTAACGCCCCTTGCTCACCACGCTACTGTTCGGCGGCGCCATCGGCCGTGGCTGTCTGCCGCCCGGGGGGACGCGCTCTCTTGCGGGGAGCTGTTTCTTTCTTGCAAACGGGAGGACGCTCCCTGTTTTTGCTTCAGTTTAGAGATTTTTCTTTCCAACAATTGTGATTATAAGAGCGACATGATCAGCCATAATTAGTCTTCGCAACAGTGAGTAATGTTTGTTTTTAAAGTTTGACTGTTATTTTCAGTTTGGGTGATATATTCATTACACAGCGTTATAAGCGCGGCCACTTTCAGTTCAGTTGCAGAGTATAAAAAGGCCCAGTGGCCAATCAATTAGCTGCAACACTGGTCGTCATAGAGATAGATTAGCCAATCAAGGACACAAATGCACATCACATGTGGAGCCACCCACTCAGGCTCCGAAAAGTGACACATGCCCACACCAAGCCAGGAAATGGGTGGTGGCGGCGTAACGTGACACACGGCATCAGCGGACGTCACTGTGGCAACAATAGATGCCGAGAGCCGGCGTGCAAGTCGAGGCACTGGCATGAGTACTGGATCTGACAGTGGGCGGCAATAACAGCATCATATGACGCACGACCTCAACAATGGTTGTCATGGCAGCAAGGGCGCTGGAAACCGGCGCATCGATTAAGGCAATAGTGTGCATGCATCACAAATCTACTAAAACAAGTAGAGTAAGGCCGGAGTCACACTGGCGAGGAATACGGGAGAGTGAGAGGTGCTAAAAGCACGCATTAGACACGGACAAATGATTCTCTATGGGGTCACTCGCACCAGCCGTATATTTCTCCTCCGTATCCTACGCTCCGTGCCACTCGCAGCATGCTGCGATTGTCAGCGTACTACGCCCGTAGTACGCCAATGCAAGTCTATGGGTGCGCAAAAAATACGCATTACACACCGAACACACGTGTGACCTGCGAGCAATACGCAGGTCTTTTGGCTGGTGAACAGGAAATGGGCCAATCCATCATCAGGAAGCGTAGACATGCAAATGAGCTCAAAAAGCGCTCCAGACATCCAGGAAGTACGCCTCCACTGAGTACAGCAGCAGCATGGCGTCCACATATATTAATGTAGAGATGCTAATTGTGCTGGTGCAGGAGCGTCCAGAAATATGGGACCCACGCGACGCAAACTATGCGAACCGCACAAGAAAGGAGGAGTCATGGAGGCGCATCTGTCGCCAGATGTACTATGACTTTGGTGACAGACCACGTGATGAGCAGCATAAAATTCGTAAGTGCAACCATAAAAATATAATTAACGGTAGCGCGCGCTCTAAAATGAATCTACAATCAGCCCCCCCTTCCTGTGCATGTACTTTTATGCACCTTTATGCACTTTTATTAACCTCATGAGGCCGTTACATTAGGATGTGACACGTGGCTTCACACAGCCATAATTAGGGGTTAGGCCACAAGCTCCTCATCCTCCTAGCCACTAAAATTTGTTTCAGGGGAGCTAATGAGACCCTGGGTATCGGCACAATTACATATGCCACCATGGGTAGAACGCACACCCCATAAGGCCCCATGCCTAGACTACTGTTTGAAAATGTGACCTCTCAAATATCTGATTTTGACAATCTTTCCTGTCACATTGCAGTGGAAGATGTGATGAAACGGAGAAGAAGCATCCGGGACCAGTACCGCCGGGAACGCCAGCAGTGGTCCAGGAGTGGGGATGCTGGCCATGTCAAGCGCAAATATATCTACTATGACCAGCTGAACTTCCTCGCCCCAATTCTGGCTCTGAGACCGTAAGTACATACCTCACACCACATGACACAAAAACATTACACAAATACTTTACAGGGACAAAAATATTGATGTATTTTTGCCTCTGTTCGATTTCATAACAGAACTCAATCCAACCTTACGGATCGAGGAACGGCCTCAGAGGCAGAGCCCATTATAGATCCTGTAGGGGATGAGGTGGCTGGCCCATCTTCTCCCCCTACAAGAAGGATGGCTAAAGAGGAGGCATCACCAGAACACACAATGGCTGCCCTCCACAACACACCACCAGGACGGTCTGCAGCTGCAACCTCACCCATCCTGGAAGAGATGGGCAACTTGAGCAGCAGCCCAACTGCCCAGATCAGGCCCTCCCCACAGGCTGCTCTAGCATCACGGCGAATAAGAAGAAGGCGCCAGGTCACCATTCAAGAGAGCAGGACCAATGTGGACACTGGGGTGCTAAATTACTTGTCCAGAGTCACTACAGATGATGGTGAGGAGGCCTATGCACGTAGCCTCACCCTTTATCTCCGTGCCCTTACCCGTGAGGTCAGGCTCCGTATTAGGGGGTGTATTCAGATCCTGCTTGATGCCAGCACCCCCCCTAATACCCCATATGAGGTGTTTGAATTTCTGGAGAGGTGGCAGCTTTCACCAAGAAATTTAATGCGCATGAGACCATCCACACAGATGCTTGCTCAAGCAGGGTCTGAACAGCCCCTAATACGTGGGCCAACACCTCAACCCCTTCCTCCCCCTACCCATCCTTCTATTCCGCAGCCCCAAATGTCTTCATCAAGCCAACCCCACCAATATGGCCACTTGTACCCACCCAGTGTTGGAGGCTGGTCCCAACCTGGTTGGGGACGATCTGGCTATCTTGGTGGGTATGAGCCACGGGCCTACCAGAGCCAACAAGAAGCCCCTCACCATCATCATTATTACTCTGGCCAGTATCACCAACAGGCCCAGGAGGCTGGACAACAACAGCATCATGGGCAACAGTATGGCCCCACACAGGGCGATGTTGGCCACAATGTCCAGCAGCACCCACAGGCTGTTCCTCCCCGTTCCCCTTCCCCTACATATGAGGATTTATGAATCAAAAGTTTGGAGATGTCCAGTAACAGGTAACTGGTGCTTCTAATCTAGACAAAAAAACAGGTGTTCTCCTTCACCAACATTTAGAACATAATTTAACACTCACATTTTTAAACAATGTTTTCCAAACATATGAAACAATCCATCATGACAGGCAATGCTACCTCACGCCTTTCACACAGATATTACATGTGTGTATAAAAGAGAATATTTAAATGCGCTATACTGTTACCTGAAAGGATGAAAATACACTAATCACTTGCTAATGCATAGGAAAGGCGTGCTTGCCTTTAGTTAAGTAGTCAACTTTGTTATTAGCATTCTCTAGTAAACCAATTTGAGGCGACCAGCATTCACAATATCATGCTCTCTCTATGTCTTAACAAGTGAGTTTTGTATTTTCATGCTTTCCAGTATAGCATGCTTAAATATTGTCTGTTCTACAGACAGGTAATATCTGTGTGAAAGATGTGAGGTAGCCTTGCCTGTCATGGTGGAATCTTTCTATGATTGGAAAACATTATGAGGAAATGTGAGTGTTATCTTATTGACTTTATTTATGTGATGGAGCTCACCCTTTGTTGCCTAATCAAGGTTAATGTAGGCATGCAGCAATGTTGTTATTGCATAATGTTTGTTGCAGTTTTTTCTGCAATGTTAATGTTACACCAAGTTAAAGAAGGCCCAAAGGGTCATTTTGGCCATTGCCAAATTTGTGTTATGGCAAAATTATGTTTGCCTTTAAGCAAAACCAAAAAAAAAAAGGCAAAACTAAAAATTTGGCTACTCTAGTTAACGTCTCTGTGTGATTTCTCACTATCCCTCACAACATACTAACAGACACCAACCAATGCAAAGAAACACTCATAGAATCATAAAAAGGCTTGAGTAATATACATTTAGACACACTTTGAAAAAAAAAAATTATAACATAGACACAGCATTCTCTTGCCAAGAAGTTGCCCCCTCAGGTGAGATAAAGTAATTCGTGAATATATCACGCACTTTGAGGCCAGAGAGCGGTCTACGTTGAGAGATGATAGGTGGTCTCACCCTGCGCACATTGTCCGGCCTACGCACAACACCATCAGAGGAGGAACAATCATGTATCCTGGTGAAGTTATGCAGAACAACACAGGCTTTGACAACTTCATTCACATTTTGCTCACTCAACTGAATGGCAGACTGGAGTACCCGCCGTTTGGCACAAAGAATCCCAAAGGAACACTCCACCAGTCGCCTAGCACGTGATAGGCGCAAGTTAAAAATTCTGCGCCTGTGGTCAAGGTTGCGCCGGGGATATGGCCTCATGACATTACGTGATAACTGAAAGGCCTCATCTGCCACAAGGACATAAGGGACTGATTGTTCGGGGGAGCCTGGTAGCTGGCGTGGTGGTGGTAGATCCAACTGGTTGGTGCGTAGCCGCCGACCCATTATGGAAGTATTGAAGACTCTAGAGTCTCCCGTCCTTCCATAGGCCCCAGTGTCAACAATTATAAACTTGTATTGAGGGTCTACCAGAGCCAACAATACAACAGAAATGTATTGCTTATAATTGAAGAATTGGGAGCCTGAGTTCGGCGGCTTACGCACCCTGATATGTTTGCCATCCAGGGCCCCAATACAATTTGGAAACTGGCAGTCCTCCTCAAAGTCCCTTGAAATCCTTAACCAGTCTTCCATCCTGGGCTCGGGTAGGACCACCTGATGGAGTCTTGTCCAGATTTCTGCACATGTAGACCTCACTATGCCTGAAATGGTTGTCTTTCCAATGAGAAACTCATGGTGGAGGGCGGCATAAGACAGGCCAGTGGACAGGAAGCTGTAGAACAACAGAAATAGTACAGGTTAGAATGGGTAACGTAAAAAAAAATCAGTTACATGCCGACCAAACTTGGTAGGGAATGAGAGAGAACAACACACACATATTTGGTGGCACAATGACTAAGTGATATGCAGTACATATTAGATGTAACATTCTGCTGTGTCAGTTGAAACATATTTTGAGTAAGATGAGGGTATTAAACTTTGTCCAAGAAGGCCAAAAAACATAAATTAACACACACATTATGAACATAGAGAATGTGGTCGTGGAGTACATACCGTATTGTGAGTAGAAGTCGCTCCTCTGCAGATATGGCTTTGTGCATCCTAGTGTCCTGAAAGGTGATCCCAGGGCGCACTGTCTCCATGAGGCGATCAAATGTGGAAATGCTCATTCGACAGTACTGGTAAAATTTGTCCGGATGCTCCCGCAGAGACGAATAGAGGCGGTGAAAATGACCTCTTGTGAGTCGTTGCCTCAAAAGTGGATGTACCCACATGCGTCTCCTCCTCCGCGGATCCACTATCACAGGATATGGTTGGCCAAAGCGCCGTGACAAAAGCCAGGTAAAGAGAACCTGCTCGGTTGTATTGAATGTCAGACCCTCGGCCATGCTGCACAAAGAACACCAACACACCTCGTGAAAGCAAGGTGAGAAATGTACAGAATGTAGGCAGCCACCTGTTTCTGAGTGTCTAAATAGGGTGCAGGCTAATGATTTAAATTGTTTGCAGGCCTCAAAACCGTTAAATGTCCATTTTGCAAGGCTGCGAGAAAATCTCGCCATACGGATTGATTACGGATTACATACGGATACACACATGCGCAAAATACGCAACCTCACCTTGCTTACGGATGAGCTACGGACCACTATTTAGTGGTCATTGATCCGTATTACGCATGTAAAATACTGACCGTATTTTGCGCAGGTTAGTGTGACTCCAGCCTAAGAGTGAGGAAATTCATGACCTCATAGGTAGTTGGTATAACAAAAAAAAGAAGAGGAAAGGATTTACATGAGTCTAGGGAGGAAGGAATTGCAATAAATGTGCAAATTCACAATATCCCAATTAATTGTGCTTAAAGAAGATGTATTTACAAGGCCATGATTAAACAGGCCAGGTGGCTAGGCACATAACGAGGGAAAAGCAGACAGATCAATATATACAGTTGTGGCCAAAAGTATTGACACCCCTGCAATTCTGTCAGATAATACTCCGCTTCTTCCTGAAAATGATTGCAAACACAAATTCTTTGGTATTATTATCTTCATTTAATTTGTCTTAAATGAAAAAACACAAAAAGAATTGTCCTAAAGCCAAATTGGATATAATTCCACACCAAACATAAAAAAGAGGGTGGACAAAAGTATTGGCACTGTTCGAAAAATCATGTGATGCTTCTCTAATTTGTGTAATTAACAGCACCTGTAACTTACCTGTGGCACCTAACAGGTGTTGGCAATAACTAAATCACACTTGCAGCCAGTTGACATGGATAAAAGTTGACTCAACCTCTGTCCTGGGTCCTTGTGTGTACCACATTGAGCATGGAGAAAAGAAAGAAGACCAAAGAACTGTCTGAGGACTTGAGAAACCAAATTGTGAGGTAGCATGAGCAATCTCAAGGCTACAAGTCCATCTCCAAAGACCTGAATGTTCCTGTGTCTACCATGCGCAGTGTCATCAAGAAGTTTAAAGCCCAAGGCACTGTGGCTAACCTCCCTAGATGTGGACGGAAAAGAAAAATTGACAAGAGATTTCAACGCAAGATTGTGCAGATGTTGGATAAAGAACCTCGACTAACATCCAAACAAGTTCAAGCTGCCCTGCTGTCCAAGGGTACAACAGTGTCAACCAGTACTATCCGTCGGTGTCTGAATGAAAAGGGACTGTATGGTCGGAAACCCAGGAAGACCCCACTTCTTACCCCGAGGCATAAAAAAGCCAGGCTGGAGTTTGCCAAAACTTACCTGAAAAAGCCTAAAACGTTTTGGAAGAATGTTCTCTGGTCAGATGAGACAAAAGTAGAGCTTTTGGGCAAAGACATCAACATAGAGTTTACAGGAGAAAAAAGAGGCATTCAAAGAAAAGAACACCGTCCCTACAGTCAAACATGGCGGAGGTTCCCTGATGTTTTGGGGTTGCTTTGCTGCCTCTGGCACTGGACTGCTTGACCGTGTGCATGGCATTATAAAGTCAGAAGACTACCAACAAATTTTGCAGCATAATGTAGGGCCCAGTGTGGGAAAGCTGGGTCTCCCTCAGAGGTCATGGGTCTTCCAGCAGGACAATGACCCAAAACACACTTCAAAAAGCACTAGAAAATGGTTTGAGAGAAAGCACTAGAGACTTCTAAGGTGGCCAGCAATGAGTCCAGATCTGAATCCCATAGAACACCTGTGGAGAGATCTAAAATGGCAGCTTGGAGAAGGCACCCTTCAAATATCAGGGACCTGGAGCAGTTTGCCAAAGAAGAATGGTCTAAAATTCCAGCAGAGCATTGTAAGAAACTCATTGATGGTTACCGGAAGCGGTTGGTCGCAGTTATTTTGGCTAAAGGTTGTGTAGCCAAGTATTAGGCTGAGGGTGCCAATACTTTTGTCTGGCCCATTTTTGGAGTGTGAAATGATCAATGTTTTGCTTTTTGCTTCATTCTCTTTTGTGTTTTTGATTTAAGACAAATTAAATGAAGATAATAATACCAAAGAATTTGTGTTTGCAATTATTTTCAGGAAGAAACTGAGTATTATCTGACAGAATTGCAGGGTTGTCAATACTTTTGGCCACAACTGTACCTATATAAAATATGGAACAATATGTTTAAATCACTGCACTCTATTAATATTTGAATTAATTATGACCACAGGGACAACCAATCATAGTATACAAAAATATTGGCATAGAAAGTTACCACAATATAATGCGACAACTTCAGTACATACACGATTATATACCACCATCATAAAATTGGCATTAGAAAAATGGTAAAACAATATATACACATGTAAATGTCCCCAGGGCATGATAACAAACATTATATATGAATGGAGAGTTGCTGCTGATGATGCTTAAACGCCTTGTTTCCTTCTCGTAAAATAGTATACGTCATGTAGAAGTGTGGCGCCCCTGAGGTTTCAGTTGCCACAGAGGTACTGCACCTCCTCCTGAGGTGTGGTACCCCACCATCCAGGTAAGTTGGAGGCTCCTGAACACATTCCAACACCTGCACCCATCATCACAAAGTAGTGTAGCAAAGCCACATTGCGGCTCCCTGCTTGGAGTGTAGCAGAGCACCTTTGGTGGCTCCCTGCTTGGAACACGAAACGGGCTGGGAGGCAGGTGAAGTTAGAATACATAAAAGAGTGGGAAGGTTTAGAAGTTTAGTTCAGTTCAGTTGAGAGTGGAGGAGAGGAGATCCCTGGGAGAGGGATGGAGGAAGGAGGTGCTGCAGAAGATCACAGTGACCTGGGTCTGCTGGCAAGAGAAAGGAAAGAAAGAGACAGACATTGAGGAGAACCCTGATCTTTCTTAAGAAGGAAAAGACTAGTACAGAATGTAGGAGTAAAAGAGAACAGAGGACGTGGGTTAGAAGAGAACCCTGACTAGAAGTTCTAAGCGCAAGGCCGGGGCATGATCCCCAAGGTTGTATGGATACTAAGGGTCCTACAGCAGACACTGGTGGAGTAGTGAGCTGTAAATGCACTACTCCCATCTAAGACTTGGGGGGCACAACAGCAACTTGGATAGTGAGCCGGGACTTAGGAGTAAGGAGTCACCAAAGCAGGCTACAGCTGTCTGCCGTACAAGTATAGTTCTTGGGAACATCTGACAGGTGGAACTCCAGTGTAACTCAGTACTGGGAGTACTTCACTCAAAGGCGCTATAGAGGAGACGTTCAGAAAGGCACATGTTGGCGGAGTGTTGGAAGGGAGCACTCCATCTTGCTTGGAGGTTGACTGAGCCCCTGACCCGGAGGACACAGCATGGAGGCAGGCACCGGTTTGCACAACAGACTGTGAGTAAAGCTTTGGAACTACACGCTCTAGTGTCCTCCACTTATTCCTGCGCCAACACACCAGGCACCGCTACATCTTGGTGCCCGGCATTGTCTCACCTATGCCTTCCCTTTGCCTCTACATCTACACTGCCCTGGGACTACAGCTCCACCTGTGGGGAGCTTTAACATCTTTGCTGCACTTCACCATCAAGTCCCAGAGGATCTGCATGCAGCGTCGGCTTAACATCTCAATTGCCGAATACCACAGGGGGCATCACGAACTGTTCATTTAATCTACTACATTCCACCATTCAATCTCCCCTATTAATTGGGCGCCCAGGGCCACAAACCGGGTCACTGCTGCCGTGACACATCCCGCTGATACCGGCCCGGTACCGAGTACCCCACAGGCCTGGGAGGGCGACCCAGAAGCCATTCACACAACACTCAAGGAAGGACAACCATGTGACTAGGGCTGAAAAAATAAAAAGTGTAAAAAAACAGTTAAAATACAACAAGTGCATTGAACTAACAAGGTTAATCACAAAAATGGGACAAAGCTTATATTTTCATTCAATCCTTTCGGCTGGACTGTATCTAATACCCAAATCCATCTAGTCTCTCGTTGGGCTAGCCTAGAGCTGATTCAACCACCACGAATACCAGGATCGATAGCATCAATACCCCGGAATCTAATAAGGGAACCGTCACAATTTTGATGCTGTTTGAAGTGACGGGGAAGGGTCCTTAGTGTGGACACATCATCCTGGTCGGCGGCAGCTATAATCCCCAAAATGTTTCACGGACACCTATTTTGAATTGCCTCATAGTCAAGCCTACATATATAAGATTACAAGGGCACACTGAAAAATAAATGACATTTTTGATGGTACAGGTGATCAATTTCCTAATGTCATAAGTTCTTGATCCGGATGAATTGAAAAATTGGTTGGTAGAATCAATATTAGGGCAAGCTACATGCCGACCACACGGCCTGCACCCACATGCAGAACCCACACCATCAATAAATTCATTCTTAGATTTACACTGGTAGTGGCTCTGAACAAGGTGATCCCTCAAGTTCTTAGACCTTCTGATAGTGATACTGGGTTTGTCAGGGATAAGTTGTTTAACCCCTTCCTGACATCCGATGTACTATCCCGTCCATGGGACCCGGGCCCCTATGCCCATGGATGGGATGGTACGTCTACCGCGATAAGCGGCGCTCACGGACCGCCCCCGACACGTTAACCCCTTGCACACTGCGATCAAACATGATCGCGGTGTACCGGGGTTAAAGGGAAGCATCGGCAGGGAGGGGGCTCCCTCCGTACTTCCCTGAGCCCCCCACGGCAGTGCTGCTGCGGGGGGCTCCTTTCCTGCAGGCCCCCGAATCCAAGATGGCGACGGGGGCCTTCGGGGGCCTGCAGGAAGCAGGCTTCCTCAGTGCCTGCAAAGCGCAGGCATGAGGAAGCCTTCTGCACTGACTGTGACAGATCGCTGATCTGTCACAGTGATCTGTGATGTGACAGATCAGCGATCTGTCACAGGACAGTGATGTCCCACCTGGGACTATTTAATAAAGTTAAAAAAAAATAAAAAAAAGTGTTAAAATAATTTTTAAAAAATCGCCAAATAAATTAGAAAAAAAAAAAAATATTCCCCCAATAAATCTATTTTTTGGAAATAAAAAAAAAAACAATAAAAGTACACATATTAGGTATCGCCGCGTCCGTAACGACCTGCCCTATAAAACTGTCCCATTAGTTAACCCCTTTAGAGAACCCCTTAAAAAATAAAAATAAAAAACGAAGCAAAAAATAATGATTTATTATCATACCGCCAAACATAAAGTGTAATAACGCGCGATCAAAAAGACGCATATAAATAACCGTGGTACCGCTGAAAACGTCATCTTGTCCCGCAAAAAACGAGCCACCACACAGCATCAACAGCAAAAAAATAAAAAAGTTATAGCTCGCAGAATAAAGCGATGCAAAAAGAATTATTTTTTATATAAAATAATTTTCATTGCATAAAACCGACAAAACATAAAAAACGACCTAAATGAGGTATCGCTGTAACCGCACTGACCCGAAGAATAAAACCGCTTTATCAATTTTACCGCAAGTGGAACGGTGTAAGCGCACCCCCCCCAAAAGAAATTCATGAAACGCTGGTTTTTGTTCATTCTGCGTCCCAAAAATCGGAATAAAAAGCGATCAAAAAATGTCACGTGCCTGAAAATGGTACCAATAAAAACGTCAACTCGTCCCGCAAAAAATAAGACCTCACATGACTCGGTGGGTCAAAATACGGAAAAATTATAGCTCTCAATATGTGGTGATGCAAAAACTATTTTTACAATAAAAAGCGTCTTTTAGATTGCGACAGCTGCCAAATATAAAAACAGCCATAAATAGTAAATCAAACCCCCCGTTATCACCCCCTTAGTTAGGGAAAAATAATAAAATAAAAAAATGTATTTATTTCCAAAATAATAAAATAAAAAATTGGGGGCAAAAATATCATTTTTGTGGAAAAAAATTATTTTTTTATTTTTTCTCGTCCGAGCATTATAAACTTCTGTGAAGCACTTGGGGGTTCAAAGTGCTCACCACACATCTAGATAAGTTCTGTGGGGGGTCTAGTGTCCAAAATGGGGTCACTTGTGGGGAGTTTCAATAGTTTAGGTACATCAGGGGCTCTCCAAACGCACATGACACCCGCAGACCATTCCATCAAAGTCTGCATTCCAAAACGTCACTACTTCCCTTCCGAGCCCTGACGTGTGGCCATACAGTAGTTTTCTCCCACATATGGGGTGTCAGCGTACTCTGGACAAATTGGACAACAACTTTTGGGGTTCAATTTCTCCTGTTACCATTGGGAAAAGAAAAAAATTGGGGACTAATTGATCATGTTTGTGGAAAAAATACGATTTTTTTATTTTCATGCCCTGGCATTATAAACTTCTGTGAAGCCCTTGGGGGTTCAAAGTGCTCACCTCACATCTAGATAAGTTCCTTAGGGGGTCTAGTTTTCAAAATGGGGTCATTTGTGGGGGGTTTCCACTGTTTAGGTACATTAGGGGCTCTCCAAAGGCAACATGACACCCGCAGACCATTCCATCAAAGTCTGCATTCCAAAACGTCACTACTTCCCTTCCGAGCCCTGACGTGTGGCCATACAGTAGTTTTCTCACTCATATGGGGTGTCAGTGTACTCAGGACAAATTGGACAACAACTTTTGGGGTTCAATTTCTCCTGTTACCATTGGGAAAAGAAAAAAATTGGGGACTAATTGATCATGTTTGTGGAAAAAATACGATTTTTTTATTTTCATGCCCTGGCATTATAAACTTCTGTGAAGCCCTTGGGGGTTCAAAGTGCTCACCTCACATCTAGATAAGTTCCTTAGGGGGTCTAGTTTTCAAAATGGGGTCATTTGTGGGGGGTTTCCTCTGTTTAGGTACACTAGGGGCTCTCCAAAGGCAACATGACACCCGCAGACCATTCCATCAAAGTCTGCATTCCAAAACGTCACTACTTCCCTTCCGAGCCCTGACGTGTGGCCATACAGTAGTTTTCTCCCACATATGGGGTGTCAGCGTACTCAGGACAAATTGGACAACAACTTTTGGGGCAAGAAAGTGAAAGAACTGGGAGCGCAGGTGGTCTTCTCTTCCATCCTCCCAGTGGATGGCCATGGAACAAGGAGATGGAATAAGATTCTGCAGGTGAACAACTGGCTATGTCGATGGTGCCGTCAGCAACGATTTGGATTTCTGGATCACGGAGTGAACTACTTATACGATGGACTACTTGCTAGAGATGGGGTGCACCTTACGAAGACTGGAAAGCATGTATTTGGAAGTCGCCTTGCTACACTTGTAAGGAGAGCTTTAAACTAGAACAACATGGGAAGGGAAGCAAAAGCCAAGAAAAAGCCATACACCTGACAAATGCTATTGAGAACTCTGCTATTAGAAGTGGAAAGGAAGAACAAAGACGAAAGAATCTAATTAATAAAAATATTGGAAAAAGAGAAACCAATAACAAACTAAAATGTTTCTATACTAATGCACAAAGCATGGGCAACAAACAAGGAGAATTGGAACTACTAACACAGGAAAAGAAATATGATGTCATTGGAATCACTGAAACTTGGTGGGACAATACACATGATTGGAATACAAGACTAGAAGGATACAACTTATTTGCAAGAAACAGACTTGATAAACGAGGAGGGGGTGTCGCATTGTATGTTAGAAACAAGTATATCTGCACAGAGATTGAAGCTTCAGAGACTGGGAGTTCTGTGGAAACTGTTTGGGTAAGAATACAAGGACAGAACAATGGAAAGGACACCATTGCAGGCATTTACTACAGGCCGCCTGTGCAAGCTGAAGATATGGATGAACTCTTTATGCATCAAATGGCCAAGTTCTCCAAAAAATATGACATAGTTGTCATGGGAGATTTCAACTATCCAGACATTTGTTGGGAATCTCTCTCAGGCAAAACTAACAGGTCAAGGAAATTCTTATCCTCTCTTGCTGACAACTTTATCTTCCAAAAGGTAAGGGAGAAAACAAGGGGAACTGCTACCTTGGATCTAATCCTTATAAACAGGGAGGAAATGGTTGAGGAGGTAAAAGTGGCTGGGACCCTAGGAGGTAGCGACCATGCTATTTTAGAATTTTGGATAACTAGAGGCGGAAGACCTGTGAAGACTCAGACGTCAAGGTTAGATTTCAGAAAGGCAGATTTTAAGGGATTCAGAAAGAGAATTGGAGGGATCCAATGGCTGGATATCATAAAAGACAAAAATGTCCAGGAGGGATGGGAAATCTTGAAAAATGAAATTCTCAAAGCACAGTTGTTAACAATTCCGAAAAGAGGGAAGAATAGGAAGCATTTAAGGAAACCAGGATGGATGAACACAGAACTTAAGCACATGCTAAAAAGGAAGAAAAAAATGTTTATAAAATGGAAAGAGGGAGGCATATCTAAAGAAGAATATAATGCTGTCTGCAGAACCTGCAGGGCACAAATCAGATTAGCTAAAGCTGAAAATGAATTGAGGCTTGCAAGAGATGTCAAAAGCAATAATAAAGGATTTTGGGGATATGTCAAAAGTAAAAGAAAAGTCAAAGATGCTATAGGATTTTTACAGGATGAAAATGATGAAATGGTAAGACAGGATGTTGAGAAGGCTGAAGTTTTAAATTTCTATTTTGCATCTGTTTTCTCTCAGAAAGGAAATGTAACATCAACTGTTATTCACTGTCCTATTAAGGGAATAGAAGAATCCAGGATATCTATAAACAGAAAGATAGTGAGGAAACACTTAGCTAACCTAAATGAATTCAAGTCTCCAGGTCCAGATGAATTACACCCCAGAGTACTGAAGGAGATAGCAGAAGAAATTTTTGAACCCCTCTCCATAATCTTTGAAAATTCTTGGAGAACAGGAGAAGTGCCAGAAGACTGGAGAAGAGCAAATGTTGTTCCTATCTTCAAAAAGGGGAAGAAGGTGGACCCAGGCAACTATAGGCCGGTGAGTCTGACTTCTATACCAGGAAAGATCTTTGAACAAATTATTAAACAACATGTATGTCAATACCTGGATAAGAATGAAGTGATTAAACAGAGTCAGCATGGGTTTGTAACTAATAAGTCATGTCAGACTAACTTAATTTCCTTCTATGACAGTATCACTGATTGGGTGGATCAAGGAAATGCTGTAGATATAGTATATCTTGACTTCAGCAAAGCATTTGACAAAGTCTCTCATACAATCCTTATTGAAAAAATGACTAAGTATGGAATGGACAAGGCAACTGTTAGGTGGATTCATAACTGGCTTAGTGATCGGACCCAAAGAGTGGTCGTAAATGGCTGCACATCCAGTTGGAAGAATGTCTCAAGTGGGGTACCACAGGGCTCTGTCCTGGGCCCTGTATTGTTCAACATCTTTATCAACGATTTAGATGAAGGAATTGAGGGTAAACTGATTAAATTTGCTGATGACACAAAGCTAGGAGGGATAGCTAATACTAGAGAAGAGAGAGAGAGGATTCAAAAAGATTTAAATAAACTGGAGAAGTGGGCAGCAACTAACAGAATGGTTTTTAACAGGGAGAAATGCAAAGTACTACATCTGGGCAATAAAAATGAAAAAAGCATATATAGAATGGGAGGAATAGGGCTAAGTGACAGCACATGTGAAAAAGACTTGGGTATACTAATAGATCACAGACTGAATATGAGTCAACAGTGTGATGTAGCAGCAAAAAAGGCAAATGCAATTCTAGGATGTATTAACAGAAGCATACAGTCTAGATCACGTGAAGTCATTATTTCCCTCTACTCCTCTTTGGTCAGACCTCATCTGGAATATTGTGTCCAGTTTTGGGCACCACATTTTAAAAAAGACATCAACAAACTGGAGCAAGTTCAGAAAAGAGCGACCAGAATGGTGACCGGTCTGCAAACCCTGTCTTATGAGGAAAGGTTGCAGGATTTGGGAATGTTTAGTTTGCAAAAGAGAAGACTGAGAGGAGACTTAATAGCTGTCTACAAATATCTAAAGGGCTGTCACATTGTAGAAGGATCAACTTTATTCTCATTTGCAAAAGGAAAGACTAGAAGCAATGGGATGAAACTGAATGGGAGGAGACATAGATTAGATATTAGAAAAAACTTTTTGACAGTTAGAGTGATCAATGAGTGGAACAGGCTGCCACGAGAAGTGGTGAGTTCTCCTTCAATGGAAGTCTTCAAACAGAGGCTGGACAGACATCTGACTGGGATGATTTAGCGAATCCTGCTTTGAGCAGGGGGTTGGACCAGATGGCCCAGGAGGTCCCTTCCAACTCTACGATTCTATGATTCTATGATTTCTCCTGTTACCCTTGGGAAAAGAAAAAAATTGGGGACTAATTGATCATGTTTGTGGAAAAAATACGATTTTTTTATTTTCATGCCCTGGCATTATAAACCTCTGTGAAGCCCTTGGGGGTTCAAAGTGCTCACCTCACATCTAGATAAGTTCCTTAGGGGGTCTAGTTTTCAAAATGGGGTCACTTGTGGGGGGTTTCCACTGTTTAGGTACATTAGGGGCTCTCCAAAGGCAACATGACACCCGCAGACCATTCCATCAAAGTCTGCATTCCAAAACGTCACTACTTCCCTTCCGAGCCCCGACGTGTGCCCATAAAGTAGTTTTCTCCCACATATGGGGTATCAGCATACTCAGGACAAATTGGACAACAACTTTTGGGGTCCAATTTCTCCTGGTACCCTTGGGAAAATAAAAAAATGGTGACTAAAAGATCATGTTTGTGGAAAAAATACAAATTTTTTATTTTCACGCCCGGGCGTGGGGGGGTTCAAAGTGCTCACCACACATCTAGATAAGTTCCTTAGGGGGTCTAGTTTCCAAAATGGTGTCATTTGTGGGGGGTTTCCACTGTTTTGGTACATCAGGGGTTTTCCAATGGCGACATGCTGTCCGATCTCAATTCCAGCCGAAAACGTCAAATGGCGCTGCTTCCCTTCCAAGCTCTGCCATGCGCCCAAATAGTGGTTTACCCCCACATGTGGGGTATCAGCGTACTCAGGACAAATTGCACAATAACTTTTAGGGTCCTGTTACCCTTGGAAAAATAAGAATTGAGGGTGAAAAGATCATTTTTTTGGAAAAAATATGATTTTTTAATTGTATGGCTTTATGTTATAAACTTCTGTGAAGCCCTTGGGGGTTCAAAGTTCTCACCACACATCTAGATAAGTTCCTTAGGGGGTCTAGTTTCCAAAATGGTGTCATTTGTGGGGGGTTTCCACTGTTTTGGTACATCAGGGGTTTTCCAATCGCAACATGGTGTCCGATCTCAATTCCAGCCGAAAACATCAAATGGCGCTGTGTTGTGAGTTCATTTTCCCCTTCATTACTGAGGCCCGAGGAACTCCCTCTTCTGGTAAAGAAAGGTAGTGAGCCTGATTGTCAAACACCTGAGGCTGATTATGATGACTGGTTGAGTGGAGTTACGGACTGGATATAAGGCTGCCGACGCCCTTCTGCCCTGCGGGTGATTTCTCTGTGGGATCCTTGGAGACCAGTCTGAATTCTTGCTCCTCCAAAGCTAAGTTTGCTGCTCGGCCTTTTGCTTTTGTGCTTTGTCTTTGTTTTTGCTTTGTTTTTCTGGATTTCTGCCATTCCCTGCTGGGGTGTGCTGAATTCATTTAGCTCTGTCTTCTGAAAATACCTGAGTGCTGATTCAGTTTTTGAAGCCTAGCTGCTTCAGGGCCTTTTTCATATCAGCTGGTTGGCTTATGTCTTTGATAGGGTTTTGGCAGATTGCAGACAGCAGCCTTCCTGTCCTTTCCTATCTAGGTAGTTTTGGGGCCCCGTCTTTGCTCAGTCTATCTTTCTGTCTGTGTTAGTATTTTCATCTTGCTTCACCGTCATTATATGTTGGGGGCTGCCTATTGCTTTGGGGTCTGCTCTGGGGCAGTTTAGATTTCCCCTTTCTTTCTTTAGGCCTATGTATTTCTCTGGCTGTGATCGAGGGGTCTAGGGCATCGTAGGAACCCCCCACGGCTACTGCTAGTTGTGTTGATAGGTTCAGGGGTCTGCAATCTGATAGTTGCCAACTTCTCTGGTTTTCTGGACTTAGCTTGTATTTCTGCTTTTGCCTCCTACGGTGACTCATTCATAACAGAATCACCCGCCATACCGCAGATTCTAGGGTACTCAATAGCAGGAAAGAATTGTAAAAAAAAAAAAAAAAAAAGGGTGTATATTTTTTCCTCTATATCTCTGAGGCCGTAGGGGGAATTTTTTTTTCTCTCAATGGAGATAAAGCAATTGTCTGATCGTGTGGAGCAGCTCGCTGCGGAAGTGCGGGGAATTTCCGCCTACCTTGCTCATTCACATGCTGCTGAACCAAAGATTCCTACACCTGATGTATTTTTTGGGGATCGGTCTAAATTTTTGAATTTCAAAAATAATTGTAAATTATTTTTTGCCTTGAAGCCTAACTCGTCAGGGAGCTCCGCGCAGCAGGTTAAAATTGTCATCTCTTTGCTGCGTGGCGATCCCCAGGATTGGGCGTTTTCTTTGAAACCAGATGATCCTTTTCTGACTAATGTGAACGCATTCTTTCAAGCTTTGGGGTTGTTGTATGACGAACCTAATGCCATTGATCAGGCTGAAAAGACCCTGCTGGCATTGAGCCAGGGTCGTGATTCTGCAGAATTGTACTGTCAAAAATTCCGAAAGTGGGCAGTACTTACTACCTGGAATGATAATGCCTTGGCTGCTCTCTTTTGGAAGGGGTTGTCAGAAGCCGTAAAAGATACTATGGTGGGATTTCCTGTTCCCTCTGGTCTTGACGATTCTATGTCATTAGCCATTCAGGTTGATCGGCGTTTGCGCGAACGCAAAGCTGCACGAGAGGTGTTGCCACCTGTTGAACAAATGTCTGAACCTATGCAATGTGATAGAGTTTTTTCCAGAGAGCAGCGTCAGGAGTTCAGAAGGCGTAATAAGTTGTGTTTTTTCTGTGGAGATGCCCCGCATATTATTTCTGTCTGTCCCAAACGAGAGAAACGCTTTGCACACACGTTTTCTGTTGGGGGTGTTCAACCTAAGTTTCCTCTGGCTATTACTCTGATCTGCTCCCTGTCCACATTTTCCGCCAAGGCGTTTGTGGATTCGGGAGCAGCCCTAAACCTAATGGACTTGGATTTTGCTAAACGTTGTGGATTTCCGATGACACCTCTGCAGACGCCTATTCCTTTGAGGGGAATTGATGCTACTCCTTTGGCTAAAAGTAAATCCCAGTTTTGGACCCAGGTGGTAATGCGGGTGGCCCCAGACCATCAAGAAAATTGCAGATTTCTGGTGTTGCATAATCTGCATGATACTGTTGTTCTGGGGTTTCCCTGGTTACAGATTCATAATCCAGTTTTGGATTGGAAATCTGTGTCTGTGGTGAGTTGGGGTTGTCGGTGTGCCTTTAGTGAGGCTCCGGTGTTTTCCACCTCTCCTCAGTCGCATGATGTTCCTGATTATTTGGCGGACTTTTATGATGTATTTAGTGAGAATGAGTCTGCGTCTCTGCCTCCTCATAGGAGTTATGACTGTGCAATTGAACTGAGCCCGGGGTGTAAATTTCCCAAGGGTCGGCTCTTCAATTTATCTGTACCCGAGCACGAGGCTATGCGATCCTATATTAAGGAGGCATTGGAGAAGGGTCATATTAGACCATCCTCGTCACCCTTGGGTGCCGGGTTTTTTTTTTAAGCCAAAAAGGATGGATCATTAAGACCTTGTATTGATTATCGTGCCCTCAACAAAATTACTGTTAAATATCAGTATCCGTTACCCCTGATTTCTGATCTATTCTCCAGAGTTAAAGGTGCTTGCTGGTTTACCAAGCTTGACCTCAGGGGGGCGTATAATCTTGTTCGCATTAAGCATGGGGATGAATGGAAGACGGCGTTTAATACTCCGGAGGGACATTTTGAGTACCTGGTGATGCCTTTTGGCCTCACTAATGCCCCTTCTGTCTTGCAGTGCTTCATGAACGATATTTTCCGAGATTTTGTCGATAAATTTTTGATTATCTATCTGGATGATATTTTGATCTTCTCCAAGGATTGGGATTCTCATGTGGAACATATTCGGACTGTGTTCCGGATCTTGAGGGAGAATTCTCTGTATGTCATGGGATCTAAATGCCTTTTTGGAGTACAGAGGATTTCTTTTTTGGGATTTATTTTGTCCCCGTCGACTATTGAGATGGACCCGGCCAAGGTACAGGCCATTCACGATTGGGTTCAGCCCACTTCTTTGAAGGCCCTCCAGAAGTTTTTGGGTTTTGCTAATTTTTATCGGAAATTTATAGCAAAATTTTCTAGTATTGCCAAGCCATTGACTGATTTGACTAAGAAGGGTGCTGATGTGTTAAATTGGTCTCCGGAGGCTGTTTCTTCCTTTCAGGAGTTGAAGCGAAGATTCACCTCCGCCCCGGTTTTGCGGCAACCTGATGTCTCACTTCCATTCCAGGTAGAGGTGGATGCTTCTGAGATTGGTGCAGGAGCTGTTTTGTCCCAAAAGGATCCGATAACATCTAAAATGAATCCATGTGCTTTCTTTTCCCGAAAGTTCTATCCATCTGAACGTAACTATGATGTGGGGAATAGGGAACTGTTGGCCATGAAATGGGCATTTGAGGAGTGGAGACATTGGTTGGAGGGAGCTAAGCATCAAGTCGTGGTCCTCACTGACCACAAGAATTTGATTTACCTAGAGTCGGCTAAGCGCTTGAACCCTAGACAGGCTAGGTGGGCCTTGTTTTTTACACGTTTTGATTTTGTGGTTTCTTTTCTTCCTGGAACAAAGAATGTCAAGGCTGACGCCCTCTCTAGGAGCTTCCTTGCTGATTCTCCTGTGGTGACCAAGCCTGCTACCATCTTAGGCGAAGGGGTAGTTCTTTCTGCCATCTCGCCCGATTTGAGACGTGCTCTGGAAGAGTTCCAGGAGGACAAACCTGAGCGTTGTCCCAGTGGAAAGTTGTATGTTCCTGACCAGTGGATGAAGAGAGTGATGTCTGAAGTTCATTGCTCTGCTTTGGCTGGTCATCCAGGTATTTTTGGTACTAGAGATCTGGTGAGTCGGTTTTTTTGGTGGCCCTCCTTGTCTCATGATGTCAGGAATTTTGTGCAGTCCTGTGGGACGTGCTCCCGGTCTAAATCGTGTTCTCGCTCTAGTGGGTTGTTGATGCCTTTGCCTGTCCCCAAGAGGCCATGGACCCATATTTCAATGGATTTCATCTCTGATATGCCTGTCTCTCAGAGGATGACTGTTATTTGGGTGATTTGTGATAGGTTCTCTAAGATGGTTCATCTTGTACCACTCCCTAAGTTGCCGTCTTCCTCTCAGTTGGTGCCCCTGTTTTTACAACAGGTGGTTCGTTTGCACGGGATTCCTGAGAACATTGTATCTGACAGAGGAGTCCAGTTTGTGTCTAGATTTTGGAGAACTTTCTGTTCCAGGCTGGGAATTCAGTTGTCCTTCTCCTCTGCTTTTCACCCTCAGACCAATGGGCAGACAGAGAGAACAAACCAGACCTTGGAGTCATATTTGAGATGTTTTATTTCTGCTGATCAGGATGATTGGGTTTCATTTTTGCCCTTGGCCGAATTTGCTTTGAATAATAGAGCTAGTTCTGCCACTTTGATGTCACCTTTTTTTTGTAACTTTGGGTTTCATCCTCGATTTTCTTCAGGGCAGGTGGAGCCCTCTGCCTGCCCAGGTGTTGACACTGTGGTGGAGAGAATGCACCAGATCTGGGACCAAGTGGTGTATAAGTTATCTCTCTCCCAGGAGAAGGACCAGCGGTTTTCCAACCGACATAGGACCATTGGTCCCCAGTTTAAGGTTGGTGATATGGTGTGGTTATCATCAAAAAATATTGCTATGAAGGTGGCTTCTCCTAAGTTTAAGTCTAGATTTATTGGACCTTACAAGATTGTGGAGATTATTAATCCGGTCTCTTTTCGTTTGGCTCTTCCTGTCACATTTAAAATCCATAATGTGTTCCATAAATCTTTGTTGAAGAGGTTTGTTGAACCTGTTGTTCCGGAGTTGGCACCTCCAGACCCTGTATTGATTGAAGGTAACATGGAGTATGAGGTAGAGAAAGTACTGGATTCCCGTCTGGCTAGACGGAGACTCCAGTATTTGGTTAAGTGGAAGGGTTATGGTCAGGAGGATAATTCCTGGGTCTCTGCCTCTGATATTCATGCCAAACGATTGGTGTGTGCCTTTCATCGGGAACACCCTGATCGCCCTGGTGACGTAGTTGAGGGTTCGGTGACCCCTCCTCAAGGGGGAGGTACTGTTGTGAGTTAATTTTCCCCTTCATTACTGAGTCCCAAGGAACTCCCTCTTCTGGTAAAGAAAGGTAGTGAGCCTGATTGTCAAACACCTAAGGCTGATTATGATGACTGGCTGAGTGGAGTTACGGACTGGATATAAGGCTGCCGACTCCCTTCTGCCCTGCGAGTGATTTCTCTGTGGGATCCTTGGAGACCAGTCTGAATTCCTGCTCCTCCAAAGCTAAGTTTGCTGCTCGGCTTTTTGCTTTTGTGCTTTGTCTTTGTTTTTGCTTTGTTTTTCTGGATTTCTGCCATTCCCTGCTGGGGTGTGCTGAATTCATTTAGCTCTGTCTTCTGAAAATACCTGAGTGCTGATTCAGTTTTTGAAGCCTAGCTGCTTCAGGGCCTTTTTCATATCAGCTGGTTGGCTTATGTCTTTGATAGGGTTTTGGCAGATTGCAGACAGCAGCCTTCCTGTCCTTTCCTATCTAGGTAGTTTTGGGGCCCCGTCTTTGCTCAGTCTATCTTTCTGTCTGTGTTAGTATTTTCATCTTGCTTCACCGTCATTATATGTTGGGGGCTGCCTATTGCTTTGGGGTCTGCTCTGGGGCAGTTTAGATTTCCCCTTTCTTTCTTTAGGCCTATGTATTTCTCTGGCTGTGATCGAGGGGTCTAGGGCATCGTAGGAACCTCCCACGGCTACTGCTAGTTGTGTTGATAGGGTCTGCAATCTGATAGTTGCCAACTTCTCTGGTTTTCTGGACTTAGCTTGTATTTCTGCTTTTGCCTCCTACGGTGACTCATTCATAACAGCGCTGCTTTCCTTCCAAGCTCTGCCATGCGCCCAAATAGTGGTTTACCCCCACATGTGGGGTATCAGCGTACTCAGGACAAATTGCACAATAACTTTTAGGGTCCTGTTACCCTTGGAAAAATAAGAATTGAGGGTGAAAAGAACATTTTTGTGGAAAAAATATGATTTTTTAATTGTACGGCTGTATGTTATAAACTTCTGTGAAGCTCTTGGGGGTTCAAAGTTCTCACCACACATCTAGATAAGTTCCTTAGGGCGTCTAGTTTCCAAAATGGTGTCATTTGTGCGGGGTTTCCACTGTTTTGGTACATCAGGGGTTTTCCAATCGCGACATGGTGTCCGATCTCAATTCCAGCCGAAAACGTCAAATGGCGCTGCTTCCCTTCCGAGCTCTGCCATGCGCCCAAATAGTGGTTTACCCCCACATGTGGGGTATCAGCGTACTCAGGACAAATTGCACAATAACTTTTAGTGTCGTGTTACCCTTGGAAAAATAAGAATTGAGGGTGAAAAGATCATTTTTTTGGAAAAAATATGATTTTTTAATTGTACGGCTGTGTTATAAACTTCTGTGAAGCCCTTGGGGGTTCAAAGTTCTCAGCACACATCTAGATAATTTCCTTAGGGGGTTTAGTTTCCAAAATGGTGTCATTTGTGGGGGGTTTCCACTGTTTTGGTACATCAGGGGTTTTCCAATCGCGACATGATGTCCGATCTCAATTCCAGCCAAAAACGTCAAATGGCGCTGCTTCCCTTCCGAGCTCTGCCATGCGCCCAAATAGTGGTTTACCCCCACATGTGGGGTATCAGCGTACTCAGGACAAATAGCACAATAACTTTTAGGGTCCTGTTACCCTTGGGAAAATAAAAATTGGGGTGAAAAGATCATTTTTGTGAAAAAATATGATTTTTTAATTGTATCGCTGTACGTTATAAACTTCTGTAAAGCCCTTGTGGGTTCAAAGTTCTCACCACATATCTAGATAAGTTCCTTGGGGGGTCTAGTTTCCAAAATGGGGTCACTTGTAGGGGGTTTCCACTGTTTAGGTACATCAGGGACTCTCCAAACGTGACATGGCGTCCGATCTGAATTCCAGCCAATTTTGCATTGAAAAAATCAAACGGCGCTCCTTCCATTCTGAGCTCTGCCATGCGCCGAAACAGTCGTTCCCCCCACATATCAGGTATCAGCGTACTCAGGACAAATTGCACAATAACTTTTGCTGTCCAATTTCTCCTGTTACCCTTGCTAAAATAAAAAAAATTGAACCTGAAGTATTTTTTTGTGAAAAAAAGTTAGATGTTCATTTTTTTTTAAATATTCAAAAAAATTCCTGTGATGCACCTAAAGGGTTAATAAACTTCTTGAATGTGGTTTTGAGCACCTTAAGAGGTGCAGTTTTTAGAATGGTGTCACTTTTGGATATTTTCTATCATATAGACCCCTCAAAGTGGCTTCAAATGTGATGTGGTCCTAAAAATAAAATGGTGTTGTAAAAATGAGAAATTGCTGGTCAACTTTTAACCCTTATAACTTCCTAACAAAAAAAATTTTGGTTCCAAAATTGTGCTGATGTAAAGTAAACATGTGGGAAATGTTAGTTATCAAGTTTTTTGTGTGCCGTATCTCTGATTTAAGGGCATAAAAATTCAAAGTTGGAAAATTGCAAAATTTTTAAAATTTTTGCCAAATTTCCGTCTTTCTCACAAATAAACGCAAGTTATTTGAATGAAATGTTACCACTAACATGAAGTACAATATGTCACGAGAAAACAGTGTCATAATCACCGGGTTCCATGGAAGCGTTCCAGAGTTATGACCTCATAAAGGTACAGTGGTCAGAATTGTAAAAATTGGCCCGGTCATGAACGTGCAAACCACCCTTGGGGGTGAAGGGGTTAAATATAGGGTCTACCTGGAGAATGGGCCATGCACGTTGTAAACATTCACGCATATGTTAAAATTGTGCATGGTAATTAGTAATAAATCTCACCTGTTTCGTTGGTCTATGGTTTTTACGTGCATAAAGCAAAGAATGGCGAGTAGAGTATATAGCTCTATGGTATGCGCACTTAAGAATGCGTCTCCCATAGCCTCTTTCTCTAAATCTGTCAAAACGATCTTTGGCCTGAATATCAAATTCTTCATCATTCGAACAGATCCTCCGCAAACGGAGAAACTGTCCAATGGGTATAGAGTTGGTCATATGTCTCGGATGTGGTGAGGAGGCATGTAACAACATGTTTGTGGAGGTCTCCTTCCTATAGATAGTGGTATGTAACATAAAATCATTATCCCTCCATACTGTCACGTCCAAGAAATTAATTCTTTCCATATCACATTGATAGGTTAGATGTATATTCTTGTCATTGATGTTTAACAGTCCCATATATTCACCCAACTGCTCCGAAGACCCCTGCCAGATCAAGAAAATGTTGTCGATGTACCGCATCCAGAGGTGGATGCGGTCCATCGACAACTGATCTGCCAGGGAGAGGTCCCTCTCCCACAGCCCCAGGAACAAGTTGGCATAAGCTGGGGCAAAAGAAGCACCCATGGCAGTTCCCTGGAGCTGCAGGTAGAAGGACCCCTTGAACACGAAAAAACTATGAGTCAGGGCAAACTCTAAGAAATCCAGAATCAGGCAGATGATTCCACGTGGCAAATTAGACATCTCCAAATAATATTTGGTTGCCATTCGTCCATCACTGTGCTTAATATTGGTATATAGTGATTCAATATCACATGTAACCAACAGTGAGCCCGATTCCACGTGGAGACCATCCACCTTCCTCAGGAACTCACCAGTGTCAAGCACAAAGGATGGGAGTCCCTCCATTAACGGTTGCAATTTAGATTCGATCCAGCGGTTGATGTTCTCAAGAAAGTTTCTGGATCCAGATATAATAGGGCGACCCAGTGGTTGCTCAAGATTTTTATGTATCTTTGGCAATAAATACAATGTAGAAATAGCTGGTTCCTGTACTTTTAATGCCAAAGCCAATTCCAATTTTCAAAGCTGCAAAAGGGGGGGTCAGGTATCAATAACCCATTGACCAAAACACTGCCTAAAGCACAACCTGAAACACTTCAAAAAAAGGAAAATTTGGGTGGACACATTAATACTCCTCCTCCAAATCAGCTCCTCATGGAGGAAATGGACACTTCCAAATCAAACAAAAGGAAGGGCCCAGATGATCAGGAAAACACCGAGAGTCTTTCTTCTGAGAACTCCGACAGTGTCTCAGCTGACTATACCCCAAACACAAGCACTGAAAGGCAGAAGCCTAGAAGGGACATTGGAGGTTCATTTCCTTCGTTTGAGGTTCCGCCTCCATCCATCAACCTGGGGGAATACAAGGGGTCCAATAAACAAGCCACCGAAGGATTCATGGCGAATCTCTTCCAGTCCTTCAGTGATGCCCTAAAAATAGGGTTTGAGACTCAGGCTAAGGCCCTACAGGAAATTTGCAGGAATCTTAGCAAAAAGGTTGAGAAATATGAGATAAAGATGGTACAGGCGGAGAGGGACATAGTCTACTTCTCAAAGGAAAATTCTCTCCTCAAAACTGAGGTTATTTCCCTTAAAAACAAATTAACGGATCTGGAGGAACGAAGCAGGAGAAATAACTTAAAAATACGAGGTATTCCTGAGTCGGTCTCCCAGGCAGATCTTTCAGATTACACTAAAAATGTATTCAAAAAATTATTGCCAAAATTGACAGAATTAGAAGTAAATATTGATCGTATACACCGCCTCCCACGTCCAAAAGGGGTCCCACAGGAAAAGCCTACGGACACTATCCTCAGAGTCCATTTTTTTGAAACAAAAGAGAAGGTTCTAAAATCTCTGAGAGAGAGAGGTTCACCTCCAGAGCCATATAAAGATTTAAAGATTTTCCAAGACTTCTCCAAAGAGACAATGGACGCAAGAAGGTCCTTCAGAGATTTGACCTCTAAACTTAGAGAGCTCAGAGTGTCATATAGATGGGGTTTCCCTACCAAGCTATTAGTCTGGTATAATGACAAAAACTACCCCATCTACACTCCACACGAGGGTCAGAAGTTCCTTAAATTTCTGATGGATGACCCAGCATTTAGGGATAGAGATTAGGACTGATTTTTATCTTATGTTGGCATTTACATGGTGTATACTATTAATTTCCTTTTCATGAATATGAATATCTTCTGACCCGTATTTACGGTTTATTGATGTCACTGTGGGAACTTGCCACTTAATTTTTTTTCACTTTTTCCCCTACACTAAGGTGAGACACCAACCGGTTTGGAGTCCTCCAGGAGAACGCTCAAGTTCCTAATTTTTTTTTCTTTATTTCACTGCTTTGCTTGTTTCCATTTTTCTGTTTTGATATTGCACTCTAACAATGAAAATCTTATCATACAATGTTAGGGGGCTCAACAGTCCAAATAAGAGGTATGCGGTATGGAAGAAGATCAACCGAACCCGTGCCGAATTGGTATGCCTCCAGGAGGTTAAACTGGCCTCCGATCAACACCCGATCTTCCAGCACAATAACTTTCCACACATGTACAAGTCACTGTCCACAAAGAAAAAGGCTGGGGTCATTACACTGGTAGGTGGCACTGTTCCTTTTCAGCTCATCAAAGAGATACCAGACTCGTTGGGCAGGTTTCATATACTCATATGCTTACTCCATGAAAGGCCATGCACAATAGTGAATGTATACGCACCTAACAAGGGACACATTTGTTTCTTGAACAAGCTAATCAAAAAAATAGACAAAGTCAAAACAGGTGATCTGATCTTACTAGGCGATTTTAGTATTGTCCCAGATAGTAGCATGGATTCATCCTTATTAATTCGCCACAAGGTTCCAGCTTTGAAAAACTGGTTAATACAAAATGAGCTTTATGATGCTTTTCGTTGCTTGAACACATTGTCTCATGAGTATTCTCACTTTTCAGATGTACATAAGACAGCATCTAGAATCGATCTACTACTTACTAATATATTTACTTTAACCAAAATTAAAGATATACGGTTCATGCAAAAGACCATCTCGGATCATACCCCGGTTCTTGCTGAGTTCCTCGTGGGTCCTCCCTCTGACAAGCCATTCCGCTGGAGACTTAACCCAGCCTTGTTATATATACCAGAGTACAAGCAAGAGATAGAAAACGTTCTCTTAAACTACTTCAGGGAAAACGTATCTGGGGAAGTAGATCAGTTCACGGTCTGGAAAGCCCATAAGGCGGTCCTGAGTGGATGCGTTATGCAGATCCTCTCTAAACATAAGAAGAGAAATAGGGAAAAAATTACAAACCTACAGACCCAAATTAATGATCTAGAAAAAAAAACAAACCAACTTGAAAGTTCCTTCCCAAACCATCCAGGCTGAGATTTTGAGACTCAGACAGAGTCTGAGATCTGAAATCTACCAGGAATATGATACAGCCATCAAAGCATCTAGGTATAAATCGTATACATCTCTCAACAAGCCTACCAAGTTTATGATGAGAAAATTAAAAAGAGAAAGAATCAAAAAAAGGATAATTAAGATTGTATCTCCCTCGGGTGATCCCAAAATTCACCCTAGGGACATTGTCAACTTGTTTGCAGATTTCTTTAAAAATCTTTATAACCTGAAAGATGACCCCCAAAGACCGGCGGTTAACTCAAATTTTGTGGATTCTTTTCTACAGAGTATTGATTTACCAAGAGTTGATGAGCTGGACTTGAAATATGTCAATAGCCCTTTTACAGAGAGTGAAATAGTTGACGTTATCAAGAAACTGCAGTCTCAGAAATCACCAGGGCTGGATGACTTCTCTGGGGAATACTATAAATCCTTTTCAAAAATTCTGGCTCCATAGTTGGCTTCTGTCTTTGGTCTGGCATCCTCTCGGGGTTCCTTCCCAAAGGAGATGTTAGAGGCAACAATGTCATGATTCCAAAGGAGGGGGGAGACCCCAAGAGGATACAGAACTATAGGCCAATCTCACTCATAAACAGCGATATTAAAATCTACTCAAAGATCATCGCAAACCGACTAAAAAACATCCTTCCACGTCTGTTGGTGGATGATCAAATAGGGTTTACAGAGGTCCGCCAGGCCTCAGATGGGACTAGAAGAGTGTTGAACCTGATAAATTTAGCTAATAATTCGAGAACCAAAACTGTTTTTCTGGCACTGGACGCCGAGAAGGCGTTCGATAGACTAAACTGGCTATATTTAAAAAAACTCTCGCTAGATTTGGCTTTGACGAGAAGTTTCTATCAACAGTCTTCGCCCTATACTCGGGTCCTAGTGCCAGGATCTATGCAAACAACTTCCTTTCTGACTCGTTCGACATTACTAATGGCACAAGACAGGGGTGCCCCCTGTCTCTCCTCTTTGTGCTTGCCATAGAGCCCCTAGCCGAAAAAATTAGATTAAACAATGATATTAAAGGCTTTGAACTGCCATCACGAAATTTTAAAATCGGGTTATTCGCAGATGATCTCTTCCTCACACTTCTTGATCTCGCAAATTCCATTAAAGCCCTTTCAGATGAACTAGAAAAATTCTCTAGAGCATCATATTTTAAGATAAATCCACACAAATCCAAATTTATAACTCTAAACACGAAACAATCCGAAATTAACGAAATAAAGACTCAAACCCAGTTCATTTGGGAGGAGAAAGAGATTGTCTATCTAGGGATTAGAATAGCAGGATCAATCCAAGCCACAGTTAGGGCCAATTTAGACAGCATTATAAAGACTATTACAGGCAATCTATCCTTTTTGGCTCAGTTAGAGACTTCCATTTTTGGGAAGATACTGGCAGTCAAAGCCTTTATCCTTCCCAAAATTTTATACATATTTAGGACTTTGCCAGTTAGCTTTCTATGCCAATCCATTGATAAAATTCAAGGGCTCATCCGACTATTTATTTGGAAAGGTAAGAAAGCAAGAATATCTGCAGACTTTCTTTATAAAAATAAAAAACATGGGGCGCAGGACTGCCCAACATATACGCTTATTATCAGGCCTCACTTATTAAACAGAGCTGGCACTGGTTTATGGAAAACATGACACATCCGGCTTGGTATGGCTTGGAGAGAGATGCTAGTGATAGAGGTTCCATGCGAAAGCTTTTCTTTTACTTCCTTCTGCAAAAGCACAGTGCGAACTCATCGCATCCTATATTTCGGTCGATAATCTCAGCCTGGAGGGAACTCATTAAGCCGACTAAAAATATCAAAAAAGCAGAGCAAATCTTAAAACTACCCCTATCTTCATTTGCACTGATGGATGATCTCCCGATGCCGGAGGTATGGGGGAAATCTGGAATCAAAAAGGTGGGGGATGTTTTTAGCGGAGTGGGAGTTCTTGAAATTCAGTGAGATCAAGGCTAAATATAATCTACCATCATCTGAGCTGGTCTTTTACACCATGTTAAAAGACAGAATTTTGAAAATCATAAAAGGGAAGACTTTAAATTCTGAAATGCTAACGTCACTGTTGTGCAACCTTAAAAATAAAAACCTTTGGAGTCTACGTAATTTGTATAGATCTGTCGTCAAGGACCTAACGAGCCACAAAAACATATACATGAAGAGATGGGAGTCCGATTTAGGTGCTGATATCCGTCTCGAGAATTGGAACGATGCCATCAAATTCACTTACAATTCCAACATATCAATGGGTCTTCACGAGGGTTATTTTAAACTGTTAAATAGGTGGTACTATACCCCGACAAGGTTATCACATTTTAACACAGAATTATCTTCCTTGTGCTGGAGAGGCTGTGGACTTCAAGGGAACCTCTACCATATATTTTGGGGTTGTTCAAAGATCAAAAACCTCTAGTTCCAGGTCACACAGCACATCAAACTCATTGCTAAGGACTTCACAATTACGCCTGAAAGAGCACTTCTTTCATTAGACATGGAACAGTTTGATGATTCAGTAAGATACATTATCATACACATCCTCTTAGTGACTAAGACCATGTTAGCACAATGGTCGAAGAAAGTCGAGGTTCCTAAGTTTTCGGACATATTTGATAAAATAGGCCGACATAGTGATTTAGAACTCAGATTTGCGATTAACAACAATCACATCCACAAATATACAAAAAAATGGAAGACTTGGACCAACAAATTCCATATCAAATAGACCTATTAAGAGGTATTATATTTTGAGGCCTAAACATGGCCGTTGTAGTACCGGGATGTTGCATCTCCTTCCAAGAATGTTACCCCATAATAAGGATTGGCGATTGTCTTTTCCATTTATGTTGTTATTTGCTATATGCTATTTAATGCCTATTTGTTGGTTCTCTAGTTTTAAATTTTTTCCGTACCTGTACAAGGTTCTTTACTTCCCATTCCCTTTCCTCCCTTCCTACCTTCCTTCCCTTACCCTGTTTAATTACTGAAAACCAATAAAATTATTTGAAAAGACATTACTTTGCAACATCCAATTTTTGTTTGCCATTTACCTGATTAATATATGCAAAGTTGACAGGCAGCAGTAATTTTTGATAAATTTTAAGTCTACAAAGTCTACAGGTGAGAGATAAATCTTAGGGATTCCCATCTGATAATCTGACAGTCCCTCTCATTAACCAGATGTTAGCACTTGGAAGTAGAAGGAATATGTTTACTTTATGCTATTTCATAGGCTCCAATATTTTTTCATTAATTTAAGGGATTACAATTGATGAAGGTGAAGTCTAAGGGTTTAATTCAAGATTACCAAATAAAAGGAAATCCGGTACAAGGTCATTGATTGAGTAGGTGCAAAACAAGCCTTGGTAAGTGTCATAAAGCTCATTTCAACTCAATTTCAAAGGTGATAATAATCTGTTTTTCATTTCTCCCTGATTTTCCAATTGCCGCATGAGCTGAATTAATTAACTTGAAGTTTAATGCATTTTATCTCTGTAATCTAATTCAGAATAGGTATTTGCCATAGGAAAATCACTGTACAAAGCTTACTGCAGCTACTAAAATTATGGCCGAGATGGTCAGGTCGGTCTATGGAGTTTTTTTTTTTTGGGGGGGTTGCATTACTTCATCTTCAATATGTTTACTTCAGTTGCCACATTTACTTGTAAGAGGGTTAAGGGGGATTTTAGCCACCTTCTTGCCAGTAAAACTTTTATTGTTATATTTATCAGGTTAGGCCTGTTTCACACTTGCTTTTTTTTGCAGCGCGTTTTTCCCGCAAAAAAACGCATTGAAAAACGCATACAAAAGCATACAACTGCTGCGTTTTTTTCAAGCATTTTTATGAGCATGCATGAAAAAAACGCAGCGTTTTTAAGCGTTTGTATGCGTTTTTAGTGCGTTTTTACCGCGTTTGCGTTTTTTTCCAACATTAGGTGGCCACTCACACTAACCCAAACCATGACTTTACTAACCCTAACCCTGACCCTAACCCTAACCCTAACCCTAACCCTGACCCTAACCCTAACCCTAACCCTTAACCAAACCATACTTAACCCTAACCCTGACCCTAACCCTGACCCTAACCCTAACCCTAACCCTAACCCTGACCCTAACCCTAACCCTGACCCTAACCCTAACCCTAACCCTTAACCAAACCATACTTAACCCTAACCCTGACCCTAACCCTGACCCTAACCCTAACCCTAACCCTGACCCTAACCCTAACCCTAACCCTAACCCTGACCCTAACCCTAACCCTAAACCAAACCATACTTAACCCTAACCCTGACCCTAACCCTGAACCTAACCCTTAACCAAACCATACTTAACCCTAACCCTGACCCTAACCCTGACCCTAACCCTAACCCTAACCCTGACCCTAACCCTAACCCTAACCCTAACCCTTAACCAAACCATACTAAACCCTAACCCTGACCCTAACCCTTAACCAAACCATACTTAACC
Source organism: Dendrobates tinctorius (assembly GCF_039654945.1). Taxonomy (NCBI): domain Eukaryota; kingdom Metazoa; phylum Chordata; class Amphibia; order Anura; family Dendrobatidae; genus Dendrobates; species Dendrobates tinctorius. The sequence continues at coordinate 11,615,855 of NW_027361830.1, forward strand.
TTAACCCTAACCCTGACCCTAACCCTAACCCTAACCCTAACCCTGACCCTAACCCTTAACCAAACCATACTTAACCCTAACCCTGACCCTAACCCTGACCCTAACCCTAACCCTAACCCTAACCCTGACCCTAACCCTTAACCAAACCATACTTAACCCTAACCCTGACCCTAACCCTAACCCTAACCCTGACCCTAACCCTAACCCTAAACCCCCTTAACTAACCCTAACTTTACCCAAACCCCTAAATTCCATTGTCTAAACTAATGGTAAAAAAAAAAACGCATGTGCAAAAAAACGCATACATAAGCATGCCAATGCGCACATATGCTCACCATAGACTTATAATGGGTGTCTTGCTGTAAAAAAAATGCATTGCGCGTGCATGCGTTTTTTTGAGGCAAATCGGACGCACAAAAAATGCAACAAGTTGCATTCTGTGCGCCCGAGCGCATACCGCAAAAAAACGCATGCGCGGTAAAACGCGTACAAACGCATGTGTATGCGCACATAAGCGCATCCCATGCAAAGTATAGGGAAAAAAAATGCATGCGCTATTTAGCGCTAAATTACCGCGAAAAAAAACGCAAATGTGAAACCAGCCTTACTCCTATAATTTCACATTTTTCTTTTGCACTATATGTTTTCATAAATATTGCATTTTCTTACCAGGTAACAGCACTGCCAGAGATAGATGATGATCTATGAAATTTGTGTGTTTCCATTAATCACATGAACTCCTGTTTTAATTGTCTGTTCATTTCCAGGTTTGACTCCGTTGTGTATGCTGTGTGCCTTTGGAGAAGGCCGGAGCATGCAAACTCTGCAGAAACTTAGGAGTTAATATCTGCTGTTGAGAAGACTTAGGAAGGCTTGGCAGACAGTGTGTAAAGGACACATAAAGGGGATTTTAGTGCTTACTTTCATTTCTTCTCTGGTAGTTGGATAGGGCATCTATAGTTAGCTAGAGCCTTATTTTTGAACAGTGGCTAGAAGAATAAAGCATAAATCTTGAATTGTGTGTGTGCTGTTCAGCTAATCATCTGCAAAGGATTTAAGCCTTTACAGTGATATTTGCCTAATGTTATATGGTTTACTTCATTCATTATCATATATAGATATTATGGTTGCAGTATTTGATGCACTTTGTCCCCCACATACGATCACTGGCTCGCTCTTGTTATCTGCACCTCTAGAATTTGACCTTTTCTTACTTTTGACTCCGCAAAAACTCTTACTGTTTCTCTTATTCATTCTCGTCTCAACTATTGTAGCTCACTTCTAATCGGTCTCCCTCTTACCAAACTCTCCCCCCTCCAATCTGTCTTGAATGCTGCTGCCAGGATCATATTCCTCGCCAATCGTTACAACGATGCCTCTACCTTGTGCAAGTCATTACACTGGCTACCCATCCACTCCAGAATCCAGTACAAACAAACTTATTACCCTCACCTACAAAGTTCTTCAAGGCTCAGCACCACCCTACATCTCCTCCCTTGTTTCAGTATACCATCCTACCCGCTCCCTCCGTTCTGCTGATGACCTGAGATTAGCATCCTCAATAATCAGAACCTCCCACTCCTGTCTCCAAGACTATACACGTGCTGCGCCAATTCTTCGGAATGCACTTCCCAGGTCAATACGATTAGTCCCCAATCCCCACAATTTTAAGCGTGCCCTGAAAACTCATTTATTCAGACTGGCCTACCGCCTCAACACATTAACCTAATCTATCCCTATGTGGCACAGCCAAAAGTTTTTACCATAACCAGGTTCCTCGCATCATGTTCCCACATGCTTTATGCATCCATTAGCCCTCTGCGTCTGTACTGTGACACACTTAACATTATGGCTGGTCTATACAATCAGGGCAACTGTTACCACCCACCTTTCATGTCTCCCTTTTTTCCTCATAGATTGTAAGCTTGCAAGCAGGGCCCTCATTCCTCTTGGTATCTGTTATGATTAGTGTTGAGCATTCCGATACCGCAAGTATCGAGTATCGGCCGATATTCGCGGTATCGGAATTCCGATACTGAGTTCCGATACTTTTAGGATATCGAATACCGGAATTGGAAGTTCCCATAATACTATGAGCCAGTTTGATTTGATTCAGCCAATGACAATCCTCTGAAGTGTGGGCACATCCTGTTAGGCATGTAGGCATGTTAACTAATGGCATGGCTGTGATTGGCTGCTGAAATGATGTCATGATGCACTATAAAAGCCACTGCCGCCGCCATTTAGGTTTCACTCTGCTGTGAATTCAGTTAGGGACAGGCTGCTCTTCAAGACTGTGAGGGACAGTTAGCGATTTTCCAAATCACATTGTGCTTTACCCAGGCTACATTCTTAATAAGTGTAGCTTTTTTTTGCCTTGCAGCAGCGCTAGTCACAGCTGTCTGCAAGGTCTGTGTGAGTGCCGCTCACGCTGTGTAGTGTGTCCTGCAGGCACGTCTGCTTGTGGGCCGCTCAGCGTGTCACTGCCTCATACATATTTTTCTTTTATTGCAGCTCATTTTTCATTAATTCTCCTATTAGTGTGCATCCATCCGTATCCATCAACATTGGTTGGTTGCAAACACTATATAGGAGTAGATAGAGGAGCCTTTTTGCTGGCTTGTGCCCTGCAGGCGCAGCCAGATTAGTATTACCCAATTTTTTGGAGCCTCATCTTTTGCATTGTAGGTTACCTTCCTGCATTGTAATAGCTCCAAAAAGTTTGTGATACTATCGCTTTCAAATCTTTTGTCACATCCTTTTTGTTTTTTTTCAAAAAAAAAAAAAAAAATACAGTTCACCAAACACTCCACTTGACAGTTGTGTAGGCCACATTAGCTCCTATTAAAGTGTAGTCCACACACTTTATAAAATTAGTGTTTCTTATACCTGTTAGCAGTTGTTCAGGAATAAGCACACTAAGCCCCCCTTTCTACTTTTCTGCCCATCTTTATGAGACTACCAAGATGAAGAAGGCAGGGAGTAAGGCACGTGGTCATGGGCATGGAGTTGCAGCAGGGAGAGGACGTGGGGATTCAGCAGGGAGAGGACGTTGGGATTCTGTGCCTGCTGCGGGCTCCAGTGAGTCAGCATCCCCCAGTTTTAGCAGGCAACAGTCCTTTATGCGCAGCTTTGTAGGACCTCGCCGTACCCCACTGCTGCGTGATGAACAAATTGAAGCCGTTGTCGGATGGATGGCAGCTAACGCATCGACTTCAATGACTTCCACATCCTCTCAGGGCCAGAGCACTGAAGAGCAACCATCTGTCTCTTCACCACCTGCCAAATTGCCCAGGCAGTCAGAGAGGCCTGTACAGGAGCCATCACAGTCTCTACTTCTGTTCTCTGAATCTGTTGGTTTGGAAAGAGGGGGCCAGCCAAGCAGCATTCAAGAATGTGAAGAAGAGGGAGTATGCAGTGATGCGCAACTGCTTTGTCCCTCTGAATCTGAAGAGGCGGGTGGGCCAGTGCCTATGGTCAGCACACCTCAGTACGCATCAGATTATGATGAGACTCAGGTGACAGTTTCTGGTGCATACGGTGCTGGCGAGACTACCTAGGAGAAGCAGGTGTTTGAAGAGGGGAGTGTAGATGATGAGGTTCTTGACCCATCATGGCGTGAGGAACAGGAAGGTGGTGGGAGCAACTCTGAGGAAGACATTCCCCGAACGGCCAAAACAGGAGGGAGAGGGAGGGGGCAGACTTGGTTGCCTGTAGCCTCCACTTCGGCACCCGTTAGGAGCATTCCTCTTCCAAAAGCCAAAACGGGCGCTCCCAAGACTTGCAGTGCGTGGTCCTTTTTTGTCACAGTTGCAGATGACATTTGCTTTGTCAAATGCAAGCTGTGTCATCAGAAAGTCAAAAGAGGGAAAAGTGTCAGCAACCTCAATACCACAAATATGTGGAAATATGTGCGGACCAAGCACGTGGTGGAGTTACAACGACACACTGAAGACGTAGGCCAACCTACAGCACCACCTACCACCTCTTCAGCTCGTGTTGTAGCCTCTTCCTCCAGCTCACACACAGCTGGTTCGGCTTCCTCACAGGATCGCCATGGAAGAACCTCTGGCACTGTTGTCCGGAGACCCAGTGACATTCCACCCACAGCACCACGTTCCCGTTCATCCTCACACTCCCAGGCCACTCTACAGCCATCGGTAGCACAGGCATGGGAGAAAAGGCAGCCATACTCGGCAAACCATCCCCGAGCACAGGCTCTGAATGCTGGCATTGCAAAGTTACTGGCCCTTGAAATGCTCTCATTCAGGCTGGTGGAGACTGACACCTTCTGTAACTTCATGGCATTGGCAGTCCCACAAGACACCGTGCCCAGCCGCTTTTATTTCAGCAGGCAAGCCATCCCTGCCCTGCAAAAGCATGTGGAGGCAAAAATTAAACATGCTCTACTAAATGCCATCAGTAGCAAGGTCCACCTGACCACCAATGCGTGGACCAGTACCCATGGACAGGGACGATACCTTTCCCTCACTGCCCATTGGGTCAATGTTGTGGAGCCGGGTACAGATCTTGAGAGTGGCACTGTACGTGTTCTGCCAACTCCAATGATTGCAGGAATCCAGTCTGTACACATTGACTCCTCCTCATACTCCAGTTCCTCAGAATCAGCGCTGCAGGAGCCTGTTACGACCGATATGAGCACAGCCGTGGCCAAACGTCAACAGTCCATACTGAAATTAATGTCATTGGGTAATCGAAGCCACACAGTGCAGGAGCTCTGGAATGCCATCAAGCAGGAGAGCGACGTGTGGTTTGCGCCAGCGAATCTCCAGCCAGGCTTGGTAGTGTGTGACAATGGCCGAAATCTGGTGGCAGCTAGGCAAACTCACTCACATCCCATGTCTGGCACATGTGCTCAACTTGGTCATGCAGAGCTTTCTGAGGGACTATCCGGATCTTGATGCACTGCTGCACAAGGTCCGCATAGAGTGCGCTCACTTGCGGCGTTCCAGCACAGCAAGATCGCGCATTGCAGCTCTGCAGCGCCGATTACGCCTTCCGGAACATCGCATCATATGTGACTTACCCACCAGGTGAAATTCAACGTTACATATGTTGGAGCGGTTGTGTGAGCAGCAGGCAGCAGTAATGGAGTACCAGCTGCATCAGGCGCAAACAAGTCGCACTGTGCGCCGGTCACACTTCAGCACCACTGAGTGGGCCTCTATGAAGGACATCTGCCACGTTTTGCATGCCTTTGATGATTCCACGCGGATGGCGAGTGCAGATGATGCACTAGTCAGCATGACTTCCCCCCTTATCTGCCTGCTTCAAAAAACACTGCAAGCACTAAGGGAAGAGGTCTTGAAAGAGGTGGAGGATGAGGAGTCACAAATGCCATCTGCTTCTGGACAGTCTGCGCTACGTGGTTCCTCACAAAGGCCTAGGCAGGGGACACTTTGTGAGGAGGATGAGGAGGAGTCAATGGAGGAGGAAGACATCTCTTCAGAGGAGGGAGGTACACAATGCTCTAGTCAGTATGTACAGCGAGGGTGGGGTGATGCAGAGGAGACAGAGATGATGCCTCAATCAGGGGACAGCGTTTCTTTGGCAGTTGGGAGTCTGCAGCACATGGTTGATTTCATGCTGCAGTGCCTGAGAAACGACCGCCACATCGCCCACATTCACAACACGGCTGATTATTGGGTGTACACCCTCCTAGATCCTCGCTACCGGGACAACAAACAAAGCCTCATAGCACCGTTGAACCGGGAGCGTAAAATGCGGGAGTACCAAGAGACACTGGTGCAGTCCATCATGTTCTCCATTTCACCCGAGAGCAGTGCTGCTAGTGCTTTACAAAGCAGCTCTGTGCATCGAGGCAGTGGAGGAAGCTCTGCACAAAGAGGGAGCAGAGGCAGCGCCTCAGCACAAGGCAAGACCAGTATGGCCCAAATGTGGCAAAGTTTTGTGTGCCCGCCACAAATGTCTACACCATCACAGATGGCTCTAGTAAGCAGGAGGCAACGTTTCCGTCAGATGGTGACAGACTACATGTCTTGCCCTGTCAGTGTACTCCCAGACGGCTCTTCCCCCTTCAAGTTTTGGGTCTCTAAGCTGGATACATGGCCAGAGCTTAGCCAGTATCCATTGGAGGTGCTGGGTTGCCTGCTGCCAGTGTATTATCGGAGCGCGTCTTTAGTGCCGCAGGTGGTGTACTAACAGACCGTCGCACGCGACTATCCTCCGATAACGTTGACCGGCCTACTTTTCTGAAAATGAACAAGGCCTGGATCTCGCCAGAATTTGCCAGTCCTCTTCCAGAATAAATAATTGGTTGGCAACAGTATCCAGGTCTCCTGTTGTGTTCATGTTTCTACCACCTGAACTGTAATCCCTGGGCTTCAACACAGCCAGTTGTTGCTCAGAAGTGCTGTCTGCACAGAAACAAACACTAGCTCCTGTGTAAGTGGGGTTCAGTAACGCCAGCTGCTCCCCTGCTGTGTGGACAGCAATGTCTACTGCTGCCTCCACATTCACACTACTACTGATTTCAAACTTGCGCCAACTAGACCTCTGGCTCCACCCTGTCTTTAGTATTTCCACTGGCCTCCAACACCACCAGTTGCTACTCAAAAGTGGCGTCTGCACAATCAACACTTGTTCCTGTGTTTGTGGGGTTCAGTATAACGTCAGCTGATCCCCTGATGTGTGTCCGGCAATGTCTCCTGCTCTGTCCACATTCCCACTAATAGTAGTGGGAATGTGGACAGAGCAGGAGACATTGGCGGGCACACATCAGGGGATCAGCTGACGTTACTGAACCCCACTAACACAAGAACAAGTGTTGGTTGTGCAGATGCCACTTCTTAGCAGCAACTGGCGGTGTTGGAGGCCTGTGGAAAAACTAGAGACAGAGTGGAGCCAGAGGCCTAGTTGGATCACGTTTAAAATCAGTAGTAGTCTACAACAGATATTAAACTTGATAATTTTAGGCCTCAGCCTACACCATGATTCACCCTGGGCTTCAACACAGCCAGTTGTTGCTCAGAAGTGCCATGTACACAGAGAAAAACACATGCTCCAGTTTTAGTGGGTTGCAGTAACGCCAGCTGCTCCCCTGCTGTGTGTACGGCAAAGTCTCCTGCTCCCTCCACATTCAGACTATTACTGATTTTTAACCGTGCTCCAACTAGGCCTCTGGTTCCAGTGTCTATAGAATTTACCCTGGCCTCCAACACCGCCAGTTGCTGCTCAAAAGTGCGGTCTGCACAATCAACACTTGTTCCTGTGTTACTGGGGTTCTGTAACGCCAGTTGATCCCCTGATGTGTGTCTGGCAATGTCTCCTGCTCTGTCCACATTCCCACTACTAGTGGGAATGTGGACAGAGCAGGAGACATTGCCAGACACACATCAGGGGATCAACTGGCGTTACAGAACCCCAGTAACACAGGAACAAGTGTTGATTGTGCAGACCGCACTTTTGAGCAGCAACTAGCGCTATTGGAGGCCAGGGTAAATACTAGAGACACTGGAGCCAGAGGCCTAATTGGAGCATGGTTAAAATCAGTAGTAGTCTACAACACAAATTTAACTTGATGAAATTAGGCCTCAGCCTACACCCTGATTGACCCTGGGCTCCAACATCGTCAGTTGCTGCTCAGAAGTGTCTTTGGCACGGGTACTTCCCCCTGCCCATCCTGGTTCCAGCCCGCCTGCTGTTTCCGGGGAGTGTCAACGTCACTTGGCCACCAAAACGTTGTCCAGTCGTGTTGCGGTCGGGTTAGCCGAGTCTATGGTGCCTGCAGTTTAGGTGCTTCCTATGTGGGCTGCGGGTTCTGGTAATAAAGGCTGGTTCCGTAGTGCCAATAGGACAAGCACCCCCTGTAGGACTATGTGTTTCGGTAACTGCGGCCAGCTTGCGGCCTTGCAACGTTCTTTTTCAGGGGTAGTTTCTGCTACCCCTTCGGGTTCCCGCACCGTCAGCTGGTTCTCGGCTGTGCCTTTGGCTTAGGTGCCTCCTTCTCGGTATCCGAGTTCTAGCAACGTCTGCTGGTCCTTGGTAGTGCTTTGTAGCACAGGTACCTCCTGCTTAGTAACCGTGTTCCAGCACCGTCAGCTGGTCCACAGTTGTGCCATTGGCTCTTGCAGCTTCTGCTACCCATCCGGGTTCCAGCACCATCAGCTGGGTCTCGGTAGTTCAATTTACTCTTGTAGCTTCTGCTACCCATCCGGGTTCCAGCACTGTCAGCTGGTTCTCGGCAGTGCCTTTGGCTTAGGTGCCTCCTTCTCGGTATCCGAGTTCCAGCAACGCCTGCTGGTCCTTGGTAATGCTTTCTAGCACAGGTACCTCCTGCTTAGTAAAAGGGTTCCAGCACCGTCAGCTGGTCCACGGTTGTGCCATTGGCTCTTGTTCCTTCTGCTGCCCCTCCGGGTTCCATCACCGTCAGCTGGTCCTTGCAAGTTCCATTTGTTCTTGTTCCTTCTGCTACCCATCCGGGTTCCAGTACCGTCAGCTGGTTCTTGGCAGTTCCTCAGCCTTCTTGTACCTTCTGCTACTTTTCCAAGTTCAAGCTTGTGGAAATAGTTTTTGGTTCTCACTCTGGATCTCCCTGACGACGACCCTGAAGACGACAACCCTGAAGACCACACCGAAGAAGACCAAAAAGATGACCCTGAAGAAGATGACCAAGAGGACAAAGAACATGAAGACAACCACCAAGATGCAGAACAACAAGAGACAGAAGACCGAGAAGCAGAAGAACAAAAATCAGAAGAACCAAAAGCAGAAGAACATTAAGCATAAGACTAAAAATCAGAGCAAAAGATATTATCTAAATTATAAGCAGAAGAAGACTAAGCAGTGTATGGGGGTGAGTCCGTTCCTCCTCGTGGTGCCCCTGGAAAATGCCTGCTGCTGCAGACCAAACTGAACGCGGACAAATCCTGTTTTACATCTTTTGTGACAGGCAGAATGGAAGGTGTAATCTTCAAACTTTTATAGATAACAACTACAGGAATGCCTGTCACAAATAAGAATATGATGAAGAAGGAGAATAGGAAGAAGATGAAGAAGTAGAATATGAAGAAGAATAATAGTTGAATAAGAAGAATATGAAGAATGTAAAAGAAAAGAATAATAGGAAGAAGGTGAAGAAGAAGACGATGAATAAGGTGAAGAAGTTGATGAAAAAGATGCTGCTGCTGAGGATCATGAAGGAGAAAGTGTGGGAGAAGTAAAAAAGAAGGTGAAGAGCATGGAAGTAGTGAAATATATAACTGACAAAATTTAAAAAAGGTTAACATAGTCTATATCTTTGTAACTCCGAACGTCTTAAAAAAAAATAATAATAATTCCTGCTATTCCATTTGATTGGGCTAAACCTCTATGCCTTTAATGTCTCCTCCACCTCCCCCAATACATTCTACATTATTCTTAGTTGTTTTTCTTCATGTAGAATTAACCTACAAGGAAAGAAAGGGTTTTTTTTAATTCCGATATTTCTGTCCCATTGACTTGAATGGGGCTTCCGGTATTGGAATCGGCGATACCCGATACTTTTTTGGTATCGGTCCGATCCAATCCGATCCGATATTTCACGATATCGGATGGTATCGCTCAACACTAGTTATGATCTATGTGATTATTGTTATACTGTAATGTATATTGTCTGTACAAATCCCCTCTGAAATGTAAAGTGCTGCGGAATATGTCGGCGCTATAGAAATAAAATTTATTATTATTATTATAGTGGTTTGAAAAAACCACTATATTGTAATCCGAACGCTGCTAACTTATTCTTCTTCTTCTTATTATTATTATTATTATTATTAAGTTGATTTCCGCAATTAATACAGCCCGAACCGCTACACGCACAGACGCCCTTGAGGTGTCGTTTCGAAGCCAGCGTCCACGAGAGGTGTGCTAAGTAGAGTTGAGCGACTTTTGGTTTTTTAGGGTCGCGTTTCGTTTCGTGAAACCCGACTTTTCCAAAAGTCGGGTCGAGCAAGATCGTCCGATTATAGGGAAAAGTCGGGGTCGTCCCGAAACACGAAACCCAATGTAAGTCAATGGGGAATAAAAGTCGGCAGTGAGAGGAGGACAGGAAACACACCGACAGTGCCCATTTGAATGCCAAAAGCATCAATTCTTCTTACTTAAGCTTGTCAACCTTAATTAACTTCATAATACAAGTTACGCACTGAAAAATGGGGGCTGGCTGCAGGTTTTCATGTGCCCTGGGCGAAAGAGCGCCCCTTTAACACATACCACAACTCATCATGCTCCGATACGGCAGAGAAATAGCGGTATAGTACAATGAAAAATACCTCCCTTTTTACATCTCATGACGAGGCCCATCTATTTCTCCATACAAAATCATTGGTCCCATATAATGTTGAAACAGTATATGATGAGCTCCACATAATGCTACAGTATATGTTGGTCCCCATGGATGAAGCTCCACTGTCTTATGGGCCCAAATAATGCTCCAAACATAATGGGCCCCATTTCTAATGCTCTAGTGTATAATGGGCCCTGTAAATGCTGCTCCAGTGTCTGATGTCCACCTTTGGAATGTTCCAGTGTATGGTGGGCCCCATCTATCATTCTCCAGAGTATAGTGCTCCCCAAAAATTGCTGTCCCAACATTGAAAACAATCAAATAAGTCTCCTCGCTAGGGAATCCCTGTACTTGTCTGGACAGGTGCTGTAGCTTGCTTAACAGCTCGCCAGCCGTTCTCACGCCCAGTATGGATTGCACGTGATTGCACAAAGGTTAGAAAGGGTACCGTATCCCTGGATAACATGTATGGATAGCGTACACATTCAAAATATATGTCTATACAGCATGAGGCAGGCTCAGACGGTGTTAGGCCCAGTATGGATTGCACGTCATTGCACAAAGGTTAGAAAGGGTACCGTATCCCCGGATAACATGTATGGATAGCGTACACATTCAAAATATATGTCTGTACAGCATGAGGCAGGCTCAGACGGTGTTAGGCCCAGTATGGATTGCACGTCATTGCACAAAGGTTAGAAAGGGTACCGTATCACCGGATAACATGTATGGATAGCGTACACATTCAAAATATATGTCTATACAGCATGAGGCAGGCTCAGACGGTGTTAGGCCCAGTATGGATTGCACGTCATTGCACAAAGGTTAGAAAGGGTACCGTATCCCCGGATAACATGTATGGATAGCGTACACATTCAAAATATATGTCTATACAGCATGAGGCAGGCTCAGACGGTGTTAGGCCCAGTATGGATTGCACGTCATTGCACAAAGGTTAGAAGGGGTACCGTATCCCCGGATAACATGTATGGATAGCGTACACATTCAAAATATATGTCTATACAGCATGAGGCAGGCTCAGACGGTGTTAGGCCCAGTATGGATTGCACGTCATTGCACAAAGGTTAGAAAGGGTACCGTATCCCCGGATAACATGTATGGATAGCGTACACATTCAAAATATATGTCTATACAGCATGAGGCAGGCTCAGACGGTGTTAGGCCCAGTATGGATTGCACGTCATTGCACAAAGGTTAGAAAGGGTACCGTATCCCCGGATAACATGTATGGATAGCGTACACATTCAAAATATATGTCTATACAGCATGAGGCAGGCTCAGACGGTGTTAGGCCCAGTATGGATTGCACGTCATTGCACAAAGGTTAGAAAGGGTACCGTATCCCCGGATAACATGTATGGATAGCGTACACATTCAAAATATATGTCTATACAGCATGAGGCAGGCTCAGACGGTGTTAGGCCCAGTATGGATTGCACGTCATTGCACAACGGTTAGAAAGGGTACCGTATCCCCGGATAACATGTATGGATAGCGTACACATTCAAAATATATGTCTATACAGCATGAGGCAGGCTCAGACGGTGTTAGGCCCAGTATGGATTGCACGTCATTGCACAAAGGTTAGAAAGGGTACCGTATCCCCGGATAACATGTATGGATAGCGTACACATTCAAAATATATGTCTATACAGCATGAGGCAGGCTCAGACGGTGTTAGGCCCAGTATGGATTGCACGTCATTGCACAAAGGTTAGAAGGGGTACCGTATCCCCGGATAACATGTATGGATAGCGTACACATTCAAAATATATGTCTATACAGCATGAGGCAGGCTCAGATGGTGTTAGGCCCAGTATGGATTGCACGTCATTGCACAAAGGTTAGAAAGGGTACCGTATCCCCGGATAACATGTATGGATAGCGTACACATTCAAAATATATGTCTATACAGCATGAGGCAGGCTCAGACGGTGTTAGGCCCAGTATGGATTGCACGTCATTGCACAAAGGTTAGAAGGGGTACCGTATCCCCGGATAACATATATGGATAGCGTACACATTCAAAATATATGTCTATACAGCATGAGGCAGGCTCAGACGGTGTTAGGCCCAGTATGGATTGCACGTCATTGCACAAAGGTTAGAAAGGGTACCGTATCCCCGGATAACATGTATGGATAGCGTACACATTCAAAATATATGTCTATACAGCATGAGGCAGGCTCAGACGGTGTTAGGCCCAGTATGGATTGCACGTCATTGCACAAAGGTTAGAAAGGGTACCGTATCCCCGGATAACATGTATGGATAGCGTACACATTCAAAATATATGTCTATACAGCATGAGGCAGGCTCAGACGGTGTTAGGCCCAGTATGGATTGCACGTCATTGCACAAAGGTAAAAAGGGTACCGTATCCCCGGATAACATGTATGGATAGCGTACACATTCAAAATATATGTCTATACAGCATGAGGCAGGCTCAGACGGTGTTAGGCCCAGTATGGATTGCACGTCATTGCACAAAGGTTAGAAGGGGTACCGTATCCCCGGATAACATGTATGGATAGCGTACACATTCAAAATATATGTCTATGCAGCATGAGGCAGGCTCAGACGGTGTTAGGCCCAGTATGGATTGCACGTCATTGCACAAAGGTTAGAAAGGGTACCGTATCCCTGGATAACATGTATGGATAGCGTACACATTCAAAATATATGTCTCAGGAGGCAGGCTCAGACGGTGTCAGGCACAGTATGGATTTGACGGCCCAGATTACACAGCGGAGGAGCAGGGAGAGGTAAAGATTGCAAATGCTGGGGCCCTGGCCAAGCAAGGGGGGCCCACTCGTGGGCGTCGGTACTGGCACTGGGCCCCTCATAGTACAGCGGTGTGTCTGACGGCGGGTGTGCACCACCACCATCAGAGACACTTGATTGCACTATGAGGGACCCTGTGCCAGTGCCCGCGCCCAAGAGTCGGCCTACCCACCTGTCCAGGGCAACGGCACTCGCACGGTGTCGTGCGGTAGGTGGTGACCCCGGCCATGGGGGGAGAGGCAGCACAGTTATGGAGTTTTAGAAAGTGGCATATGTTGATGTTGGACATTCAGCTGATGCAAAAGGCGAAATAGGTGTAGTACCAGGAAGAGATGGACCAAAGCAAGCCATTTTTCTGTCACCCTATGTGTCATCAGGGGAAGGTGGGACAAAATCCTTGGAAACCCATGCGTGGTTCATTTTAATGAAGGTTAGATCATCCACATTTTGGGTTGACAGACGGGTCCTTTTTTCTGTCAGGATTGATCCAGCTGCACTGAAGACTCTTTCCGATAGCACACTTGCAGCTGGGCAAGCGAGCTCCTGTAAGGCATATTGGGCCAATTCAGGCCAGGTGTCCAGTTTAGCGGCCCAATAGTCAAAGGGGAATGACCTGTGTGGGAGAACATCGATATGGGAGGAAAAGTAGTTTGTAACCATAGTTGACAACTGCTGTCTCCTGTCACTTTCCATCGATGCAGTATTACCAGTTGTGTGAGCGGTATTTGAAAAATCAGTCCACAACATTGTCATGAAACCCCTGTCTCCAACGCCACTTCTGCTGTGTGCACCACGAACACCTCTGCCAAGCTGCCCCCGGCCCGTACGGCTCTTGTGAGAACCATCATCGCTGCTGTGTGCTGGGAATGCCTCAAGCAACCGATTTACCAGAGTTGCTTGTTTATTAGCCAATATTAGGTCAAGGTTCTCCTGTGGCATGATGTTTTGTAATTTGCCTTTATAGCGTGGATCCAGGATGCTGGCCAACCAGTAGTCGTCATCGTTCATCATTTTGGCAATGCGGGGGTCCCTTTTTAGGATCCGCAAGGCATAATCTGACATGTGGGCCAATGTTCCCGGTGTCAATGATGCACTGCGAGTGCTGGGTGGAGGAGCACTTTCTGGCAAATCCACATCCCTCCAGTCACGCACAAACCCTGTACCAGACCTTGCCACGCCAACATTTTCACTTGCCCCACGAGATGCATCCTCCTCCCCTAAGTAATCATCCCCATCATCCTCCTCCTCCTCCTCCTCTTCTTCCTCCACCTCGTCCAGGAGAGGTCCCTGAGCAGACAATGGCTGAATGTCATCAAGGATTCCCTCCTCCTCTTCCTCCTCATCAACATTGGCTGCAGACGCCTGCTCCTTAAGGTGCGTCAAAGTTTGCATGAGCAGATGCATAAGTGGGATGCTCATGCTTAGGATGGCGTCGTCTGCGCTTACCAGCCGTGTGCATTCCTCAAAACACTGAAGGACTTTACAAAGGTCTTTCAGCTTCGACCACTGCACGCCTGTCAACTCCATGTCTGCTCTCAAAGTGCCTGGCCGTGTATCCTCCCACAAATGCATTATGGCCTGCCTCTGCTCGCACAGCCGCTCCACCATGTGCAGGGTGGAGTTCCACCTTGTTGCAATGTCGATAATGAGGCGGTGGTTGGGAAGGTGGAGCAATCGCTGCAGCTTCTGCATACGAACGGAGTGTACAGGCGACCGGCGGATGTGCGCGCACAGTCTTCGCACCTTCTGGAGCAGGGCTGTTAACTCCGGATAATTTTTGAGGAAGCACTGCACCACCAGGTTCAAGGTGTGAGCCAAGCAAGGTATGTGGCTGAGTTTTGAAAGGGCTATGGCTGCCACAAAATTACGGCCGTTATCACTAACTACCTTGCCTGCCTCAAGATGTACACTGCCCAGCCATGACTCAGTTTGTCGCTTCAAGTACTCGGCCAGCACCTCGGCGGTGTGTCTGTCGCCCAAACACATCATCTGCAACACAGCCTGCTGACGCTTTCCACTAGCTGCTCGATAGGGGGACACATCGTGTGCAACAGTGGCAGCTGCAGATGGAGTGCTCGTACGACTGCGCTCTGTGGACGAGCTTTCGCTTCTGGAGGAGGAGGAGGAGGAGGAGGGTCGAACGCACACAGCCAACTGTTTCCTATACCGTGGGCTAGGCAGCACTGTCCCACCACCGATGTCCCCTGTGGACCCTGCATCCACCACATTAACCCAGTGCGCAGTGATGGACACGTAACGGCCCTGGCCATGCCGACTGGACCATGCATCAGTTGTGAGGTGCACCTTTCCGCTCACTGACTGCTTGAGTGCATGGACAATGCGGTCTTTCACATGATGGTGGAGGGCTGGGATGGCTTTGCGAGAGAAGAAGTGGCGACTGGGTAGGTCATAGCGTGGTACTGCATAGGCCATGAGTTTGCGGAAAGCTGTGCTTTCCACCAACCGAAAGGGCATCATCTCAAACGAGATTAGTTTGGCAATGTGGGCGTTCAAACCCAGTGTACGCGGATGAGAGACTGAGTACTTTCTTGACCTACTCATAGTGTCTGGGAGGGTGAGCTGTACTTGAGAGCTGCATATGGTGGAAGTAGCGGTGGACAGGGCGGACTGAGAGAGGGTTGATGATGGTGATGGAGTTGGTGTTCTTTCTGATGGCCTAGAATCAGTATTTCGTTGATATAACAGTGGGATTGCCTGACTGCTGTGGCCTTGCAACGACACCTCAACATTTGCTGCTGTGCTAACCGGTGGGCTTACAGTGGGGGAAACAATGTAGCGTTGCTGACTACCTTCGTTGTGATCGGTTGCACATGTGGCACTTGAGGTTTGGTGTTGTGTCCACGCTTGCAAGTGCATGCTGGTTAAATGTCTAAGCATGCAACTGGTATTCAAATTTTTCAGATTTTTCCCTCGGCTAAAGGTCTTTGCGCACTTCTTACAGATAACCTTGGCCTGATCATGAGGATTTTGTTCAAAAAACTGCCACACTGCACTCTTCCTACTTTGGCAGACATTTTGCGGCCTAGCACGCTGTGATCTTTTGACCCTCTGGACAAGCTGTCCAGCAGCTCTTTTGATGTTTGGAACCTGTCTTTGGAGTGCTCCGGGCCTGCCAGATAACAGCTGTTGCGATGTCGATGTCTGCTGTGGATGCTCCTCATCTGAGCTATTGGAAGCAGCACCCTCTTCCCCCAATGGATGCCAATCTGGGTCAACAACTGGGTCATCCATCACCTCCTCTTCTATGTCATGTGCACCTTCCTCTCTGTCACCGTGTATGGTGGTATAGTGTGCGGGAAGGGGCACCTGAGTCTCATCAGGGTCAGAATCTGGCTCTGTACATTGCGAGGACAATGTAGTGCTCTGAGTGAATGTACCAGCAGAATCATCCATCAGCGGCTGTGCATCAGTGCACTCCATGTCAGATTCATCTTGGCCTGGGTAATTCACCATTTCACTTGATAATCCAGGCATGGTATGTGAAAACAGCTCCATGGAGTAATCAGTAGTATCGCCTGCGTCATCCTTCAATCTTGGTTGGGGTGAAGGACACAAGGAAAGGTGTGGTTCATGAACATGAGCCTCCAATGACGACTCAGTGCTTTTACTTTTTACAACTGAAGAAGAGGAGGCGATAGAGCTGGAGGCTGAGTCAGCAATGTAAGACAAAACTTTTTCCTGATGCTCTGCCTTTAAAAGCGGTTTGCCAACTCCTAGAAAACTAAGCGTTCGAGGCCTTATGTAGCCAGACGATGACGCAGGGTCAGCACCTCCTGCATTCGGTCCTATTTTGCTCTTGCCACTACCATCAGATCCACCACCAACACCATCATTACCAGCTGCCAACCCCCGCCCAATTCCACGGCCTCTTCCACCAGCCTTCCTCATTTTTGGTAGAAATGTAGACAAAATCCAACAAACTATATAGTAATGTAAAACAAGGTACAAGGTGTCTATAGGACAGGGGAGTTTTAGAATTTCTGCACACACTTGTGGACAGTGGACACTTGTGGATTGTGTGAGGCCCACTGATATCTGAGCGCTATGTGAGACGCTCGATGGCACAGCTGCCTGTGACCAAAGTGACGAGAGGATAATGGAGATTTTGAATCTCTGCGTACACTTTTGGACACTGGACACTTGTGGATTGTGTGAGGCCCACTGATATCTGAGCACTATGTGACACGCTCGATGGCACAGCTGCCTGTGACCAAAGTGACGAGAGGATAATGGAGATTTTGAATCTCTGCGTACACTTTTGGACACTGGACACTTGTGGATGGTGTGAGGCCCACTGATATCTGAGCGCTATGTGACACGCTCGATGGCACAGCTGCCTGTGACCAAAGTGACGAGAGGATAATGGAGATTTTGAATCTCTGCGTACACTTTTGGACACTTGTGGATGGTGTGAGGCCCACTGATATCTGAGCGCTATGTGACACGCTCGATGGCACAGCTGCCTGTGACCAAAGTGACGAGAGGATAATGGAGATTTTGAATCTCTGCGTACACTTTTGGACACTGGACACTTGTGGATGGTGTGAGGCCCACTGATATCTGAGCGCTATGTGACACGCTCGATGGCACAGCTGCCTGTGACCAAAGTGACGAGAGGATAATGGAGATTTTGAATCTCTGCGTACACTTTTGGACACTGGACACTTGTGGATGGTGTGAGGCCCACTGATATCTGAGCGCTATGTGACACGCTCGATGGCACAGCTGCCTGTGACCAAAGTGACGAGAGGATAATGGAGATTTTGAATCTCTGCGTACACTTTTGGACACTGGACACTTGTGGATGGTGTGAGGCCCACTGATATCTGAGCGCTATGTGACACGCTCGATGGCACAGCTGCCTGTGACCAAAGTGACGAGAGGATAATGGAGATTTTGAATCTCTGCGTACACTTTTGGACACTGGACACTTGTGGATGGTGTGAGGCCCACTGATATCTGAGCGCTATGTGACACGCTCGATGGCACAGCTGCCTGTGACTAAAGTGACGAGAGAATAATGGAGATTTTGAATCTCTGCGTACACTTTTGGACACTGGACACTTGTGGATGGTGTGAGGCCCACTGATATCTGAGCGCTATGTGACACGCTCGATGGCACAGCTGCCTGTGACCAAAGTGACAAGAGGATAATGGAGATTTTGAATCTCTGCGTACACTTTTGGACACTGGACACTTGTGGATTGTGTGAGGCCCACTGATATCTGAGCGCTATGTGACACGCTCGATGGCACAGCTGCCTGTGACCAAAGTGACGAGAGGATAATGGAGATTTTGAATCTCTGCGTACACTTTTGGACACTGGACACTTGTGGATGGTGTGAGGCCCACTGATATCTGAGCGCTATGTGACACGCTCGATGGCACAGCTGCCTGTGACCAAAGTGACGAGAGGATAATGGAGATTTTGAATCTCTGCGTACACTTTTGGACACTGGACACTTGTGGATGGTGTGAGGCCCACTGATATCTGAGCGCTATGTGACACGCTCGATGGCACAGCTGCCTGTGACCAAAGTGACGAGAGGATAATGGAGATTTTGAATCTCTGCGTACACTTTTGGACACTGGACACTTGTGGATGGTGTGAGGCCCACTGATATCTGAGCGCTATGTGACACGCTCGATGGCACAGCTGCCTGTGACCAAAGTGACGAGAGGATAATGGAGATTTTGAATCTCTGCGTACACTTTTGGACACTGGACACTTGTGGATGGTGTGAGGCCCACTGATATCTGAGCGCTATGTGACACGCTCGATGGCACAGCTGCCTGTGACCAAAGTGACGAGAGGATAATGGAGATTTTGAATCTCTGCGTACACTTTTGGACACTGGACACTTGTGGATGGTGTGAGGCCCACTGATATCTGAGCGCTATGTGACATGCTCGATGGCACAGCTGCCTGTGACCAAAGTGACGAGAGGATAATGGAGATTTTGAATCTCTGCGTACACTTTTGGACACTGGACACTTGTGGATGGTGTGAGGCCCACTGATATCTGAGCGCTATGTGACACGCTCGATGGCACAGCTGCCTGTGACCAAAGTGACGAGAGGATAATGGAGATTTTGAATCTCTGCGTACACTTTTGGACACTGGACACTTGTGGATGGTGTGAGGCCCACTGATATCTGAGCGCTATGTGACACGCTCGATGGCACAGCTGCCTGTGACCAAAGTGACGAGAGGATAAGGGAGATTGGATTGCTTTTTAAAAAGCAGTTTGCGGAGCAGTGGGTAAACAGCAATGCCAGCGTGTCAGGAAGCCTTAAAAGGCAGCCCAACAACCAACACCACTGATACACCACAATATAGCCTCCCCTTGCACTGCACACACAGTGACTTGTGTGTTGTGCAGGCCAAATCGCTAGCAGCAGAAGCAGTTTTTTTGTCTTCTTCCCTGCCTAACGCTCTCCCTACAGAATCAGTAGCAACCTCTCCCTATACTAAGATCGGCAGAAGTAAGATGGCGGTCGGCGTGCACGCCCTTTTATACCCCCTGTGACGCCCACCAAAGCAAGCCAATCACTTGCATGCCCTTCTGATAGATGGTGGTGACCCGTGCCTATGTCATCACGTTGCCCACAGTGTCCGTGGATCCTGATTGGCTGAAAAAGAGCGCAAAACAAACTTTTGAAACGCGACTTTGGCGCGTAAGTCGCCGACCTCGTGGCCGACCTCATCCTAGGGTCGGGTTTCGTTTCATGAAACCCGACTTTGCCAAAAGTCGGCGACTTTTGAATTTTTTCGACCCGTTTCGCTCAACTCTAGTGCTAAGTATTTTTCGTGTCGATCGGATTTGTAGTTTTTGCGCAATTTGCGTTTGAAATTTTTTTTTCCCGTCATTGGAATGCACTGTCTCCAATGCTTTTCAATGGGTAATGGCAAAACGTGCCCTGAGGCGATTGAAATGGCAGTTGAGCTCATTGATATGCGCAGGCAGACCCAGTTACTATGCCAACGCCTACGAACGTCACATGACGTCCCAAAGACAGAGCTTCTGCCACATAATATCAGCTCTTAAAGCGAAACCCACAGCACAAATGAAAATCTAGCTTCATCACATGACGCATGCCCCTGAGAGAGAATGTCCGCCAAAGTGGATTTAGAAGCCCAGTGAGCCACCCTGGCTCTTAAAGGGCCGACGTGCCAAAGTGATTCTTTAAGGGCCAGCGCACCGAAATGAGTCTTAAAGGGCCGGCGCGCCAAATCGAAAGCTGAGTGACCCCGGCCTCCAAATCGGAGGATGAGCCACTCCGGCCTCAAAATCAGAGGCTGAACCACCCCGGCCTCCAAATCGGAGGCTGAGCCACCCTGGCCTCCAAATCGGACCCAGTGTGGCCCCGCTCAAAAAATCAGACCCAGAGTAGCACAGCCCACCAAATCGGATCCTGAGGGGCCCCGCCTACCAAATCAGACTCCGAGTGGCCCCGCCCACCAAATCGGAACCTGAAGGGCCCCGTCCACTAAATCGGACCCTGAGGAGCCCCGCCCACCAAATCAGACCCTGAGGAGCCCCGCCCACCAAATCGGACCCAGAGTGACCCAGCCCACCAAATCGGACCCTGAAGGACCCCGCCCACCAAATCGGACCCTGAAGGGCCCCGCCCACCAAATCGGACCGTGAAGGGCCCCGCCCACCAAATCGGACCCAGAGGGGCCCCGCCCACCAAATCGGACACAGGGGCCCCGCCCACCAAATCGGACCATGAGGGGCACCGCCCACTAAATCGGACTCAGAGTGGCCCCGCCCACCAAAATGGACCCAGGGGGCTCCACCCACAAAATCAGACCCTAAGGGACCCCACCCACAAAATCGGACCCTGAGTGGGCCCGGCCACAAAATCAGACCCTGAGGGGCCCCAACCACAAAATTGGACCCTGAGAGACCCCGGCCACAAAATCGAACCTAGAGGGGCCCCAGTCACAAAATAGGACCCTCAGGGGCCCCAACTATAAAATCAGACCCTGAGGTGCCCCGGTCACAAAATCGGACCCTGAGGGGCCCCACCCACAAAATCAGACCCTGAGGGGCACCACCCACAAAACCAGACCCTGAGGGGCCCCAGCCGCAAAATGAGACCCTGAGTGGCCCCACCCACAAAATCGGACCCTGAGAGACCCCGGCCACAAAATCGAACCCAGAGCGGCCCCAGTCACAAAATCATACCCTAAGGGGCCCAGGTCACGAAATTGGACCCTGAGGGGCCCCACCCACAAAATCAGACCCTGAGGGGCCCCACCCACAAAATCGGACCCTGAGGGGACCCACCCACAAATCCAGACACTGAGGGGCCCCACCCGCAAAATCAGACCCTAAGGGGCCCCACCCGCAAAATCGGACCCTGAGAGGCCCCACCCGCAAAATCGGACCCTGAGGGGCCTCACCCGCAAAATCGGACCCTGAGGGGCCCCACCCGCAAAATCGGACCCTGAGGGGCCCCGGCCACAAAATCGGACCCTGTGGGGCCCCAACCACAAAATCGGACCCTGAGAGGCACCAGCCACAAAATCGGACCCTGAGGGGCCCCGGACACAAAATCGGACCCTGAGGGGCCCCGGCCACAAAATCGGACCCTGAGGGGCCCAACCCACAAAATCAGACTGTGTCCCCGCCCACCAAATTGGACCCTGAAGGGCCCCGTCCACCAAATCGGACCCAAAGTGGCCCCGCCCACCAAATCAGACCCAGAGTGGCCCCGCCCACCAAATTGGACCCTCAGGGGCCTCACCCACCAAATCGGACCCCGAGGGTCCCCGCCCACCAAATCGGACCCCGAGGGGCCCCGCACACCAAATCAGACCCCGAGGGATCCCGCCCACCAAATCGGACCCCGAGGGTCCCTGCCAACCAAATTGGACCCTGAGGGGCCCCGCCCACCAAATCGGACTCTGATAGATCCCGCCCACCAAATCAGACCCTGAGGGGCCCCGCTCAACAAATCGGACCCAGAGTGGCCCCGCCCACCAAATCGGACCCAGAGTGGCCCCGCCCACCAAATCAGACCCAGAGTGGCCCCGCCCACCAAATTGTACTCTGAGGGGCCCCACGAACAAAATCGTACCCTAAGGGGCCCCACCCACAAAATCGGACCCTGAGGGGCCTCGGCCACAAAATTGAACCCTGAGGGGCCCCACCCACAAAATTGGACCCTGAGGGGATCCGGCCACAAAATCAGACCCTGAGGGGACCCGGCCACAACATCGGACCCTGAGGGGCCCCACTCGCAAAATCGGACCCTGAGGGGCCCCACCCACAAAATCGGACCCTGAGGGGCCCCAACTACAAAATCGGATCCTGAGGGGCTCCACCCACAAAATCGGATCCTGAGAGGCCCCAACCACAATATCAGACCCTGAGGAGCCCCACCCACAAAATCAGACCCTGAGGGCCCCGGTCACAAAATTGGATCCTGAGGGGCCCCAACCACAAAATCGAACCCTGAGGGGCCCCAACCACAAAAACGGACCCTGAGGGGCCCCACCCACAAAATTGGACCCTGAGGGGCCCCGGCCACAAAATCGGACCCTGAGGGGCCCCGGCCACAAAATCAGATCCTGAGGGGCCCCAACCACAAAATCGGACCCTGAGAGGCTCCGGACACAAAATCGGACCCTGAGGGGCCCCAACCACGAAATCGGACCCTGAGAGACACCGGCCACAAAATCGGACCCTGAGGGGCCCCTGCCACAAAATCGGACCCTGAGGGGCCCAACCCACAAAATCACTCAGTGTCCCCACCCACCAAATTGGACACTGAAGTGCCCCGCCCACCAAATCGGACCCAGAGTGGCCCCACCCACCAAATCAGACCCAGAGTGGACCCGCCCACCAAATTGGACCCAGAGTGGCCCCGCCCACCAAATCGGACCCTGAGGGGCCCCGCCCATCAAATCGGACCCTGAGGGGCCCCGCCCACCAAATCGGACCCTGAAGGGGCCCGCCCACCAAATCGGACCCTGAGGGGCCCCGCCCACCAATTCGGACCCTGAGGGGACCCGCCCACTATATCGGATTCTGAAAGGCCCAAACCACAAAATCAGACCCTGAGGGGCCCCGCTGACCAAATTGAACTCTGAGAGGCCCCACTCACCAAATCGGACCCTGAGTGGCCCCGCCCACCAAATCGGACCCTAAGGGGCCCCACCCACAAAATCGGACCCTGAGGTGCCCCGGCCACAAAATCGGACCCAGAGGGGCCCCCCACAAAATCGGGCCCTGAGGGGTCCCACCCACAAAATCGGACCCTGAGGCCAAAGTGGCCCCTGAGAGGCACCCACAGTTAAAACGGATCCTGAGTTGAAAGTCTTGCAGGTGCAGCAGGCAAGTCTCTCTTAAAGGGGCAGCCCGGGCAGCATTTCAAACCACTATCTGTACTTCCTTCAGGAAATACACATCTAGTTATAGTGGTTTGAAAAAACCACTATATTGTAATCCGAACGCTGCTAACTTATTCTTCTTCTTCTTATTATTATTATTAAGTTGATTTCCGCAATTAATACAGCCCGAACCGCTACACGCACAGACGCCATTAAGGTGTTGTTTCGAAGCCAGCGTCCACGAGAGGTGTGCTAAGTATTTTTCGTGTCGATCGGATTTGTAGTTTTTGCGCAATTTGCGTTTGAAATTTTTTTTTCCCGTCATTGGAATGCACTGTCTCCAATGCTTTTCAATGGGTAATGGCAAAACGTGCCCTGAGGCGATTGAAATGGCAGTTGTGCTCATTGATATGCGCAGGCAGACCCAGTTACTATGCCAACGCCTACGAACGTCACATGACATCCCAAGGACAGAGCTTCTGCCACATAATATCAGCTCTTAAAGTGAAACCCACAGCACAAATGCAAATCTAGCTTCATCACATAACACATGCCCCTGAGATAGAATGTGCGACAAAGTGGATTTAGAAGCCCAGTGAGCCACCCTGGCTCTTAAAGGGCCAACGTGCCACAGTGATTCTTAAAGGGCCAGCGCACCGAAATGAGTCTTAAAGGGCCGGCGCGCCAAATCGATAGCTGAGTGACCCCGGCCTCCAAATCGGAGGCTGAGCCACCCCGGCCTCCAAATCGTAGGCTGAACCACCCCGGCCTCCAAATCGGAGGCTGAGCCACCCTGGCCTCCAAATCGGACCCAGTGTGGCCCCGCTCAAAAAATCAGACCCAGAATAGCACAGCCCACCAAATCGGATCCTGAGGGGCCCCGCCCACCAAATCAGACTCCGAGTGGCCCCGCCCACCAAATCGGACCCTGAGGAGCCCCGCCCACCAAATCAGACCCTGAGAAGCCCCGCCCACCAAATTGGACCCAGAGTGACCCCGCCCACCAAATCGGACCCTGAAGGGCCCCGCCCATCAAATCGGACCCAAAGTGGCCCCGCCCACCAAATCGGACCCAGAGGGGCCCCGCCCACCAAATCGGACCCTGAGGGGCCCCGCCCACCAAATCGGAACCTGAGGAGCCCCGCCCACCAAATCGGACCCAGATTGACCCCGCCCACCAAATCGGACCCTGAAGGGCCCCGCCCACCAAATCGGACCCAGAGGTGCCCCGCCCACCAAATCGGACCCTGAAGGGCCCCGCCCACCAAATCGGACCCAGAGGGGCCCCGCCCACCAAATCGGACCCAGGGGGCCCCGCCCACCAAATCGGACCCAGGGGGGCCCCACCCACCAAATCGGACCCTGAGTGGGCCCGGCCACAAAATCAGACCCTGAGGGGCCCCAACCACAAAATCGGACCCTGAGTGGGCCCGGCCACAAAATCAGACCCTGAGGGGCCCCAACCACAAAATCGGACCCTGAGAGACCCCGGCCACAAAATCGAACCTAGAGGGGCCCCAGTCACAAAATGGACCCAGGGGGCTCCACCCACAAAATCAGACCCTAAGGGACCCCACCCACAAAATCGGACCCTGAGTGGGCCCGGCCACAAAATCAGACCCTGAGGGGCCCCAACCACAAAATCGGACCCTGAGAGACCCCGGCCACAAAATCGAACCTAGAGGGGCCCCAGTCACAAAATAGGACCCTCAGGGGCCCCAACCACAAAATCAGACCCTGAGGTGCCCTGGTCACAAAATCGGACCCTGAGGGGCCCCACCCACAAAATCAGACCCTGAGGGGCCCCACCCACAAAACCAGACCCTGAGGGGCCCCAGCCGCAAAATAAGACCCTGAGGGGCCCCACCCACAAAATCGGACCCTGAGAGACCCCGGCCACAAAATCGAACCCAGAGGGGCCCCAGTCACAAAATCAGACCCTAGGGGGCCCAGGTCACGAAATCGGACCCTGAGGGGCCCCACCCACAAAATCAGACCTAGAGGGGCCCCGCCCACCAAATTAGACCCTGAGGGGCCCCACTCTCAAAATCAGACCCTGAGGGGCCCCAGCCACAAAATCAGACCCTGAGGGGCCCCAGCCACAAAATCGGACCCTGAGGGGCCCCACCCACAAATCCAGACCCTGAGGGGACCCGGCCACAAAATCGGACCCTGAGAGACCCCGGCCACAAAATCGGACCCTGAGGGGCCCCAACCACAAAATCAGACCCTGAGGGGCCCCAGTCACAAAATCGGACCCTGAGGGGCCCCACCCACAAAATCAGACCGTGAGGGACCCCAGCCACAAAATCAGAACCTGAGGGGCCCCAACCACAAAATCAAAACCTGAGGGGCCCCACCCACAAAATCAGACCATGAGGGACCCCACCCACAAAATCGGACCCTGAGGGGCCCCGCCCACCAAATTAGACCCTGAGGGGCCCCACCCTCAAAATCGGTCGCTGAGGGGCCCCACCCACAAAATCGGACCCTGAGAGACCCCGGCCACAAAATCGAACAAAGAGGGGCCTCAGACACAAAATCAGACCCTAAGGGGCCCCGGCCACAAAATCAGACCCTGAGGGGCCCCACCCACAAAATCAGACCCTGAGGGTCCCCAGCCACAAAATCGGACCCTGAGGGGCCCCACCCACAAAATCAGACCCTGAGGGTTCCCAGTCACAAAATCGGACCTTGAGGGGCCCCACCAACAGAATCGGACCCTGATGGGACCCACCCACAAAATCAGACCCTGAGGGGCCCCAGTCACAAATTCGGACCCTGAGGGGCCCCACCCACAAAATCGGACCCTGAGGGGCCCCACCCACAAAATCGGACCCTGAGGGGCCTCGCCCACCAAATTAGACCCTGAGGGGCCCCACCCTCAAAATCAGACCCTGAGGGGCCACAGCCACAAAATCAGACCATGAGGGGCCCCAGCCACAAAATCGGACCCTGAGGGGCCCCACCCACAAAATCGGACCCTGATGGGCCCCACCCACAAATCCAGACCCTGAGGGGCCCCAGCCACAAAATCGGACCCTGAGAGACCCTGGCCACAAAATCGGACCCTGAGGGGCCCCAACCACAAAATCAGACCCTGAAGCGCCCCGATCACAAAATCGGACCCTGAGGGGCCCCACCCAAAAAATCAGACCCTGAGGGACCCCAGCCACAAAATCAGACCCTGAGGGGCCCCAGCCACAAAATCGGACCCTGAGGGGCCCCACCCACAAAATCGGACCCTGAGGGGCCCCGCCCACCAAATTAGACCCTGAGGGGCCCCACCCGCAAAATTGGACCCTAAGGGGCCCCGGCCACAAAATCGGACCCTGAGGGGCCCCACCCGCAAAATCGGACCCTAAGGGGCCCCACCCGCAAAATCGGACCCTGAGGGGCTCCACCCGCAAAATCGGACCCTGAGGGGCCCTGGCCCCAAAAATCGGACCCTGAGGGGCCCCAACCACAAAATCGGACCCTGAGAGGCACCGGCTACAAAATCGGACCCTGAGGGGCCCCGGCCACAAAATCGGACCCTGAGGGGCCCAACCCACAAAATCAGACTCAGTGTCCTGCCCACCAAATTGGACCCTGAAGGGCCCCGTCCACCAAATCGGACCCAAAGTGGCCCCGCCCACCAAATCAGACCCAGAGTGGCCCCGCCCACCAAATTGGACCCTGAGGGGCCCCGCCCACCAAATGGGACCCTGAGGGACCCCGCCCACCAAATGGGACCCTGGGGGCCCCGCCCACCAAATGTGACCTTGAGGGACCCCGCCCACCAAATCGGACCTGAGGGGCCCCGCCCACTAAATCGGATTCTGAAAGGCCCCAACCACAAAATCGGACCCTGAGGGGCCCCACCCACAAAATCGGACCCTGAGGGTCCCCGCTGACCAAATTGAACTCTGAGGGGCCCTGCCCACCAAATCGGACCCAGAGTGGCCCGCCCACCATATCAGACCTAGAGTGGCCCGGCTCACCAAATCGGACCCCGAGGGGCCCCACCCACCAAATCGGACCCCGAGGGGGTCCGCCCACCAAATCGGGCACCGAGGGGTCCCGCCCACCAAATCGGACCCCGAGGGGCCCCGCCCACCAAATCGGACCCCGAGGGATCCCGCCCACCAAATCGGACCCAGGAGGTCCCCGCCAACCAAATTGGACCCTGATGGGCCCCTCCCACCAAATCGGACTCTGATAGATCCCGCCCACCAAATCAGACCCTTAGGGGCCCAGCTCACCAAATCGGACCCAGAGTGGCCCCGCCCACCAAATCGGACCCAGAGTGGCCCCGCCCACCAAATCAGACCCAGAGCCCACCAAATTGTACCCTGAGGGGCAGCGGTCACAAAATTGGACCCTGAGGGGCCCCACCCACAAAATCGGACCCTGAGGGGATCCGGCCACAACATCGGACCCTGAGTGGCCCCACTCACAAAATCGGACCCTGAGGGGCCCTACCCACAAAATCGGACCCTGAGGGGCCCCAACCACAAAATCGGACCCTGACGGGCCCCGGCCACAAAATCGGACCCTGAGGGGCCCCGGCCACAAAATCGGACCCTGAGGGACCCCACCTACAAAATTGAACCCTGAGGGGTCCCAACCACAAAATCGGATCCTGAGTGGCCCCACCCACAAAATCGGACCCTGAGGGGCCCCACCCACAAAATTGGACCCTCAGGGGCCCCGGCCACAAAATCGGACCCTGAGGGACCCCGGCCACAAAATCATATCCTGAGGGACCCCAACCACAAAATCGGACCCTGAGAAGCTCTGGATGGAAAATCGGACCCTGAGGGGCCCCAACCACAAAATCGGACCCTGAGAGGCACCGGCCACAAAATCGGACCCTGAGGGGCCCCGGACACAAAATCGGACCCTGAGGGGCCCCGGCCACAAAATCAGACCCTGAGGGGCCCAACCCACAAAATCAGACCCTGAGGGGCCCCGCCCACCAAATTAGACCCTGAGGGGCCCCACCCTCAAAATCGGACCCTGAGGGGCCCCAGCCACAAAATCAGACCCTGAGGGGCCCCACCCACAAAATCGGACCCTGAGGGGCCCCACCCACAAATCCAGACCCTGAGGGGACCCGGCCACAAAATCGGACCCTGAGGGGCCCCGCCCACCAAATCGGACCCTGAGGGGCCCCGCCCACTAAATTGGATTCTGAAAGGCCCAACCACAAAATCGGACCCTGAGGGGCCCCGCTGACCAAATTGAACTCTGAGGGGCCCCGCCCACCAAATCGGACCCAGAGTGGCCCGCCTACCAAATCAGACCTAGAGTGGCCCCGCTCACCAAATCGGACCCCGAGGGGCCCCACCCACCAAATCGGACCCCGAGGGTCCCCGCCCACCAAATCGGAAACCGAGGGGCCCCGCCCACCAAATCGGACCCCGAGGGATCCCACCCACCAAATCGGACCCAGAGGGTCCCCGCCCACCAAATTGGACCCTGAGGGGCCCCACCCACCAAATCGGACTCTGATAGATCCCGCCCACCAAATCAGACCCTGAGGGGCCCCGCTCACCAAATCAGACCCTGAGGGGCCCCGCTCACCAAATCGGACCCTGAAGGGCCCCACCCACCAAATCGGACCCTGAGGGGCCCCGGCGACAAAATCGGACCCTGAGGGGCCCCACACACAAAATTGGACCCTGAGGGGCCCCTGCCACAAGATCGGACCCTGAGGGGCCCCAACCACCAAATCAGACCCTGAGGGGCCCCACCCACAATATCGGACCCTGAGGGGCCCCACTCAAAAAATCGGACCCTGAGGGGCCCCACCCACAAAATCGGACCCTGAGGGGCCCCACTCACGAAATTAGACCCTGAGGGGCCATACCCACAAAATCTGACCCTGAGGGGCCCCACCCACAACATCGGACCCTGAGGGGCCACACCCACAAAATAGGGAGCCTGAGGGATTCCGGCCAACAATTCAAGCCCTGAGGAGCCCAGGCCAAGGAATCAGATCCTGAGGAGCCCCACCCACCAAATCAGACCCTGAGGCCAAATTGGCCCCTGAGAGGCACTCACAGTTAAAACGGATCCTGAGTTGAAAGTCTTGCAGGGGCAGCAGGCAAGTCTCTCTTAAAGGGGCAGCCGGGTACGATTTCAAACCACTATCTGTACTTCCTTCAGGAAATACACATCTAGTTATAGTGGTTTGAAAAAACCACTATATTGTAATCCGAACGCTGCTAACTTATTCTTCTTCTTCTTATTATTATTATTAAGTTGATTTCCGCAATTAATGCGGCCCGAACCGCTACACGCACAGACGCCGTTGAGGCGTCGTTTTGAAGCCAGCGTCCACGAGAGGTGTGCTAAGTATTTTTCGTGTCGATCGGATTTGTAGTTTTTGCGCAATTTGCGTTTGAAATTTTTTTTTCCCGTCATTGGAATGCACTGTCTCCAATGCTTTTCAATGGGTAATGGCAAAACGTTCCCTGAGGCGATTGAAATGGCAGTTGAGCTCATTGATATGCGCAGGCAGACCCAGTTACTATGCCAACGCCTACGAACGTCACATGACATCCCAAGGACAGAGCTTCTGCCACATAATATCAGCTCTTAAAGTGAAACCCACAGCACAAATGCAAATCTAGCTTCATCACATGACACATGCCCCTGAGAGAGAATGTACGACAAAGTGGATTTAGAAGCCCAGTGAGCCACCCTGGCTCTTAAAGGGCCGACGTGCCACAGTGATTCTTAAAGGGCCAGCGCACCGAAATGAGTCTTAAAGGGCCGGCGCGCCAAATCGAAAGCTGAGTGACCCCGGCCTCCAAATCGGAGGCTGAGCCACCCCGGCCTCCAAATCGGAGGCTGAACCACCCCGGCCTCCAAATCGGAGGCTGAGCCACCCTTGCCTCCAAATCGGACCCAGTGTGGCCCCGCTCAAAAAATCAGACCCAGAGTAGCACAGCCCACCAAATCGGATCCTGAGGGGCCCCGCCTACCAAATCAGACTCCGAGTGGCCCCGCCCACCAAATCGGACCCTGAAGGGCCCCGTCCACCAAATCGGACCCTGAGGAGCCCCGCCCACCAAATCAGACCCTGAGAAGCCCCGCCCACCAAATCGGACCCAGAGTGACCCCGCCCACCAAATCGGACCCTGAAGGGCCCCGCCCATCAAATCGGACCCAGAGTGGCCCCGCCCATCAAATCGGACCCTGAGGGACCCCGCCCACCAAATCGGAACCTGAGGAGCCCCGCCCACCAAATCGGACCCAGATTGACCCTGCCCACCAAATCGGACCCCAAGGAGCCCCGCCCACCAAATCGGACCCAGATTGACCACGCCCACCAAATCGGACCCTGAGGAGCCCCGCCCACCAAATCGGACCCAGATTGACCCTGCCCACCAAATCGGACCCCAAGGAGCCCCGCCCACCAAATCGGACCCAGAGGTGCCCCGCCCACCAAATCGGACCCTGAAGGGCCCTGCCCACCAAATCGGACGCAGAGGGGCCCCGCCCACCAAATCGGTCCCAGGGGGGCCCCGCCCACCAAATCGGACCATGAGGGGCCCCGCCCACCAAATCGGACCATGAGGGGCACTGCCCACTAAATCGGACCCAGAGTGGCCCCGCCCACCAAAATGGACCCAGGGGGCTCCACCCACAAAATCAGACCCTAAGGGACCCCACCCACAAAATCGGACCCTGAGTGGGCCCGGCCACAAAATCAGACCCTGAGGGGCCCCAACCACAAAATCGGACCCTGAGAGACCCCGGCCACAAAATCGAACCTAGAGGAGCCCCAGTCACAAAATACGACCCTCAGGGGCCCCAACCACAAAATCAGACCCTGAGGTGCCCCGGTCACAAAACCAGACCCTGAGGGACCCCAGCCGCAAAATAAGACCCTGAGGGGCCCCACCCACAAAATCGTACCCTGAGAGACCCCGGCCACAAAATCGAACCCAGAGGGGCCCCAGTCACAAAATCAGACCCTAAGGGGCCCAGGTCACGAAATCGGACCCTGAGGGGCCCCATCCACAAAATCAGACCCTGAGGGGCCCCGCCCACCAAATTAGACCCTGAGGGGCCCCACCCTCAAAATCAGACTGAGGGGCCCCAGCCACAAAATCAGACCCTGAGGGGCCCCAGCCACAAAATCGGACTCTGAGGGGCCCCACCCACAAAATCGGACCCTGAGGGGCCCCATCCACAAATCCAGACCCTGAGGGGACCCGGCCACAAAATCGGACCCTGAGAGACCCCGGCCACAAAATCGGACCCTGAGGGGCCCCAACCACAAAATCAGACCCTGAGGGGCCCCAGTCACAAAATCGGACCCTGAGGGGCCCCACCCACAAAATGAGACCCTGAGGGACCCCAGCCACAAAATCAGAACCTGAGGGGCCCCAACCACAAAATCAGAACCTGAGGGGCCCCACCCACAAAATCAGACCATGAGGGACCCCACCCACAAAATCGGACCCTGAGGGGCCCCGCCCACCAAATTAGACCCTGAGGGGCCCCAACTTCAAAATCGGTCGCTGAGGGGCCCCACCCACAAAATCGGACCCTGAGAGACCCCGGCCACAAAATCGAACCCAGAGTGGCCTCAGTCACAAAATCAGACCCTAAGGGGCCCCGGCCACAAAATCGGACCCTGAGGGGCCCCACCCACAAAATCAGACCCTGAGGGACCCCAGCCACAAAATCAGATCCTGAGGGGCCCCACCCACAAAATCAGACCCTGAGGGTCCCCGGTCACAAAATCGGACCCTGAGGGGCCCCATCCACAGAATAGGACCCTGATGGGCCCCACCCACAAAATCAGACCCTGAGGGGCCCCAACCACAAAATCGGACCCTGAGGGGCCCCACCCACAAAATCGGACCCTGAGGGGCCCCACCCACAAAATCGGACCCTGAGGGGCCCCGCCCACCAAATTAGACCCTGAGGGGCCCCACCCTCAAAATCAGACCCTGAGGGGCCACAGCCACAAAATCAGACCATGAGGGGCCCCAGCCACAAAATCGGACCCTGAGGGGCCCCACCCACAAAATCGGACCCTGATGGGCCCCATCCACAAATCCAGACCCTGAGGGGCCCCAGCCACAAAATCGGACCCTGAGAGACCCCAGCCACAAAATCGGACCCTGAGGGGCCCCAACCACAAAATCAGACCCTGAGGGGCCCCGGTCACAAAATCGGACCCTGAGGGACCCCACCCACAAAATCAGACCCTGAGGGACCCCAGCCACAAAATCAGACCCTGAGGGGCCCCAGCTACAAAATCGGACCCTGAGGGGCCCCACCCACAAAATCGGACCCTGAGGGGCCCCACCCACAAAATCGGACCATGAGGAGCCCCGCCCACCAAATTAGACCCTGAGGGGCCCCACCCTCAAAATCGGTCCCTGAGGGGCCCCGGCCACAAAATCGGACCCTGAGGGGCCCCGGCCACAAAATCGGACCCTGAGGGGCCCCACCCGCAAAATCGGACCCTAAGGGGCCCCGGCCACAAAATTGGACCCTGAGGGGCCCCACCGGCAAAATCGGACCCTAAGGGGCCCCACCCGCAAAATCGGACCCTGAGGGGCCCCACCCGCAAAATCGGACCCTGAGGGGCCCCACCCGCAAAATCGGACCCTGAGGGGCCCCACCCGCAAAATCGGACCCTGAGGGGCCCTGGCCCCAAAAATCGGACCCTGAGGGGCCCCAACCACAAAATCGGACCCTGAGAGGCACCGGTTACAAAATTGGACCCTGAGGGGCCCCAGACACAAAATCGGACCCTGAGGGGCCCCGGCCACAAAATCGGACCCTGAGGGGCCCAACCCACAAAATCAGACTCAGTGTCCCCGCCCACCAAATTGGACCCTGAAGGGCCCCGTCCACCAAATCGGACCCAAAGTGGCCCCGCCCACCAAATCAGACCCAGAGTGGCCCCGCCCACCAAATAGGACCCTGAGGGGCCCCGCCCACCAAATGGGACCCTGAGGGGCCCCGCCCACCAAATTGGACCCTGAGGGGCCCCGCCCACCAAATTGGACCCTGAGGGGCCCCACCCACCAAATCGGACCCTGAGGGGCTCCGCCCACCAAATCGGACCCTGAGGGGCCCCGTCCACTAAATCAGATTCTGAAAGGCCCCAACCACAAAATCGGACCCTGAGGGGCCCCACCCACAAAATCGGACCCTGAGGGTCCCCGCTGACCAAATTGAACTCTGAGGGGCCCCGCCCACCAAATCGGACCCAGAGTGGCCCGCCCACCAAATCAGACCTAGAGTGGCCCCGCTCACCAAATCGGACCCCGAGGGGCCCCACCCACCAAATCGGACCCCGAGGGGCCCCGCCCACCAAATCGGACCCTGAGGGATCCCACCCACCAAATCGGACCCCGAGGGTCCCCGCCAACCAAATTGGACCCTGAGGGGCCCCGCCCACCAAATCGGACTCTGATAGATCCCGCCCACCAAATCAGACCCTGAGGGGCCCAGCTCACCAAATCGGACCCAGAGTGACCCCACCCACCAAATCAGACCCAGATTGGCCCCGCCCACCAAGTCAGACCCAGAGTGGCCCCGCCCACCAAATTGTACCCTGAGGGGCCCCACCCACAAAATCAGACCCTAAGGGGCCCCACCCACAAAATTGGACCCTGAGGGGCCCCGGCCACAAAATTGGACCCTGAGGGGCCCCACCCACAAAATCAGACCCTGAGGGGATCCGGCCACAACATCGGACCCTGAGTGGCCCCACTCACAAAATCGGACCCTGAGGGACCCCACCTACAAAATTGAACCCTGAGGGGCCCCAACCACAAAATCGGATCCTGAGGGGACCCACCCACAAAATCGGACCCTGAGGGGCCCCACCCACAAAATTGGACCCTCAGGGGCCCCGGCCACAAAATCAGATCCTGAGGGGCCCCAACCACAAAATCGGACCCTGAGAGGCTCCGGCCGCAAAATCGGACCCTGAGCGGCCCCAACCACAAAATCGGACCCTGAGAGGCACCGGTCACAAAATCGGACCCTGAGGGGCCCCGGCCACAAAATCGGACCCTGAGGGGCCCAACCCACAAAATCAGACCCTGAGGGGCCCAGCTCACCAAATCGGACCCAGAGTGACCCCACCCACCAAATCAGACCCAGATTGGCCCCGCCCACCAAGTCAGACCCAGAGTGGCCCTGCCCACCAAATTGTACCCTGAGGGGCCCCACCCACAAAATCAGACCCTAAGGGGCCCCACCCACAAAATTGGACCCTGAGGGGCCCCGGCCACAAAATTGGACCCTGAGGGGCCCCACCCACAAAATCAGACCCTGAGGGGATCCGGCCACAACATCGGACCCTGAGTGGCCCCACTCACAAAATCGGACCCTGAGGGACCCCACCTACAAAATTGAACCCTGAGGGGCCCCAACCACAAAATCGGATCCTGAGGGGACCCACCCACAAAATCGGACCCTGAGGGGCCCCACCCACAAAATTGGACCCTCAGGGGCCCCGGCCACAAAATCAGATCCTGAGGGGCCCCAACCACAAAATCGGACCCTGAGAGGCTCCGGCCGCAAAATCGGACCCTGAGCAGCCCCAACCACAAAATCGGACCCTGAGAGGCACCGGTCACAAAATCGGACCCTGAGGGGCCCCGGACACAAAATCGGACCCTGAGGGGCCCCGGCCACAAAATCGGACCCTGAGGGGCCCAACCCACAAAATCAGACCCTGAGGGGCCCCGCCCACCAAATTAGACCCTGAGGGGCCCCACCCTCAAAATCAGACCCTGAGGGGCCCCGGCCACAAGATTGGACCCTGAGGGGCCCCAACCACCAAATCAGACCCTGAGGGGCCCCGGCCACAAAATTGGACCCTTAGGGGCCCCACCCACCAAATCAGCCCCTGAGGGGCCCCACCCACAAAATCGGGCCCTGAGGGCCCCACCCACAAAATCGGACCCTGAGGCCAAAGTGGCCCCTGAGAGGCACCCACAGTTAAAACGGATCCTGAGTTGAAAGTCTTGCAGGTGCAGCAGGCAAGTCTCTCTTAAAAGGGGCAGCCTGGGCAGCATTTCAAACCACTATCTGTACTTCCTTCAGGAAATACACATCTAGTTATAGTGGTTTGAAAAAACCACTATATTGTAATCCGAACGCTGCTAACTTATTCTTCTTCTTCTTATTATTATTATTAAGTTGATTTCCGCAATTAATGCGGCCCGAACCGCTACACGCACAGACTCCGTTGAGGTGTCGTTTCGAAGCCAGCGTCCATGAGAGGTGTGCTAAGTATTTTTCGTGTCGATCGGATTTGTAGTTTTTGCGCAATTTGCGTTTGAAAAATTTTTTTCCCGTCATTGGAATGCACTGTCTCCAATGCTTTTCAATGGGAAATGGCAAAACGTGCACTGAGGCGATTGAAATGACAGTTGAGCTCATTGATATGCGCAGGCAGACCCAGTTACTATGCCAACGCCTACGAACTTCACTTGAACCCAAGCACAGAGCCTCTGCCACATAATATCAGCTCTTAAAGCGAAACTCACAGCACAAATGCAAATCTAGCTTCATCACATGACACATGCCCCTGAGAGAGAATGTGTGCGCCAAAGTGGATTTAAAAGAAGCCCAGTGAGCCAAACTAGCTCTTAAAGGGCCAGCGCGCCAAATGAGTCTTAAAGGGCCGACACACCAAATCGGAGGCTGAGCCACCCCGGCCTCCAAATCGGAGGCTGAGCCACCCTGGCCTCCAAATCGGAGGCTGAGCCACCCCGGCCTCCAAATCGGAGGCTGAGCCACCCCGGCCTCCAAATCGGAGTCTGAGCCACCCCGGCCTCCAAATCGGAGGCTGAGCCACCCCGGCCTCCAAATCAGAGGCTGAGCCACCCCGGCCTCCAAATCGGAGGCTGAGCCACCCCGGCCTCCAAATCGGAGGCTGAGCCACCCCGCCTCCAAATCGGAGGCTGATCCACCCCGGCCTCCAAATCGGAGGCTGAGCCACCCCGGCCTCCAAATCGGAGGCTCATCGACCCCGGCCTCCAAATCGGAAGCTCATCGACCCCTGCCTCCAAATCGGAGGCTCTTTGACCTCGGCCTCCAAATCGGAAGCTCAACGACCCCGGCCTCCAAATCTTACCCAGAGAGGCCCCGCCCACCAAATCGGACCCTGAGGGGCCCCGCCCACCAAATCGGACCTTGTGGGGCCCCGCCCACCAAATCGGACCCTGAGGGGCCGCGGCCACAAAATCGGACCCTGATGGGCCCCAGTCACAAAATTGGACCGATAGGCCCCGGCCACAAAATCGGACCCTGAGGGGCCCCAACCACAAAATCGGACCCTGAGGGGACCCAACCACAAAATCGGGCCCTGAGAGGCCCCGCCCACCAAATTGGACCCAGAGTGGTCCCGCCCACCAAATTGGACCGAGAGGGGCCCCACCCACAAAATTGGACCCAGAGGGGCCCCACCCACAAAATTGGACCCAGAGGGGCCCCAACCACAAAATCGGACCCTGAGGGGACCCAACCACAAAATTGGACCCTGAGGGGCCCCTGACACAAAATCGGACCCTGAGGGGCCCCGGCCACAAAATCGGACCCTGAGGGGCCCAGCCCACAAAATCGGACCCTGAGGGGCCCTGGCCACCAAATCGGACCCTGAGGGGCCCCGGCCACCAAATCGGACCCTGAGTGGCCCCGGCCACAAAATCGGACCCTGAGGGGCCCCACCCACAAAATCGGACCCTCAGGGGCCCCACCCACAAAATCAGGCACTGAGGGGCCCCACCCACAAAATCAGACCCTGAGGCCAAAGTGGCCCCTGAGAGGCACCCACAGTTAAATCGTATCCTGAGTTAAAAGTCTTGCAGGGGCAGCAGGCAAGTCTCTCTTAAAGGGGCAGCCCGGGCACCATTTCAAACCACTATCTGTACTTCCTTCAGGAAATACACATCTAGTTATAGTGGTTTGAAAAAACCACTATATTGTAATCCGAACGCTGCTAACTTATTCTTCTTATTATTATTATTATTATTAAGTTGATTTCCGCAATTAATGCAGCCCGAACCGCTACACGCACAGACTCCGTTGAGGTGTCGTTTCGAAGCCAGCGTCCACGAGAGGTGTGCTAAGTATTTTTCGTGTCGATCGGATTTGTAGTTTTTGCGCAATTTGCGTTTGAAAATTTTTTTTCCCGTCATTGGAATGCACTGTCTCCAATGCTTTTCAATGGGAAGCTTAAAACATGCCCTGAGGCGATTGAAATGGCAGTTGAGCTCATTGATATGCGCAGGCAGACCCAGTTACTATGCCAACGCCTACGAACGTCACATGACATCTCCAGAACAGAGCTTTTGCCACATAATATCAGCTCTTAAAGCTAAACCCACTGCACAAATGCAAATCTAGCTTCATCACATGACGCATGCCCCTGAGAGAGAATGTGTGCGCCAAAGTGGATTTAGAAGCCCAGTGAGCCACCCTGGCTCTTAAAGGGCCGACGCGCCAAATTGATTCTTAAAGAGCCGGCGCACCAAAATGAGTCTTAAAGGGCCGGCGCGCCAAATCGAAAGCTGAGTGACCCAAGGCTCCAAATCGGAGGCTGATAGACCCTGGCCTACAAAAAGGAGGCTGAGCAACCCTGGCATCCAAATCGGACCCAGAGTGGCCCCGCCCACGAAGTCGGAAACAGAGTGGCCTCGCCCACCAAATCAGACCCAGAGTGGCCCCGCCCACCAAATTGGACCCTGAGGAGCCCCACCCACAAAATCGGACCCTGAAGGCCCCACCCACAAAATCGGACCCTGAGGGGCCCCACCCACAAAATCGGACCCTGACTGGCCCCGGCCACAAAATCGGACCCTGACGGGACCCGGCCACAAAATCGGACCCTGAGGGACCCCACCTACAAAATTGAACCCCGAGGGGCCCCAACCACAAAATCGGACCCTAAGGGGCCCCAACCACAAAATCGGACCCAGAGTGGACCTGCCCACCAAAATGGACCCAGGGGGCTCCACCCACAAAATCAGACCCTAAGGGGCCCCACCCACAAAATCGGACCCTGAGTAGACCCGGCCACAAAATCAGACCCTGAGGGGCCCCAACCACAAAATCGGACCCTGAGGGGCCCCGGCCACAAAATCGGACCCTGAGGGGCCCCAGCCACAAAATCGGACCCTGAGGGGCCCCAGCCACAAAATCGGACCCTGAGGGTCCCCGGCCACAAAATCGGACCCTGAGCGGCCCAACCACAGAATCGGACCCTGAGGGGCCCCGGCCACAAAATCGGACCCTGAGGGGCCCCGGCCACGAAATCAGACCCTGACGGGTGCCGGTCACAAAATCAGACCCTGAGGGGCCCCAACCACAAAACCGGACCCTGAGGGGCCCCAACCACAAAATCGGACCCTGAGGGGCCCCAACCACAAAATCGGACCCTGAGGGGCCCCGGCCACAAAAAAATCGGACCCTGAGAGACCCCGGCCACAAAATCGAACCCAGAGGGGCCCCACCCACAAAATTGGACCCTGAGCGCCCCCAACCACAAAATCGGCCCTGAGGGGCCCCAACCCCAAAATCGGACCCTGAGGGGCCCCGGCCACAAAATCGGACCCTCAGGGGCCCCGCCCTCAAAATCGGACCCTGAGGGGCCCCTCCCTCAAAATCGGACCCTGAGAGGCCCCGCCCACCAAATCAGACCCTGAGGGGCCCCGCCAACCAAATCGGACTCTAAGGGGCCCCACCCACAAAATCAGACCCTGAGGGCCCCCAACCACAAAATAGGACCCTAAGGGGCCCCACCCTCAAAATCGGACCCTGAGTAGACCCGGCCACAAAATCAGACCCTGAGGGGCCCCAACCACAAAATCGGACCCTGAGGGGCCCAGGCCACAAAATCGAACCCTGAGGGGCCCCACCCTCAAAATCGGATCCTGAGGGGCCCAACCAACAAAATCGGACTCTGAGGGGCCCCAGCCACAAAATCGGACACTGAGGGGCCCCACCCACAAAATCAGACCCTGAGGGGATCCGGCCACAAAATCAAACCCTGAGGGGCCCCACCCACAAAATCGGACCCTGAGGGGCCCCAACCACAAAATCGGACCCTGAGGGGCCCCGGCCACAAAATCGGACCCTGCGGGGCCCCGGCCACAAAATCGGACCCTGAGGGGCCCCGCCTACAAAATCGGACCCTGAGGGGATCCGGCCACAAAATTAGACCCTGAGGGGCCCCACCCACAAAATTGGACCCTGAGGGGCCCCACCCACAAAATCGGACCCTGAGGGGCCCCACCCACAAAATCGGACCCTGAGGGGCCACACCCACAAAATCGGACCCTGAGGGGCCACACCCACAAAATCAGAGCCTGAGGGATCCCCGCCAAGGAATCAGATCCTGAGGCGCCCCACCCACCAAATCAGACCCTGAGGCCAAAGTGGCCCCTGAGAGGCACTCACAGTTAAAATGGATCCTGAGTTGAAAGTCTTGCAGAGGCAGCAGGCAAGTCTCTCTTAAAGGGGCAGCCCAGGCAGCATTTCAAACCACTATCTGTACTTCCTTCAGGAAATACACATCTAGTATTATTATTACTATTCAGTTGATTTCCGCAATTAATGCGGCCCGAACCGCTACACGCACAGACTCCATTGAGATGTCATTTCGAAGCCAGCATCCACGAGTGGTGTGCTAAGTATTTTTCGTGTTGATCGGATTTGTAGTTTTTGCGCAATTTGCGTTTGAAAAGACATTTTCCTGTCATTGGAATGCATTGTCTCAATGCATTACATTGGAAAAATGTTGCCATAGGGAAAACATGGGGCAGTCGTGAGGTGGCAGTTAAGCTCATTGATATGCGCAGGCACACCCAGTTACTATGCCAACGCCTACGAACTTCACTTGACCCCCAGGACAGAACTTCTGCCACATAATATCAGCTCTTAAAGCGAAACCCAAAGCACAAATGCAAATCTAGCTTCATCACATGATGCATGCCCCTAAAAGATAATGTGCGCCAAAGTGGATTTAGAAGCCCAGTGAGCCAAACGGGATCTTAAAGGGCCGAAGCGCCAAAGTGATTCTTAAAGGGCCGGCGCACCGAAAGGAGTTTTAAAGGGCCGACACGCCAAATCGAAAGCTGAGTGACCCCAGGCTCCAAATAGGAGGCTGAGCCACCCCGGCCTCCAAATCGGAGGCTGAGCCACCCTGGCCTCCAACTCGGACCCAGATTGGCCCCGCCCACCAAAAACGGACCCAGAGTGGCACAGCCCACCAAATCGAACACTGAGGGGCCCCGCCCACCAAATCAGACTCAGAGTGGCCCCACCCACCAAATCGGACCCAGAGGGGCCCTGCCCACCAAATCGGACCCTTTGGAGCTCCGTCCACCAAATCGGACCCAGAGTGACCCCGCCCACCAAATCTGACCATGAAAGGGCCCCGCTCACCAAATCGGACCCAGAGGGGCCCGCCCACCAAATCGGACCCTGAGGGGCACTGCCCACCAAATCGGACCAAGAGGCCACGCCCACCAAATCGGACCCTGAGGAACCCCGCCCACCAAATCAGACCCCGAGGGGCCCCGCCCACCAAATCAGACCCTGAGGGGCCCCGCCCACCAAATTGGACCCAGAGTGGCCCCGCCCACCAAAATGGACCCAGGGGGCTCCACCCACAAAATCAGACCCTAAGGGGCCCCACCCACAAAATCGGACCGAGTGGAACCGGCCACAAAATCGGACCCTGAGCGGCCCAACCACAAAATCGGACCCTGAGGGGCCCCGACCAAAAAATCGGACCCTGAGGGGCCCCGGCCACAAAATCGGACCCTGAGGGGCCCCAGCCACAAAATCGGACCATGAGGAGTCCCACCCACAAAATCGGACCCTGAGGGGCCCCACCCTCAAAATCAGACCCTGAGGGGCCCAACCAACAAAATCGGACCCTGAGGGGCCAAACCGACAAAATCGGACCCTGAGGGACCCCAGCCACAAAATCGGACCCTGAGGGGCCCCGGCCACAAAATCGGACCCTGAGGGGCCCCGCCCACCAAATCGGACCCTGAGGGGCCCCGCCCACAAAATCGGACCCTGAGGGGCCCCGCCCTCAAAATCGGACCCTGAGGGGCCCCACAAACCAAATCAGACCCTGAGGGCCCCCGCCAACCAAATCGGACTCTGAGGGGCCCCACCCACAAAATCGGACCCTGAGGGGCCCCACCCTCAAAATCGGACCCTGAGGGGCCCAACCAACAAAATCGGACCCTGAGGGGCCACACCCACAAAATCAGACCCTGAGGGGCACCACCCACAAAATTGGACCCTGAGGAATCCCGGCCACTAATTCAAATCCTGAGGAGCCCAGGCCACCGAATCAGACACTGAGGGGCCCCGGCCACAAAATCGGACCCTGAGAGACCCCGGCCACAAAATCGAACCCACAGAATTGGACCCTGAGGGGCCCCGTCCACCAAATCGGACCCTCAGGGGCCCCGCCCACAAAATCGGACCCTGAGGGGCCTCGCCCTCAAGATCGGACCCTGAGAGGCCCTGCCCACCAAATCGGACCCTGAGGGGCCCCGCCAACCAAATCGGACTCTGAGGGGCCCCACCCACAAAATCGGACCCTGAGGGCCCCCAATCACAAAATCGGACCCTGAGGGGCCCCAACCACAAAATCGGACCCTGAGGGGCCCCGGCCACAAAATCGGACCCTGAGAGACCCCGGCCACAAAATCGAACCCAGAGGGGCCCCACCCACAAAATTGGACCCTGGGGACCCCGCCCACCAAATCGGACCCTGAGGGGCCCTGCCCACAAAATCGGACCCTGAGGGGCCCCGCCCTCAAAATCGGACCCTGAGTAGACCCGGCCACAAAATCAGACCCTGAGGGGCCGCAACCACAAAATCGGACCCTGAGGGTCCCCACCCACAAAATCGGGCCCTGAGGCGCCCCACCCTCAAAATCGGACCCTGAGGTCAAAGTGGCCCCTGAGAGGCACCCGCATTTAAAACGGATCCTGAGTTGAAAGTCTTGCAGGGGCAGCAGCCAAGTCTCTCTTAAAGGGGCAGCCCAGGCACTATTTCAAACCACTATCTGTACTTTCTTCAGGAAATACATATCTAGTATTATTATTACTATTCAGCTGATTTCCGCAATTAATGCGGCCCAAACCGCTACACGCACAGACTCCGTTGAGGCTTCGTTTCGAAGCCAGCGTCCACGAGTGGTGTGCTAAGTATTTTTCCTGTCGATCGGATTTGTAGTTTTTGCGCAATTTGCGTTTTTGAAAAAACATTTTCCTCAATGCATTTCACTGGGAAAATGTTGCCATAAAGAAAATATGGGACAGTCGTGAGGTGGCAGTTAAGCTCATTGATATGCGCAGGCTCACCCAGTTACTATGCTAACGCCTACGAACGTCACATGACCTCTCTAGGGCAGAGTTTCTGGCAGATAATTTCAGCTCTTAAAGCGAAACCCACAGCACAAGTGCATATCTAGCTTCATCACATGACGCATGCCCCTGAGAGAGAATGTGCGCCAAAGTGGATTTAGAAGCCCAGTGAGCCAAACTGGCTCTTAAAGGGCTGAAGCGCCAAAGTGATTCTTAAAGGGCCGCCGCACCGAAATGAGTCTTAAAGGGCCGACACGCCAAATCGAAAGCTGAGTGACCCCAGGCTCCAAATCGGAGGCTGAGCCACCCCGGCCTTAAAATTGGAGGCTGAGCCACCCTGGCCTCCAAATTGGACCCAGAGTGGCCCCGCCCACCAAAAACGGACCCAGAGTGGCACAGCCTACCAAATCGGACATTGAGGGCCCCCGCCCACCAAATCAGACTCAGAGTGGCCCCACCCACCAAATCGGACCCAGAGGGGCCCTACCCACCAAATCGGACCCTGAGGAGCTCCGTCCACCAAATCGGACCCAGAGTGACCCCGCCCATCAAATCGGACCATGAAGGGCCCCACCCACCAAATCGGAAGCAAAGGGGCCCCAGCCACAAAATCGGACCCTGAGGGGCCCCGGCCACGAAATCAGACCCTGAGGAGCCCCGGCCACAAAATCGGACACTGAGGGGCGCTGGCCACAAAATCGGACCCTGAGGGGCCCCAACCACGAAATCAGACCCTGAGGGGCCCCGGCCACAAAATCAGACCCTGAGGGCCCCCAACGACAAAACCGGACCCTGAGGGGCCCCAACCACAAAATCGAACCCAGAGGGGCCCCACCCACAAAATCGGACCCTGAGGGGCCACACTCACAAAATCTGACCCTGAGGGGCCACACCCACAAAATCGGACCCTGAGGGGCCACACCCACAAAATAGGAGCCTGAGGGATCCCGGCCAACAATTCAAGCCCTGAGGAGCCCAGGCCAAGGAATCAGATCCTGAGGAGCCCCACCCACCAAATCAGACCCTGAGGCCAAAGTGGCCCCTGAGAGGCACTCACAGTTAAAACGGATCCTGAGTTGAAAGTCTTGCAGGGGCAGCAGGCAAGTCTCTCTTAAACGGGCAGCCGGGTACGATTTCAAACCACTATCTGTACTTCCTTCAGGAAATACACATCTAGTATTAATGTTGCAATCCGAACGCTGCTAACTTATTCTTTTTATTCAGTTGATTTCTGCAATTAATGCGGCCTGAACCGCTATTCGCACAGACTCCGTTGAGGTGTCGTTTCGAAGCCAGCGTCCACGAGAGGTGTGCTAAGTAATTTTCATGTCGATCGGATTTGAAGTTTTTGCGCAATTTGCGTTAGAAATTTTTTTTCCCGTCATTGGAATGCACTGTCTCCAATGCTTTTCAATGGGGAAATTTTGCCATAGAGAAAACATGCCCTGAGGCGATTCAAATGGCAGTTAAGCTCATTGATATGCGCAGGCAGACCCAGTTACTATGCCAACGCCTACGAACGTCACATGACCCCTCAGAACAGAGCTTCTGGCACATAATATCAACTCTTAAAGCGAAACCCACAGCACAAATGCAAATCTAGCTTCATCACATGACACATGCCCCTGAGAGAGAATGTGTGCCAAAGTGGATTTGGAAGCCCGGTGAGTCAAACTGGCTCTTAAAGGGCCGACGCGCCAAAATGATTCTTAAAGGGCCGGTGCACCGAAATGAGTTTTAAAGGGCCGGCGCGCCAAATCGAAAGTCACCTTCAAATAGAACCCAGCGTGGCCCCGCTCAAAAAATCGGACCC
Source organism: Dendrobates tinctorius (assembly GCF_039654945.1). Lineage (NCBI taxonomy): Eukaryota > Metazoa > Chordata > Amphibia > Anura > Dendrobatidae > Dendrobates > Dendrobates tinctorius. The sequence goes on from NW_027361830.1 coordinate 11,660,519, forward strand.
AGAGCGGCCCCGCCCACCAAAACGGACCCAGAGTGGCACAGCCCACCAAATCGGACCCTGAGGGGCCCCGCCCACCAAATTACACTCAGAGTGGCCCCGCCCACCAAATCGGACCCTGAATGGCCCCGCCCGCCAAATCAGACTCAGAGTGGCCCCGCCCACCAAATTGGACCATGAGGAGCCCCGCCCACCAAATCAGACCCTGAAGGGCCCCGCCCACCAAATCGGACCCAGAGGGGCTCCGCCCACCAAATCAGACCCAGAGTGGCTCCGCCAACCAAATCGGACCCAGAGTAGCCCCACCCACCAAATCGGACCCTGAGGGACCCCGCCCACCAAAATAGACTAAGAGTGGCCCCGCCCACCAAATCGGCCCCGAGTGGCATCGCCCACCAAATCACCACGAGTGGCCACGCCCACCAAATCGGCCCCCGAGTGGCCCCGCCCACCAAATCGATCCTCAAATGTCCCCGCCCACCAAATTGGCCCCCGAGTGGCCCCGCCCACCAGATCGGCCCCCAGGTGGCCCCGCCCACCAAATCCGACCCAGAGTGGCCCCACCCACCAAATCGGACCCAGAGTGGCCCCGCACACCAAATCAGATCCATAGGGGCTCCGCCCACCAAATCGGACCCAGATTGGCCCCCCCCACCAAATCGGACTCAGACTGGCACCGCCCACCAAAATGGACCCAGGGGGCTCCGCCCACAAAATCAGACCCTAATGGTCCCCACCCACAGAATCGGACCGAGTGGACCCGGCCACAAAATCAGACCCTGAGGGGCCCCACCCACAAAATCAGACCCTGAGTGGACCCGGCCACAAAATCAGACCCTGAGGGGCCCCAACCAAAAAATCAGACCCTGAGGGGCCCCGGCCCCAAAATCGGACCCTGAGAGGCCCCACCCACAAAATCGGACCCTGAGGGGCCCAACCACAAAATCGGATCCTGAGGGGCCCCAACCACAAAATCGGACCCTGAGGGGCCCCAACCAGAAAATCAGACCCTGAGGGGCCCCATCCACAAAATCGGATCCTGAGGGGCCCCAACCACAAAATCGGACCCTAAGGGGCCTCAACCACAAAATCGGACCCTGAGGGGCCCCACCCACAAAATTGGACTCCGAGGGGCTCCGGCCACAAAATCAGACCCCGAGGGGCCCCGACCACAAAATCGGACCCTGAGGGGCCCCACCCACAAAATCGGACCCTGAAGGGCCCGACCACAAAATCGGACCCTGAGGGGCCCCGATCACAAAATCGGACCCTGAGGGGCCTCGATCACAAAATCGGACCCTGAGGGGCCCCACCCACAAAATCGGACCCTGAGGGGCTCCACCCACAAAATCGGACCCTGAGGGGCCCCGGCCACAAAATCGGAACCTGAGGGGCCCCACCAACAAAATCAGACCCTGAGGGGCCCCGGCCACAAAATTGGACCCTTTGGGGCCCCGGCCAAAAAAAACGGACCCTGAGGGGCCCCAACCACAAAATCGGATCCTGAGGGGCCCCACCCACAAAATCGGACCCTGAGGGGCCCCACCCACAAAATCGGACCCTGAGGGGCCCCACCCACAAAATCGGACCCTCAGGGGCCCCGGCCACAAAATCAGATCCTGAGGGGCCCCAACCACAAAATCGGACCCTGAGAGGCTCCGGCCGCAAAATCGGACCCTAAGGGGCCTCAACCACAAAATCGGACCCTGAGAGGCACCGGCCACAAAATCGGACCCTGAGGGGCCCCGGACACAAAATCGGACCCTGAGGGGCCCCGGCCACAAAATCGGACCCTGAGGGGCCCAACCCACAAAATCAGACCCTGAGGGGCCCCGCCCACCAAATTAGACCCTGAGGGGCCCCACCCTCAAAATCGGACCCTGAGGGGCCCCAGCCACAAAATCAGACCCTGAGGGGCCCCAGCCACAAAATCGGACTCTGAGGGGCCCCACCCACAAAATCGGACCCTGAGGGGCCCCACCCACAAATCCAGACCCTGAGGGGACCCGGCCACAAAATCGGGCCCCGCCCACCAAATCGGACCCTGAGGGGCCCCGCCCACTAAATCGGATTCTGAAAGGCCCCAACCACAAAATCGGACCCTGAGGGGCCCCGCTGATCAAATTGAACTCTGAGGGGCCCCGCCCACCAAAATGGGACCCAGAGTGGCCCGCCTACCAAATCAGACCTAGAGTGGCCCCGCTCACCAAATCGGACCCCGAGGGGCCCCACCCACCAAATCGGACCCCGAGGGTCCCCGCCCACCAAATCGGACCCCGAGGGGCCCTGCCCACCAAATCGGACCCCGATGGATCCCGCCCACCAAATCGGACCCCGAGGGTCCTTGCCCACCAAATTGGACTTTGGGGGCCCCGCCCACCAAATCGGACTCTAATAGATCCCGCCCACCAAATCAGACCCTGAGGGGCCCCGCTCACCAAATCAGACCCTGAGGGGCCCCGCTCACCAAATCGGACCCTGAGGGGCCCCGCTCACCAAATCGGACCCTGAGGGGCCCCACCCACCAAATCGGACCCTGAGGGGCCCTGGCCACAAAATCGGACCCTGAGGGGCCCCACCCACAAAATCGGACCCTGAGGGGCCCCGGCCATAAGATTGGACCCTCAGGGGCCCCAACCACCAAATCAGACCCTGAGGGTCCCCGGCCACAAAATCGGACCCTTAGGGGCCCCACCCACCAAATCAGCCCCTGAGGGGACCCAGCCACCAAATCGGACCCTGAGGGGCCCCATCCACCAAATCGGACCCTGAGGTGCCCGACCCACAAAATCGGACCCTGATGCCAAAGTGGCCCCTGAGAGGCACCCACAGTTAAAACAGATCCTGAGTTGAAAGTCTTGCAGGTGCAGCAGGCAAGTCTCTCTTAAAGGGGCAGCCTGGGCAGCATTTCAAACCACTATCTGTACTTCCTTCAGGAAATACACATCTAGTATTACAATTATAATGCGCCAATCACAAGTTATTCAGTTGATTTCCGCAATTAATGCGGCCCGAACCGCTACACGCACAGACTCCGTTGAGGTGTCGTTTCGAATCCAGCGTCCATGAGAGGTGTGCTAAGTATTTTTCGTGTCGATCGGATTTGTAGTTTCTGTGCAATTTGCGTTTGAAATTTTTTTTTCCCGTCATTGGAATGCACTGTCTCAATGCTTTTCAATGGGAAACTTAAAACGTGCCCTGAGGCAATAGAAATGGCAGTAAAGCTCATTGATATGCGCAGGCACACCCAATTACTATGCCAACGCCTACGAACGTCACATGATGCCCCCAGGACAGAGCTTCTGCCACATAATATCAGCTCTTAAAGCGAAACCCACAGCACAAATGCAAATCTAGCTTCATCACATGAAGCATGCCCCTGAGAGAGAATGTGCGCCAAAGTGCGCCCCCGCCCACCAAATCGGACCCTGAGGGGCCCCGCCCACCAAATCGGACCCTGAGGGGCCCCGCCCACCAAATCAGACCCTGAGCTGCCCCGCCCACCAAAATGGACCCAGGGGGCTCCACCCACAAAATCAGACCCTAAGGCTGGTTTCACATTTGCGTTTTTTAGCGCTGGAAAAAAACGCATATGTGCGCATGCGTTTTTTCCCCTATATTTAACATGGGTGCGCATACCTGCGCGCTTGTAAGCGCATGTATGCGATTTTCATGCGCTGCATTTTTTTGGGGTGTGCGTTTGTATTTTCCAGACGCAGCATGTTGCATTTTTTGGCCCTGCAAAAAAGCGCATGCGCACATATGCGCACGTTTTGCGCTAAAAATGGCCATTATAGCCTATGGATGCACATATGTGCGCACTGGCATGCTCATGTATGCGTTTTTTTGCATATGCATTTTTTTTTAACCATGGAATTTAGGGGTTTGGGTTAGAGTTAGGGTTAGTTAAGGGGGTTTAGGGTTAGGGTTAGGGTCAGGGTCAGGGTTAGGGTTGGGGTTTGGGTCAGGGTTAGGGTTAAGTATGGTTTGGTTAAGGGTTAGGGTCAGGGTTAGGGTCAGGATTAGGGTTAAGTATGGTTTGGTTAAGGGTTAGGGTCAGGGTTAGGGTTAGGGTTAGGGTTAGGGTCAGGGTTAGGGTTAAGTATGGTTTTGTTAAGGGTTAGGGTCAGGGTTAGGGTCAGGATTAGGGTTAAGTATGGTTTGGTTAAGGGTTAGGGTCAGGGTTAGGGTTAGGGTCAGGGTTAGGGTTAGGGTTAGGGTTAGGGTCAGGGTTAGGGTTAAGTATGGTTTTGTTAAGGGTTAGGGTCAGGGTTAGGGTCAGGATTAGGGTTAAGTATGGTTTGGTTAAGGGTTAGGGTCAGGGTTAGGGTTAGGGTTAGGGTCAGGGTTAGGGTTAGGGTTATGGTCAGGGTTAGGGTAAGGCTAGTTTCACACTTGCTTTTTTTGCAGCGCGTTTTTCCCGCAAAAAAACGCATTAAAAAAACGCATACAAATGCATACAAACGCTGCGTTTTTTTCCAGCATTTTAATGCGCATGCAGGAAAAAAACGCAGCGTTTTTGCGCGTTTGTATGCGTTTTTTGTGCGTTTGCGTTTTTTTACAGATTTTGGAAAAACCCCACAAAAAAGAAAAAACAACCATTCAACAACACACAAGACCAATGGGACTTCATTGTGGGTGTGGTATGTTAATATATATAGACCCTGTCTACAGTATTCTTCACATTTGCTTGATTCTTCTCGTGACCATGGATCTGCGCTGGAAGAGTTTTCACTTCAACTTGGATTTGGACATCGCGATGGCTCAGGCGTATGCAGTTGCTTGCCATGAACAAAGGAAGAGAGAGAGGCAGCGAAGACGGCGGCGTATGTGGATACATCCGATTGTTGAACTCCGGGAGAGCCGTGGGGCATACCACACCCTCTACAGCGAGCTACAGGCAAACCCGGAGAAATTTACAGATTATATCCGGATGTCCCACGAAAGTTTCTTGGATTTGCTTGCCCGTGTCCAACAATCCATCCGGAGACAGGACACACAGCTCCGTCGTGCGATTCCTCCTGAGGAACGGCTACTGGTGACATTACGGTATGTTTTAAAAACCAAGGGGTGCGGTCTGATGGTTTTTTTTTAAATTTAGTATTCAAAACCTTGGGTAATTAGTTTTCGTGAATGTACTAATATTTTATTTTATAGTTTTTTAAAATAATATACATAAATATTAATTTTACTTCTTTGTCTGTTCACAGATTCCTGGCGACTGGAGAAACCCTATCTTCACTACACTTCCAGTACCGTATTGGAATCTCTACCTTGTCTGGAATTGTTGCTGACACCTGCCGGGCTCTCTGGAATGTTCTTTGCCCAGAATTTATGCCCCTGCCCACCGCTGAAAAGTGGATGGAAATTGCTGACAAATTCTGGACAGTATGCAATTTTCCCAACTGTTTGGGAGCTGTTGATGGTAAACACATACGGATCATCAAACCCCAAAGAACGGGATCTGAGTACTATAATTACAAAAAGTACTTTTCAATAGTACTCATTGCGATTGCGGATGCCGGATGTATGTTTGTAGCAGTGGACATTGGAGCATTTGGCCGTGGTAATGACTCACAGGCTTTTAAAAACTCAGACATGGGCCGGAGGTTGTATGGCAACCAATTTAATTTCCCTATGCCACGGCCTCTTCCTCACACCGAAGTTCCGCCACTGCCCTTTGTAATGGTTGGCGATGAGGCTTTTCAAATGTGCGGAAACTTACTGAAACCCTACTCCAGCCGGGACTTGGACCACACCAAAAAAATATTTAATTACAGGCTGACCAGGGCCAGAAGAACTGTCGAGTGTGCTTTTGGGATTCTTGTTTCCAGATGGCGAATTCTGGGCACGGCCATTAATCTTAAACTTGAAACAGTCGATGAGGTGGTGAAGGCCTGTGTGGTTCTACATAACTTTGTGATGGCTAAAGAGCACCCGACCTTTGAACTGGACGATGATGCTCCTAACCCATTGCCTGAATTCACTCAGCACACTCTCAGGTCATCCGTTGAAGTTGGCCAAATGAGGGACCAATTTGCGGCCTACTTTATTTCTGATGTAGGACGGGTGCACTGGCAAGATGAAATGGTGTAATGTTTTTGTTTGTTTATGGTAATAAAAAACCTTATTTGATACCATTACTGAGTGCACTATATTTTTTAAACTCCAATTTAATTAAAAACTTCCCATGTATAACTGAATTTTTTGATGTTCACACACCTGGGCAGGTAAATACACATATGAGTTAAAATGCAGCATTGCTAGTCTGCGTGAAATATATTGGAAAGAGCAAAGCTGCAGGCCATGAATCAGGAAACCATTTTTTTTCAAGAGAAAGTTGTGCAACTAGTTGAAAACAAAGTATGTGATTTTCTCAAAACACAACCCTCAAAACCCAACCCCAATGAAAGTCCATGGGGAATACAAGTCAGCATTGAGTGGATGAATGTTTCATCTGCTCCATTCCAACTTACAAGTTATTACACTAGGCCTTGGAATGACTATACTAGTCCGTGGTATTTCAAATATGAGTATAGTAGGCCTTGGGCCTACTAGTATAGTCATATGTGAAATACCACGGCCTAGTATAGTCATAACAAGGCCTACTCGATTTTTACCAACTAGGATCTTGTTTCACAAAAAACAAACGGGTGAAACTTGACAAGTTTCAACAGTTTGTTTTTCATGAAACCAGATTCTAGTTGGTAAAACTAGAGTTATTACACTAGGCCTTGGAATGACTATACTAGGCCGTGGTATTTCAAATATGAGTATAGTAGGCCTTGGGGCTAGTAGTATAGTAATATGTGAAATGCCACGGCCTAGTATAGTCATACCAAGGCCTACTGTAATAACTCGATTTTTAACAATCTTGTTTCACAAAAAACAAACTGGTGAAACTAGAAAGATAATTATTTTTAAGACAAGTTTCAACAGTTTGTTTTTCATGAAACCAGATTCTAGTTGGTAAAACTAGAGTTATTACACTAGGCCTTGGAATGACTATACTAGGCCGTGGTATTTCAAATATGAGTATAGTAGGCCTTGGGGCTAGTAGTATAGTAATATGTGAAATACCACGGCCTAGTATAGTCATACCAAGGCCTACTGTAATAGCTCGATTTTTAACAACTAGCATCTTGTTTCACAAAAAACAAACTGGTGAAACTAGAAAGAAACTTATTTTTTAGACAAGTTTCAACAGTTTGTTGTTCATGAAACCAGATTCTAGTTGGTAAAACTAGAGTTATTACACTAGGCCTTGGAATGACTATACTAGTCCATGTTATTTCACATATGACTATACTAGGCCTTGGGTTGGTTTTTAACATGTATTTACCCATCAGTGTGTGTGAGCGGCGCAAACAACATTAATGAAACTTAGTAATGGTGAACCACAAATGTAAATTTATTTTTTATCACAAAAATAAACCTAAAAATTATTTTTTACGGCGTTTGGGGGCAGATGGTTTCAATTTGGGGGTGTGCAGGGAATATGCAACACTTGCAGTTGAAGACGGTGTTTGAGGGGAAGGGGCAACAAAACTTGTGGGGGAAGGTAGTCCAGTTAAGGGAATTAAACTAGGAACACTTGTAGGAGAGGAAATCTGTTCAGGTACATTAGTTGTAATGGCATGTCGCCGTAGGCTTGTGTGCCTGGACCGACTTTGGCCCAATGCCCGCCTTGATTGATTTCGCCTTGAACTAGGGGCAAATATGGAATGTAGGTCCCCCGTCTGCTGGTATGGCTGCTGCTGCTGAGGTGGCGGCTGTTGCTGCTGAGGTGGCGGCTGCTGCTGAGGTGGCGGCTGCTGCTGAGGTGGCTGCTGCTGCTGAGGTGGCGGCTGCTGCTGAGGTGGCTGCTGCTGAGGTGGTTGCTGCTGCTGCTGAGGTGGCGGCTGCTGCTGAGGTGGCTGCTGCTGAGGTGGCTGCTGCTGCTGAGGTGGCTGCTGCTGCTCTTCGTTGTCAGTGCTCGTCCTTGCAGGAGGACTGGTGGCGGCAGTGATGGTCCAGGTTTGCAGAGTGGTGGTGGCAGGGCTACTACATGTTGTTGTAGCGGCAGGGCTGTTCCATGTTTGCCTAGTGGTGGCTGAGCTCCACGCATGCATGGGATTGGCGGTGGTGCTCCAGACAGGAGCAGCGCTTGCCATGGTGGTGTCGGTGAAGTGACCAGCTGCACTCAGACTTGTGGTGGTGTAACGGTGGGTGTCCTGGCTTTGAATAGAGGTGTCCGTGCAGTGGTATGCAGCACAAGTAGGTAGTGAGGTGAAGCGAGTCAATGGTGGCACAGGTGGAAAGGACACCACTGACTGCTGACCGTACCGATTATGCTGCATAGCCTGCAAGAAAGCATTGTTGCAGGCCTGCAGCACATTCAGCTGTTGATCAGGACTAAGGTGTTCCGCCATGCCCTTTTCAATCTTACTAAAAAAATGGTGTGCTGGTCTGTTGAGGTCGGCCTCCAGACGGTCAAGGCGCTGTTCTACAGAATTGAAGCGGTGTTCAAAGTGGTTAAAACCACGTTCCATGAGTGCAAAACCGCTTTCAACTCTGTCGGACAGTGACTTGAGGCTGGAATTAAATGTCTCGCTCAAATGCATAAACTCGGGCAAGACATTCCTGTCCAAGGCCCTCTGCCGCTGGCGGGTAGTGCCCGCATAACCAGTGGCAGAGACCTGGGACAGGGGAACACCTGATGGCCCAGCTTCCTGGTCACCAGCTGTGTGTGTGGTTGACCTGCAAGGTGCTTCCTGGCTGTCGGATGGCTGGGACGGGTCAGAGGACGTCCGAGGAAGGACCGCTCCAGGGCCAGGTTGCAGGGTGCTGCTCCAGGTGCTGTGGAAGAAAGGAAAATCATTACTACCATGCCTTTACAAGAAGCATCAGCTGTGGATTAGAAAAACACAGATTAATAAAAATAAAAACCCAAAATGTATAATACTTACGATCTTGTGGCAAGGACCGGTCTTAGGAACTGCAACGCGTGATAGTGACGGTATCTAGTTCTGGTCCTTGACGCAGATCCACTGCGAACCTGGCCCTCAGCACGAACATCACTGTTGAAGCGGTCCTTGATCGAACGCCAACGTGTTTGGACTTTGTCCACTGTTGATAAAAAAAAACAGTGCCGTCAAGGACAACAGTCACTGCGGCACAATGTAGCAATACAATACTCAAAGCAGTCACTGTAGACCCCGATGACACTGTTGGGTTTCCTGCTAGAATACACCTATCACGAAACCCAACAGTGCCGTCAAGGACAACAGTCACTGCGGCACAATGTAGCAATACAATACTCAAAGCAGTCACTGTAGACCCCGATGACACTGTTGGGTTTCCTGCTAGAATACACCTAGCACGAAACCCAACAGTGCCGTCAAGGACAACAGTCACTGCGGCACAATGTAGCAATACAATACTCAAAGCAGTCACTGTAGACACCGATGACACTGTTGGGTTTCCTGCTAGAATACGCCTAGCACGAAACCCAACAGTGCCGTCAAGGACAACAGTCACTGCGGCACAATACAGAGCAGGGAAATACTCACTAAACGCCTTTTTGGAGGATGCTGTGGCGCTGTCCCAGCCATCCATCAACGCTGCGGCCACCTCATTCCATAGCCGCCGGGTCACCACATTGTCCTTGTACAGCCGGTCACGGCTGTCCCACAACGGCGAACGCTCCTGGACCAGGCTGATGAGCTGCTCATTATCCAGGTAGACGTCTTCATCCCGTTGTAGAACCTAGACAAAACACATTCATTAGAATAATCAAATTTAAATTGAATAAAAAGTTACAAAAAAAGAAACAAAAAAAAGAGTAAAAATAGAAGATAAAAAATAAAGAACATTACAAATCATTTGATACTTACATTCCGTATCACCACCGGGACTTGGCTTCGCTGCTCCTGCTCTTCGCCCTCACTAGTCCCGTCCGCAGATGATGATGACGATGTCTTAAGAAAGTAGAAAAAAACGTAAGAGATTTGGAGAAGCAGCAGATATACTTACCAGATGCACGAAAATAATCACCTCACGGTCTGCTTGCGCCAATTCCTGCCGCGATGGGGAATACTCGGATTCTGAAGACATACTGCATGTAAAAATAATACAAATCATTAGTACATACATAATTTAAAAGGACAGGCATATAATGTAATATACTCACATTCCTCGCTGATATAATGGGTTCTTGGTTGACTGTCTGCTCTTCAATCTGTCAGTGTAGTAGTGGCAGAGTTTTGGCAGGCACCTCCTTTATATAGACTTTTTTTTTTTGACTTTAGAAGATTCTAAGGCTAGTTTCACACTTGCTTTTTTTTGCAGCGCGTTTTTCCCGCAAAAAAACGCATTGAAAAAACGCATACATAAGCATACAACTGCTGCGTTTTTTTCAAGCATTTTTATGAGCATGCATGAAAAAAACGCAGCGTTTTTATGCGTTTGTATGCGTTTTTAGCGCGTTTTTACCGCGTTTGCGTTTTTTTCCAACATTTTTAGGTGGCCCCTCACACTACCCAAACCATGACTTTACTAACCCTAACCCTGACCCTAACCCTAACCCTAACCCTGACCCTAACCCTAACCCTAACCCTGACCCTAACCCTTAACCAAATCATACTTAACCCTAACCCAAACCCTAAACCCTAACTAACCCTAACCCTAACCCTAACCCTGACCCTAACCCTAACCCTAACCCTGACCCTAACCCTAACCCTAACCCTGACCCTAACCCTTAACAAAACCATACTTAACCCTAACCCTGACCCTAACCCTAACCCTAACCCTAACCCTAATCCTGACCCTAACCCTGACCCTAACCCTAACCCTGACCCTAACCCTAACCCTAACCCTAACCCTGACCCTAACCCTTAACAAAACCATACTTAACCCTAACCCTAACCCTAACCCTAACCCTAATCCTGACCCTAACCCTAACCCTAACCCTAACCCTGACCCTAACCCTAACCCTAACCCTAACCCTGACCCTAACCCTTAACAAAACCATACTTAACCCTAATCCTGACCCTAACCCTGACCCTAATCCTTAACAAAACCATACTTAACCCTAACCCTAACCCTAACCCTAACCCTAATCCTGACCCTAACCCTAACCCTAACCCTAACCCTGACCCTAACCCTAACCCTAACCCTAACCCTGACCCTAACCCTTAACAAAACCATACTTAACCCTAATCCTGACCCTAACCCTGACCCTAATCCTTAACAAAACCATACTTAACCCTAATCCTGACCCTAACCCTGACCCTAACCCTAACCCTAACCCTAACCCTGACCCTAACCCTAACCCTAACCCCAACCCTGACCCTAACCCTTAGCAAAACCATACTTAACCCTAATCCTGACCCTAACCATGACCCTAATCCTTAACAAAACCATACTTAACCCTAACCCTGACCCTAACCCTAACCCTAACCCTGACCCTGACCATAACCCTAACCCTAAACCCCCTTAACTAACCCTAACTCTAACCCAAACCCCTAAATTCCATGGTTTAAAAAAAAAAACGCTTATGCAAAAAAACGCATACATGAGCATGCCAGTGCGCACATATGCGCATCCATAGGCTATAATGGCCATTTTTAGCGCAAAACGTGCGCATATGTGCGCATGTGCTTTTTTGCAGGGCCAAAAAATGCAACATGCTGCGTCTGGAAAATCCCAACGCACACCCCAAAAAAACGCAGCGCATGAAAATCGCATACATGCGCTGACCAGTGCGCAGGTATGCGCACCCATGTTAAATATAGGGGAAAAAACGCATGCGCAGGTGTGCGTTTTTTTCCAGCGCTAAAAAACGCAAATGTGAAACCAGCCTAACTAGGATAAAAAGTGGACACCACCCAAAAAACGCAGCGCTTAAAAAAACGCATACCTGCGCATGCCAGTGCGCACGTATGCGCATCCATAGGCTATAATGGCCATTTTTAGCGCAAAACGTGCACATACGTGCGCATGCGATTTTTTCCAGGGCCAAAAAATGCAACATGCTGCGTCTGGAAAATACCAACGCACACCCCAAAAAAACGCAGCGCATGAAAATCGCATACATGCGCTTACAAGCGCGCAGGTATGCGCACCCATGTTAAATATAGGGGAAAAATCGCATGCGCACGTATGCGTTTTTTTCCAGCGCTAAAAAACGCAAATGTGAAACCAGCCTTAGGGTCAGGGTTAGGGTTAAGTATGGTTTTGTTAAGGGTTAGGGTCAGGGTTAGGGTTAGGGTTAGGGTCAGGGTTAGGGTTAGGGTTAGGGTTAGGGTTAGGGTCAGGGTTAGGGTTAGGGTTAGGGTTAGGGTCAGGGTTAGGGTTAGGGTTAGGGTTAGTTAGGGTTTAGGGTTTGGGTTAGGGTTAAGTATGATTTGGTTAAGGGTTAGGGTCAGGGTTAGGGTTAGGGTTAGGGTCAGGGTTAGGGTTAGGGTTAGGGTCAGGGTTAGGGTTAGTAAAGTCATGGTTTGGGTTAGTGTGAGGGGCCACCTAATGTTGGAAAAAAACGCAAACGTGGTAAAAACGCACTAAAAACGCATACAAACGCAAAAAAACGCTGCGTTTTTTTCATGCATGCTCATAAAAATGCTTGAAAAAAACGCAGCAGTTGTATGCTTTTGTATGCGTTTTTTCAATGCGTTTTTTTGCGGGAAAAACGCGCTGCAAAAAAAAGCAAGTGTGAAACTAGCCTTAGGGGCCCCACCCACAAAATCGGACCCTGAGTGGGCCCGGCCACAAAATCAGACCCTGAGGGGCCCCAACCACAAAATTGGACCCCGAGGGGCCCCGCCCACCAAATCGGACCCCGAGGGATCCCGCCCACCAAATCGGACCCCGAGGGTCCCCGCCAACCAAATTGGACCCTGAGGGGCCCCGCCCACCAAATCGGACCCTGAGGGGCCCCGCCCACCAAATCAGACCCAGAGTGGCCCCGCCCACCAAATTGTACCCCGAGGTGCCCCACCCACAAAATCGGACCCTAAGGGGCCCCACCCACAAAATTGGACCCTGAGGGGCCCCGGCCACAAAATTGGACCCTGAGGGGCCCCACCCACAAAATCGGACCCTGAGGGGATCCGGCCACAATATCGGACCCTGAGTGGCCCCACTCACAAAATCGGACCCTGAGGGACCCTACCCACAAAATCGGACCCTGAAGGGCCCAACCACAAAATCGGACCCTTACGGGCCCCGGCCACAAAATCGGACCCTGACGTGCCCCGGCCAAAATATCGGACCCTGAGGGGCCCCGGCCCCAAAGTCGGACCCTGAGGGGCCCCACCCACAGAATCGGACCCTGAGGGGCCCCACCCACAAAATTGGACCCTCAGGGGCCCCGGCCACAAAATCGGACCCTGAGGGACCCCGGTACAAAATCAGATCCTGAGGGGCCCCAACCAAAAAATCAGACCCTGAGAGGCTCCAGCCACAAAATCGGACCCTGAGGGGCCCCAACCACAAAATCGGACCCTGAGAGGCACCGGCCACAAAATCGGACCCTGAGGGGCCCCGGACACAAAATCGGACCCTGAGGGGCCCCGGCCACAAAATCGGACCCTGAGGGGCCCCACCCTCAAAATCGGACCCTGAGGGGCCCCAGCCACAAAACCAGACCCTGAGGGGCCCCAGCCACAAAATCGGACTCTGAGGGGCCCCACCCACAAAATCGGACCCTGAGGGGCCCCACCCACAAATCCAGACCCTGAGGGGACCCGGCCACAAAATCGGACCCTGAGGGGCCCCGCCAGCCAAATCGGACCCTGAGGGGCCCCGCCCACTAAATCAGATTCTGAAAGGCCCCAACCACAAAATCGGACCCTGAGGGGCTCCGCTGACCAAATTGAACTCTGAGGGGCCCCGCCCACCAAATCGGACCCAGAGTGGCCCGCCTACCAAATCAGACCTAGAGTGGCCCCGCTCACTAAATCGGACCCCGAGGGGCCCCGCCCACCAAATCGGACCCCGAGGGGCCCCGCCCACCAAATCAGACCCCCGAGGGATCCCGTCCACCAAATTGGACCCCGAGGGTCCCCGCCCACCAAATTGGACCCTGAGGGGCCCCACCCACCAAATCGGACCCTGAGGGGCCCCGCTCACCAAATCAGACCCTGAGGGGCCACGCTCACCAAATCGGACCCTGAGGGGCCCCACCCACCAAATCAGACCCTGAGGGGCCCCGCCCACAAAATCGGACCCTGAGGGGCCCCACCCACAAAATCGGACCCTGTGGGGCCCCGGCCACAAGATTGGACCCTGAGGGGCCCCAACCACCAAATCAGCCCCTGAGGGGACCCGGCCACCAAATCCGACCTTGACGGGTCCCACCCACCAAATCGGACCCTGAGGTGCCCCACCCACAAAATCGGGCCCTGAGGGCCCCACCCACAAAATCGGACCCTGAGGCCAAAGTGGCCCCTGAGAGGCACCCACAGTTAAAACGAATCCTGAGTTGAAAGTCTTGCAGGTGCAGCAGGCAAGTCTCTCTTAAAGGGGCAGCCTGGGCAGCATTTCAAACCACTATCTGTAGTTACTTCAGGAAATACACATCTAGTTATTATTATTATTACTTTGCTGTCATCTACTGGCTAATGTTATTATTAGAGATGGGCGGACGCCTGGATGTTCAGGCCGAACAGTTACAAAAAGTTCAGGTTCGGGTGCCAGAACAGTACCCAGACCCGAACTCGAACCCGACGCATTTCACTTGAATGAGAGGCCCAAACATCCAGTGATGTACATGACAGCGCAGCAAACAGTGCTTCTGATCAGCATGAAATCCTCTCCGCTGAGCAGAGAGCCACGGTTCCCATGCTGTAAAAAGACAGCGAGAGCGCTCAGCTGTGATCAGAGGTATAAAACTTACCCCCCGGTCACAAGTGTCAGCTGATGGGACTACAGCTTCCATCAGCTGACTCCTGCTGAAGCTAATAACAGTGACAGCAGGAGTGGTGGATGGGAGTATTCATCAGCCGCTCCTGCGTTGTAAATAAATAATTAATAATAAAAAAATGGCATGGATTCCACTGTATTTTTGCTTACCAACCAGGCAAAACTCACAGCTGGGATTCTGCAACCCTTAGCTGTCGGCTTCAGCAAGGCTAGCTTTCAAGAATAGAGGGGTTCCGGTTCCAGCGGTGGAGTCCCCCCATTTTTGACAGCCAACCTTGCTAAAGCTCACAGCTTGGGGGCTGGTATTCTCAGGCTGGTAAGGGGCCATGGATATTGACCCCCCAGCCTAAAAATAGCAGTCCACAGCTGCCCAAAAAAGGCACATTTATTAGATGTACTAATTCTGGCGCTTTTGCTCTTCCCACTTGCCCTGTAGCGGTGGCAAGTGGGGTTCTTATTTGTGGGGTTGATGTCACCTTTGCATTGTCAGGTGACATCAAGTCCACGGCTTAGTGATGGCGAGGAGTCTATAAGACACCTTGCCATTACTAATCGTAGTGATATTGTAGATAAAGACACAGTCAGAATAAAGTCTTTTATTTGAAATAAGACTAAATACAGCTTTCCATTTTTATTTAAATGCCTAATTCCAGTGAAGCCCTTGTTCTCCTGCAATAAAAGTAAAATAAAAAACAACAATATACCATACCTGTCCGTCGTTCTGTCCCACGCCGTAATCCATGTCTGGGGGATAAACAGTTTTCAACCTGGACAGTGAAAAGATGCATCCGTCCAGGCTGAGAACCTCTGGTGAATGAGCTTTTGGGAGAGCAGCCTCAGAGATCGGTGGTGACATCATAGTGGTTACATCCGATCAATGAGGCTCCGTTCCCAGCCAGGCTGAACTGCGGTGACCTCGGTGACATCCCCTCTAGTACCATGAGAAAACTGTGAGATGTGCCTTTTCTGGGCAGCTGCAAGCTGCTATTTTTAGGCTGGGGTGGGGGCAATATCCATGGCCCCATTCCAGCTTGAGAATACCAGCCCCAAGTCTACTTTAGCAAGTTTGGTTGTCAAAAAAGTGGGGGACCCCACTGCCATTTTTTTAAATAATTTAAATAATTTAAAAAAAAATACAAAACAGTGTGGTGACCCCTCTATTCCTGATAACTATCCTTGCTGAAGCTGACAGCTGAGAATTGCAACCCCCAGCTTTGAGTTTTGTCTGACTGGTTAGCAAAAATACAGGGGAATCCATGCCATTTTATTTTTAATTATTTACAGTATTTACAGCGCAGGAGCGGCTGATGAATACTCACATCTGCCGATCTTGTTCTCACTGTAATTAGCGGTAGCAGGTGTCGGATGATGGATTCAGTAGTCCCATCAGCTGACACCACTGACCGGAGATAAACTTTATACCTCCGATCACAGCTGAGCGCTCACGCTGTCTTTTGACAACGTGGGAACCGTGTATCTCTGATTGTTGGGGATGATCTCTCCGCCAATCAGAAGCAGTGTTTGCAGCGCTATCATGCACATGACAGCGTGACAAACATACAGTGTTTGGGCAGATGAATCCGAACAGTAACAGGGACTTCCTGGTGAAGTCCGTGTTCGGTGTCCGTGCACGAACAGTAGATGTTCGGTACAGACGCTGAACTTTACTGTTCGGGTTCACCCATCTCTAGTTAGTATATGTTTCACGTTCTGAAGCTGTAATTTTCACAATGCCTTTCTTTCTTTCACTCCTCCTATCTTCTTCCTCACATCCTATCTGCTGGTCAGTGCCATCTTGCAGCACGTGCATCAGGACTGAAGGGAGGATTTTCCTGTTAATTTTACCCTCCACCCTTCATATTCTTCCCCATCTTCATCCCTTCATCTTCCCTGACATCTTACCTCTTTTACCAAGGTACTGTGAATAAAATTGGTTAAAGTTCATCACTGCATCGTCCTACCAGGATTAACCACGTGCAGCTGGTCAAGCATAGGAGGAAAAGGGTAGCGACATCTGCCATTGCTTGCATAGAGATCATTGCTCACTTCCCTCAGATGCATCTCATACGTGCATAAGTGACAGAATTGTAACAGGAGACCCAAGCCTACAGTGTCTGTGTGCATATGCTTTGTCTGTTAGAGCATCTATGACCTTCCACCATCTTAGCTAAGCTATGTCCACGAAAATCTCTGTGGATCCCTCTATGAGGCAAGCGCAATATGTTCCTGACACTACAGGTGGATTGGGAGCAGAGTCCGCGCTATCTGCAGAAAATGGCGTGAGTCCCAAACATGTAAGCAAGCAGACACCAAAGGTCAGAGAGAACTTTGAGACAACTAGAGATAAATTCTGTGACAACCTAAATGATTTTTTGGGGCAGAGTTGATCAGTGTTGATCCACTCTCTATCAGTGACGCAGCTGATTTAACTGCCACATTCAATTGTTTATCTACTGCATATGTGTGAGCAGATTGAAGGATGCAGTGACAAACAAGAGGCAGAGCAAGAGTTAATAACTTTAATTTAACAGGGGAATACTCCATGCAGGGAAGTAAATGGTTAACAGGGGACATAAGCAGTTCAAATCGTAAATAGTATGCAAAGTTAAAGAACAGCCGAAAGGGTATCAACAGTTCTTGTTGGGTCACTTATCCTGTCAGACATTTCCCAGGATGGGATGAATCATGGAGCAGGTAATGCTGCCAACAACGTCTAGTGTGACACACCGGTGAGTGTCCTGAAGATAACGTGGATCTGTCTCCTGGCAACAGCGGTTGGTTTCCCGTACCTTCCACTGCCCCAAGTCCATATACTGATGTAGCCAGGAGAGTGCGGGCCACCACACTGTCTGCGCCCACCATGGCTCAATGGATATGCACTGCGGAATCAAGGCATAAATGACGGTCCCGCACTAGGTCTCTCTTAGGCTGCACGCGCACGGTACTCACAGGCCCGGATCGTTTGGCACCTCGCTTCTTCATGGTGACCAACGGGCACATTGCATGTTTCTCCTCACAGTCTCTGCCAGCGGTGCTCGGGCACGGGCTTGAGCAGCACGGATGCTCCAGGGCTGGAGCACTCACTGGATCCTGCTGCACGTTGTCTCTTCCCGCCAAGTCTGCCTGTTTCCGCGCGCCCTGAAGCTGTACCCCCTTACCCTCGCTCCCTGCTTCCGCATGCAAGGATCCATCCAGTCCCTTAAGCTTTTCCCCCGGACAACAGAGGAGACAGCCCAGACAGTTTCGGAACCAGCACAGAACAGGTACCCTTGGCACAGTCTTTCTTCTATGCTCGCTACCAGAGCCTGTTTGCAAAGTACATCACATTCCTGAGTAACTCTGACATGGATTGATGCCACAGCAAAGCTAGCTGAAAGGGAGAACCTACTCAAGGAAATGACTGAACTTGTGCAAGATGCCCAGAATAAGGGAGAACTCCGCATCGCACACCTCCAAGAGGTTAGGTCACTTCATACGACGTCGACAAAAATTACATCACAATCTTCCAGATCATCTCACTGCGGAAGTCAACATTGTCTGACAGGCTACTGGAAATCTTTGCGACTGCAGAAGAAGCTAGTTAGGAGCTCCTTTGCTAGGAAGGCAGCAGATATAGAACATCAAAGGAAAAGGTAAGAAGCAGAGGTAGAAGCCCAAATAAAACGAGATGGAAGCCCAATTAAAAAGGCAGGAAGCAGAGATGAAGGCACAATTAAAAATATTTCAAGCAAAAAAGGAAGAAGCAGCAGCTCTCATTAAACTTAAAGTCCTTTAACAAGTAATAGGTCAAGATTCTTAAACGGACTGCCTCCTTCCTGGAGAAGTGGAAGATCCAGCTAATCATACTACTGACTATGTGGATTGACATTTACCACTTTTACCAGCACCATCTTCCATCCACCACATTGATGAATCCGCAATGCAAGGGATATTGCTCCTTACTACTGGCAAGGTAACTTCCAGCACTAACCCGCAATTTAGGTTACAGCCAGCAGACCCTCTAGAGACTAAACCAAAGCTTAATCCTCATGCCGCATCATTTTGTCCTTCTACATCACAGTCATATAAGCCAGAGAACATAAATTCCCCAGGAATATGTGAGGAGACAGCAGGCACGTAGGATGCAGTAACGGACCGTATACTACTAAGGGTGACAGGGATTTATTATACAGCAGATTCTCCACATAGGGAGGGAATGGAGGGATAATTTTCCCTAATACAGCCAGTAACTACAGACAATACCTTAAGTAACAGAACAAACTAGACAGCAAGTTCAATGATCAGGACTTATGTCATGCCCGCCATGTCTGATATGCCGCATGACCCCTGGAGCAGTGTGCAAACGCACCTAACTGTCTTGCTCATCATGTCTTGTGTGCTGCATCACCCCTGGAGCAGTGTGCACGTGCACCTCACTGTTATATCTGTCATGTCCGTTATGCTGCATGACCCCTGGAGCAGTGTGCACACGCACCTCATGACTATTATGCTGCATGATCCCTGGAGCAGTATGCTCGTGCACCTCATGACTGTTGTGCTGCGTCACTCCTGGAGCAGTGTGCATGCGCACCTCACCTCATGGCTGCATGCCGTTGCTGTGTGCGTGCCCGTCTCTGCTCTGCCTGCTGTGATCGTCACCATGGTCCAGCAGAATCTGATCCAGCAATCCTCCCTATGGTCCTGGAGTCCCTGATCATGTGACTCTCTCTATGTCCAGCAGTATCTGATCCAGCAATCCTCTCTATAGTCCTGGAAGCCCTGATCATGTGACCCTCTCTATGGTCCAGCAGAATCTGATCTAACTAGCCTCTCTATGATTCTGGAGGATCTGAACCGGAAGTACTCTCCTGGTCCTGACCCGGAAGTGCAGGTGCTAATGCCCTACATCAGACCGCCCCTTCCTATGGTCAGGGCCTGAGTATCGTGTTGCTTCCCTGCATGGCTGCTTGGTCTGCTCGGTCGCTCCCTGTATTCTGTGCCCCTGCACATTGCCCTGTAGTGCTTCTCTGCACACGCTCTGTGCTTGTATTCTGCGTCTTGTCTCGTGCCATGTCTTCTGTTGCCTTTTGTGCCATGTCTTGTCCTTGCTATTATTTGCTTGTAGTACTTCCTCTGTTCTCTGACTTTGCCTGTTTTGCCATGTCTTGTTTCTGCGATTCTTGGACTTGTAGTACTTCCCATGCTCTCTGCCTTTGCCCGTTTTGCCATGTCTTGCCTTTGCTATTCTTAGCCTTGTAGTACTTCTCTCGTTCCCTGTCTTTGCCTGGTTTTCCTTACGCTGTCTTCTGGTGCTCGCTAGCACTTTCCATGTCTAGTCTCAAGGTTCTCCCTGGACCCAGCTCTGGGCTTTGGCCTACGCTCCACTGCTAGACTCTGTCCTATGGTGCCCTCTAGCACATTTCCTGGTTAGTCTCAAGGTTCTCCCTTGACCCGGCTCTGGGCTTTGGCCTACGCTCCGCTGCTAGCCCTATACTCTCTCTGACCAGGCTTTGTGCTTCTGCCTAAGTTCCGCTCCTTGTTCTGTACTTTGCCTAGCCTTGCCTTGTCTTGTTTCTTGCCTTGCCTTGTTTCTTCGCGTACCCTTTGCATGCGCCTGGCCTTCCCTCGCCTGCCTGTTTGTGCCTCAGCCGAGCCCGCCTGCTTGTGTCTCAGCCATGCTTGTCGGCCAGTGACTTAGATGTGTCCACCTGTTGTATTTCAGCTGTGCTCGCCTCAGTCGTGCCCATCGGTCTGAGCCTCAGCCCGACCAGCTAACCAGTGCCCCAGCCGTGCTCTGTGCTTCCTTGCACTCACGCTGTCTCTGCACTGTGCATTGCGTGCCCTCTTAGCACGCGTAGGTCCTAGCCTGCTCCTTGGCATACCACCCCGTGCTTCTCTAAAGCATGCGCAGGTCTTGCCATGTCCCCTGTCATGCCCTCTTGCATGTACAGGCCTTAGCCTGAACCCTGGCATGCCTCCTAGCACGCGCAGGTCCTTGCCTTAGCCTGTACCCTGGCGTGCCTCTCTGTACGCGCAGGACCTTAGCCTGAACCTCGGCTTGCCCCTCTGCAGGCGCAGGACCATGTCCCGAACTTCAAAGCCCGACGTGTTCCATAGCACATGTCGGACCTGCTGTTAACCATGTTCCCTGGCGTGCCTCATACCACGGCCAGGACCATTGTTAGTACTGTGCCCCTGGCATGTCTCTAGCACATGCTGGACCTTGAATCTTGAATCCTGGCGGCTTCTCTAGCGCGCCCAGGACCTTGGACCTCGAACCCTGGCGTGTCCCATAAACACGCACCATGCCTAGTGTTTTGAACCCTGCCTTGCACCTTGCCTTGGACCCTGGCGTGTCCCTTGCACGCACCCTGCCTTGTACCTTGCCTTGGACGCTGCTGTGCCCCTTGCATGCACCCTGCCTTGAACTTTGCCTTGGACCTTGGCGTGTTCCCTAACACGCACCATGTTTGGAGCTCTGACGTGCCTCCTTGCCTGAACCCTGGTTTGCCTGACGGATGCCCAGAACCTACCGATCGCTGCCAGAGCCAGCTGCCAGAGCCAGAGCCAGCTGCCAGTAAGCCTGAAGACTGCGGCCTGATGTCCGGAGCTGATGTCCGCAGCCTGATGCGCTGATCCTGTCAATCATTGCCAGCTGTCCGGAGTCCGATACCATCGAGCCCTTGCCTGTACCCAGGCGTGCCATAAGGCACGTACCATGCCATGGACCTTGGCATGCCTATGCACGCGCCCTGCTGTGTTTTCTCTGTTATCACGTTTTGCACCTGATGATACCCTGAGTTCGCCTTAATGAAGATACCTTGAACCATGCCTTGTCTTGTCTTGTTTCCTGCACGTCCCTTGTAGTCAGACACTCGTGTCTTCCTTGAGCCGGCCATCTGGTTCCAGCAGTCGTGGTGGCTCACCCCCTTGGTCTTGCCCCTGACACTCCCTGTATAGGGGGTGGTTCCTCACAAGGTCAGCTCGCCCTCGGTGGGTGGGTGCCACGACCCAGAGGGTCCACTCTAGAAAACGACTCAGCGATAGCTGACTCTGTCACAACTTATCACTCTGGCGCCAGTCACTGTTGAACTCCTGAAGGTCGCTGATGGCATCTAGACTGTGATGCAGTAAAGGTCTGATGCAGTCCTGAGGTAGTCAGTGTCCTGAATTCTGATGATGGCGGTGTTTCCTCAGGGTCCTGACACAAGTCTTGGGTACAGAAGTCGTGGAGGCTGAGAAGAAAACACCCTTATCACCAGCTGTGATTGTCTCAGCACGATGGAGGTGTGCAGCACTCTCAAAACACAGTTAATAACAGACAGCCTGGTTCGTCCTACCGTATAGATGTGCACCTACATCCCACTCACAGACCTTATTCCTCACAGTGAGTGATGTCAGCGGAGCCAGCTGTGACAGCAGTGTCAGCAGTGTCAGCGGTGTCCATACAGCACTCAGTTAACAGTTTCTAGAGGTAGCTCTGTCACGTCATGAGTTTGGACCTAATTCTCCACGCAGTCTCACAGCTCTCTGCTTCCCACAGGCGTCTCGCTCGTTTGCAACGTTCCCGCCCAAACTGTCTGATCACTCACTGCAGTTTCCTCAGCGTAACCATGCCCCCTTTCCTGGAGTGCAGGGAATGGTCTGGGCCCTAAGCCCCACCTCTTGAAACATAGGCGACAGCCCCAATGGCTCCGGACCCATAACAGAGGAAGCACACCTAACTGGGTTCTTCTCCTTACAGATACCACAAGTTCATCCTGCAACTATGACCAGAAGATCAGACATGTCTGACTTTGCCAGATGCATGATTTGCAGGGAGTTAGTAAACATTAGTCTCTCAAAGTTTGGTGATCGTGCAGAGAACTATAGAGCCTGGAAGTCAAGCTTTCAAACAGTAATTTGAAACCTTTAACTAACCATCAAGGAAAAAGTGGATTTGTTTGTTAACTGGTTAGGCCAAGAATCAGCAAAGCACATCAAGACAATAAGAGCAGGTCATGTGGACCAATCTGATGCAGGTCTTAATGTAGCATTGGAGAGACTGGAACAAACCTATAGCAGCTCAGAAGTCATGGAACATGCCTCAGTTAAGAGATTGCAAACCTTCCAAAAGATAACTAAGGCTGTTTTCACATTTGTGCATCTGTGCACAGCGTTTGATCCGCATTCTTCATGCGTACATATCTTTAACATGGTGTACGCAGGGACATGAGTTTGCATGCATTCGCTTGCAGATGCGTACACATGTGTCATTTTGTGGTGTGCGACGGGGGGCGCGGCGAACGCAACATGTTGCATGTTTTGAGGCATCAAAAATCCATCAAATATGCGCAGGCATGTGCATGCAGTGAATGCCTCAAAAAATGCATTACTGTCTTTGGGAATGCATTGGTATGTAAGGACATGCGTACGCGTGCGTTTGAAACGCATGCGTACTTCAGACTGTACATGTCCAAGAAGTTGTTTTCACTTCCACTCCAAATGTGTCCTCTTCCCCCAATGCGCCCTCTGCCAATGTTACTGACCCAATCCTCCAATTGACTGGCCTGTATCAACTTCCCCAACTACTCCTAACCTACCTTCACAGCCCAACACCACCCAAGTCCATAATGTAACTCCTTCCTGCAGATCCCAAAATTAAAGCCCTTTTTTTTTTCTTTTTTGTTATTTATTTGTAAAATTTCCTCTTGTTGTTATGTTTGTTAATAAAAATTCTTTTAGTTCACAATACCTGTTTCTTTATCTCTTTATTTGAACATGTGTGTATTGTTGAGTGAAGTATTAACGGGTGTTACAGTAAAGGTATTTATTATTAAAGTTACAGTCAAGGTGTTAGTATTAAAGTCAGCAAACATTACAGGTACATAACATTACAGGTCCATTTAACTTAGCAGCTTAAACCATTTCATCTTGCCATACCAAGCATCCAATATCCGAAACAATGTAGGCAGAAAATTTATCCCTCATTTGGGCAACTTCCACTGTAGTCCTCAGAGGGTGTTCTTGGTAATCCTGCAATGTTGTATTAACAGGTTCCTCAAGTTCTAAGTTGGGTTGCTCTTTTGCCAGGATGTAATTGTGCAGAACAACACACGTTTCACAGCCTCAACAATTGTATCAATTTTTAGATTGATGGCTGTTCCCAAAATGCGCCATTTAGATACCAGCAATCGAAGGGCACACTCCACAGTTTTTGCATCCTTGTCAGTCGGTAGTTATAAATCCTTTTGGTGTCATTCAAGTTCCGAGGTTGGCACATATTTGAAACGCCTCATCCCCAACCACAACAAACGGCATTGGCGGTCCTTAAGCTTTCAGAAGAGGTTGTGGCTGTGGAAAATTGAAATTATTCCCATACAAACGTTGGCACATGTCGGAGTTCTAGAAAGTCTGTGTGATTTCCTCATCCAAATGAGCCAACATCCACGGCGACAAATCAACAGTCAGCATCTGCCATCGCCATAAGAACAGTGGAAAAGTATTTTTTGCAATTGAAATACAACCCCTGGCAAAAATTATGGAATCACTGGCCTTGGAGGATGTTTATTCAGTTGTCTAATTTTGTAGAAAAAAAGCTGATCACAGACATGGCACAAAACTAAAGCCATTTCAAATGGCAACTTACTGGCTTTAAGAAACACTAAAATAAATCAAGAACAAAAAATGTGGTAGTCAGTAATGGTTACTTTTTTTAACAAAGCGTAGGGGAAAAATTATGGAGTCACTCAATTCTGAGGGAAAAAATTATGGAATCATGAAAAACAAACAAAAAAACACTTCAACACATCACTAGTATTTTGTTGCACCACCTCTGGCTTTCATAACAGCTTGCAGTCTCTGAGGCATGGACTTACTGAGTGTCAAACAGTACTCTTCATCAATCTGGCTCCAACTTTCTCTGATTGCTGTTGCCAGATCAGCTTTGCAGGTTGGAACCTTGTCATGGACCATTTTCTTCAACTTCCACCAAAGATTTTCAATTGGATTGAGATCTGGACTATTTGCAGGCCATGACTTTGACCTTATGTGTCTTTTTTCAAGAAATATTTTCACAGTTTTTGCTCTATGGCAGGATGCATTATCATCTTGAAAAATTATTTCATCATCCCCAAACATCCTTTCAATTGATGGGATAAGAAAAGTGTCCAAAATATCAACATAAACTTGTGCATTTATTGAAGATGTAATGACAGCCATCTCCCCAGTGCCTTTACCTGACATGCAGCCCCATATCATCAATGACTGTGGAAATTTGCATGTTCTCTTCTGGCAGTCATCTTTATAAATCTCATTGGAACGGCACCAAACAAAAGTTCCAGCATCATCACCTTGCCCAATGCAGATTTGCGATTCATCACTGAATATTACTTTCATCCAGTCATCCACAGTCCACGATTGCTTTTCCTTAGCCCATTGTAACTTTGTTTTTTCTGTTTAGGTGTTAATGATGGCTTTCGTTTAGCTTTTCTATATGTAAATCCCATTTCCTTTAGGCTGTTTCTTACAGTTCGGTCACAGACGTTGACTCCAGTTTCCACCCATTCGTTCCCCATTTGTTTTGTTGTGCATTTCGTGTTTTGGAGACATATTGCTTTAAGTTTTCGTTCTTGACGCTTTGATGTTTGCCTTTAACAACCTTCCCATGTTGTTTGTATTTGGTCCAGATTTTAGACACAGCTGACTGTGAGCAACCAACATCTTTTGCAACACAGAGTTATGATTTACCCTCTTTTAAGAGTTTGATAATCCTCTCCTTTGTTTCAATTGACATCTCTCATGTTGGAGCCATGATTCATGTCAGTCCACTTGGAGCAACAGCTCTCCAAAGTGTGATTACTCCTTTTCAGAAGCAAACTAATGAGCAGATTTAATTTGATGCAGGTGTTAGTTTTGGGAATGAAAATTTACAGGGTGATTCCATAATTTTTCCCTATGCTTGGTTAAAAAAATGTAACCATTACTGACTACCACATTTTTTGTTCTTGATTTCTTTTAGTGTTTCTTAAAGCCAGAACGTTGCCATTTGAAATGACTTTTGTTTTGTGCCGTGTCTGTGATCAGCTTTTTTCTACAAAATTAAACAACTGAATGAACATCCTCCAAGACCGGTGATTCCATAATTTTTGCCAGGGGTTGTACTCGGATCCACTTTCAGCAGGTTTCATAATCCGAATGTGTTTGTCGACAACAGCCCCCAAGCAGTTAGGAAAATTACAAATGTCCTGGAATTTTGCAGCATTTTCCAGCCAGAGTTCAGTTGAGGGAGGAATTCTTCATGCAGAACATCACATAAAGCACAGCAAGTGTCTCCAACAATTCTAGAAAGTGTGGACACTCCAATCCGGAATTGAAAATGTAGAGATAATAAGGTCTCTCTGATAGCCAGGAATCTTCCGAACAGAAAATGGAAAAAAAATTAAGTACATGGATTTTATATCAATAATAATTAATAATGATGTGTTTGTTTTTCAAAATTACATACCTCAGGTTCACCAACAGATGTTCCTCAGCAGGAATTGCTCAATGTAGCTGTGTGACCTGCCTGGTGATGGAACCTCGGACACGTAACAGCAAGTCATTGAATCTCTGTTCTGACATTCTCATGTACTCAAAAAACTTCTCCGGGTTTTCACGCGGCTCAGTGTACAAGGAGTGGTAGGCTCCACGGCTCTTTCGGACTTCACCGATGGGGTGTTGAAAAGAGCCACGACTACATCTTCTCTGTCTTTCTCTTCTTCTTTCTTCACCAGCAAAAGCAAAGGCAAGAGCCAATTTCAATGACAAATCAAAATGAAGGAAGCTCTCCACACTAAGATCCATCTTGCAGCTGGATACAGCAGCAAAAAATGAGGATTTCATCTGTGCAATATGTCTATATATAGAAATCCCATGGTCTCTGGTTTCTATGGCAATGAGACAATGACACCAACAAGGAGATGGTTGAATGCTTCGTGAAGGTGCATGTGTTTGCAAAAAGTTCTTCTGCAGTTGCTATGTAGGACTGCCTCAGATGACGAATAAGAGTACGGAAAAAACTCCCAACAGTTAATTGAAAATGACTTCTACATGGACGACGATCTCAAAACCATGCATTGTCATTTTTGGACATAAAAGTATTTACATTGAGTTTTCTGGCTAACACTGTACCACAATAATTGTACATCATAACCCCATAGTCAAATTTGGTAAAGACACAGAGTGAAGTTCATTTAATTGAAATAAACCCTCCCGACCTTCTTTTACCCATTTATTTACCAAAAAAATAAAAAAAGCAAAGTTATACTCGCCTTTCCGTCGATAATCTATTAATGCCCATGTCCCACAATGATCCAGATGATTTTGTGAGAAGTCACATCAATGATGCCACCACTCACCATGCCAGCTGGAACACAATGAGCTGAGAGTGTGACCAGCAGTGATGACATTAAAGTTACCACCGGTCACAGGCAGCAGTTCTCACGCTCAGCTTAGTGTGTTTTGGCTGGCATGGTGAGCGGTCGCATAACTGATGTGACCGTTCACCAAACCATCCGGCTCTTCGTGGGACATGGACATTAATGGATTGGAGGACCTAAATTTGAAAGACAACAGCAATGCATGCAATACAACAATAATATTAAGGTATGAACGAGACAGACGAATGTCTATAATAAATCACACTAGGCCAAACTGTCTCCAACTCCATTGTAATAGTGTGGGGAAGGTGACTTGACAGACAGACTTGACTGGAAGTAGGAGGGGACGATTTGTGCACTACAGATGGAGATTGGCAATGACAGAAAGGTAACAGCAGGGAAAGACAGAAAAGGCAGTGCAGTACCGAGATTTGACCACAAGATGGCAGGGGGGAGTGTAGTTCAGGACTTGACATCAGCTTACGGCTATAGAAACTGCTTAGTCATGGGGGCCGGGGAGATTGGAACCCAGGAGGGAAATTCCCAGTGAGAGAGGGTATAAATAGGACAGGACAGGGTTCCAGGCTAGGCTATTCCCGGGAGGAGCTCAACAGAGGAGGACTCAGGACAGAAGACGGAGAACGGTGAAGAGCTCGTCCAGGGGACTGACAGGAGAAGACAGTCAGGAGGAGGGTGGCCCTGACACGATGTACCGCAGGACAGACGAGGCCAGGGGAGTACTGACTGGACGATGACCTCGGGCAGGTGAAGCGCTGGCAGTAGATTGGTCTAGGACAGCCCCAGCGAAAGATCCATGAGGGACGTCATCATGACTAAAGGAGAGGTGAAAGGTACCCGGGCCTGGAAACAGAGAGCTGTAAAGGAACTGCGGTGCATGGCTAAGGTCGTCAGGAGGACGGCAAAAAACCTGGATCTGTTACAACTGAATTCTGCCTCTGACTCGTCTTTGCCGCGTCCGGTCGTGGTGAGCAGTGGACCACCCCCCAATCCGGCCCCCCTACCACAATACAATGGTTCAAGTTCCAGTGCTATTAGATGAGAGGCTTAAGGGGTCTGAAAGTGCCTTGAAAATTCCAAGTTCAGATTCCAGATGTGATGATGCAAAAAAGACTTCACCATCTGGAGCAGCAATCAAATTGCTGTCAGCCCAAACCAATCTTCTCTTCAGATTTGGTATGAGGGTGCTGAGCTGACATCAGGATATACCTCTGGATCAATGTCTGGATCCTGAAAGCTGACACTATCTTCTTTGATAGCCTCTTCAAACTAGCTGAGATGGAACTCCGGTCCTGTTAACCAAGAAGAGTTTGCAAAAGCACCAATGGACACTTGCCTAGTAGCAATGTCAGCAGGTTTAAGATGTGATGGAACATACTGCCATTGTTTCAGGTTTAGAAGATTTTCTGATCTTTTCAATGCAGATACTGACATAGACATTGAAGCATTTTGTCTGGTTGTATATGCAACCCAGAACAACTTTGCTGTCCATGTACAATCTTGTCATCCATGTGAATAGCTAGTTCCCTCTGCATGAATTCTGCGATCTCTATGGATAGTACAACCCCTCAGAGTTTGTGTCTGGGTATGGTGTTCTCGGGTTTAGGAACCAATTTAGCCTTTCCAAATAGAAATCCAACACGACCTTCATTGTTTAAGTCTATAACCTTCAAATAGGCAACAGCTGCAATAGCTTTGGTTGAGGCATCAGAGGACATATGGATCTATTTCCTTTGACTTGCAGCAAGGGATGCTGGAGTGTAACAACATGATATGTGGATCCTATACTAGGCACAAAAGATTCCCTCCAGGGCCTCTACTTTAGTTGTTTGTCAGCATGCAGTGGTGCGTCCCAGTCCTTATTAGACTCTGAGAAGTGTCTTAGCAAAAGCTTGCCTCGTATAGTCAAGAATGCAACTAATCCAAGTGGATCATACAGACTATTCACCACTAACAGAACCCCATGCTTAGTAAATGCTTTTTTTGCACAACTAACCTGAAAGCCAAAGGAATCCTTCAACAAGTTCCATCTCAAGCCAAAACTTCTCTGTACTGGTTGATTGACTGAGCCTAGATGCAAGTCTTGCAATAAAAGAGGAATATGTTGGTTCAGAGTCTGCACGTCCCAAGGTTTAGAGATACGATCACACACGAAGGTGAAGCATGGAGGCGGTTTACTGTCAACGCTTTTCAAGGTTTACAAACCTCTTCATAATGGCGAAACCACTATTGCCTTTACATGCTTCTATATGAGTTGTGACTGTCACAACCCTATCAGGTGAGCATACCTAAAATATTTTACACCCCTTGGTTATCAGATAATACTCTATTTGAGCTTTTTGTCTCTCTAGTTTTATCATTTGATTTAGATTCAAGTCTTTGAACTCTGCAGCATGATCATTGGGGTGAAAGGCCATCATGACAAAGGAAGTGTGGTAGGCAATTTTATGCATTCTCAGATGAGCCTTAGAAAGCATACCTTGCATCTAATTCTAGACAAAGAACGTCCCACAAAGCCCGGCAAGTGTCTGCAACAATACCAGAAAGGGTGGAAAGGCCAATCCGGAACTGGAAATTGAGCGATGATAGGCTCTCTCTGATAGCCAGGAATCTGCCAAACAGAGAAAGAAAAAAAATATTATGAATAATAATATTTACGACTAGGGTTTTGAAAAAAAAACGTAAAAAAAATAAGGACATTGCAGAGCAATAATAATTATGATAGACGTTTAGTTTTAAATATTACGCACCTTAGTGTCACCAGCAGACGTTCCTCAGCTGGAATCGCTCTATGGAGCTGGGTGTCCTGCCTGCTGATGGCTCCTTGTACACTACCCAGCAAATCCCTGAAGCTCTCTTGAGGCATCCTCATGTAATCAAAATATTTATCCGGGTTTACCCGGAGCTCACTGAATAAGGAGTGGTAGGCTCCACGGCTCTCCCGGACTTCAAGAATGAGGTGTTGCCAAAAGCGCTGATGCCGTCTTCTCTGTCTTTCTCTTTTCCATTCTTGCTCACAAGCAAAGGCAAAGGCAAGAAACAATTTGATACCAAATCCAGTTTAAAATAGAAACTCTCCTTGCGAATATCCATCATGACGCAGGATACAGGAGCAAAAGCTAATGATTTCAGCTCAACAAGGGTCTGTATAATGAAATCCCATGAGACACACCCATTGGGCATGGCTTGTGTCCAGGAAAATCTCCTGGAAAAATGTTTCACTATGGAAAGCATGCACATAAAAAATGTGAACGCATGCAAAAACGCATACGAATGCATAACAAAGCAGCATTTTTTTGACGTCTTGCGAAAGATTATGCGGCTATAAAATGCTGCGGTTTTATGTGTTTACATACGTTTTTCCGTGCGTTCATGGCTGCAGACGGAACGCTGCGGACTCAACCGCAAATGTGATCCTAGCCTAACTGAGAGGATTTTTTGAAGGAGTGTGCTGTTATTGACCGCAGATTTAAAAACCGTGGCTATTCAACTAATGTGCTAGAAAAGGCAAAGATTAAAGCCAATAGTAAAAGTAGAGCAGAATATTTACAGCAAAAAAAAAATCTGCCTAAATTAACCTTTTCAACTACATACAGCAATGATTTTCATCAAGATACTGATGTGATTAAAAAATACCTTCCTGTGTTACATGCTGACGACACTTTGAAAAAGCTGCTAGAAAAAGGTGTACATTTTGTATCCAGGAGAGGAATTACTATCTGTAACATCAGGGGTGGGAT
Source organism: Dendrobates tinctorius (assembly GCF_039654945.1). Lineage (NCBI taxonomy): Eukaryota > Metazoa > Chordata > Amphibia > Anura > Dendrobatidae > Dendrobates > Dendrobates tinctorius. The sequence goes on from NW_027361830.1 coordinate 11,691,552, forward strand.
TCAGCCGGTTCTCCCCAATTCGGTGGAACCGGTTGTTAAAAAAGCAGCCAATTCCCCGAATCGGGGAGATTCAGAGCTGCGATCCGGTACTGTGTGTGGCCGTGCCCTCTCTTCTGTGACGCGGCCAGCAGCAGACACAGCTGCCCGCGTCACAGTGTATCGGGCAGGGAGCTGTGCACGGCCGTCACCTTGACAGTTGAGCAGCTCCTGCTCCCTCTCTACTTCCGGGTCAGGTGTCGGGCCTGCGCAATGGCATCATTGCACAGACGCTGACATGCATCTGGATGCTGGCTGCAGAGAGGAGCTGCTGAGGAGCGGCTGTGAGGTAAGTATGGGAATCTGTTTTTTTATTTTTTTTAAATGAATTCAGTGGGTGAGGGGGCAGCACATGATGGAGGGGGTGAATGGGGCAGCTGCACATGATGGAGGGGGGGTGAATGGGGCTGTACATGATGGAGGGGTGTGAATATGGCTGCACATGATGGAGGGGGTGAATGGAGCTGCATATGATGGAGGGGGGTGCGGGGGCTATGCATGATGGAGGAGGGTGAATGGTGCTGCATATGATGGAGGGGGTGAGGGGGTTGTACGTAATGGAGGGGGTTGAGTGGGGCTGCACATGATGGAGTGCGGGGAGTGAGGCTGTACATATAGTGGGGTTGTACATGATGGAGTGGGGCTGTACATGATGGAGTGGGGGAGTGGGGCTGCACATGATGAAGGGGGAGTGGGGCTGTACATGATGGAGTGGGGTTGTACATGCTGGAGTGGAGGGAGTGGGGCTGCACATGATGAAGTGGGAGTGGGGCTGTACATGATGGAGTGGGGGGAGTGGGGCTGTACATGATGGAGTGGGGCTGTACATGATGGAGTTGGGGGTAAGGTAGACTGCACGTGATGAAGTGGGGGTAAGGGGGACTGCACATGATGAAATGGAAGGGGGATAGGGGGCTGCAAATGATGAAGGGGCACTGCAGATGAAGTGAGGGGTGATAGGGGACTGCAACGGATGAAGTAAGGGGACTTCAAATTAAAGTGGGGGGACTGCAAATGATGATGTGGGGGAGAGGACGGGGGACTGCAAATGATAAATTCAGTGAGAGTGACAGGGCACAGCAATTTAATTCATGGTGAGGGGATGAGGAGAGCAAATGATGAATTGAAGGTGGGGGGTGAGGAGAGCAAATGATCTATCTGGAGAACAAATAAAGAATTTTGAGTGTCAGGGAGTAAGTGATGTATTGAATGTGGGGTAGAGCAGTTGATAATGAATAGAGGGTGGGAGAGAAAGACATGACAATGAATTGAGGTGGGAGGGGCATGTAAATATAATGAATTGGCGTTAGGGTTAGAGCGGGAGGTACATAGTGGGGGGCGTTGAGGTTGAAGTGCCTGTTAATGAATTGGGGGAAAGAGTACAGGTGCTAATTTATCTATTAAATGGGGAAAGTGGCATTTATAGTTAGTGAGTGCATGGTGGTGGATCATAATTTATATTTGGAATGGTGGGTTGCATAATAACCAATTTTGTATTAATGGTGGGTGCACGTCTGTATTCAGATGTGTAGTGTAGAATAAAGGGAAAAGTGGGAATGTGCTCTGGAAGCCATGCTCTAGGTAACTGTGGTATTTCATGCAGAGACGAGTCCTGGCTGGAAGAAGTGATGGCGGTCTGTGCTGGATGAAAAAGAAAAGCAAAGATGAAAGACTTCAGCTAGAGACATCACTGGTGAGTCAGTGTGTTACCTGTACACTGACAGTAAATACAGAGTTCCTGTATACAATTGCACTTAGTATTGTGTTTTTAATTAATGATCAGTATTGTAGTATTCAGTCACTATCTTGTGGTAATATGTGGTCTGGTCATGTTGTGGTGCTATTTGTTCCTTGTATGTGGTATTATTCAGTCATTATGTGGTGGTAATATGTGGTCTGGCCATGATGTGGCGCTATTTGTTTCTTGTATGTGGTATTATTCTGTGACTATGTGGTGGTAATATGTGGTCTGGCCATGGTGTGGCGGTATTTGTTCCTTGTATGTGGTGTTATTCAGTGACTATGTAACATAGTAACATAGTTATTAAGGTTGAAGGAAGACTTTAAGTCCATCTAGTTCAACCCATATCCTTACTAACTTGCACTAACATGTTGATCCAGAGGAAGGCAAAAAAACAATGTGGCAAACAGTAAGCTTCACATTGGGGAAAAAAATTCCTTCCCGACTCCACATACGGCAATCAGACTATCTCCCTGGATCAATGCAATATTAAGGAAACTAGTGTATATACCCTGTTATATTATACTTTTCAAGAAAGGCATCCAGTCCCTTCTTAAATTTTAGTAGGGAATCAATCATTACAACATCATATGGCAGAGAGTTCCATAGTCTCACTGCTCTTACAGTAAAGAATCTGCGTCTGTGATTGTGCTTAAACCTTCTTTCCTCCAAACATAGAGGGTGCCCCCTTGTCCCCGTCACAGGTCTAAGAGTAAAAAGATCATTAGAAAGGTCTTTGTACTGTCCCCTCATATATTTATACATTGTAATAAGATCACCCCTAAGCCTTCGATTTTCCAAACTAAATAACCCCAAGTGTAATAACCTATCTTGGTATTGCAGACCCCCGGTTCCCTAATAACCTTGGTCGCTCTTCTCTGCACCCGCTCCAGTTCAGCTATGTCTTTCTTATACACCGGAGACCAGAACTGTACACAGTATTCTAAGTGTGGTCGCACTAGTGACTTATATAGAGGTAAAATTATGTTCTCCTCATGAGCATCCATGCCTCTTTTAATGCATCCAATTATTTTATTTGCCTTTGCAGCAGCTGCCTGACACTGGCCACTAAATGTGAGTTTGTCGTCCACCCATACACCCAGGTCTTTTTCAGTGACAGTTTTGCCCAGTGTTTTAAAATTAAGCACATAATTATACATCTTATTTGTTCTACCCAAGTGCATGACCTTATATTTATCCCCATTAAAGCTCATTTGCCATTTATCAGCCCAAGCTTCTAGTTTACATAAATCCTCCTGCAATACAAAATTGTCCTCCTCTGTATTGATTACCCTGCAGAGTTTAGTGTCATCTGCAAATATGGAAATTCTACTCTCTATGCCCCCTACAAGATCATTAATAAATGTGTTAAAAAGAAGCGGGCCCAATACTGACCCCTGTGGTACCCCACTGCTAACCGTGACCCAGTCCGAGTGTGCTCCATTAATAACCACCCTTTGTTTCCTATCCCTGAGCCAGCTCTTAACCCACTTACACATATTTTCCCCTATCCTCATTGTTCTCATTTTATGTATCAACCTTTTGTGTGGCACCGTATCAAAAGCTTTTGAAAAGCTGCATTCCCTTGGTCCAGTCCGGAACTTACCTCTTCATAAAAGCTTATCAGATTAGTCTGACAGGAATGGTCTCTTGTAAACCCATGTTGATATTAGGTCATGAGGTTATTCTTCTTCAGATACTCCAGTATAGTATCTCTTAGAAAACCCTGCAGGATTTTACCCACAGTTGAGGTTAAACTTACTGGCCAATAATTTTCAAGTTTAGTTTTTGTCCCCTTTTAGAATATTGGCACCACATTTGCTATACGCCAGTCCTGTGGTACAAACCCTGTTATTATGGAATCTTTAAAGATTAAAAATAATGGTCTATCTATGACTGTACTTGATTCCTGCAGTACTCGGGGGTGTATCCCATCCGGGCCCGGAGATTTGTCAATTTTAGTGATTTTTAGACGTCGCCGTACTTCCTGCTGGGTTAAGCAGGTGACATTTAATGGTGAATTTTTGTTATCACTGATCATGTTATCCGTCATGGGATTTTCCTGTGTAAATACTGTTGAAAAAAAGTCATTTAACATAATGGCTTTTTCCTCATCCCCATCCACCATTTCACCGAGACTATTTTTAAGGGTGCCAACACTATCATTTTTTAGTTTCTTACTATTTATGTAGTTAAAGAATATTTTGGGATCATTTTTACTTTCTCTAGCAATGAGTCTCTCTGTCTCAATCTTAGCTATCTTGATTTGATTTTTACAGACTTTATTTAATCTTCTGTATTTATTTAATGCCTCATCACTACCTACTTGCTTTAATTCTCTAAATGCTTTCTTTTTGTGGTGGTAATATGTGGTCTGGTCATGGTGCGGCGTTATTTGTTCCTTGTATGTGGTATTATTCGGTAACTTTGTGGTGGTAATATGTGGTCTGGCCATGGTGTGGCAGTATTTGTTCCTTGTATGTGGCATTATTCGGTGACTATGTGGTGGTAATATGTGGTCTGGTCATGGTGTGACGATATTTGTCCCTTGTATGTGGCATTAATGGTTGTTTAAAAAAAAGTAAATGTATGTGACTCATTCCCTTAAAGAAAAATACATAAATATATATTTATTTATAACAGTTTAGAGTAGATTAGGGCCCGGCCGAAAGTGTCTACTGTGTCATGGTATCAGCTTAAAAATTATTTTGGCCAGACCAAAAGCTGCTGGTTATATGTGTGATCTGGTGTTTGATGGGAACTGTTAATATCAGAATGTAGTGCACAGCCTGGCCAGCCGGTCAGTCAAGTGAGACAGCTGCATAGAAATATATGCAGCTGTCACACTCGGGTCAGGAGAGCCTCTTGCCAGAATGTGCACTGTTCTGATCTCATTCCAATTTATTTTTTTTTAACTGTTTGACTGCGCCCCTACTTGTATATGTTTGAGGAAAAGGTGTGTGTAAATGGGTGTGGCTTAAAAATGGTTGTGTCTTCAAAATGGGTGTGGTTTTCCTACACATAAACAGAAAACCTGTTGTTAAAAATTTGAATCCCACCCCAGGGTAACATGATATCACCTTCTGATCACACAGAGAGCCAGCAAAACATTAAAACAAAACGCAACTGGTTATCTTTGTCCGGTTCATACAAATGCGTTAAACGACAGTGCGGCTTATGTCGGTACATGGATGATTCAAATGAAACTAAAACTACAGCTGCTCCACATACACATAAGAATCGTACGTTTATCAATTGCAGCACAACCTATGTGGTTTATGTCATCACGTGCACACAGTGCAATCTTCAAAATGTCGGATGCACCACACGACCTCTCAGGACTAGAATTGCGGAACACATACAGTATATGATGCTAAAAATGTCACAACAAGAAGTTTATCAGGAGCTTCTTACCATTTTTTATCTGTCCATAAAGGTTGTTTAGACTTTTTTTTATGATCATGCATTAGAAAATGTTCTTACCAGCAATGGAGGCTATGATAGAGGCAAAGCATTGCATTTCAAGGAAGCGCAATTAATTTTCAAGTTTAATTGCAGAGTCCCTTCCAGATTGAATAAGAGAAAGGATATTATGTATTACTGTTGAATCAATATTTTTACAACTACGATATTATGTGTATGCATTTCTCTTGAATGTTTTGTGTCATTAGTATAATTGTCTCATTTACATGATCAATTGCTCACTTCATTTCCTTTTCTTCCTTTTCTATTTAACTCTGCTTTTGCATTGATCACAGACATACAGTAGATATAATTAAGAACAATTTGGTCGAAACGCGTAATCCTCAGGATTTACCATCATGTTTTTAAAGGCATTGCAATGAACATGAAGCTTTAACGTTTATGCTGCAATCTATTTGGATGTCGGTTGCTGGAACTTTTTTGTTTGATCCAACACTCTAGGGTATGAAGATTACTTTAACTTTCATGATAATTATATGGTGCCATTTTATTCCACAGTGCGTTACAGAAATTATCATCACTGCCCCCATTGGGGATCACAATCTAAATTCCCTATCAGTATGATTTTGGAGTGTGGGAAGAAATCTATGCATACATAGGGAAGAACATACAAACTTCTTGCAAAGCCATTGGTGGGATTTGATCTTAAGACCCCATCACTGCAAGACAGCAGTGCTAACCACTGAACCACCATGCTGCCTGGCAATCAGACGATGAACAGAAATTTAACCTCAAAATTTTCCATTATGTCCCAGCATCATAAAAGAGCTTTTTGTGAGATACTGTAAGAACTGGTTTCATTCTATAGAAAACCCACTTTATAGACATAAACAAACCCATACATGTAAGTAAATATAATAAAATTGTACCCATTTTACTGATCTATAAATGCATAATCTACTATTTATGGTGCCAGTTAAAACAGAGAATTTTAATACCAAGGCAAATACAGTATGATGTTGAGAGTTATAATTTTCTAGCTATGTTTAGAAGACCAATGCCAGCATATAGTAAAATAATATTTTAGCATTCATTATAAGCTGAATGCAATTATATAAGTAAGATTCCCTTTGGCAAACTTCAGTTTTGATTAATAATCATCCTCACTTATTGATTTGCAATTTGAATCCCATTTGCATTCACCAAAAATCAAATACATTGCAGTCGTGAAAGTCGGTTTCTTCATTAGTAGCTGTTAGAGTAAAATATGCTTTTTGAAAGAGTATTAGCTATTCAATGCTCTGTTTTAACCACTTCCATTTTTCGTTTTTGTTTTTTCCTCCCCTCCTTCCAAGAGTCATAACTAGAGTTGAGCAAAACAGGTCGGTCAGATTCAAAAATCGCCGACTTTCGCCAAAGTCGGTTTTCGCCGATCGAAGCCCGATCATAGCGTGAGGTCGGCCATGAGGTCGCCGAGCGCCAAAGTCGCGTTTCAAATAATGCTTCCAGTGCCTTTTCTCAGCCAATGATGGAGGACGCACACTGTGGGCAACGCAATGACATGGGCAGCGGCCACCACCATCTTAGAGAAGGGCATTGAAGTGATTGGCTGGCTTTGTGTGGCATCACAGTGGCTATAAAAGGCCGTGACCGCCGACCGCCATCTTACTTCTGCCGATCTTAGAATAGGGAGAGGTGCTGCTGCTGATTCTGAATAGGGAGAGCATTAGGCAGGGAAGAAGAAAAAAAAACTGCTTCTGCTGATAGCGCTTTTCACTGTACAGTTAGTGTGCAGTGAAAGGGAAGGATTTTTGTTGTGTGCAGCAGCGCTGATGGTGATTAGGCTGCCTTTTAAGGCTACCTGATAGCTACATTGCTGTGTGCACACTGATGTTCAAACTGCTTTTTTCAAAGCACTCCAAGTTTTATTACTTTGTTCTGGTAAGTTACCGGGCGTTCATTTTTCACACACCATAAAGCGGTGTACACTCCTCACAAACTACCGTGTACCGCCTTGTATCACGGACAAACACAAGCGATCTGTGTGTGACTCTGGAAAAACAAACCGAGGAGATTTTCCATTTTTCCAGACCTACACCTTCTCAAGCTGTCTGCTTTTCAAACTGTTTCGTATATCTGCTGTTTGAATAAGGTCAAAATTATACAGAGACAGCGTGTGTCACTCCGTATAAAAATAGACGGAGACTGACAATTTTCCATACAGACACAGTATAGAGCTGTCTGATTCTCAAACAGTATTGTATATCTGCCGTTCGCATTACAGTCACATCTATACAGAGTCAGCGTCTGTGTGTGACACTCCGTAAATTCATATACGGAGATTGTTAGTTACACAAAAAACGTATACAGCTGTACACTTCTGATACAGTTCCGTATATCTGCTTGTTGGATTGCGGTCAAATACATACTGGGAGAGCGTCAGTGACTAACAAAATATATACATAGATTTAATTTTTTTAATACACTTTACACAGCTGGACGCTCCTCATACAGTACCATCTCTCTGCTGGTATTTTTGGTACATTTTCCCAAACATGAGGAAGTATAGTGGAAGAGGCCGTGGACTTGGATGGGGGGGCGCAGCTGGTACTGATGGTGGTGGTGCATAGACTGGTTCTGGCAAAAGCACAATAGCAGCTAAGGCAGGAGGTGTGGAGCCTGCGTCATCCTCTGGCCCAAGAAGGCCTGTAAGGTTCCCTTTTCTTGGAGTAGGAAAACCGCTGCAGAAACAGCCACCAGCTCTATTGCCTCCTCTTCAGAACGTTCGAAAACTGCAAGCACGGAGTCGTCAGTGCACGGTTCTGGTCAGGAAAAACTCCTTTCCTTGTGTCCTTAACCCCCACCAAAAGTTAACGATGCGACAGCCCACACTTCAGATTACTCTATGGAGCTCTTTTCACATACCATGCCTGGGTTATCCAGTCAAATCATGAATTCCCCAGTCCAAGATGAATCTGACATGGAGTGCACTGATGCACAGCCACTTCTAGATGATTCTGCTGGTACATTGACACAGAGCACTACATTGCCCTCGCAGTCTACTGAGCCAGAAACTGATCCTGATGAAACTCAGGTGCCCCTTCCCGCATACTATACAACCTTACACGGTGACACAGAGGAAGGTAAAGAGGAAGGTGCAGATGACTTTGAAGAGGAGGTGATGGATGACCCAGTTCTTGACCTGGATTGGCATCCATTGGGGGGGAGGGTGGCGCTGGCAATAGTTAAGATAAAGAGAAGGATCCGGAGCAGGCATTTACATCGCAGCAGCGGTTGTCTGGCAGGCCCATAGCTGTCCAAAAACGTGGACCAAAAACTAAAAGAGTTGCAGGACAGCATGGCCAGACGGTCAACTTAGCACAGCGTGCAAGGCCAGAAAATGTATACCATAGTAGGAAGAGTGCAGTGTGGCACTTCTTTGTCCAAAATCCTACTGATGAGGCAAAGGTTACCTGTAAGAAGTGCGGAAGGACCTTTAGCCGAGGCAAAAAACTCAGAAATTTGAATACCATGCTTAGACATTTAATCAACATGCACTTGCAAGTGTGGACGGGCTACAAATCCTCAGGTAGCACATGTGCACTTGCTCTGACTGAAGGTAGCCAGCAATGCTCCATTGCTTCCCCCACTGTCAGACCACTGCCACCGTTAAGCACACCACCAGCACTAAATGTTGAGGTGTCGTCGCAAGGCCAAAGCACTCAGGGAATCACAATGGTTTTGCAACACAATACTGAATCTAGGCCATCACCACCAATACCATCACCAACCGTCTCTCACTCCGTCCGGTCCACCGCTACTTCCCCCAGATGCAGCTCTCCAGTCCAGCTCATCCTATCAGACACTCTGAGTAGGACAAGAAAGTACTCATCCTCTGATCCGCGTACACTATGTTTGAACGCCTACATTGCCAAACTAATCTCATTAGAGATTATGCCCTACCGCTCGGTTGAAAGCGAAGCTTTCCGCGAGCTCATGGCCTATGCAGTACCACGCTATGACCTACCCAGTCGGCACTTCTTTTCTCGAAAAGCCATCCCAGCCCTCCACCTGCATGTGAAAGACCGCATTGTCCATGCACTCAAGCAATCAGTGAGTGGAGAGGTGCACCTCACAACAGATGCATGGTCCAGTAGGCATGGCCAGGGCCATTACGTGTCCATCACTGCGCACTGGGTTAATGTGGTGGATGCAGGCTCCACAGGGGACAGCGGCGGTGGAACAGTTCTGCGTAGCCCACGGTATAGGAAACAGTTGGCTGTAGGCTTTCGACCCTCCTCCTCCTCCATAAGCAAAAGCTCGTCCACAGAGCGCAGTCGCACGAGCACTCCATCTGCAGCTGGCAGTGTTGCACACGAGGTGTCCCACTATCGAACAGCTAGTGGTAAGCGTCAGCAGGCTGTGTTAAAGATGATGTCTTTGGGTGACAACAGACACACCGCGGAGGTACTGGCTGACTACTTGCAGTGACAAACTGAGTCATGGCTGGTCAGTCTACATCTTGAGCCAGGCAAGGTAGTCAGTGATAACGGCCATAATTTGGTGGCAGCCATAGCCTGTGCAAAACTCACACTCATATCTTGCCTGGCTCACACTTTGAAGCTGGTGGTGCAGTGCTTCCTTAATAAATATCCAGAGTTAACATTCCTGCTCCATAAGATGCGAAGACTGTGCTCGCACATCCGTCGCCCAAACGTCCACTCCACTCGTATGCAGAAGCTGCAGCGATTGCTCCACCTCCCCAAGCACTGCCTAATCATAGACGTTGCAATAATTTGGAACTCCACCCTGCGCATGGTTGAGAGGCTGTGTGAACAGAGGCAGGCTGTAATGTATTTGTGGGAGGATATACGGGCAGGCAGTTTGAGGGAAGACATGGAATTGTCGGGTGTGCATTGGTCAAAGCTGAAGCACCTCTGTAAAGTCCTTCAGTGTTTTGAGGAATGCACATGGCTGGTAAGCGCAGACGACGCCATCATAAGCATGAGCATCCCACTTATGTGTCTGCTCATGCAAAGTTTGATGCACATTAATGATCTGGCGTCTTTAGCGGAGGAGGAACAGGAGGAGGAGGAGGGAAGCCTTCCTGACAGTCAGCCATTGTCTTGTCAGGGAACTGTCCTGGATGAGGTGGAGGAAGAAGAGGAAGAGGAGGAGGAGGAGGATGAGGGGGATGATTATTTTGGGCAGGAGGATGCTTCTCAGGGGGCAAGAGAAAATGCTGACGTTCCAAGGTCAGGTACAGTGTTTGTGTGTGACTGTAGGGATGTGGAATTGCCAGAAAGTGCTCCTCCACCCAGTAGTGGCAGTGCATTATTGACACCTGGAACATTGGCCCACATGTGTGATTATGCCTTGCGGATCCTAAAAAGGGACCCCCGCATTGCCAAAATGACAAAGGATGACGACTACTGGCTGGCCAGCATCCTCGATCCATGCTACAAAGGCAATTTACAGAACATCATGCCACAGGAGAACCTAGAGATAATATTGGCTAACAAACAATCAACTCTGGTAAACTGTTTGTTTGAGGCTTTCCCAGTGCACAGCAGCTGTGCTGCTTCTCCCACGAGCCGTAGTGGGCACAATGGAAGAGGTGTTCGTTGTGCAAACAGCCGAAGTGGCATTGGAGACAGGGGTTTAATGACAATGTTGTGGAATGATTTCTCAACTACCACTCACATAACTGCTAATACTGCATCAATTACAAGTGACAGGAGACAGCAGTTGTCAACTATGGTTACAAACTACTTCTCCTCCCATATCGATGTTCTCCCTCACAGGTCATTCCCTTTTGACTATTGGACCTCAAAACTGGACACCTGGCCTGAATTGGCACACTATGCCTTACAGGAGCTCGCTTGCCCTGCTGCTAGTGTGTTATCTGAAAGAGTCTTCAGTGCTGCTGGATCAATCCTGACAGAAAAAAGGACCCGTCTGTTGACCCAAAATGTTGATGATCTAACCTTCATTAAAATGAACCATGCATGGGTTTCAAAGGATTTTGTCCCACCTTCCCCTGCTGACACATAGGTTGCCAGAAAACTGCCTCGCTTTTGTCCTCCTCTTCCTCGGACTTGCCCAATTCCACCATTTGCAGCAGCTGAATGTCCAGCCTACACATCAACATATGCTATTTATTAAACCTCCCTAACTGGGCTGCCTACCCCCCCAAGGGCTGGGGTTAACACCTGGCGCACCCGGGCAATTGCCGTTGCTCTGAACAGGTGGATGGGCCCACTGATGGCCGATGGCAATGGCACAGGGCCCCTCATAGTACAATACAGTGTCTCAAACGGTTGGGGGGCCCACTTGCCGTCAGACACACCAGCGTGCTATGAGGGGCCCTGTGCCAGTACCGTCGCCCACGAGTGTGCCCCCCCTGCTTGGTCATGGCCACAGCACTTGCAAGTTGCAATACTTACCTCTCCCTGCTTCACTGCTGTATAGTCTGGCCAGTTAAATCCTTCACAGGGACGGCCACTAGAAATTTGGTGTATTGATCAATAATGGTTAAGATGTAGCTATGGCCTGTCCTGCTGGCCTCTACCTTCAGATGATCAATGGCTACCTTTTGCAATGGACGTCAACTTACAAGCGGATGCAGTGGTGCTTTATGATCACCTTTCACAGTTGTGATAGTCACATACGTGTGACATTCCTGCCATCATTTTTCAATGTCTCCTCTCATGCCATTCCAATCAAATCGCCAATGGCCTGTGGTTTCTGTCTTTTGCACTCCAAAATGACCAGACACATCATGATAGGCAGTGAGGACCATGTCTACATCTCTCCCTGTGATCACAATTTGATGGAGACAAGTAACGGTGATGTGATCCACGCTACTGCGATTAAGCAATCCTTTCTTCACAAAGAATCATTTTCGATGTCTCCACAGACAGTAATTGAAGGTCTGCTTTGCCTCTGCAACATCTACCGGGAGGTTTTCCCGCGATGAGTAATTCCAAAATTTCTGCTAACACTCGACTTTGCGTCTATACTTGTATTCATGTTGTTTCCAGTAGCAGAGATTCTGGACTGGCTTACTGAGATTGAAATATATACGAAGATTTAAAAGTACCACAACACTGTATACTGTTGTATGCTTCGGATACTTTTCCCTTTTTCTACTTTTTAAATTCTGGTGTAATACATAGTGAGCCTGTGAGTGTCTTTGTCTGACTCCAGAAGTATAGATGGAAATTTACAATTACCCCTAGACTGGATACATCTGGTATGTGCTGATACAGCACCTTTGTTCAAAATTTTTAATTACGGTATCATCCATAGTGAGTGAGCGTGTGTGGTTTACGCCTTCTATATATACGGTGAATCGGAGATACCAATTTTTACCCTATACTCGATACAGCTTGTATCTTGTTATAGAGTACCTTTGTTCAATATTTAATATTACGGTCAAATCCATACTGAGTAAGCGTCTGAGAGTGACTACGGGACTATGTATATGTTGATTTCAATTGTACCCTATAATATATAAACTTGCTATCTTCTTATCCAGTACCTTTTTTACCACATTTTTTATTATGGTCAAACCCAGACTGAGTGAGTGTCTGAGGGTGACTCCGGAAATATTTACCGAGATTTCAAATTTGGCCAACACTGTGTACAGCTGTATGCTTCTGCTACAGTAACCTTTTTTGCTATTTAGATTCTGGTGTAATCCATTATGAGCCTGTGAATGTCTGTCTCTTTCTCTGGAAATATATTTGGAGCTTTAAGATTGCCCCAACACTGTATACAGCTGTACGCTTGTGTTACATTACCCATTAACATCTTTTCATATTCTTGTGTAATCCATACTGGACCTGAGAGCATTTGTGTCTGCCTCCTGAAATATATACGGAGATTCATAATGTTTACGCTATACTATATATACCTTGTATCTGGTGATGCTTTACCCTTTTTCGACTTTTTATTTTATTGTGTAATCCATACTGAGCCTGTGAGCGTCTGTGTATGACTCATGAAATATTTGCAGAGATTTACTGTTATCCGTAGACTGTATAGAGCTGTACGCTTCTGATACAGTACCATATATCTGCTGGTATTTTGGGTCCATTTTCCAAAACATGAGAAAGTATGGTGGAAGAGGACACGGACGTGGGCGTGGGGGGCCACCTGGTACTGAAGGTGGTGGTGGTGCATCTGCTGGTAGTGCCAACAACGCAATAGCAGCTAAGGCAGGAGGTGTTGAGCCTGCATCATGGTGTAGCTCCAGAAGGCCTGTAACTTGGCTCCCTTTTCTGGGAGTAAGTAGACTGCTTTTAAAGCCGGAGCATCGGGAACTGTTTTTGGCTTACATTGCTGAAACAGCCTCCAGCTCTATTCCCTCCTCTTCTGAAGTTTCAAAAAATGCAAGCAGTGAGTCATCAGTGCAGGCTTCTGGTCAGGAGCAACCCCTTTCCTTGTGTCCTTCACCCACACCAAAAGTGAAGGATGCCGCAGCACACACTTCAGATTACTCCATGGAGCTCTTTTCACATACCGTGCCTGAGTTAATTAAAATGGGGCCCATCATATACTGGAGCATTCCAAATGGGGGACATCAGACACTGGAGCAGCATTTACGGGGCCCATTATACACTGGAGCATTAAAAATGGGGCCCATTATATATGGAGCATTATTTGGGCCTATCATACACTGGAGCATCATCCATGAGGCCCATCATATACTGGAGCATTATAAATGGGGCAGATCAGACACTGGAGCAGCATCTATGGGGCACATTATACACTGGAGCATTGGAAATGGGGCCCATAATATGTGGAGCATTATTTGGGCCCATAACACACTGGAGCATTGTCCATAGGGACCATCATATACTGGAGCATTATAAATGGGGCAGATCAGACACTGGAGCAGCATCTATGGGGCACATTATACACTGGAGCATTAGAAATGGGGCCCATTATATGTGGAGCATTATTTGTGCCCAAAATACACTGGAGCATCGTCCATAGGAACCATCATATACTGTAGCATTATGTGGAGCTCATCATATACTGTATGGAACATTATATGTGACCAATTATTCTGTATGGAGAAATATATGGGGCTCATTATTCTGTATGGCGCACAATGTGGTGGCCATAATACTGTATGGAGTAATATACTGTCCTTTTTTTGAGCTATTGTACAATTTAAAATAGATCAGTCATGTCATGTAAGCAGTGAAGCATTTGTCATTGTACTGTACCTCTATTTATGTGCCATATCGGAGAATCATGAGTTGTGGTATGTGTTAAAGGGGCGCACGAAAACCTGGAGCCAGCCCTACCCCGCCACAACTTTAGTCAAATAACCCCCAGTTTTCAATGCGTAACTATTATTATGAAGTAAATTAAAGTTGACAAGCTTCAGTAATAAGAATTGATGTTTTTGGCATTGAAATGGGCACTATAGGTGTGTTTACTGTCCTCCACTCCCTGCCGACTTTGCTTCCCCATTGACTTGCATTAGGTTTCGTGTTTCATTCGGCCTCCGACTTTTCCCTATAGTCGGCCGATTTCGTTCGACCTGACTTTTGCAAAAGTCGGGTTTCATGAAACCCGACTCGACCCTAAAAAAGGCAAAGTCGCTCATCTCTAGTCATAACCTTTTTTTTTCAATTCATATAGCCATGAGGGCTACTTTCTTTTGTACAACGGGTTTTACTTTTGAATGACATCATTCATTCTGCCACATAGCATACTAGAAAATAGGAAAAAAAATCCAAGTGCTGTGAAATTGCAAAAATAAAGTGCAATTCCACGATTTCTTTTCGAAGGCCAACTGAAACACGAAACCCAATGCAAGTCAATGGGGAAGAAAAGTCGGCAGTGAGTTGAGGACAGGAAACACACCTACAGTGCCCATTTTAATGCCAAAAACATCAATTCTTATTACTTAAGCTTGTCAACCTTAATTTACTTTATAATAATAGTTAGGCATTGAAAACTGGGGGTTATTTGGCTAAAGTTGTGGGGGGTAGGGCTGGCTCCAGATTTTCGTGGGCCCAGGGCCAAAGAGTGTCAATGGGCTCCTTTAACACATGCCACAATTCATGATCCTCTGATACGGCAGAGAAATAGCGGTATAGTACAATCAAAAATACTTCACTTCTTACATCTCTTGACTGATATCCATTTTAAATTCCCCAATAGCTCCAAAAACGGACAGTATATTACTCCACAGTATTCTGGCCACCGCATAGTGCGCTATACAGAGTAATGAGGCCCATATATTTCTCCATACAGAATCATTGGTCCCATATAATGTTTGAAACAGTATATGATGAGCTCTACATAATGGTACAGTATATGTTGGTCCCCATGGATGAAGCTCCACTGTGTTATGGGCCCAAATAATGCTCCATATATAATGGGCCCCATTTCTAATGCTCCAGTGTATAATGGGCCCTGTAAATGCTGCTCCAGTGTCTGATGTCCACCTTTGGAATGCTCCAGTGTATGGTGGGCCTCATATATCATTCCCAGAGTATCGTGCTCCCCAAAAATAGCTGTCCCAACATTGAAAACAATTAAATATGTCTCCTCGCTAGGGAATCCCTGTACTAGTCTGGACTCCTCGTCATCCCCAGCTTCCATCTCACTGCACTTGGACTGTTTAGGCAGAGGGTGTACAGACGTGATGTCATTGCGCTCTCTGACCAGAATGTCACTGTCAGGAAACACAGAAGACGTCACGGCGGTGGAGCAGGGAGAGGTAAGTATTATAACTTTGCAAGTGCTGTGATCCTGAGCACGCGGGGGGGCACACTCGTTGGTGACGGCACTGGCACAGGGCCCCTCATAGTACGCCGTTGTGTCTGACAGTGGGTGTGCACCCCCACCGTCAGAGACACTTGATTGTACTATGAGGGACCTTGTGCCAGTGCCGTTGCCAATCAGTGGGCCCACCCACCTGTTCAGGGCAATGGCACTCGCATGGGTGCGTGCGCCAGGTGGTGACCCCGGCCCTGTGGGGGGAGGCAGCCCAGTAAGGGAGGTGGTAAAATTGGCATATGTTGATGTTGGACATTCAGCAGTTGCAAATGGAGTAATTGGAGAAATCCGCGGAAGAGGAGGACAAAAGCAAGCCATTTTTCTGGCAACCTACGTGTCAGCAGGGGAGGGTGGGACAAATACCTTTGAAACCCATGCATGGTTCATTTTAATGAAGGTTAGATCATCAACATTTTGGGTCAACAGACGGGTCCTTTTTTCTGTCAGGATTGATCCAGCAGCACTGAAGACTCGTTCAGATAACACACTAGCAGCGGGGCAAGCGAGCTCCTGTAAAGCATATTGTGCCAATTCAGGCCAGGTGTCAAGTTTACTGGCCCAATAGCCAAAAAGGAATGACCGGTGAGGGAGACCATCGATATGGGAGGAGAAGTAGTTTGTTACCATAGTTGACAACTACTGTCTCCTGTCACTTTCGATCGATGCTGTATAACCAGTCATGTGAGCGGTACTTGAAAAATCAGTCCACAACATGGTCATGAAACCCCTGTGTCCAACGCCACTTCGGCTGTGTGCACAACGAACACCTCTTTCATTTTGCCGCCTACGGCTTGTTGGAAAAACATCACCACCGCTGTGTGCTGGGAATGCCTCGAACAAACGGTTTACCAAAGTTGCTTGTTTGTTAGCCAATATTAGCTCTAGGTTCTCCTGTGGCATGATGTTTTGGATTTTGCCTTTATAGCGTGGATCCAGGATGCTGGCCAACCAGTAGTCGTCATCGTTCATCATTTTGGCAATGCGGGGGTCCCTTTTTAGGATCTGCAAGGCATAATCAGACATGTGGGCCAATGTTCCAGGTGTCAATGATGCACTGCGAGTGCTGGGTGGAGGAGCACTTTCTGGCAAATCAACATCCCTCCAGTCACGCACAAACCCTGTACCCGACCTTGCCACGCCAACATTTTTTCTTGCCCCCTGAGAAGCATCCTCATCCCCAAAAGAATCATCCCCATCATCCTCCTCCTACTCCTCTTCCTCTTCTTCCTCCACCTCGTCCACGAGACTTCCCTGAGCAGACAATGGCTGACTGTCATCAAGGCTTCCCTCCTCCTCTACCTCCTCGGCTGCAGACGCCTGCTGCTTAATATGTGTCAAAGTTTGCATGAGCAGACGCATAAGTGGGAGGCTCATGCTTTTGATGGCGTCGTCTGCTCTTACCGCCGTGTGCATTCCTCAAAACACTGAAGGACTTTACAGAGGTCTTTCAGCTTCGACCACTGCACACCAGACAACTCCATGTCTGCCTGCAAACTGCCTGCCCTTGTATCCTCCCACAAATGAATTACAGCCTGCCTCTGTTTGCACAGCCTCTGAACCATGTGCAGGGTGGAGTTCCACCTTGTTGCAATGTCGATAATTAGGTGGTGCTTAAGGAGGTGGAGCAATCGCTGCAGCTTCTGCATACGACTGGAGTGTACAGGCGACCGGCGTATGTGCGAGCACAGTCTTCGCACCTTATGGAGCAGGGATGTTAACTCCGGATAATTATTGAGGAAGCACTGCACCACCAGGTTCAAGGTGTGAGCCAGGCAAGGTATGTGTCTGAGTTTTGAAAGGGCTATGGCTGCCACAAAATTCCAGCAGTTATCACTAACTAGTTTGCCTGCCTCAAGATGTAGACTGCCCAGCCATGACTCAGTTTGTTGCTGCAAGTAGTCGGCCAGTAGCTCCGCGGTGTGTCTGTTGTCTCCCAAACACATCATCTTCAACACAGCCTGCTGATGCTTACCACTAGCTGTTCGATAGTGAGACACCTCGCGTGCAACACTGGCAGCTGCGGATGGAGTGCTCGTGCGACTGCGCTCTGTGGACGAGCTTTCTCTTCTGGAGGAGGAGGGTCGAACGCCTACAGCCAACTGTTTCCTATTTCGTGGGCTAGGCAGCACTGTCCCACCGCCGCTGTCCCCTGTGGACCCTGCATCCACCACATTAACCTAGTGCGCAGTGATGGATACGTAATGGCCCTGGCCACGCCTACTGGACCATGCATCTGTTGTGAGGTGCACCCTTCCACTCACTGATTGCTTGAGTGCATGGACAATGCGGTCTTTCACATGCACGTGGAGGGCTGGGATGGCTTTTCGCGAAAAGAAGTGCCTACTGGGTAGGTCATAGCGTGGTACTGCGTAGGCCATGAGCTCGCGGAAAGCTTTGCTTTCAACCAACCGGTAGGGCATCATCTCTAACGAGATTAGTTTGGCAATGTGGGCGTTCAAAGTCAGTGTACCCGGATGAGAGGATGAGTACTTTCTTGTCCTACTCAGAGTCCCTGGTAGGGTGAGCTGGACTTGAGAGCTGCATATGGTGGAACTAGCGGTGGACATGGCGGACTGAGAGAGGGTTGGTGATGGTGTTGGTGGTGTTGCTGATGACCTAGATTCAGTCTTTCGTAGCAATGACATTGCGATTCCATGACTGCTTTGCCCTTGCGACGACACCTCGACATTTGCTGCTGGTGGTGTGCTAACCGGTGGGCTTACAGTGGGGGAAGCGATGTAGCGTTGCTGACTGCCTTCATTCGGAGCAGGTGCACATGTGGTACGTGAGGTTTGGTAGTCCGTCCATGCTTGCAAGTGCATGGTGGTTAAATGTCTAAGCATGCAACTGGTTTTCAAATTTCTCAGATTTTCCCCTCGGCTAAAGGTCTTTGCGCACTTTTTACAGATAACTTTTGCCTGACCATTAGGATTTTGCTCAAAAAAGTGCCACACTGCACTCTTCCTACTATGTAAGACATTTTGAGATCTTGCACGCTGTGCTAATTTGACCGTCTGGCCAAGCTGTCCTGCAACTCTTTTGATTTTTGTAACACGTTTTTGGACTGCTACGGTCCTACCAGATAACAGCTGTTGTGATGTCTTTGCCTGCTGTGGATCCTCCTCCTCCTCTTCTGAGCTATTGGCAGCGGCACCCTCTTCCCCCAGTGGATGCCAATCTGGGTCAACAACTGGGTCATCCATCACCTCCTCTTCAATTTGCATCTTCCTCTGTGTCACCATGTAAGGTGGTATAGTATGTGGGAAGGGGCACCTGAGTTTCATCAGCGTCTGTTTCTGCCTCAGTACACTGCCAGGACAATGTAGTGCTCTGAGTGAATGTACCAGCAGAAAAATCTAGCAGTGGCTGTGCATCAGTGCATTCCATGTCAGATTCATCTTTGACTGGGGAATTCACGATTTGACTTGCTAACCTAGGCATGGTATGTGAAAAGAGCTCCATGGAGTAATCGGTAGTGTGGCCTGCCACATCCTTCACTTTTGGTAGGGGTGAAGGACACAAGGAAAGGTGTTGTTCCTGACCAGGAGCCTCCAATGACGACTCAGTGCTTTTATTTTTTGAAACTTCAGAAGAGGAGGCGAGAGAGCTGGAGGCTGTGTCAGCAATGTAAGCCAAAACTTGTTCCTGAAGCTCCGGCTTTATAAGTGGTTTACATACTCCCAGAAAAAAGAGCCTTCGAGGCCTTGTGAAGCCAGATGATGACGCAGACTGAACACCTCCTGCCTTAGGTGCTATTGTGCTTTTACCAACAGATGCAAAACCACCACCACCACCATCGGGACCAGCTGGCAACCCCCACCCACTGCCATGGCATCATCCACCATACTTGCTCATTTTTGTGAAAATCTACCCAAAATACCACCAGCTATATGGTACTGTAAAACAAGGTAGAAGGTGTATTTACTATTGGTGAGAATTTGAATCTCACTAGAGATTTGAGGATGCTGAACTATTGTCTCTGGCCCAGTAGAGATTACAACTCAATGTAACAGACTGAAATTGGATGGTGTATGACAAGGTGTAGGGTGTCTATAGGATTGGTGAGATTTTGAATCTCACTATAGATTTGAGGACGCAGAACTATTGTCTCAGGCCCAGTAGAGATTACACCTCAATGTAACAGGCTGAAATTGGATTGTGAAGACAAGGTGGAGGGTTTCTATAGGATTGGTGAGAATTTGGATCTCCCTATAGATTTGAGGGTGCAGAACTATTGTCTCTGGCCCAGTAGAGATTACACCTCAATGTAACAGACTGAAATTGGATGGTGTATGACAAGGTGGAGCGTGTCTAAAGGATTGGTGAGATTTTGGATCTCACTAGACATTTGAGGAGGCTGACAATGATGCTCTCAGTCCAAGTATGGACGCAGACAGCCTAATAAGCAGGACTGCTGCACAGTGCACACACAAAAGGGTGGGAAAAATGAACCCTTGGTAACTGTGCAGAAAAGAGGATTAAAAGTATTTTTGTTTTTAAAAAAGCAGTTTGCACAGCAGTGTGCAAACAGCAATGCAGCTATCAGGGAGCCTTATAAGGCAGCCTAATAACCAACAGAGCTGATGCACAAAAATAGAGCCTCCCCTGTCACTGCACACAAAGTGATGTGTTGTAAGTGGAAATCGCTAACAGCAGAAGCAGTTTTTTGGTTCTTCTTCCCTGCCTAACGCTCTCCCTACAGAATCAGCAGCAGCTCTCCCTATGCTAAGATCGGCAGAAGTAAGATGGCGATCGGCGTTCACGCCTTTTTATAGCCCCTGTGACACCATACAAAGCCAGCCAATCACTTGCATGCCCTTCTCAAAGATGGTGGTGACCGATGCCTATGTCATCGCGTTGCCGACAGTGTGCGTCCTCCATCATTGGCTGAAAAAGGGCCCTGGAAGCATCTTTTGAAACGCGACTTTGGCGCTCTGGTCACCGACCTCGTGGCCGACCTCACGCTATGGTTGGGTTTCGTGTCATGAAACCCGACTTCAGCAAAAGTCGGCGACTTTTGAATATGACTCACCCGTTTCGCTCAACTCTGCTTGCAATATGATTCCCCAGGTCAGTACGAGTACACAGATACCAATCATGTATATTTTTTATTGCAAAAAAAATTTAGCTTTTGTCACTTTTTTCTGAGACCTGTAACCTTCTCATTTTTTGTGATCTGGAGCTGTGTGGGGACTTTTTTTTCGGCCATAAGTTACCATTTTAGGGTAGGCACTAATGTTCAGCAAACCTTAACTGTAAGGCAAGGGGTTCATATCAGACTCCTAGCGTTTGTGCATGGACCTCGAACTTAGACCTTTTCCCAGAAGTCCTTCATAATGGTCAGATTCCCCATCCAAATAAAGCTTGTTGAAAGGCTGCTGCACTGGCAATTAAAGAGCTGTTAGGCTAAGGACACTTTAGGAACCAACACAGCCATGCCAAGGACTGGCATGGCTATGATTGACTGGTGCACCATGTGACCCTGCCTGTATAAAAGCCGTGTCACGGGTTGCGCAGCAATTCAGTTCCTCATGCTGCCAGATCAGCCTCGTGTTGTGGGCTATGTAAGACTCATGATTGGTTCCTGAAAAGACTGTTCCTGTGTGCCATAGAAGCATTGTACTCTGAGGCAAAAAAATCCAATTACTCTGTTGCATAAAAACCTTGTTCTCTGTGGCAAAAAATACAAATATGATTGTTCTGTGCATTTAAACCATGTGCTATGAGGCAAAAAAACATATTGCTTTGTGACATATAAACCTTGTACTATGAGACCAAAAAATCCCATTGCTCTGTGCTATATAAACATTGTCAACTTAAGCAAAAAGTCCTATTCCTCTATGCCATATAAACTTTGTTCTCTGGCAAAAAATATTTCTTGCACAAAAACCTTGGTCTCTGGTACAAAATTCCAATTGCTCTGTTGCATAAAAACCTTGTTCTCTGTGGCAAAAAATACAAATACTACTGTTCTGTGGCAAAAAATCATGTTGCTCTGTTGCATAAAAACCTTGTTCTCTGCCAAAAAATCCTACTTCTCTGTTGCATAAAAAGCTTGCTCTCTGTTGCAAAAAATTCAATTGCTCTTTTGCATAAAAAGCTTGTACCCTTAGGGAAAAAAAACTTGAACTTGTTGCTCTGTGGCATAATAGCCTTGAGTAGCGTGCCAGAATCGCACCTCTTGCCTACTAGCTATATTTTTTGAGGGGGAAAAAATGAAGGGGGCAGCAAATAGGGAATGTCGACGTGGTTGTGGTGCTACTGGTGGTGATGGTGTAACTGCTGCAGGAAAAGGACGTGGTTGATCTGCGCCTGCTCCATGTCCAACTGCAAGACATTCCTCAGGTACATGCAGGTGACAGTATATTCTGCATTATTTGAAAGGTCCAGTACCGCAGAATGAATGGTGAGGCTATAACATGTGGAGGACATGTTAGATTGGATGGCTGAGAGTGTGTCTAGTTCATTCACATTTTTGTCCACCCAGTCCCCTGCAGGAAGTTTTCAGTTTGCACCTGAGAATATTAGTCATTGTTCTTCTACCTCACCTCCTTGCAAATCATCCAAGCAGTCTGAGCCACAAGTCATGCAGCCGTCTCTTCTGTTGCTTCATAAGTCCACTGGCTGGGATTCCATAGCCCATCTACCTGGCTCTGTAACAGAATTGGAAGAGGCTGAGTGCACTGATGCCCAATCACTCTTTCTTTCAAATGTTGAGTACATGGGAGGGCCAGTTTACATGGTCAACGTACCACCACAGCACATCTCAGAAGATAAGGAAACACAGGTGCCAATTCCTGTGCCACCCATCAAGGAGAGCAGGGGTCTGGACTGGGTGGAAGATGATGTGGGCAATGATGAGGTCCTTGACCTCACATGGATCGAAGGATCTCATAGTGATGTGTGCAGTTCAGAGTAAGAGGAAGCGGTCACGCTTCACAATCAGCACAGCAAAAGAGGGAGCAAGGTGGAAAAGCATAGCGGCCGGCATATAGCCAGTATGTCACCTGCTACTGCTCCCTTCGCCAAGGGAATGGGTCCCAAAAAGCCAGCTCAAAGGAGCTCACTGGCATGCGACTTCTTCATCCAATGTAGTGAAGACAATCGACAGGTCATTTGCACACTCTGCCATCAGAGCCTCAAGCAAGGCGTAAATATTCTAAACTTGAGTACCACCTGCACGATCTGGCATCTCAAATGAAAGCATGAGGTGCAGTGGAGTGCACATCTTAAAAAGCATGGCAAATCTTAGCCTCCTCCTCTTCCCTCTTTTGTTGCTCTCTCGGCCTTTGCCTCACAGAGCCACCTACTTCTCCACAAAGCGATTGTGTGACAGCAACACCACCACCAAAAGCAGTGTCACCGATCATGTCTTCAACATCCCATAGAAATTTTCAGCTAGCCAACAAAGAGGAAATTACACCCTAACCACCCACGATCCATGTACCTGAATGTCAGCAATTCTAAATTACTTGATTTTCAAAGGCTGCCAATGTGGCTTTTGGAGACAGACCACCAGTTTAAGAAAACTTATATTGGTGGCTGTCCAGCAGTACATTGTTCCCAGCCACCTCTACTGTGCTAGGTGGGCCATCTCTGCCCTGCAACATGTTTCTGACCAGAACACAAAAAGAAAACACAGAATGACAAATGTGCAAAAATACCCTTCAGTAAAAAATATGACAGTAGCCAGCAAGTGCTGGTAAAAAGATAACAAATAAAGGGTATTTAGTCAATACGTTTTTTTGAAAAAAAAAAATGTATACCAAGCCACTCCACCTCATCAAGGTAACCGTTATTGGAGCTGTCCCTATTTAATGTATTTAAAACCTGAACATATGAACAGTGTCTAAATGAACAGGATTCAGACAGGCGCTTCCTAGTATGGACACGTGGTGTAAGACGGCTCTTTATGTGCATGTCACACAAGAGAGGGGTGGGGTCTCTCAAACCATGCATAAGCAAGGAAAAAAATGGATTAAAAACACATGTGACATGCACAAATGTGAACAAGTCGGTCGGACAGTGTTCACACCACCCACTGACTGAAACACAAAAAGAAAACACAGAATGACAAATGTGCAAGTATTTTTGCACATTTGTCATTCAGTGTTTTCTTTTTGTGTTTCAATCAGTGGGTGGTGTGAACACTGTCCGACAGACTTGTTCACATTTGTGCATGTCACATGTGTTTTTAAAATGTTTCTGACCAGATAAGATGTGCACTGTGCAACGCCATCACTGGCAAGGTGCTTGTTACAACAAATACGTGGACCATTGATCATGGGCAGAGACATTACATCTCACTAACTGCCCATTGGATTAATGTAGTGGCAGCTAGGACAGAAGTGGAAGGAGTTCCAGAAAATGTCCTACCACCACCAAGGATTGCTGGACATTTCTCAGTACATGTTGCCTTCTCCTCCTACTCTGCTTCCTCCACCACCTCCTCATATGGTCACAGTGAGCCCTGCACAAACAATTTTAGCACAGCCAGGGGGTAACTCTTCTGCAACTCATTTGTTTGAGGTACAGATCCAACACCATGCAGGAGCTATATGAGCAGACATATGAGTGGTATGTCCCCTTGACTCTCAAGCTTGGCCTGGTGGTTTGTGACAATGGGTGAAATCTGGTAGCTGCTCTCAGCCTTGCCGGTTTGACTTATATCCCTTTCCAGGTGCATGTGCTGAACTTTGTGCTGCAGAGCTTCCTGAAGAACTACCCAAATATGTCTGACTTGCAGCTGAAAGTGAGTGCAGTATTTGCACTCTTTTGGCATTTTCACCCCGCTGCTGCTAGCATTTCTGCACTACAGCATCACATCTGCATTCCAGCTTACATTCTCACATATGATGAACTACCAAGGTGGAACTCCACCTTGTGTAGAGCAATTGTCTCAGCATGCTTCTCCTCTTTACAAACAGAGATGCCAGCATACTCACTGCTGCAGCCAACACTGCACTTCCTTCCTCTGTGTCTGCTGAGGCTTGGGTTGGGTGCATGGAGTGCAAATCCCCAGGCACTGTGCTAAGGGTACATGCACATGCTCCCTCTTCTTAAACGAGCTGCATGCATCATCCTAATGTGTCACCAGACAGTATCTGGTGGACACCTACTATTTGGGGCACCTCCTCAAGCATGTAAGTGCTTGAGCAATGTAATTAGTTAGCACTAAGCATGCGTTTTAGTTGTCAGGTCTCCAAGTACCCACCAGTCAGTATCCTAGCTTAGTTCTAGTCTATTCATACTTGCTTGTATAACTGCATTCCAGCAGGTCAAGCCTGCATCTTCCAGTGCTCATCTGTATATCAGCTGCTCCAGTCTATACCTGCCAATGCTCATCTGTATATCAGCTGGTCCAGCCAGCTCCTGCCAGTAGTCATCTGTATATCAGCTGTTCCAGTCTGCACCTGACAGTGCTCTTCTGCATTCCAGCCTATCAAGGCAGCACATGCCAGTGGTCATCTGGATTCCAGCTGGTCCAGCCTGCACCTGCCAGTTTGTATCAGCACACCAGTTGGTCCAGTCCGCACCTGCCAGTACTCATCTCTATGTCAACCGGTCCAGCCCACACCTGCTAGTGCTCATTTGTATGTCAGCTGGTCTATCCCACACCTGCCAGTGCTCATCTGTATACCAGCTGTACCAGTCTACACATGCCGGTGACTGTCTACCAGCTGGACCCATGTGTATCCGTGACCTCTGTGTTCCTTCAGAGCCTGCCTGCATCTGCTGTAGTTTCCTGCGGCCATTCCACCTTCCAATCCCTTGGAGTTCAGATGCTGTACGTCCGTGGTCTGTCCTGGAATTGCACCTGGTGTTCATTGGGAGCCAAGCCTAACCCCATCATCAGGGGATCTAGTAATGAGTCAGGTGTTCCCATAGTTACGCCCCTCCAGGCTTGGCACATTATTTGCATCACTCTCATTGCACCTTGCATATGCTGGACAGCCTGTGCAAGCAGTAGGGTATAGGGGAGTTTCAGTTGCAGCATGCATGCACGAGTCGCTCGGTGAAACATCACTTCACCAAAATGAATAGGCCTGCATGCGAAACATGTGTGCCATCTAGTGCTGCTTTGATTATTCCACCAACATGGCCAGCGCTGATGATGCCATCATCAGCATTATTATCCCACTTCTATGTATGCTGGAACAAACCCATCAGGCGATGATGCGATGATGGATGGGGTAGTGGCACAAAAAGAATAGCAAGAGGAACAGGCAACATTGTATTGTGCAGACATTGCAGGACCTTCGGTATCCATAGTTATGACCATTAGGAACCAGTTGGCTAACTCACTATATCAGTGGTCGTAATCATGGATATCTAAGGTCCTGCAATGCCTGCACGTGAGGAAAGAGAAACTACTTTTCTAATTTGAGCTATTTGCTAATATTATTATTACTACATCTACAACATATTGGGATAGGATCTTGGAGGTGGAAATACCCCATTAAATTCAAGGAAACAACTAACCATATTTATATCAGTATAAGCATATGTTTATCAGTATTCCTTATTACGGAGCTAACAGTCATTTACATGACAATTTGGATAATTGCGTCCGTAAAGACTGATAATAAACAGTAGTATAGGTATGTTATCAGTATTAGTATCAACTGGTAAAGTGGTTTTCCTGCGTATATTTACTTCCTCTTAATAAAACAGATTATCAAAATTACTGCTTTGTAATACTGATGCAATATTGATGGTGAATTTATAAAATCCTTAGATTGATGCATTACCATTAACCATTGCAAATCCATAATATACATGTTTGCACAAGACCAATTTTCTACAGTAATTTTTTAGAGATAAGTGGATCTGACAAGATTCAAATTCGACAAAATTGCAGGTTTTTTTACAGGGAAATTCAATTTGCAAAGAAGTCCTTCTCCAGTAATTGAATATGTTTTTACCATGGGCTGAGGTATTTCCAAACTATGGAACATAAATTTAAGATATAAAAATAAAAAATTAAAACTCATACCTAACTGCTCACCTCTCATACAATTTATTGTGGAATTTCTCTTGAGTATGCCAATACCCCATTTGTGGGGTAAAACTTCTGTTAGGGTGCACAGCAGGGCTTGGAAGAGAAGGGACACCTTTTAACTTTTTGAATGCAAAATTTGCAGGAATAATTAACGGACGTCATGTCGCATTTGGAGAGCCCCTTCTGTGCCTAAACAGTGGAGACCCCCCACAAGTGACATCGTTTTGGAAACTAGATCCCTCAGGGAACTTATTTAGATGTGTGGTGAGCACATTGAACTCCTAGCTGCTTCACAAAAGTTTATAATGTAGAGCAGTGAAAATAAGAAAAATCACATTTTTTCCACAAAAATGTTATGTTAGCCCCATTTTTATATTTTCACAGAGATAGCAGGAGAAAATGGAGCCTAAAATTTGCTTTGCAATTCTTCCTGAGTACGCCATTACACCATATGTGGTCAAAAACCTCTTTTGAGGCACAGTGCGAAGCTCAGAAAGGGAAGAAGTGCCATATTGGCATATTGGAGTTCACATTTTTCTTGACTGGTTTGAGGGTGCCATGTCATACTGGCAGAGCCCCTGAGGTGCCATAACAGCAGAAGCCCTCATAAGAGACCCCATTTTACAAACAACATGTCTCAATTAATTAATATAGGGGTGCAGTGATGATATTGACACCACACGTGGGTTACAGAATTTTATACCATTGGGCAGAAAAAAAATATTATATATTTACCACCAAATTTTGTTTTAGCCTCAGATTTTACATTTTCACACAGAGAAATAGGTAAAAATGGCACCAAAATGTGTCACACAAGTGGCTCAGGTAGTGCAGCTCATCCAGGATGGCACATCAATGCGTGCTGTGGCAAGAAGGTTTGCTGTGTCTGTCAGCATAGTGTCCAGAGGCTGAAGGCACTACCAGGAGACAGGTCAGTACACCAGGAGATGTGGAGGTTGGCGTAGGAGGGCAGCAACCCAGCGGCAGGACGGCTACCTCTGCCTTTCTGCAAGGAGGAACAAGAGGAGCACTGCCAGAGTCCTGAAAAATGACCTCCAGCAGGCCACAAATGTGCATGTATCTGCACAAACAGTTAGAAACCGACTCCATGGGGACGGTCTGAGGGCCCAACGTCCACAGATGGGGGTTGTGCTCACAGCCCAACACCATGCAGGACGCTTGGCATTTGCCACAGAGCATCAGGATTAGCAAATTTGCCACTGACGCCCTGTGTTCTTCACAGATGAAAGCAGGTTCACACTGAGCACATGTCACAGACGTGACAGAGTCTGGAGACGCCATGGAGAGTGATCTGCTGCCTGCAACATCCTTCAGCATGAACAGTTTATTGTGGATCAGTAATGGTGTGGGGTGGCATTTCTTTGGAGGGCCGCACAGCCATCCATGTGCTCGCCAGAGGTAGCCTGACTGCCATTAGGTACCTGGTTGAGATCCTCAGACCCCTTGTGAGACGATATGCTGGTGCTGTTGGCCCTGGGTTCCTCCAAATGCAGGACAGTGCCAGACCTCATGTGGCTGGAGTGTGTGAGCAGTTCCTGCAAGATGAAGGCATGAAGCTATGGACTGACCTGCTCATTCCCCAGACCTGAATCCGATTGAGCACATCTGGGACATCATGTCTTGCTCCATCCACTAATGTCACGCTGCACCACAGATTGTCCAGGAGTTGGCAGATGCTTTAGTCCAGGTCTGGGAGGAAATCCCTCAGGAGACCATCCACCGCCTCATCAGGAGCATGCCCAGGTGTTGAACAGTAGGGAGGTCATACAGGCAAATGGAGGCCACACAAAATACTGAGCATCTTTTCCTTGTCATGAGGTATTTCCACTGAAGTTGTATCAGCCTGTAATTTGATTTTCCACTTTGATTTTGAGTATCATTCCAAATCCAGACCTCCATGGGATATTCATTTTGATTTATATTGATAATTGTTATGTTTTATTGTTCTGAACACATTCCACTATGCAATGAATAAAAATTTGCAACTAGAATATTTCACTCAGAGATATCTAGGATGTGGTATTTTAGTCTTCCCTTTATTTTGTAGAGCAGTGTATATTTTTTTTACTTTCTTTTTTCAACATTTTGTGATTTTTTTAAATATATTTTTCAACTATTTTTCACTTTTTTTTACTTAGTTACACAATGGGACTTTCACTTTGTGCAGTCTGATCACCGCTATACGGTAAAGCAATGCAGGAGTATTGCTATACTTTATAGCATTCCAGCCCTGGAGACACAACTTAGTTAGATCATGCACTGCGCATGATCTAACTAGCTTCCTAGTGTCTGTAGACCGTTATGTCATCATGAAAACATCGGGTCATGATGGCAACGATCGGGACCTGCAAAAACGTCACAAGGTCTCCGATCTAAAGGCAGAGGGGCTTTCTTCCCTTTGCCTGCCCTCTAAATGTTGTGATCAACGATTGCAGCATTTAGGAACTTAAAGTGCAGGAAGTGGTATGGGCACCACTCCTGGCACTAAGAGTTTCTTTCTGACCAATGCACTACATATGCGCCATGGCGATTGCCCAAGCACAGGGAGCTGTGTGCTAGCGATTGCCACCGGGTGTCAGCTGATACTAACAGCTGACACCCGGTGGCAATCGCTAGCACACAGCTCCCTGTGCTTGAGTGATCACCATGACACATATGTAGTGCATTAGCCAGAAAGTCCTTCCCAATCATGACATACATGTACTACATATGTCAGGAAGGGGTTAAACTGCAGGTAATAAAACCAGCCAGCTATCTTTATGACACTATGGACTTACTGAATAAACTATCTACCATAGGTCCAGTGCCTAAAGTTACCATCCTAGACACCTTGAAATCCATGTATTCTAACATCCCACATGAAGATAGACTAGCAATCTGCCATATGTATCTTGAAGCAAAGAGGATTGCTTATGAGTCTGTATTTCAAATCACCAAATTTAATATTATGCATATTTTTTTCTCCTTTAATGAGTAATTGGATATACTGTTTATCTAAAACTCACTGGAAACGGTGTGGGCAGCAGAATAGTCTTCCATATGTGAACCTTTACATGACAAAACTGAAAAGTGACTTTTTAACATTCTTTTCCATCAAACCTTTAGGCTTATTCCGTAACTTAATGACATCTTAAAAATCTGGACTACATTTTGAGGTACAAAATAAAACAGAAAGAAAATCACCATATCCTATAAAAGGAAGACCAGCTAAAAACATTTTTCAAAGATGATTCCTTGTTATGCTAAAGACAATGTTCAAATTTAAGAAAGAACATGATAAGGAGCTCACTACTCTGTGACACACCTAACAGAACCTATCCCTGCACTATACCATATTTTTCGGACTATAAGACGCACTTAGGTTTTAAAGTGGAAAATTAGGTAAAAAATTGAAGGAAAAATGTGGTCAATTCTGTACTAACATTTCCTATCCTGTATATATGGTTTACTCATCCCCATTCTGGTATGCATGGCCCTCTCATCCCTATCCTGGTATGAATGGCCCCCTCATCCCTATCTTGGTATGCATGGCCCCTTCATCCCTATCCTGGTATACATTGCCTTCACATCCTTATCCTGGTATGCATGTACTCCTTATCCCTAGCCTGGTAGGCATGGCCTCCTCATCCCCATCCTGGTAGGCATGGTCCCCCTCATCCCTATTCTGGTATGCAGGGCACCCATCTCTGTCCTGATGTGCATGGTCCTCATCTCCACCCTGGTATGCATGACCCCATCCTTATCCAGGTATGCATGGCCCTCCATCCCCATGCTGGTATGCATGGCCCCCATTAGAAAAGCATTAAAAAACATAAACTATCCTACTTACCATCCTGCGCTCCCTTGGAATGACTTGCACCAATGCCAGCAGCAGATTTATGCTTCTAAGCAGCACATGGCAGTGACATCATGCATTGCTTACAAACCGAGGAGAGCTGCCAGAATACTCACTGCTCCCCATGCCCGGACTATGTGCATGGAGAGCAGTGAATACTCATTACTCTTTAATAGCGGGGGCAGTGTTAGCTGCAGCTGCCGGCCTCCTGCACCTGTCAGGCGTTCATGTGTGCCAGCTACTAAAGGGAATGAATATTCACTGCATTTTCGGGGCAGGGATGGCAGTGTTCACACAGGAGGCAGCCTCCATAGCTGCCTGAACAGCGACCATGGTTACATCCACAGCTGAGGTTGAGGGCTCGAGAACCATCAACCTGCCCTCCAGCTGCTGTATGTACCTGTGAAGTCGCTGTTCGTCCACCATTAATAGCCAGACCCTGGCACTAGTATAATGTTAGGGCTAGCGGAACGCACCAAGTAATAAGAGATGGTATCAAGGTGCGTTTGCAGCCCAGAGTCCACCGTGCAGAGATGTTACCTGATGCCAGTTAATGGCTGACACTATATGGTGGTGAAATAGCAGAACGCACGCAGGTTTATGTCACCTCGTATGTACTGAGGAGAACTCTGTTGCTTCACAGAGTCTACCTAAATAGAACATAAAAAACCGCAGCCTGTTAAGGTTCACAGACCTCGGCCAGGAGAGAGCTGGTGTGCAGTCACAGGACTCTGCCCCAAGGACACAGGGTTAGAGTCCCTCTAGACTCACCAGCGCATGGCGCCACAACTGTGGTGTCAAGGAGAGACGGCACTAACAGTCTAGCGCACTACTTCTATGCAGTGCCACTCTTGCGGACACCACTAACCTCCCCTAACTGGGGCTAGGAAAGTGCACTAATTGCGCACGGCGCCGCACTGGCGATTGCTGCTGGTTTGACGCA
Source organism: Dendrobates tinctorius (assembly GCF_039654945.1). Classification (NCBI taxonomy): domain Eukaryota; kingdom Metazoa; phylum Chordata; class Amphibia; order Anura; family Dendrobatidae; genus Dendrobates; species Dendrobates tinctorius. The sequence goes on from NW_027361830.1 coordinate 11,723,359, forward strand.
GTATGTTCGTGCCTAATGCTGGATGACTCAGTCTGGCGCTAGTCAGCTCACGTCCGCCTAACACAGGATCACCGATGGGTGGGATTTCAGGTGCTTGCCGGAAGCAGGAGTTAAATGCCTCTGTCAGAGATTGACAGTGGCATTTAGCGGGTTAACAGCCGTGGGTGGATCGCAATTTCACCCATGGCTATTAGAGGCACATGTCAGCTGTTCAAGACAGCTGACATGTGCCAGAAAAATGTGGGCTCAGAGCCAGAGCCCACATCAAAGGGAGGGAGTCCTACATCGGCGCAAAATTACACTCAATGTCAGAAAGGGGTTAATGGCTGGCAAGATATTCTTTTCCTGAAATTCGGTGCCCTTTTTTATCCACACATACTTTTTGAGCTTTGTGGCCAAAGAGATGTACGTTAACCTCATCAATTCACAGGACTTGTTTCCAAAATGCATCAGACTTCTTTAGATGCTCTTTTGCATACTTGATGCTGAATTTTATGGTGAGGAGGATGCAGTAGAGGTTTTCTTCTGATGACTCTTCCATGAAAGCTATATTTGTGCAGGTGTCTCTGAACAGTAGAACAATGTACCACGACTCCAGAGTCTGCTGAATCTTTTTTAAGGTCTTTTGCACTCAAGCAGAGGTTCTAATTTGCCTCTCTAGCAATCCTACGAGCAGCTCTCACTGAAATTTTCCTTTGTTTTCAAAACATTATCTTAACCTCCACTGTTCCTATTATCTGACATTTCTTAATTACATTTCAAACTGAGGAAAAGGCAACTTGAAGACACTTTCTGTCTTCTTATAGCTTTCTTCAGCTTTTTGGGCCTCCACCATTTTCAGTTTTTTTGCACAAGGTTAGAGGAGGATAGGTTTTTTTAAATCTTGGAAATTTGCATCACTTGGCCTTTCCTAACAATGATAGTGAATAAGTCATAACCCCAACAAGCTAATGAAGGTCTGAAACCTTGGTCAAATTTATCTGAGCACATAAATCTCCAAGGGTGCCCAAACTTTTACACTGGCCAATTTCCCTTTTTGAAAATTTTAAAATGAGAAAAAAAATTACAATATTTTTGTTTTTTTGCCAAAAAAAACATAGGAAATGTGCCATCTTTAGCTCCGGGCCTTCTAGATAAAATTTTGTCAATTTACTTAACTGTTCAGAATAACAGTATTTTTGACCAGGGATACCTAATCTTTTACATTCCACTGTACAATTCTGAACTGTGCAACACTAAGTAGGAAGTATTTTTGAAATGTAAAGGAAATGATGCATGATTTTCTAATTATTTTCAAAAATAATAAGAAAATTTGATGTGGATTTGTATTCAGCACCTCAAATCAATACTTTGTAGGACCACCTTTTGCTGAAATTATTCCTGCAATTCTTTTGGGGTATGTCTCTACCAGCTTTGTACATTGAAGTTTTTGCCTAGTCTTCCTTGCAAATTAGCTCTAGTTCAGTGACATTGAAAGAATAATGTCTGTGATCAGCAATTTTCAAGTCTTGCTACAAATTCTCTCAATGAAAGCAAAAAGAAAATGTGGTGCATCAAATACCATATATGAATAATATTTTATTAAATATATTCATAAATATTGACAATCAATTACATAAAAGATTTATTTTAGTTATTTTCAATTAAAAACACATACAATGTGAAGGACACAAGACATAAGGTCCGACTCAGTTACTAAACTTCCAGATCAGGGAAACTATACTTATATAATCAACCTTATAGTATCATCCAATATACCACAAATGCCAGACATAATCCTTATGCCACCTTGGATCTATCTATATATTGCATATGCCACACTAGTACTTAATTCACAAACATCTAATAAAACATGGATACCAAAAGAAGTCTCACCCAAAAATCTCTGTGTAACTGGTCACACCAAGCAGCCCCAACGCGCGTTTCGCTTGGGCTTCCTCAAAACATCCAGCACAAGCATCGGTGCTGGGAAAGAAGCGTTACAGTAAGCGCTGTTCCCCGATGCCTGGTGCTGAACATGGTTGTTATCATTCTCCCCTGCTTGAGCTGACTGCCGGCTGAGCAGCCGGAATGATGAGAGCCATGTTCAGCATCCGATGCCGGGAAACAGCGCTTACTGTAAAACTTCTTCCCTGGCACTCGTCCTTGTGGTACTGATGCGGCATGCGCATGCCACACATGTGCCGCAAGTATTACACAAACGGACACTGACATTTCTGGTATCGGAATTATCAGGACGTGTGAAAGAGACGTTAGACCGGGTTTTTCTGTTAGGCTGCTGACACACACTAAAAGACGCTTTTTATTGCAAAAATAGTTTTTGCATCACCATATTTTGAGAGCTATAATTTTTTCATATTTTGGCCCACAGAGTCATGTAACATCTTGTTTTTTTGCGTGAGGAGCTGAAGTTTTTATTGGTACCATTTTTGGGCACATGACATTTCTTGATCGCTTTTTATTCCGATTTTTGGGAGGCAGAATGAAAAAAACCCAGCAATTCAGGAATTTCTTTTGGAGGGGCGTTTATAACATTCCGCATGTGGTAAAATTTATAAAGCAGTTTTATTCTTCATGTTAGTACGATTACAGCAAAACCTCATTTATATCTTTTTTATGCTTTGGTGCTTTTATACAATAAAAACTATTTTATATAAAAAATAATTATTTTTGCATTGCTTTATTCTGAGAGTTATAAAAATTTTATTTTTCTGGTGATGGAGCTGTGTGGGGGCTTGTTTTTTGCGGGAATAGATGACATTTTCAGCTGTACCATGTTTATTTATATCCGTCTTTTTGATCTTATGTTATTCCACTTTTTGATATGATGATAAAGCATTGTGTTTTACCTTGTTTTTTTATAGTGTTCAGTAAAGGGGTTAAGTAGTGGGACAGTTTTATAGGTCGGGTCATTACGGATGCGGCGATACCAAATATGTGTACTTTTATTGTTTAGATTTTTATTTTTCATTCAAATATTTATTTAGTGATAGAATAAATATTTATTTTTAATTATTATTTTTAAAAAAAATATTTTTACAATTATTGAATTTTTTTAGTTTATTCTGTCTTTTACACTTTGTCCCACTATGGGACAATCATTGTTTGCAGGCGGTTCGCTTCTATAGTATGCAGATGAAGCAGCATCTGCACGCTATAGAAGCTGTCAGTGCTGAACTTACTGCACACTGACCTGAGAGACTTCCTGATCATGCACTGCGCATCATCGGGAAGTTTCTCAGGTCTGGTAACCTGGATGTTGTCATGATGACATCGGGTTGCCATGGCAGCAATCGGGATGCCATGTCATGCCCTGGGGTCTCCGATCCGAAGGAAGAGGGGCTGTTAGCCCTCTGACTGTTCCCAGAATGCTGCGATCGTGTTCAATCGGAGCATATCAGGGGTTAAAGTGCTGGGAGTTGTCTGTGACCACTCCTGGCACTTAGTGTCGGGTGTTAGCTGTGAGTATCAGCTGACACCCGGACACGATCGGCCGCACACCACCCGTGTGGCAGCCAATCACTATGACGTACTATACTGTCCATGGTCAAATTGTGCCAGGTCACATGGATGGTATAGTACGTCAGATGGCAGGAAGGGGTTAAAATAATTAAAAAATTATGTATAATTCCTTTTACACTTTATAAATATTAGCTACTTTGTGTTGGTATAGCACATAAAATCCCAATATAATACAAATAAGCTTGCTGGTGAAATGTGGAAAAATATGGAAAGTTAGTAGGGTACTGTACACTTTTTCAAGGCACTATGTATATACATATATATATACAGTTGTGCTAAAAAAAATTTACATACCCCAGCAGAATTTGCTTTCTAGGCCTTTTTTTCAGAGAATATGAATGATAACACCAAACATTTTTCTCCATTCATGGTTAGTGGTTGGTTAAGCTATTTATTGTCAAATTACTGTGTTTTCTCATTTTAAATCATAATAAAAACTCAAAACATCCAAATGACCCTGATCAAAATTTACATACCCTGGTGATTTTGGCCTGATAACATGCACAGAAGATGACACAATTATTAATATTTGCCAAATGCCAGAATAATGAGAGAGATACATTGTTTTAAGGCATTTTTATTACTTACTGCAAAGTCAAAAGTTTACTTACATTTCATTCTCGAGTTATTATAACCTCATAAAATGACACTGGTCAAAATTGAAAAACTTGTCCTGGTTATGAAGGTGAAAATAGGTTTTGGGGTGAAGGAGTTAATAATTATACTACATTTTTCACACTTTTATATATATCTATTTAGAATAAAAGCAATTATGTTACAGGACTTTGAGACACAAATTTTTTTTCAAATTCATTTTAATGTAGTATTTTGTTTTTAACCACAGCATGGACCACCCATGGTTTGTTTTGCAGGCTACATTTAACTAGGCATCTTACTGCTCTAACTGTTAGGCTACCGTCTTCAGTGCACCATAGGATTGAAATTAAACTATTTATAAAAAATTATTATTTTGCAAAGTCCTCGACTATAATAGTTCTTTCTCTATGAAAATTAGCTGAAGCATGAACCAGACCTACTGTATATGGTGTATATCCTTTTCTGCCTATAAGGTAGAGGTTAAATGTGCCTTTTCTGCATTTATCTACTAATAAATGTTGCTATAAGCATTTCCGTGTTCAGTTGAGTTGGAAATTTGCCATTTATCTCTAACGGGCAGTAAATCAATAATAATGAATCCATCTCTCAATGTGCATTCACAGTTAAATGTAATAAAACTCATACAGCTAAATTGGCTTTTAGATTGTCCAAGAAAGACAAGAATGATAAAATTAATGGTGACTCTATGGCAAGCCAGCTACGTAACGCGTGAAGTCTCAGTACTGCTATAAAACACTATTAAAGGCATTTCAACTCCCTTTGACTGTGATCCTTGTTCTGTCACACTTACCTGACTAGTGAATATCATGAAACATTTCTTTGATGCACGCTATAGCTGGTTAATATCCATGTCCATGAAATATCAAAATATACCCTATTATGGTACTAGTAGAAGTCTTAGATGTCAAATCACTGAAGTGCGTGTAGTAGTCATTTCCAAATGGTTTAGATGTTGCACTTATACTCTATAAATTGCAAATACATATTCTTTAACATCTAACATAAAAGTATATTGTTGGGAAAGGGGCATTAATGCCATGAGTCTGCAGCCCCGAATCATGTGCAGAGCCAGCAAATATATAATTTATTAACCCAAATGCATCTTGGCTATATCATGCCAAGTACACATATGTGTAATTAAATTGCAAAATGTAAAATTTAGAAAAACAAGTTTTTTATACATCTTTTTCTCCCTGTTTTATTGTATCATCATGTTATATGCTTCTGCTTTTGTTTTCTGTGTTTTATATCAGCTTCACACTTTTTATTAAAGCTCTTGATAATTAGTAGCCTTCCCTTCTGTCCATCTTATCTGACATATCTCTTTGAGGTTGTTATCAACTCCTCATTGAATTCATCTAGTTTATGGTGTATGCTGTCTGGTCACACACATTTATATGTTATTGATTCTGTCTGGCTATAAATAAGTCCAGGTCATTGGCATCTTGTTGCTCGTATTATCGCACTTACTTCAGGAACACAGCACAGTTTGATTTGTCTTTTCATGTCAATCTCTTCTACAGAAGTTAAAAGGCATTTTATTCGGCATTTTAAACATGAATGCACATTATTGTATCTGACATCCAATATAATCAACATCAAATATTACTACTGACCTGTAAAAATATTACTTGATTTGACCAATATGTTAACCAATACATTGCCAGCTACTATGTCCCTAAGGGTTGGGTTGTGTAACTGATTTAAGCTTGTAAGAAGGATTAAATTGTGATATTTTATACTAAAGATTGTATCCCTTTTCAGGAAATGTTTTAGTAGTAGAAAAGCAAATTGAGCTTTACTTACCCTGCCTGGTTCCAGATTTTAGTCTCGGTGGCTGTTGCCGGTGCCTGTTGTCTACTGTGATGATGTCACATTAGCAGCACTGCTGACAACAGAGCTCAGCAGCTCTCCAAATGTAAGTAGTACAAGCAGCCCAGTAAAATAGCAACTGCAGATCTATTTGCTTGATTTAAAAGAAACAGGAATGGGTTAAAAACTGGAAAAAAAAATAGCACTCACCTGGCCCTCACTTATCTTCTCTAGTCCAATACATTCTTCAATGAACCACCTTTGAATTCTTCCAACTCCCAGCAACTTTGGAGTCACCTGAACAGCCTAGGCCATAATGTCATAATGTTGTGACCTAGTCAGAGTAGGGAATGCCAAAGATGTTATGTTCTAGAAGATATCAAAGATGTTGAGAGGTGAAAGATGCTGAAGATGACCCAGTGAAGACCATGGCTGGGCAAGAGTAATGCTCTGCAGCAGGACAGGTGAGAGCTGGATGAATAGATATTTTTAATTGTATGTTTATTATGTCTGGAGAGACGTTAGTGCACAATAATGTTCATTTGACTACTTTATGCATTAAATTTCCTGGGCAAATTCCAGCAAACTGCCAATTTCAAATTATGGAAGATTTGCTTATTGCTAATGTAAACATTTTCTGAATTTAACATATGGTCTGATGCATTTATTTTGCTTTAATGATACAAGATTGTTGATGTATACAAATGGCAAGGGAAGAATGCTAAAAGATAAGAAAACCTTTCCACAATAACATTAAATTCATGTTGAAAGTAGTCTAAGTTTTCTGCCATTGTTCTTATTTTCACTATCAGCGAGATAACCTATAACTCAGCTGTCATTTGGGTCTTCAGAATTACTCAAGTATTCAAGCAGATAAGAAATAACCATATATAATGCTATTTCTTAAAGTTTTTCACTGCATGAGAGAGCAAAAATCGCTCGGAGCATCCACAATATTTGTGTCCCAAATGCAATACCAAGGTAATTTTTCTTTTATCTTCAAAATTGAACCATAAATATGAAATTGTTTAGTGTAGTTTATTTCTTTATCTATTGTACTCGAAGCATGGAAATATGTGGAATAAAAAAGTTACACTTCTTAGTGAATGCAGATTAATGACAGCTATTTTTAATTGTTAGCAATGTATGTTTTATTGTGAAGCTGGAAACCAAATGTAGCAAGATCAAATCATACTACTTACTAATTTTGTGAAAGAGCTTTTGTTTTCTGTTGAATCTCCTTTCCGAAGAGATGGTAAAAGAGCAGAATAGCATTTGTAATACATTTTTCAAGTCTTTAAACTTGATTGACTAAAAGGCCAATAATTATTTTGTCTGACACCTGTTATGTCTGCAGTACCAAGCAATAATTATAAATAATTAGGAAAATCAAATAACACATTTTGCTTTTCTAACTTAGTGGCAATTGTATCAAATCATCTGCTGTGTTATAAATAAATGTATGTCTTTTGAGTGTATATACCACAACTTTTTTGAGATTTTGGTGCATTAATGAAACAATTCATCAAAGGGTTTTTACAAGTACACTGGTGAAAACCCTTTGAAAAGTCGCCTTTTTTTGCAGTGCGGATTTGCACAAAAATTTGCCAACTTTTGGTATTTTCAGACCAATTTCACTGAATAACAATTTTTTTCGAAAGTTTTGTTCCCTTGAAAATGTGAAGTGATTGTGATAAACCCATTCGAGCTAAGCAGAAATATATTTTCGGATAGTCTGTATCACGTAAACATTTTGAGAAACATGAGATTAGCTTTTACTAATTAAAAAGCATTTAAATGTTACCCGCAGCATTAGTTTAACTGAACAAAAGTGTTCTGCTGCTGATTTTCATTTGTACTCAACGTTCGTTGCATCCCCCTATTAGTGTTCACCAATAGAAAGCAAGCATTATTGGATTCCAGTAGCCTTGATAATGCTTTTCCATTGTGGCAATATCTTGGTGAAACTGTTCGCCATGTTCATCGCTGGCTGCACGAAGATTTTCAGGGAAGAATTCCAAATGTGAATGAAGAAAATTAATTTTCAATGACATATTGCCCTTCAGCGCTTTGCAAGCTTCAAGATGGTTGTCAACAAATTTAATCTATTTTCTTACTTGATAGTTGTCAAGGAACTTCTCAGAAACATCCTTGAATGATGTTTCCCCCGGAAGAAGCAAGCGACCGAAACGCGCGTCGCAGGTCTCACAACCACTACGGTCGCACTTTCCACTCCTCACAGCCCAGTGAGTAAACCTACGGAGATACTATTTATTGATTGCAGTGTGATTGGGTATTTTTACCTCTAATTACTGTTGGATGATACGATGTGGGAATTGTATTGCATTGAGACTTTTCAGGTGACCATTTAAATAAGTAAACATGATTTATATGAGAAATGCCTTGGGCAATAATATATTTGAATGTTAATTATTTCTTGTATACTGCCTTTTTGCTCCCCTTTTGAGATTTCTCTTTTCACTTGGAAATAATATATACAGCAATCAATTTAAAGTTTTCAGAGGTTAATTTAACCTTTTATGTGGTTGTTTGTTCCCTTTGGGGTATGTTGACAATGATTATGTATAAGTAGCATTTTTATGGATTTTTATTATGTTTCAAAATAAAATAATTTATTTTAATAGCATAAGGTCCTCTTCTTGTGTAGGAACAGCTTCAAAAGCTGCCCTCTAGATTGATTTACATCTTTATGTAGAGCAATAATTCTTTTTTCAGATCCTCAGAGAGTTTTTTGCCATGAAGTGCCATGTTGAACTTCCAATGACCGATATGAGGGAGTGTGAGGGTGATAACATGAAATTTAATACACCTGCTCCCTATTCACACCTGAGACCTTGTAATACTAATGAGTCACATGACATCAGGGAGAAAAAATGGCTAACTGGGCACAATTTGACCATTTTTACTCGTGGGTGTACTGACTTTTGTTTCCAGCGGTTTAGACAGTAACCCCTTTACTCCCAGAGCTTTTTTTGATTTTTTGTTTTTGTTTTTCACTCCCCTTCTTTCCAGAGCCATAACTTTTTTATTTTTCCGTCAATATGGCCATGTGGCCATATGGCCTTTTAAACGACACCATTTGTTTTACTATGTCATGTACTTGAAAACGGGAAAAAAATTCCAAGTGTGGTGAAATTGCAAAAAAAGTGCAATCCCACACTTGTTTTTTGCTTGGCTTTTTTGCTAGGTTCATTAGATGCTAAATCTAACCTTCCATTATGATTCTCTAGGTCATTACGAGTTCATAGACACCAAACATGTCTATGTTCTCTTTTATCTAAGTGATGAAAAAAAATTCCAAAGTTTGCTAAAAAAAATGCGCAATTTTCTGAGACCTGTAGCATCTCTTTTTCGTGATCTGGGGTCAGGTGAGGGCTTATTTTTTGCGTGCTGGGTTGACGTTTTTAATGATACCACTTTTGTGCAAATACGTTCTTTTTATCGCCCGTTATTGCATTTTAATTCAAAGTCGCGGAGACCAAAAAAACGCATTTCTGGCGTTTTGATTTTTTTTTGCTACGCCATTTAGTGATCGGGTTAATGCTTTTTTTATTGCTAGATCAGGCAATTCTGAACGTGGCGATACCTAATATGTGTATGTGTGATTTTTTTTTATTGTTTTATTTTGATTGGGGCAAAAGCGGGGTGATTTGAAGTTTTAGGTTTTTTTATTTTTTTTATTTTTAAACATTTTTTTAACTTTTGGCATGCTTCAATAGCCTCCATAGGAGGCTTGAAGCATGCACAACTCGATCGGCTCTGCTACATATGGGTGATGAGCAGATCGCCCATATGTAGCAGATTTACTGCTGTGCTTTGAGCACTGACCACCGGGTGGCGCTCAAAGCGATTTGCCTGCAACAACCATAGAGGTCTCTATGAGACCTCTGGTTGTCAGGGCAACGCGTCGCCGACCCCTGATCACCTGACAGGGGTCAGCGTCATATGAGCTCACTTCCGACCCGGCAGTCGGAAGTGCTATCTAAATGCCCGCTGTCAGCTTTGACAGTGGGATTTAACTAGTTAATAGGCATGGGCAGATGGTGATTCCGCTCGCGCCTATTATGGGCACATGTCAGCTGTTCATAACAGCTGACATGTCGTGGCTTTGAGGTGGGCTCACCGCCGGAGCCCACCTCAAAGCAGGGGATCCTTACCGATTACGTACTATTCCGTCATTGGTAAGGAAGGGGTTAATGACTGTTGAGTATTTAGAGGGTACAGTAAATGTACACAGTTATATAAGCTGTACACTGACTACTTTACATTGTTTCAAAATGTTAGATCTTCAGTGTAGTACCATTAAAAGATATATTAAAATATTTACAAAAATGCCAGGAGTGTACTCACTTTTGTAAGATACTGTATGTGTAATAATGAAAATGACAGAGGGAAAAAAGTATTGAACACTATTATTGAAATTTATTTAATTCTTCAAACAAATGCCTTTGATGGTGATGACAGCTTCAAAATGCCTCCTGTATGGAGAAACTAGTCGCAAGCATTGCTCAAGAGTGAATTTGGCCCATTCTAGATGGTAATACGCTCACCTAGGAGGGATGTTCAAACACCAGGCACAACTCTGTTTCAAATACAAAGATGGAATGAATCAGGTGCTACTACCCCAGGTGATATAAATAGTTTAAACATGAAAATAAAACAGGGGGTGATAAAAGCACTGCTGGGTGTTTCTGACAGGTAGGTAATATATTCAAAAGAATTTATCAAAAGAATAAGAGGTACACTTTTCAACATTGGAAAGATTTCTTCCTCAAGCCAGGCATATATGGTAGCAGTACAATAGTATGCATTATGCACTTTTACCTTTACCCTATTTGTTTATGTGCCATGATCCCTGACCTTTTTATGTCATTGGGTCCCTCCTTTTTGTCCATTTAAACTCTGCTTGTTGTACTGTTATCATACCTACCTGGCCTGAGGATGGCATCTGTCCATCTGTCCAATGTTGAAACGAGTTGCTCATATACTTTCATTAAATTCTTTTGAAAATATTACCTGCCTGTCTGTCACACTCAGCAGCACTTTTATCACCTCATTACCCCATTTTTTTATTTTAATTTTTAAAATATTAATCACTGACAGTGGCAATTAAATACATTACTTTACTGTATATCGCTATGTGTTTATACTAGCTTTCATCAGTCAATTGCTACGTAATCTTGGGGTGCTGATGGATTATGGTAGCAGCTAGGATTCTGCTTTGAAACCAGACCCTGTCTTTTGTACCAAAGAATCTATTGCAAAAGTGTAAGGCCGGGGTCACACTGGCGATTAAATCGGACGAATGCAATGCGATAAAAAATCGCATTGCATTCGTCCCAATGGTATTCTATGGGGCAGCTCCCATCATGCGATTTTTGATCGGATCCGATCCTTGGACCGAGACAATCGCAGCATGCTGCGATTGTCACAGATTTTCGGATCGGATTCAACAATACAAGTCTATGAGGGCGAGAAAAAATGGGACTAAAAATGGACTAGATGTGTGAGTTGCGATAAAATCGCACCCGGTGTCCTTTAGCAAAAGCCGGCAATTCTTCCAATACAGTAAAATCACAGAGACCGGTTAAATAAAGAATGAATAGATCTAAACACATATATATATATATATATATGTTATACATGTCATAGAGACACAGTTATATATATATTTCTAATTCATGCATTTCTTCATTGCAGAATAGCCGCAGAAACATTTGCCGGCTTTTGTATAATTATTCTCCTGCCCGACATGAAATGACACATGGTTTACATATAGTTAACCATTTAATTTCAGGTTTTTTTTGTTATGTCTATCACAATTATTTAGATGAGGGTTTGTGCGTAAAATTTTGGACTTGTAGGGGTTAATTTAAGGAGTTAATTCGTTGTATGAAATTACAGGGACTCCCTGTAGCCTCAATGACGTCAGCAGGAGTCCCTGCAATTTAATACAATGAATTAACCCCTTAAATGAACCCCTACAAGTCCAAAATTTTACCCACAAACCCTCTTCTAATTAATAGACATAACAAAAAAACATGAAATGAAATGGTTAACTATATGTAAACCATGTGTCATTTCATGTCGGGCAGGAGAATAATTATACAAAAGCCGGCAAATGTTTCTGCGGCTATACTGCTATGGTGAACTGTATGAATTTGTAATATATATATTAATGTGTCTCTATGTGTGTGTGTCTAGATCTATTCATTCTTTGTATGGGGAAACCTGTCATTTTGCTCCATTATATGTCCATTTAGCTACCCTGCTAGAAAATCTCGCCAGATGGATGTCAAACGGATCCTTACATGCGATTAAAATTGCATCAATTAAGAAAAATCGCATCAAAAATGGATCAATGGTTAAGATACCTTTGTGCCATTTCGGACTGTTAAAATGGGACCTTTTTTTAATGGTTGTGTGTGACTCCAGCCTTACTGTGAAAGGAGGGTGAGCTGTGTCAGATGTGACATCACCTATTGTAATTGGTGGATCCTGTGTTATCAGCTCTGTATAGAAGTAATATAAGTCATTGTAATTGTTGTCGTTCTGATAAGAAAACTGCTGTAAAAATTGTCTTAATGGACAGAAAGCAGATGCCTAAAGTAGCACAAGTGGCCAGTGTGAAATTTGCAGGGATACTCTGGCAAAAATTAAGAGACCACTGCAGAGTTTTATAAAAATCAGCTTCTCTACATGTCTGACAGCCTTTCCATTCCAGTGTCAGTTGAATTGCAACCAGAATACGCCTCATTATACTTAATGTGCTTCTAATTAGGTGATCAACTGAACCAAATCGTATTTAACAAAAGAAAGTATAAAAAAACCCTGCTGTGGTGTTCACAATCCTCTTGCATTAGGACAAGCTGGATGGCAAAACAAGTGCTAGTAATATCCCAAAATGAAAAGGAATGAAAAAATAACTTTTCACCATGCCAAGGAGTTGAAAAGAAAAAAGTCTTGAGTGAGGAAAAGAAGGTCTCATTTCTGGCTTTAATAGCAGAGGGATACAGTGAGAGTCATGTTGCCTCCATCCTTAAAATTTCTAAGACGGCAGTCCATTACAACAAAGTCAAGCAGCAGACATTGGGGACAACAAAGCTACAGACCGGCAGAGAGAGAAAATGACTCTCCACTGAGCGGGATGATCGTCATCTTATTCGAATGTCACTCAGCAACCACAGGACGACATCAAGTGACCTACAGTAGGAATAGCAATGGCAAAGGGCAGCTGGGGTGAAGTGCACAGCAAAAACAGTTCGTAATAGGCTCCTAGAGGCAGGGCTCAAGTCATGCAAAGCTAGAAAAAAGTCCTTCATCAATGAGAAGCAAAGGAGAGCCAGGCTGAAGTTTGCCATAGACCATAAGGATTGGACCTGTCATGATACATGCTGGATCAGGACTGATAAAAAGCATAGGTAACCTTTTTTTTCTTAAGCTGTGCTTAAGTTTGGTTTTTGCCCCCGGTGGCCATTAGGATTATTGCACTGTGGTGTCGTTTGTTCTAAGTTTGCCCCCTGTGGTGGTGAGCATCATTGCACTCTAGTTTCTTTAGTTAAGTGCACATGATTATAATCAGGTGTGATTGCTGGCTCTGCTATAAAAGAGTCACAGGTGTTGCAATCAGTGTTGGTGATAGTGTTCATTTAAACCATCCTTGGTGGAGCAAGGAAGTCATAGGGGATTTCCTTGTAGCTCTGACAGAGCTTGGTGGCAGCGATTCAGGTGGAGCGCTGCATGCTGGTGGTGGACTCTGTTGCCAGGAGCAAGTGCAACAGAGTAAAGCTAAGTTGTGTTTCCCCGTTTGTGTTTTTCCTTAGTGTGTATTAGTACAGCAGTGGGGCCAGTGCCTGGGATAGGTGTGGGGTGTGCTAGGGCGACAGGTTCCTGATCGGCGCCTGGTGCGGACCGACATAGGGAACGTTAGGAGCGTTAGGGACACTGACTCAGGGGAGTGCAGGAGGTCTCCACATCCCCTTTCCCTACTGCAGGGCCCACCATTGTAACTGTTTCCCTTCCCTTGTCTTGTTGGTTTAGTTACCGGTCTGCGAGCCATGTCACACAGGACAGTATCATGTGCTGCGTCTTGTTGTTTTAGTTACTGGCCTGCTGGTCGCGTCACACAGGACGGGTCCACGTGACAGGACCATAGAGGACTGGAATAAGATAATCTTCTCTCATGAGTCTAATTTTAAGCTTTGCCCAACACCTGGTCATCTAATGGTTAGATGGAGACCTGGAGAGGTATACAAACCACAGTGTCTTGCAGCCACTGTGAAATTTGGTGGAGGATCGGTGATGACCTGGGGATGCTTCAGCAAGGCTCAAATTGGGCAGGTTAATCTTTGCGAAGTACATATGAATCAAGCCGCATACAAGGTTATCCAGAAAAACAGTTGATTCCTTCTGCTCAGGCAATGTTCCCCAACTCTGAGGACTGGTTTTTCCAGCAGGACAATGTGCCATGCCACACAGCTATGTCAATCAATATGTGGATGAAGGACCACCACATCAAATCCCTGTCATGGCCAGCCCAATCTCCAGACCTGAACCCCATTGAAAACCTCTAGAACATAATCAAGAGGAAGATGGATAGTCACAAGCCATCAAACAAAGACAAACTGCTTAAATTTTTGTACCAGGAGTGGCATAAGGTCACCCAAAAGCAATGTGAAAACCTGGTGGTGCAAAGACGCATGAAAGCTGTGATTAACAATCATGGTTATTCCACAAAATATTGATTTTTGAACTCTTCCTGAGTTAAAACATTAGTATTGTTGTTTCTAAATGATTATGAACTTGTTTTCTTAGCATTATTTGAGGTCTGCAAGCACTGCATTTTTTTGTTATTTTGACCATTTCTCATTTTCTGAAAATAAATACAAAATTAAGTGCTTGGAAATTCGAAGACATGTTGTAAGTAGTTTATAGAATAAAAGAGCAATATACATTTTACTAAAATCAGAGAAAATAAAGAGAAAATCAGACAAACTGAAAATTTTACAGTCGTCTCTTAATTTTTTCCAGAGCTGTATATTTTTTTGGGTTTTAAAAATATTGTTATGAAAAAATATTGCCAAATTAAAAAAGATACATGAATCACAAAAAGCCTTTTTCAAACAATAAGTCATTTTCTGACAACACATTCCTTTTAAATAAAAAATATACAGTCATGGACGAAAGTGTTGGCACCCTTGAAATGGTTTCCATAAATTGCGTATTTCTACCAAAGTTGTGTTATATATATGTTTATTTCCTTTGTGTGTTTAGGAACAACACACAAAAAAAGAAAAAAACGCAAATTGGACATCATTTCAGACATTATACCAAAAATGGGTTGGACAAAATTGTTGGCACCCTCAACTTAATATTTAGTTTGAAACAAATGTAGACAACAATGCACAGTGCTATACACCTATGAACACATGCCCATGGTGGGGATTAAATATAAAGGGTTCAGCACATTAAGATATATGAAACATATAGAGAAAGAATTGCACATATGAAAACCAAAAATTACTAAAAAAAATTCACTTTATTGAAAAACTTGTGTTAAAAAATATATATCCATAATATTATTAGAAGGGTGATCAGACAGTGAAAACTACCAATGCAGGTGGAACCGGAGGTCAGAGGCAAGTAAAAACATAAAATATACAAGATGCCCATTCCAAACAACAAGTGTACATATATGTGGGCCCCCAGGAGTATGGTCGCCACAGTGGCTTTGCCTTCCTCCAGGGGAGGGTAATGCCAGGCTTGGAAGCAATGATGGGTCTCTCTCACAGTCAATCCATACATGCAACACGGTTCCACTCCAGGCCAGCAGGGGGAACTCTGAACCAGGATTAAGGGGAGGAGTGCTCTCTGTGGGCCAGGAGGAGGAGATAGTTAGTCTGCGGAGGGTGAAGTGTTCAGATGTGGAGAGAGAAGCTGGAGGTCGAGCTGCAGAAGGCGAGCTCCCTCAGCTTGAGAGCACAAGAACTGGAGCCTGGTCTCCACGGTGGTACGGATACTAACGGTCCTGCCACAGACACCAGAGGAGTAGGAGGCTGTAAATACCCTACTCCCATCTAAGACTTGAGGCACAACAGCAAAACGGATAGAGAGCCGGGATCCAGGAGGTCCCTGATCAGGCTACAGCTGTCTGCCATGCAAATAGAGTTCTAGGAACATCTGACAGGAGGAACTTCAGAGTAACTAAGTACTGGAGTGCTTCACACCACACAAACGCTAGGAAGGAGACTGCACAGCCCGTCTGTGAGAGAGAATCCCTGAGTTGCTTCCAGGCTAGCCTGCTCCGCTACCATCTGTAATCAGGACCCTGGACTGCAGTAACCAAGTAAAGGTACAGAAATTGCACCCCGCTGTGTCTTGTCTGCTTCCTACCCAGTCGGCACTGCTACATCCATTGCCAACCACATCTACACTGCCCTGGGGCTACAGCTTCACCGGTGGGGAGCTACACCATCTAGGCTGCAACACACCACCAGCCCCAGACGATCTGCATGCAGCGTCGGCTTCACATCTTACTTGCCGAACACCACATGTGGCGTCACAAACTATTCCATTAACTACATTCCCCATTACTTGGGCGCCCAGGGCCACGGACCGGGTAACCGCTGCTGTGACACATCCCCCTGACACCGGCCCGGTACCGAGTACCCCACATCCCTGGGAGGGCAACCCAATTTTGCATCACGAACAGGATTACGGAGCCCGGTACCCCCCGGGTCCTGTGTGCCATAGACTGTGTTTAAAGACTGTGTAAAATTTGGCACCAATTGTCGCCATTGCCGTGCTGCTTGGCGCACGTGGGAAGAAGAAGGGGCAGGCCTTCGTGGGCGGAGCCTGCCACAGAGCGCGAAGCAGTGAAGTGCCGTGCGGGAAGAGAGGACAACGCGCGAGAAGAGGAGGAGCTGAGGCCTACATCCCGGAGCATCGGGCCTGTGAAGTGGCCGCCGGTGAGTTCATACAATCCCCGGCCCTGGCTAATGTTAACTAGGGGGGGAAGAGGATGTCCGCGCCAAGTACCGATGCAGCGGCGGACGCCGCCGCCAACCCCGCAGCACCGCAAGGAGGAGCACCTGCAGCAGCGGTCCCCATAATGCCGCTGTCTGTGCCCTACATACCGGGAGCGGCCTGGCTACCGCAGTACTCGGGTGAGTCGCATACCCTGAGTGAATTTAAAGAGAGACTGTGCAGTTTGTTTAAAGTATACCCTCCGTCTGAAAGCCAGAAAGTGAATATCCTGATTGGACAGCTAACGGGTGCAGCACAGAGAGAGGTGAAAGCCTGGCAGGACACTGATAAAGAGACTGTTGTAAAAATCCTGGCCAAGCTGAGAAGCACCTTTGACATCCGCACTGCAGTTGAAATCAAGATGAGGTTCTATGGCTGTAAACAGAAGTCGCAGGACAGTATCAGGGACTATGCTTTCAACCTGCAGGAGGCGCTGTGTGCAGTTAAACAAGTTGACCCTGACAGTGTGAAGGAAGAAGATAAACTGTTAAAGGAGCAGTTCATTGAAGAACTCCTGTCCAGTACCCACAGGCGACAGTTGCACATCATAACCCTGCAAGACCCTGATATGGACTTTGCGAATTTCAAGGACAGGGCTATTCGGGTACTTCAGGAATCCACTGACAGCCGTCCAGCGCCCCCTAGGTGCCCAGCGATCACCTATCATCAGGAAGCAATATCCTTTCCTTCCATCCCTGTGGAGGCTGATGCACAGACTCTGGATAAAGACCCAACTGAGGAGCTGAGTCTTCAGGTCCTGGAGTTGACCAAAGGGATGGCTGCACTTACCCAAACCGTGCAGTCCCTGCAGGTGTCCTCCAAAGAAAATATCCAGCTTTCTTCCAGTCCAGAGGATGTCCCATGGCTCCAGAGGAGGAGAGCCCCGCCACTTTGAGGAAGGAACAACGATCGCTATGACCAGGACGGACATCCCATCTGTCGTTGCTGTTACAAGGCAGGCCATCTTTCAAGGTACTGTCCTTTTAACGAGCAACCCCTGGGGCAGAGGGCCAACCCCCAGGAGTAGGACCAGCAGGCCTAAGGAACTGGCGAGCCAAGTATGTGGGAGGGAGACCAATCCTTCCCGTAGTGATTGATGGTATCCCCATGAACGCGTTGCTGGACACTGGCTCCCAGGTGACCACCATGCCCTATATTCTTTACAAGAGGTATTGGGCTGATTCTGAGCTCACCCGTGGTCCCACTGATGAACTGACAGTAGTTGCTAGTAATGGTCAGACCTTACCGCAGATCGGACGTAAGGAGATTACTGTTAAAGTGGGGAGGGTGGAATTAAAGTCTCAAGGTCTGATAATAGTTGATATTGATCAACATGAATGCAATCCGATGATGATTCTTGGCAAAAATGTAATTGAAAACTGTCTGTCCGAGGTTATTGTCTTGTTGCAACAGGTGGCTGAGACTGCTGGTTCCGGAGAACAACGAGTCCTTCAGAAGGAGATCCGAGCCCTGATGCAAAGGCAACAGGTAGAACTCTCTGGCGGAGAGATTGGCAGCGTCAGAGTGAGTGATGCTTTCCCCATTGCAATACCCCCCAGATGTGAAATGTTGGTATGGTGTCGGGCAACTATAGGTCTTAGAGGGAGATATTACCAGGCATTGGTAAAACCAGTATACTCCGAAAGCAGGCCCACTGTCCTGACAGCCAGAGGGGTGGTTGATGTCAGAAAAGGGAGAGTACCTGTACGTCTTTTGAATTGTGGGGAAGAGGAGGCCACAATACCTTGGTATGCCACAGTCGCTAAGCTGCTCACCGTTAATAACAACTCTTTGCAGGCAGCAGAACCCTTGGTCTCATCCGATCAGGTGGGGGACAATGGTTCTGTGAAACAGCCAGAGGAGTGGTGTCAGCAACTGCAGGTGGGAACTGACTCTACACCTTCATAGCAGAGAAATGGGGTCTACAGAGTGACACAAGAGTATGAGCGGGTATTCAGCAAACACCCACTAGATTTTGGGCAGGCAAAAGGGGTCCAACATCATATCCCCACAGGGGACCATCCACCCATAAATGAGAGGTACAGACCTATACCCCAACATAGTACCAGTGTGCTAAGAGTATGTTGAGGGAGATGAAGGAGGCTGGGGTTATCAGAGACAGTTGTAGCCCCTGGGCAGCTCCAATAGTTTTTGTAAAGAAAAAGGATGGTACCATGAGAATGTGTGTTGATTACAGGAAAATTAACAGCATTACACATAAAGATGCCTACCCATTACCTAGGATTGAGGAATCCTTAGCTGCACTTAAGACTGCTAATTACTTTTCCACCTTGGATCTCACCAGTGGGTATTGGCAGGTTCCCGTGGCAGAGGCAGACAAGGAGAAAACCGCATTTACCACTCCAATGTGTCTCTGTGAGTTCAATTATATGCCGTTTGGGCTCTACACTGCTCCAGGAACATTTCAACGGCTGATGGAGTGCTGCCTGGGACACATGAACTTTGAGACGGTCTTGTTGTACCTGGATGATGTCATTGTTTTCTCCAAGACCTATGAAGATCATCTGGAACACCTGGCTGAAATGTTTGAGGCTCTGTCCAATTTTGGCCTGAAGGTGAAGCCTTCCTAATGACACCTCCTGAAGCCCAAGGTACAGTACCTTGGTCATGTGGTCAGTGCAGAAGGTGTGGCACCAGATCATGACAAGGTCACAGTCATCTGGGACTGTCCGAATCCCAGCAACCTTCATGAAGTACGCCAATTCCTTGGACTGGTAGGCTACTACCGAAGATTCATCAAGGGCTTTGCTGAAATAGCCACCCCTATGCAAAATCTTCTGGTGGGGCAGTCCAAGAAGAACAAGCAGAAAAATTCCACCTTTGAATGGACTGAAGAGTTAGAGAGGTCCTTCACCAGATTGAAGATGGCTCTCACAGGTGACGAAGTTTTGGCCTACCCAGATTATGAGAAACCCTTTGTGCTGTACACAGATGCCAGCAATGTGGGACTAGGAGCTGTACTGTCGCAGGTACAGAATGGAAAAGAAAGAGTAATCTCCCACGCCAGCAGGAAGTTGCGTCCCACTGAAAGGAACCCTGATAACTACAGTTCTTTCAAGTTGGAGTTCCTTGCCATAGTCTGGGCTGTCACCGAAAGATTCAAGCATTACCTAGCCTCGGCCAAGTTTACAATCTTCACGGACAACAATCCGTTGACTCACTTGGACACTGCAAAGCTAGGTGCATTGGAACAGCGATGGATGGCTCGGCTATCTAACTATGAGGTTACCATCAAGTATCGGGCAGGGCACAAGAATGCCAATGCTGATGCGCTGTCCAGAATGCCAAACCTACCAGATGCAGGAGAAAACCCTGAGGCTCTTGAACAGATAGAGCTGCCTCCCTTCCACTGGCCACTTGCGGCCCAACGTGCTCAAGGAGTGAGAAACATACGGTCTGGCTTGAAGGAGGTTACCCTGAATCCTTTGCCCCATTATGACTGGGCAGAAACACAAGATAGTGACCCTGCAGTCCGCCTGGTGAAGGAGCTGTTGATACGAGCTGACTCAAGTCCAGAGTTGGATGCTCCTGAAGAAACCCAACAGTTGTGGAAGGAGAGAGGCCGGCTGTTTATCTACGAAGGGAAGCTGTGTCGGAGGAGTATCAATGCCCACACACATGAACTGGTCTGGCAGGTAATAGTCCCAAAGAGAGAGGCACCAATGGTCCTGGAAGCATACCACAATGGAGCTGGACACTTCAGATGGAAGAAGTTAGAAGCATTACTCCGAGAGAGGTTCTACTGGGCTGGTATGAGGAAAGCCATTGAGAGGTAGTGCCGGGAGTGTGGACAATGTAACCTGCGCAGAAAGGATCGAGACAGCCAGAGAGCTCCCCTGCAACCAATCATCACCAAACAGCCCCTCGAGTTGGTAGCCCTGGACCATGTGAAGCTGGTTCCAAGCCGGTTGGGCTACATCTATGCTCTTACCATTGTGGACCACTACTCAAGATTCCTGGTAGTTGTGCCTGTCAAAGATCTAACTGCCAGGACAGCAGCCAGAGCCTTCCAACAGTACTTCTGTAGACCACATGGGTATCATGAAAGAGTACTCACAGATCAAGGTCCAGCTTTCGAGGAAATAGTGTTCCATGAGTTCTGCAACTTGTATGGTTGTAAGAAGATCCGGACAACACCTTATCATCCACAGACCAATGGCATGTGCGAGAAGATGAACCAGGTAGTGATTGACCTATTGAAGACATTGCCCTTTGAGGAGAGGAATCTGTGGCCTGAGAAGTTGCCAGATCTGATAGACCTCTACAACCTTATTTCAGTGAATTTTACCAACTGTACTCCAGCATACCTGATGAGAGCAAGACCGGGTAGGCTGCCTGTGGATTTGGACATGGGGGTCCTCACGCCGGAAGCCACATCGCCAGATTCTGATTGGGACAAGGAGAGGCAGCAGCAGTACAGAAGAGTACAGGAGTGTGTGGAGAAGAATCTGGCCCAGGCAAGACAAAAGCAGGAGAAGCTTTACAATCAGAATGCACCTGCTGTTCCTTTTTCGCCAGGAGAACAAGTCCTCAAAAGGATGAGGAGGTTGCACAAGCTGGATGATCAATGGGAGGCTGAACCTTATACCATTCTGCCCTCAAACTTTGATAATACTAAAGTATGCCTTGTTAGTAAAGATGGAGGAGAGACCTCATCAGCGGTATCCAGGGATCATTTGAAGTTATGCCCTGACCAGTTGAAAGAAAGAACAGGAGAATCAGATAACCTCCAACCCGTAGAGGCAGTAGAGAAGGTCAGCACAGTGCTTGGGGAATTCCCTGCGAATTGGACTAGAATTAATGATGCAATAGTGGTACCAGTGTTGTTATTTCCCCAAGTGGAAGCACAGGAGGACGAGACTCGAGAGGATCAGGAAAATTAGGTAGCAGAAGCCACACCAGCAGTGGAGCCAGAGAACCCTCGCCCTGCCAGTGGTGAACTTGTTGTGCCCCTGGTGAGCCCAAGAGTTCACAGACAAACACGTACCCCTGTGCCATGTAGAATCCCTAGTAGTGTACCCAGTACCTCACACACTACAACACCAGTGTTACGCAGATCTACTCGTACCACACAGGGAATACTACCAGTTAGGTTCCGCATATAAAGTAAATGTGAATATTGAAATTGAATGTAAATATATAGCTGTTTTCCAAGTTTTGTGCCTACAGGTAACTTGTAAGAGTTCCCTTTTAACTTTCATGGACACTGAACCACAGGACTTGTGTGTGGTCAAAAACTTTCTTTATAAATAGTTACCATTTGCCCAGGAATGGACCATGGACATTGATGCTGGACTTATCATCATAGGACCATTTTTGGAAACACTTGGTTTTTGTACATTTTTCCCTTTTTCAATCTTGTACAATTATTATTGTTCAATGGTTTATATGTTTTCTTTTGTGCAGCCCAGGAGTGCTGACTTTCACTAGGGGGGAATGTGGCGCCCCCAGGAGTATGGTCGCCACAGTGGCTTTGCCTTCCTCCAGGAGAGGCTAATGCCAGGCTTGGAAGCAATGATGGGTCTCTCTCACAGTCAATCCATACATGCAACATTGTTCCACTCCAGGCCAGCAGGGGGAACTCTGAACCAGGATTAAGGGGAGGAGTGCTCTCTGTGGGCCAGGAGGAGGAGATAGTTAGTTAGTCTGCAGAGGGTGAAGTGTGCAGACGTGGAGAGAGAAGCTGGAGGTTGAGCTGCAGAAGGCGAGCTCCCTCAGCTTGAAAGCGCAAGAACTGGAGCCTGGTCTCCACGGTGGTACGGATACTAATGGTCCTGCCACAGACACCAGAGGAGTAGGAGGCTGTAAATGCCCTACTCCCATCTAAGACTTGAGGCACAACAGCAAAACGGATAGAGAGCCGGGATCCAGGAGGTCCCTGATAAGGCTACAGCTGTCTGCTATGCAAATAGAGTTCTAGGAACATCTGACAGGAGGAACTTTAGAGTAACTAAGTACTGGAGAGCTTCACACCACACAAGCGCTAGGAAGGAGACTGCACAGCCCGTCTGTGAGAGAGAATCCCTGAGTTGCTTCCAGGCTAGCCTGCTCTGTTGCCATCTGTAATCAGGACCCTGGACTGCAGTAACCAAGTAAAGGTACAGAAATTGCACCCCACTGTGTCTTGTCTGCTTCCTACCCTGTCGGCACTGCTACATCCATTGACAACCACATCTACACTGCCCTGGGGCTACAGCTTCACCTGTGGGGAGCTACACCATCTAGGCTGCAACACACCACCAGCCCCAGAGGATCTGCATGCAGCGTCAGCTTCACATCTCACTTGCCGAACACCACATGTGGCGTCACAAACTATTCCATTAACTACATTCCCCATTACTTGGGCGCCCAGGGCCACGGACCGGGTCACCGCTGCTGTGACACATCCCCCTGACACCGGCCCGGTACCGAGTACCCCACAGCCCTGGGAGGGAGACCCAAAGGCATTACAGGTAAATACCAAACCGCTCTACAGAATAGTAAACCCACTGGAGAAAATCACCAATAAGTGGTGGGGAGATGGAGGGGCAAAAAGAACATACTGATAGTAAATAATTACCTCAGACCTGCGGGGCCACAGCCTCTAAGCGCATTTCGGCTTGTGTGCCTTCTACCGGGGGAGTCATTTAATATTTATTTTGCACACCCTTTGGAATAAATAGCTGCACTCAATCATTTCCCATAACCATCAACAAGTTTCTTACACCTCTCAACTGGAATTTTGGACCATTGTTCTTTTGCAACCTGCTCCAGGCCTCTCATATGTGAAGGGTGCCTTCTCTCATCAGCAATTTTAAGATTTCTTCAGAGTTGTTCAATGGGAATTAGATCCAGACTCATTGCTGGCCACTTCCGAACTCTCCAGCGTTTTGTTTTCATCTATTTCTGAGTGCTTCTTGAAGTATGCTTGGAGTCATTGTCCTGCTGGAAGGCCCATGACCTAGAACACAAACCCAGCTTTACGACATTGGGCACTTACTGTGAACAGTATATAAATTCAAAGCCTATATAATAGATCACTGTATGTGATAGACTTTGTATTAATACCGCACCCTGATTCAGCAACAGCATATATAATGGGATCTGTTTTATATTGGTCCTTAGATTGCCCACCAAAAATAGGCATAATAACTCTGGCTGTGTTTATTCTTAAATGAGTCTGATTAGACTGGACACTAGAACCACCTTCATCTTTCTATTGAGAGATAGGAAAGACAAACTTTTTGGAGGGTTTCACTCCTTGATATACTTTACACCAGCATTATCTGTTTGCGTCCATTGTCTCTGCACCTTTGAACTCTGCACTTTTTCAAGTATACACTACTGTGTTTTTGACCTTTTATACTATATCTATTAAAAGTTAAATTTTAAACCCTTTTCTGCTACACCCGACCTATATACAATAAGGCATGTCTAATATTCTAGCTTCTTTGATTATTCACCATTTGGACTATCCTGCGTTGCAACTTTTCATAATTTTTTCTCTGCCATCGACATCCAGGGAGATTAGTTACAGTGCCATGGGTTGTAAACTGCTTGATTATGTTGTGCACCATGGACAAAGGAACATTAATATCTCTGGAGATGGACTTGTAGCTTTGAGATTTTTTATATTGTTCAAAAAATTTTGGTTTCAAAATCCTTAGACAGTTCTCTTCTCATCTTTATGTTCTTCATTCTTAGTATTGCACAGACACACAATGCAAAGATTGAGTCATCTTCTCCCTTTTTATCTGGTTTCAGGTGTGATTTTCATATTGTCCAAATCTATTACTTGGCAAAGATGAGTTTGAATGAGCATCCCATTGTGGGAAATTATTTCCAATTGTTTCTTCTTTCTCTGTTTTTTATGTTGCTCCAATGCACAAAAATGAAATAAATATGTATATAACAAAACATGTGTAATTGCAATAATTTTCTGATAGAAATACTTCATTTTCTGGAACAATTTCAAGGGTGCCAACATTTTTGGCCATGACTGTATATACATTTGTTATCATTGTAATGTTTACTTCTTCCATAGCTATATTTTAATGATGTACCTTTATCAGTAGATCCGAGGAGGCTTAGACGAATGTGGGTCCATCCGCTTTTGGTGCGCAGGATATCTAAAGGCTATTTCCACCGTCTCTATACATCTCTGCGTAGCCATCCAGACAAGTTCTTTCAATATTGTCGGATGAGCCTTGCTACACTTGATCTTTTGCTGGAGATTTTGCACCTTGGTATCACGTTTCAGGACACGAGGATGCGCAAAGCTATTTCTGCAGAGGAGCGTCTTCTCCTCACCTTAGAGTATGTCTTAAAGCAATATGTTGATGATGTGTGAAGCAGCATATTTCATTTCCACACCTTGATGAACCTTATTTATTATTGCCATTTTTTATTAGATTTGTTCAAGCACATTTCCCAAGAAACATTATATGCTTGTGTTTTACTGAACCAAGCCATGGCATTTAATTTAATGTTGATCAGGCATACTTTAGAATTGATAGACTTTAAATGTGATTTAAGCTTTATCTGTTGTTTTTTGGGCTGTGTACTCATGGTTTTATTTTTTTTTAGCTTCCTTTCAACTGGCCTTTCATATGCTGGTCTGCATTTTGAATTTTGAATTGGGAAATCAACAATCTCTGGCATTGTCCGGTCTACATGCTCCAAAATCTGGTCCATACTCCATCTTGTGGTAATGCCGGAGCCCAAAATGGCAGACTGGTTGCGTATCTCCCGTGGATTTGAGGTCACGTGCCAGTTTCCACAATGTATTGGAGCCCTGGATGGGAAACACATCCGTGTGCGTAAGCCGCCGAACTCAGGGTCCCAATTCTATAATTCTAAACAATATTTTTTGGTAGTATTGTTGGCTCTGGTCGACACTCACTACAGGTTTATAATTGTAGATATTGGGGCCTATGGAAGAAC
Organism: Dendrobates tinctorius; assembly: GCF_039654945.1. Classification (NCBI taxonomy): domain Eukaryota; kingdom Metazoa; phylum Chordata; class Amphibia; order Anura; family Dendrobatidae; genus Dendrobates; species Dendrobates tinctorius. The sequence goes on from NW_027361830.1 coordinate 11,749,300, forward strand.
TGGAGACTCCAGAGTCTTCAATTCTTCCATTATGGGTTGGCGGCTGCGTAATAATGAGCTGGACCTACCACCACCACGTCAGCTTCCAGACTCAAATCTGCAACCGGTGCCTTATGTTCTTGTAGCAGATGAGGCAATTAAATTGACCAGACATGTCATGAGTAGAGTTGAGCGAAACGGGTCGAAAAATTTCAAAAGTCGCCAACTTTTGGCAAAGTCGGGTTTCATGAAACGAAACCCGATCCTAGGATGAGGTCGGCCACGAGGTCGGCGACTTACGTGCCAAAGTCGCGTTTCAAAAGTTTGTTTTGCGCTCTTTTTCAGCCAATCAGGATCCACGGACACTGTGGGCAATGTGATGACATAGGCAGGGGTCACCACCATCTTTCAGAAGGGGATGCAAGTGATTGGCTTGCTTTGGTGGGCGTCACAGGGGGTATAAAAGGGCGTGAACGTCGACCGCCATCTTACTTCTGCCGATCTCAGTATGGGGAGAGGTTGCTGCTGATTCTGTAGGGAGAGCGTTAGGCAGGGAAGAAGACAAAAAAACTGCTTCTGCTGCTAGCGATTTTGCCTGCACAACACACCAGTCACTGTGTGTGCAGTGCAAGGGGAGGCTATATAGTGGTGTATCAGTGGTGCTGGTTGTTGGGCTGCCTTCTAAGGCTTCCTGACATTCCTGCATTGCCGTTTACCCACTGCTCCGCAAACTGCTTTTTTAAAAGCAATCCCAATTTTTTTTTTTGTCCTGCTGAGAAGAAAAAAAAACTGCTTCTGCTGCTAGCGATTTGGCCTGCACAACACACCAGTCACTGTGTGTGCAGTGCAAGGGGAGGCTATATAGTGGTGTATCAGTGGTGTTGGTTGTTGGGCTGCCTTCTAAGGCTTCCTGACATTCCTGCATTGCTGTTTACCCACTGCTCCGCAAACTGCTTTTTTAAAAGCAATCCCAATTTTTTTTTTTGTCCTGCTGAGAAGAAAAAAAAACTGCTTCTGCTGCTAGCGATTTGGCCTGCACAACACACCAGTCACTGTGTGTGCAGTGCAAGGGGAGGCTATATTGTGGTGTATCAGTGGTGTTGGTTGTTGGGCTGCCTTTTAAGGCTTCCTGACAGGCTGGCATTGCTGTTTACCCACTGCTCCGCAAACTGCTTTTTTAAAAGCAATCCAATCTCCCTTATCCTCTAGTCACTTTTGTCACAGCTGTGCCATCGAGCCTGTGACATAGCGCTCAGATATCAGTGGGCCTCACACAATCCAAAAGTGTCCAGTGTCCACAAGTGTCTGCAGAAATTCAAAATCTCCCTTATCCTCTCGTCACTTTTGTCACAGCTGTGCCATCAAGCCTGTGACATAGCGCTCAGATATCAGTGGCCCTCACACAATCCAAAAGTGTCCAGTGTCCACAAGTGTCTGCAGAAATTCAAAATCTCCCTTATCCTCTCGTCACTTTTGTCACAGCTGTGCCATCGAGCCTGTCACATAGCGCTCAGATATTCATTGGGCCTCACACAATCCAAAAGTGTCCAGTGTCCACAAGTGTGTGCAGAAATTCAAAATCTCCTTTATCCTCTAGTCACTTTGGTCACAGCTGTGCCATCGAGCCTGTCACATAGCGCTCAGATATTCATTGGGCCTCACACAATCCAAAAGTGTCCAGTGTCCACAAGTGTCTGCAGAAATTCAAAATCTTCCTTATCCTCTCGTCACTTTTGTCACAGCTGTGCCATCGAGCCTGTGACATAGCGCTCAGATATTCATTGGGCCTCACACAATCCAAAAGTGTCCAGTGTCCACAAGTGTGTGCAGAAATTCAAAATCTCCTTTATCCTCTAGTCACTTTGGTCACAGCTGTGCCATCGAGCCTGTCACATAGCGCTCAGATATTCATTGGGCCTCACACAATCCAAAAGTGTCCAGTGTCCACAAGTGTGTGCAGAAATTCAAAATCTCCTTTATCCTCTAGTCACTTAGGTCACAGCTGTGCCATCGAGCCTGTCACATAGCGCTCAGATATTCATTGGGCCTCACACAATCCAAAAGTGTCCAGTGTCCACAAGTGTGTGCAGAAATTCAAAATCTCCTTTATCCTCTAGTCACTTTGGTCACAGCTGTGCCATCGAGCCTGTCACATAGCGCTTAGATATTCATTGGGCCTCACACAATCCAAAAGTGTCCAGTGTCCACAAGTGTGTGCAGAAATTCTTAATCTCCTTTATCCTCTAGTCACTTTGGTCACAGCTGTGCCATCGAGCCTGTCACATAGCGCTCAGATATTCATTGGGCCTCACACAATCCAAAAGTGTCCAGTGTCCACAAGTGTCTGCAGAAATTCAAAATCTCCCTTATCCTCTCGTCACTTTTGTCACAGCTGTGCCATCGAGCCTGTCACATAGCGCTCAGATATTCATTGGGCCTCACACAATCCAAAAGTGTCCAGTGTCCACAAGTGTGTGCAGAAATTCAAAATCTCCTTTATCCTCTAGTCACTTTGGTCACAGCTGTGCCATTGAGCCTGTCACATAGCGCTCAGATATTCATTGGGCCTCGCACAATCCAAAAGTGTCCAGTGTCCACAAGTGTGTGCAGAAATTCAAAATCTCCTTTATCCTCTAGTCACTTTGGTCACAGCTGTGCCATCGAGCCTGTCACATAGCGCTCAGATATTCATTGGGCCTCACACAATCCAAAAGTGTCCAGTGTCCACAAGTGTCTGCAGAAATTCAAAATCTCCCTTATCCTCTCGTCACTTTTGTCACAGCTGTGCCATCGAGCCTGTCACATAGCGCTCAGATATTCATTGGGCCTCACACAATCCAAAAGTGTCCAGTGTCCACAAGTGTGTGCAGAAATTCAAAATCTCCTTTATCCTCTAGTCACTTTGGTCACAGCTGTGCCATCGAGCCTGTCACATAGCGCTCAGATATTCATTGGGCCTCACACAATCCAAAAGTGTCCACAAGTGTGTGCAGAAATTCAAAATCTCCTTTATCCTCTAGTCACTTTGGTCACAGCTGTGCCATCGAGCCTGTCACATAGCGCTCAGATATTCATTGGACCTCACACAATCCAAAAGTGTCCAGTGTCCACAAGTGTCTGCAGAAATTCAAAATCTCCCTTATCCTCTCGTCACTTTTGTCACAGCTGTGCCATCGAGCCTGTCACATAGCGCTCAGATATTCATTGGGCCTCACACAATCCAAAAGTGTCCAGTGTCCACAAGTGTGTGCAGAAATTCAAAATCTCCCTTATCCTCTCGTCACTTTTGTCACAGCTGTGCCATCGAGCCTGTCACATAGCGCTCAGATATTCATTGGGCCTCACACAATCCAAAAGTGTCCAGTGTCCACAAGTGTGTGCAGAAATTCAAAATCTCCTTTATCCTCTAGTCACTTTGGTCACAGCTGTGCCATCGAGCCTGTCACATAGCGCTTAGATATTCATTGGGCCTCACACAATCCAAAAGTGTCCAGTGTCCACAAGTGTGTGCAGAAATTCATAATCTCCTTTATCCTCTAGTCACTTTGGTCACAGCTGTGCCATCGAGCCTGTCACATAGCGCTCAGATATTCATTGGGCCTCACACAATCCAAAAGTGTCCAGTGTCCACAAGTGTCTGCAGAAATTCAAAATCTCCCTTATCCTCTCGTCACTTTTGCCACAGCTGTGCCATCGAGCCTGTCACATAGCGCTCAGATATTCATTGGGCCTCACACAATCCAAAAGTGTCCAGTGTCCACAAGTGTGTGCAGAAATTCAAAATCTCCTTTATCCTCTAGTCACTTTGGTCACAGCTGTGCCATCGAGCCTGTCACATAGCGCTCAGATATTCATTGGGCCTCGCACAATCCAAAAGTGTCCAGTGTCCACAAGTGTGTGCAGAAATTCAAAATCTCCTTTATCCTCTAGTCACTTTGGTCACAGCTGTGCCATCGAGCCTGTCACATAGCGCTCAGATATTCATTGGGCCTCACACAATCCAAAAGTGTCCAGTGTCCACAAGTGTCTGCAGAAATTCAAAATCTCCCTTATCCTCTCGTCACTTTTGTCACAGCTGTGCCATCGAGCCTGTCACATAGCGCTCAGATATTCATTGGGCCTCACACAATCCAAAAGTGTCCAGTGTCCACAAGTGTGTGCAGAAATTCAAAATCTCCTTTATCCTCTAGTCACTTTGGTCACAGCTATGCCATCGAGCCTGTCACATAGCGCTCAGATATTCATTGGGCCTCACACAATCCAAAAGTGTCCAGTGTCCACAAGTGTGTGTAGAAATTCAAAATCTCCTTTATCCTCTAGTCACTTTGGTCACAGCTGTGAAATCGAGCCTGTCACATAGCGCTCAGATATTCATTGGGCCTCACACAATCCAAAAGTGTCCAGTGTCCACAAGTGTCTGCAGAAATTCAAAATCTCCCTTATCCTCTCGTCACTTTTGTCACAGCTGTGCCATCGAGCCTGTCACATAGCGCTCAGATATTCATTGGGCCTCACACAATCCAAAAGTGTCCAGTGTCCACAAGTGTCTGCAGAAATTCAAAATCTCCTTTATCCTCTCGTCACTTTTGTCACAGCTGTGCCATCGAGCCTGTCACATAGCGCTCAGATATTCATTGGGCCTCACACAATCCAAAAGTGTCCAGTGTCCACAAGTGTCTGCAGAAATTCAAAATCTCCCTTATCCTCTCGTCACTTTTGTCACAGCTGTGCCATCGAGCCTGTCACATAGCGCTCAGATATTCATTGGGCCTCACACAATCCAAAAGTGTCCAGTGTCCCCAAGTGTGCGCAGAAATTCAAAATCTCCTTTATCCTCTAGTCACTTTGGTCACAGCTGTGCCATCGAGCCTGTCACATAGCGCTCAGATATCAGTGGCCCTCACACAATCCAAAAGTGTCCAGTGTCCACAAGTGTCTGCAGAAATTCAAAATCTCCCTTATCCTCTCGTCACTTTTGTCACAGCTGTGCTATCGAGCCTGTGACATAGCGCTCAGATATCAGTGGGCCTCACACAATCCAAAAGTGTCCAGTGTCCACAAGTGTGTGCAGAAATTCAAAATCTCCTTTATCCTCTAGTCACTTTGGTCACAGCTGTGCCATCGAGCCTGTCACATAGCGCTCAGATATTCATTGGGCCTCGCACAATCCAAAAGTGTCCAGTGTCCACAAGTGTGTGCAGAAATTCAAAATCTCCTTTATCCTCTAGTCACTTTGGTCACAGCTGTGCCATCGAGCCTGTCACATAGCGCTCAGATATTCATTGGGCCTCACACAATCCAAAAGTGTCCAGTGTCCACAAGTGTCTGCAGAAATTCAAAATCTCCCTTATCCTCTCGTCACTTTTGTCACAGCTGTGCCATCGAGCCTGTCACATAGCGCTCAGATATTCATTGGGCCTCACACAATCCAAAAGTGTCCAGTGTCCACAAGTGTGTGCAGAAATTCAAAATCTCCTTTATCCTCTAGTCACTTTGGTCACAGCTATGCCATCGAGCCTGTCACATAGCGCTCAGATATTCATTGGGCCTCACACAATCCAAAAGTGTCCAGTGTCCACAAGTGTGTGCAGAAATTCAAAATCTCCTTTATCCTCTAGTCACTTTGGTCACAGCTGTGCCATCGAGCCTGTCACATAGCGCTCAGATATTCATTGGGCCTCACACAATCCAAAAGTGTCCAGTGTCCACAAGTGTCTGCAGAAATTCAAAATCTCCCTTATCCTCTCGTCACTTTTGTCACAGCTGTGCCATCGAGCCTGTCACATAGCGCTCAGATATTCATTGGGCCTCACACAATCCAAAAGTGTCCAGTGTCCACAAGTGTCTGCAGAAATTCAAAATCTCCCTTATCCTCTCGTCACTTTTGTCACAGCTGTGCCATCGAGCCTGTCACATAGCGCTCAGATATTCATTGGGCCTCACACAATCCAAAAGTGTCCAGTGTCCACAAGTGTCTGCAGAAATTCAAAATCTCCCTTATCCTCTCGTCACTTTTGTCACAGCTGTGCCATCGAGCCTGTCACATAGCGCTCAGATATTCATTGGGCCTCACACAATCCAAAAGTGTCCAGTGTCCACAAGTGTGTGCAGAAATTCAAAATCTCCTTTATCCTCTAGTCACTTTGGTCACAGCTGTGCCATCGAGCCTGTCACATAGCGCTCAGATATCAGTGGCCCTCACACAATCCAAAAGTGTCCAGTGTCCACAAGTGTCTGCAGAAATTCAAAATCTCCCTTATCCTCTCGTCACTTTTGTCACAGCTGTGCTATCGAGCCTGTGACATAGCGCTCAGATATCAGTGGGCCTCACACAATCCAAAAGTGTCCAGTGTCCACAAGTGTCTGCAGAAATTCAAAATCTCCCCTGTCCTATAGACACCTTGTACCTTGTTTTACATTACTATATAGTTTGTTGGATTTTGTCTACATTTCTACCAAAAATGAGGAAGGCTGGTGGAAGAGGCCGTGGAATTGGGCGGGGGTTGTTAGCTGGTAATGATGGTGTTGATGGTGGATCTGATGGTAGTGGCAAGAGCAAAATAGGAACGAATGCAGGAGGTGTTGAGCCTGTGTCATCGTCTGGCTACATAAGGCCTCGAACGCTTAGTTTTCTAGGAGTTGGCAAACCGCTTTTAAAGCCAGAGCATCAGGAAAAAGTTTTGTCTTACATTGCTGACTCAGCCTCCAGCTCTATCGCCTCCTCTTCTTCAGTTGTAAAAAGTAAAAGCACTGAGTCGTCATTGGAGGCTCATGTTCATGAACCACACCTTTCCTTGTGTCCTTCACCCCAACCAAGATTGAAGGATGACGCAGACCATACTACTGATTACTCCAAGGAGCTGTTTTCACATACCATGCCTGGATTATCAAGTCAAATGGTGAATTACCCAGGCCAAGATGAATCTGACATGGAGTGCACTGATGCACAGCCGCTGATGGATGATTCTGCTGGTACATTCACTCAGAGCACTACATTGTCCATGCAGTGTACAGAGCCAGATTCTGACCCTGATGAGACTCAGGTGCCCCTTCCCGCACACTATACCACCATACACGGTGACACAGAGGAAGGTGCACATGACATAGAAGAGGAGGTGATGGATGACCCAGTTGTTGACCCAGATTGGCATCCATTGGGGGAAGAGGGTGCTGCTTCCAATAGCTCAGATGAGGAGCATCCACAGCAGACATCGACATCGCAACAGCTTTTATCTGGCAGGCCCGGAGCACTCCAAAGACAGGTTCCAAACATCAAAAGAGTTGCTGGACAGCTTGTCCAGAGGGTCAAAAGATCACAGCGTGCTAGGCCGCAAAATGTCTGCCAAAGTAGGAAGAGTGCAGTGTGGCACTTTTTTGACCAAAATCCTCATGATCAGGCCAAGGTTATCTGTAAGAAGTGCGCAAAGACCTTTAGCCGAGGTAAAAATCTGAAAAATTTGAATACCAGTTGCATGCTTAGACATTTAACCAGCATGCACTTGCAAGCGTGGACACAACACCAAACCTCAAGTGCCACATGTGCAACTGATCACAGCGAAGGTAGTCAGCAACGCTACATTGTTTCCCCCACTGTAAGCCCACCGGTTAGCACAGCAGCAAATGTTGAGGTGTCGTTGCAAGGCCACAGCAGTCAGAGAATCCCACTGTTATATCAACGAAAGACTGATTCTAGGCCATCAGAAAGAACACCAACTCCATCACCATCATCAACCCTCTCTCAGTCCGCCCTGTCCACCGCTACTTCCACCATATGCAGCTCTCAAGTCCAGCTCACCCTCCCAGACACTATGAGTAGGTCAAGAAAGTACTCAGTCTCTCATCCGCGTACACTGGGTTTGAACGCCCACATTGCCAAACTAATCTCGTTTGAGATGATGCCCTTTCGGTTGGTGGAAAGCACAGCTTTCCGCGAACTCATGGCCTATGCAGTACCACGCTATGACCTACCCAGTCGCCACTTCTTCTCTTGCAAAGCCATCCCAGCCCTCCACCATCATGTGAAAGACCGCATTGTCCATGCACTCAAGCAGTCAGTGAGCGGAAAGGTGCACCTCACAACTGATGCATGGTTCAGTCGGCATGGCCAGGGCCGTTATGTGTCCATCACTGCGCACTGGGTTAATGTGGTGGATGCAGGGTCCACAGGGGACAGCGGTGGTGGGACAGTGCTGCCTAGCCCACGGTATAGGAAACAGTTGGCTGTAGGCGTTCGACCCTCCTCCTCCTCCTCCTCCTCCAGAAGCGAAAGCTCGTCCACAGAGCGCAGTCGTACGAGCACTCCATCTGCAGCTGCCACTGTTGCACACGATGTGTCCCCCTATCGAGAAGCTAGTGGAAAGCGTCAGCAGGCTGTGTTGCAGATGATGTGTTTGGGCAACAGAGACACCGCCGAGGTGCTGGCCGAGTACTTGAAGCGTCAAACTGAGTCATGGCTGGGCAGTGTACATCTTGAGGCAGGCAAGGTAGTTAGTGATAACGGCAGTAATTTTGTGGCAGCCATAGCCTTTTCAAAACTCAGCCATATACCTTGCTTGGCTCACACCTTGAACCTGGTGGTGCAGTGCTTCCTCAAAAATTATCCGGAGTTAACAGCCCTGCTCCAGAAGGTGCGAAGACTGTGCGCGCACATCCGCCGGTTGCCTGCACACTCCGTTCGTATGCAGAAGCTGCAGCGATTGCTCCACCTTCCCAACCACCGCCTCATTATCGACATTGCAACAAGGTGGAACTCAACCCTGCACATGGTGGAGCGGCTGTGCGAGCAGAGGCAGGACATAATGCATTTGTGGGAGGATACACGGACAGGCACTTTGAGAGCAGACATGGAGTTGACAGGTGTGCAGTGGTCGAAGCTGAAAGACCTCTGTAAAGTCCTTCAGTGTTTTGAGGAATGCACACGGCTGGTAAGCGCAGACGACGCCATCCTAAGCATGAGCATCCCACTTATGCGTCTGCTCATGCAAACTTTGACGCACCTTAAGGAGCAGGCGTCTGCAGCCAATGTTGATGAGGAGGAAGAGGAGGAGGGAATCCTTGATGACATTCAGCCATTGTCTGCTCAGGGACCTCTCCTGGACGAGGTGGAGGAAGAAGAGGAGGAGGATGATGGGGATGATTACTTAGGGGAGGAGGATGCATCTCGTGGGGCAAGTGAAAATGTTGGCGTGGCAAGGTCTGGTACAGGGTTTGTGCGTGACTGGAGGGATGTGGATTTGCCAGAAAGTGCTCCTCCAACCAGCACTCGCAGTGCATCATTGACACCGGGAACATTGGCCCACATGTCAGATTATGCCTTGCAGATCCTAAAAAGGGACCCACGCATTGCCAAAATGATGAACGATGACGACTACTGGTTGGCCAGCATCCTGGATCCACGCTATAAAGGCAAATTACAAAACATCATGCCACAGGAGAACCTTGACCTAATATTGGCTAATAAACAAGCAACTCTGGTAAATCGGTTGCTTGAGGCATTCCCAGCACACAGCAGCGGTGATGGTTCTCACACGAGCCATACGGGCCGGGGGCAGCTTGGCAGAGGTGTTCGTGGTGCACACAGCAGAAGTGGCGTTGGAGACAGGGGTTTCATGACAATGTTGTGGACTGATTTTTCAAATACAGCTCACACAACTGGTAATACTGCATCAATGGAAAGTGACAGGAGACAGCAGTTGTCAACTATGGTTACAAACTACTTTTCCTCCCATATCGATGTTCTCCCACACAGGTCATTCCCCTTTGACTATTGGGCCGCTAAACTGGACACCTGGCCTGAATTGGCCCAATATGCCTTACAGGAGCTCGCTTGCCCAGCTGCAAGTGTGCTATCGGAAAGAGTCTTCAGTGCAGCTGGATCAATCCTGAGAGAAAAAAGGACCCGTCTGTCAACCCAAAATGTGGATGATCTAACCTTCATTAAAATGAACCATGCATGGGTTTCCAAGGATTTTGTCCCACCTTCCCCTGATGACACATAGGGTGACAGAAAAATGGCTTGCTTTGGTCCACCTCTTCCTGGGACTTGACCTATTTCGCCTTTTGCATCAGCTGAATGTCCAACATCAACATATGCCACTTTCTAAAACTCTCTAACTGTGCTGCCTCCCCCCCCATGGCCGGGGTCACCACCTAGCGCACGACACCGTGCGAGTGCCGTTGCCCTGGACAGGTGGGTAGGCCGACTCTTGGGCGCGGGCACTGGCACAGGGTCCCTCATAGTGCAATCAAGTGTCTCTGACGGTGGTGGTGCACACCCGCCGTCAGACACACCGCCGTACTATGAGGGGCCCAGTGCCAGTACCGACGCCCACGAGTGGGCCCCCCTTGCTTGGGCAGGGCCCCAGCATTTGCAATCTTTACCTCTCCCTGCTCCTCCGCTGTGTAATCTGGGCCGTCAAATCCATACTGTGCCTGACACCGTCTGAGCCTGCCTCCTGATGTACAGACATATATTTTGAATGTGTACGCTATTCATACATGTTATCCGGGGATACGGTACCCTTTCTAACCTTTGTGCAATCACGTGCAATCCATACTGGGCCTAACACCGTCTGAGCCTGCCTCCTGATGTACAGACATATATTTTGAATGTGTACGCTATTCATACATGTTATCCGGGGATACGGTACCCTTTCTAACCTTTGTGCAATCACGTGCAATCCATACTGGGCCTAACACCGTCTGAGCCTGCCTCCTGATGTACAGACATATATTTTGAATGTGTACGCTATCCATACATGTTATCCGGGGATACGGTACCCTTTCTAACCTTTGTGCAATCACGTGCAATCCATACTGGGCCTAACACCGTCTGAGCCTGCCTCCTGATGTACAGACATATATTTTGAATGTGTACGCTATTCATACATGTTATCCGGGGATACGGTACCCTTTCTAACCTTTGTGCAATCACGTGCAATCCATACTGGGCCTAACACCGTCTGAGCCTGCCTCCTGATGTAAAGACATATATTTTGAATGTGTACGCTATTCATACATGTTATCCGGGGATACGGTACCCTTTCTAACCTTTGTGCAATCACGTGCAATCCATACTGGGCCTAACACCGTCTGAGCCTGCCTCCTGATGTACAGACATATATTTTGAATGTGTACGCTATCCATACATGTTATCCGGGGATACGGTACCCTTTCTAACCTTTGTGCAATCACGTGCAATCCATACTGGGCCTAACACCATCTGAGCCTGCCTCCTGATGTACAGACATATATTTTGAATGTGTACGCTATCCATACATGTTATCTGGGGATACGGAACCCTTTCTAACCTTTGTGCAATCACGTGCAATCCATACTGGGCCTAACACCGTCTGAGCCTGCCTCCTGATGTGTAGACATATATTTTGAATGTGTACGCTATCCATACATGTTATCCGGGGATACGGTACCATTTCTAACCTTTGTGCAATCACGTGCAATCCATACTGGGCGTGAGAACGGCTGGCGAGCTGTTAAGCAAGCTACAGCACCTGTCGTTTGCACACGTAAGTTTTTCATTTTTTCAGGAATGACGGTTAGGCCTAATTCCGGAACTGCGGTTGACCTGCACTTACTGGGAAATCATTGTTCGCGGGTAATAATTGTCATCAGTGATCCCCATCACTAACGTTGTTCAGCGGGTTATCTGCACCTGTAAGCGACAAACGCTGGCCTTTTCAGTGTAGCGCACATGCAGCCACGGACATGTAATGGCATGACACACCAGTTATTGGCCAATCTCATGTGCCAGAGCCTCACGTGTTCCTCTAGTAAGCCGGACTCGGACCGCGGGGCATGACGGAGTCTCGTTCGTTAACGGAATTAAGCTTGCAATGTGTGCATCTGTTCTGTAGCTGGCATGGTTGAGGTTTCCCAGGTGGAGTCGAATTTAACCGTAGGCTCCACTCCTGGTGGTGCCCTTCTGGACATTCCTTTAAGGTTCAGCTTTGCAACCATACTGCCCACGTAAAACAAACACTTTGCCTTCATGAACGCTGTTTGGAGGGTCATGACTCGTGGGAATAACGCCGCCCAATCAGTTAACCTGCTAGAGAGATCGTTCGTTGCTCCCAAGCATGACATCACACTCCCTAGGAAGAAGGTAATGCCACTGTGGCGACTGTACTCCTGGGGGCGACACAAGTGCACTGATGCCCAGCCACTGCTCGATGAATCTGCTGGTACATTGACCCAGACCACTACATTCCCCTCGCACGCTACACGGCCTGAATCTGACCCTGATGAAACTCAGGTTACCCTTCCCATATACAGTTCCATCTTACACGGTGACAAAGAGGAAGCTGCAGATGAAAGTGCAGGTTCGGCCCACCCGCCATCAGACACACCACCGTACTATCAGGGGTCCTGTGCCAGTGCCATCGCCAACGAGTGGGCCCCCCCCCTGCTTGCTCAGGATCACAGCACTTGCAAAGTTGAAATACTGTGCAGTGAGATGGAAGATGGGGACGACGAGGAGTCCAGACAAGTACAGGGATTCCCTAGCGAGGAGACTTATTTGATTGTTTTCAATGTTGGGACAGAAATTTTTGGGGAGCACTATACTCTGGAGAATGATAGATGGTGCCCACCATACACTGGAACATTCCAAAGGTGGACATCAGACACTGGAGCAGCATTTACAGGGCCCATTATACACTAGAGCATTAGAAATGGGGCCCATTATGTTTGGAGCATTATTTGGGCCCATAAGACAGTGGAGCTTCATCCATGGGGACCAACATATGCTGTAGCATTATGTGGAGCTCATCATATACTGTTTCAAACATTATATGGGACCAATGATTCTGTATGGAGAAATAGATGGGCCTCGTCATGAGATGTAAAAAGTGAAGTATTTTTCATTGTACTATACCGCTATTTCTCTGCCGTATCGGAGCATGATGAGTTGTGGTATGTGTTAAAGGGGCGCTCTTTCGCCCAGGGCACATGAAAACCTGGAGCCAGCCCTACCCCCCCACAACTTCAGACAAATAACCCCCATTTTTCAGTGCGTAACTTGTATTATGAAGTTAATTAAGGTTGACAAGCTTAAGTAAGAAGAATTGATGCTTTTGACATTCAAATGGGCACTGTAGGTGTGTTTCCTGTCCTCCTCTCACTGCCGACTTTTATTCCCCATTGACTTACATTGGGTTTCGTGTTTCGGGACGACCCCGACTTTTCCCTATAATCGGACGATCTTGCTCGACCCGACTTTTGGAAAAGTCGGGTTTCACGAAACGAAATGCGACCCTAAAAAAACAAAAGTCGCTCAACTCTAGTCATGAGTAGTGTTGAGCATTCCGATACCACAAGTATCGGGTATCGGCCGATATTAGCAGTATCGGAATTCCGATACTTAGTTCCGATACTTTTTTCATATCGAATACCGGAATCGGAAGTTCCCATAATGCTAGGAGCCCGCTCGATTTGATTCAGCCAATGGGGATCCTCAGAAGTGTGGGCACATCCTGTTAGGCATGTAGGCATGTTAACTACTGGCATGGCTGTGATTGGCTCCTGAAATGATGTCATGATGCACTATAAAAACCGCTGCAGCCGCCATTTCTGGTTCAATCTGCTGTGAATTCAGTTAGGGACAGGCTGCTGTTGAAGACTGTGAGGGACAGTTAGAAATAGCGATCATCAAAAATATCTATTGCTCTACCCAGGCTACATAATCCACCACTGAAGCATTTTTGTAGCCCAGCAGCGCTGTTTTAATAGCTGTCTGCAAGGGCTGTGTGAGTGCACGCCCACGCTGTGTAGTGTGTCCTGCAGGCACATCTGCTTGTAGGCCGCCCAGCGTGTGTCTCTGCCTCATACACATTTTTCTTTTATTGCTGCTTTTCTTTTCTCCTGTATAGTGTGCTTCCATACGTATCCATATACGTTGGTTGCAAACACTAAAGGAGTGGACAGCGGAGCCTTTCAGAAGCCTTTCAGTGCTATAGCCCATTTCTCTGCACCGTTTTTGGCTGTCTGATCGGTCTCTCTGTGTGTGAGTGCAGTGTGTTCTACAGCCACCGCTGGTTGTAGTCCGCTCAGCATGCGTCACTGCCTCATACACAGTCCTTTTTTTTATTTATAGCAGCAATTTTGTCCAGATTTTTGCTCCTATATTAGTGTGCTTCCATCCGCATCCATTGTCATTGGTTGGTTGCAAACACTATATAGGATTAGATAGAGGATCCTTTTTGCTGGCTTGTGCCCTTCAGGGCCAGCAAGACTAGTATCACCCTATTTTTTGGAGCCTCATCGATTGCATTGTAGGTTAGCTTCCTGCATTGTAATCGCTCCAAAAAGTTTGTGATACTATAGCTTTCAAACTTTGGTCACATCCTTTTATTTTTCCCAAAAAAAAAAAAAAAAAGGAAGTAGAGCTCACCCTACACTCCACTTTAGAGTTGTGTAGGCCACATTAGATCATATTAAAGTGTAGTACACACACTCTTGTCAAAATTAGTGTTTCTTATACTGGTTAGCAGGTGTTCAGGAATAAGAACACTAAGCCCCCCCTTTTTTACTCTCTGCCTATCTTTATCAGTCTACCAAGATGAAGAAGGCAGGGAGTAAGGCATGTGGTCGTGGCCGTGTAGTTTCAGCAGGGAGAGGACGGGGGGATTCAGCAGGGAGAGGATGTGGGGATTCGGTGCCTGCTGCGGCCACCAGTGACCTGGCATCCCCCACTTTTACCAGGCAACAGTCCTTCATGCGCAGCTTTGTAGGACCTCGCCGTACCCCACTACTGCGTGACGAACAAATTGAAGCTGTTGTCGGATGGATGGCAGCTAACGCATCCACTTCAATGACTTCCGCATCCTCTCAGGGCCAGAGCACTGAAGAGCAACCATCTGTCTCTTCACCACCTGCCAAATTGCCCAGGCAGTCTGAGAGCCCTGGATAGGAGCCATCTCAATCTTTACTTCTGTTCTCAGAATCTGTTGGCTTGGAAAGTGGTGGCCAGCCAAGCAGCATTCTAGAACGTGAAGAAGAGGGAGTATGCAGTGATGCGCAACTGCTTTGTCCCTCTGAATCTGAATAGGAAGGTGGGCCAGTGCCTATTATCAGCACACCTCAGTACTCATCTGATGATGATGAGACTCAGTTGCCAATTTCTGGTGCGTATGGTGCTGGAACCCAGGACCAGCCGGTGCTTGAAGAGGGGAGTGTAGATGATGAGGTCCCTGACCCATCATGGCGTCAGCCACAGGAAGGTGGTGGGAGCAGCTCTGAGGAAGAGATTCCCCGAACGGCCAAAACAGGAGGGAGAGGGCGGGGGCAGACTTGGTTGCCTGTAGCCTCCACTTTGGCACCCGTGAGGAGCAATCCTCTACCAAAACACAAAACGGGCGCTCCCAGGACTTGCAGTGTGTGGTCTTTTTTGACACAGTTGCAGATGACATTTGCTTTTCAAATGCAAGCTGTGTCATCAGAAAGTTAAACGAGGGAAAAATGTGAGCAACCTCAATACCACAAATAAGTGGAAACATGTGCGTACCAAGCACGAGGTGGAGTTACACAGACACACTGAAGATGTAGGCCAACCTTCAGCAGCACCTACCACCTATTTAGCTCGTGTTGGGGCCTCTTCCTCCAGCTCACACACAGCTGGTTCGGCTTCCTCACTGGAACGCCATGGAAGAACCTCTGCCACTGTTGTCCAGAGACCCAGTGAAATTCCACCCACTGAACCACGTTCTCAGTCATCATCACACTCCCTGGCCACTCACCAGCAATCGGTAGCACAGGCATGGGAGAAAAAGCGGCCATAGTCGGCAAACCATCCCCGAGCACTGGCTCTGAATGCCGGCATTGCCAAACTACTGGCCCTTGAGATGCTGTCATTCAGGCTGATGGAGACTGACACCTTCCGGAACTTGATGTCATTGGCAGTTCCACAATACAATGTGCCCAGCCACTTTTATTTCAGCAGGCAAGCCGTCCCTGCCCTGCAAAAGCATGTGGAGGTAAAAACTAAAAATGCGCTACTGAATGCCGTCAGTAGCAAGGTCCACCTGACCACTGATGCGTGGACCAGTAGCCATGGACAGGGACGATACCTTTCCCTCACTGTCCATTGGGTCAATGTTGTGGAGCCGGGTACAGATCTGGAGAGTGGCTCTGTACATATTCTGCCAACTCCAAGGATTGCGGGAATGCAGTCTGTACATATTGAGTCCTCCTCCTACTCTAGTTCCTCGGAATCAGCACTGCATGAGCCTGTTAGGACAGATATGAGCACAGGTGTGGCCAAACATCAACAGGCCGTACTTAAATTAATTTCTTTGGGGAATCGGAGCCACACAGCACAGGAGCTCTGGAATGCCATCAAGCAGGAGAGCGATGTGTGGTTTGTGCCTGCGAATCTCCAGCCAGGTTTGGTAGTGAGTGACAATGGCCGAAATCTAGTGGCAACTCTGGGCCTAGGCAACCTCACTCACATACCATGTCTGGCACACGTGCTCAATTTGGTCGTGCAGATCTTTCTGAGGGACTATCCGGATCTTGATGCACTGCTGCACAAAGTTCGCCTAGAGTATGCTCACTTGCGGCGTTCCAGCATGGCAAGATCGCACATTGCATCTCTGCAACGCCGATTCCACCTGCCAGAACATCGCATTATATGTGACATCCCCACCAGGTGGAATTCAACGTTACATATGTTGGAGCGTTTGTGTGAGCAGCAGGCAGCAGTAATGGAGTACCAGCTGCATCAGGCGCAAACAAGTCGCACTGTGCGCCGGTCACACTTCACCACCACTGAGTGGGCCACTATGAGGGACATCTGCCAAGTTTTGCGTGCCTTCGATGACTCCACGTGGATGGCCAGTGCAGATGATGCACTAGTCAGCATGACTGTCCCCCTTATCTGTCTGCTTCAAAAAACCTTACAAGCACTAAGTGAGGAGATTTTTGAAGAGGTCGAGGATGAGGAGTCAGAAATGCCATCTGCTTCTGGCAAGTCTGCGCAACGTGCTTCCACACAAAGGCCTAGGCAGGGGACACTTAGTGAGGAGGATAACGAGGAGTCAATGGAGGAGGAGGAACACATCTCTCCAGAGGAGGGAGGTACACAAGGCTCTAGTAGTCAGTGTGTACAGCGAGGGTGGGGTGATGCTGAGCAGGCTGAAATGCTGCCTCAAGCTGGGGACAGCGTTTCCGGTCCAGTTGGCAGTCTACAGCACATGGTTGATTTCATGCTGCAGTGCTTTTTAAATGACCGCCGCATCGCCAACATTCTCCACACGGCTGATTATTGGGTGTACACCCTCCTAGATCCTCGCTACCGGGACAACTTACAAAGCCTCATACCACAGTTGAACCGGGAGCGTAAAATGCGGGAGATCCAGGCCTTGTTCATTTTCACAAAAGTAAGCCGGTCAACATTATCGGCGGATAGTCGCGTGCGACGGTCTGTTACCACACCACCTGCAGCACTAAAGACACGTTCCGATAATACACTGGCAGCAGGGCAAGTCAGCACCTCCAATGCATACTGGCTAAGCTCTGGCCATGTATCCAGCTTAGAGACCCAAAACTTGAACGGGGAAGAGTCGTCTGGGAGTACACTAACAGGGCAAGACAAGTAGTCTGTCACCATCTGACAGAAACGTTGCCTCCTGCTGACTGGAGCCGTCTGTGATGGTGTAGCCGTTTGTGGCGGTCCCACAAAACTTTTCCACATTTGGGCCATACTGGCCTTGCCTTGTCCTGCGGCATTGCCTCTGCTACCTCTTTGTGCAGAGCTTCCTCCACTGCCTCAACACACACATGGCTGCTTTGAAAAGCACTACCAGCAACACTCGCGGGGGGAATGGAGAACATGATGGCCTGCACAAGTGTTTCCCATTGACTTGAATGGGACTTCCGGTATCGGAATCGGCGATACTCGATATTTTTTTCGTATCGGGAGATACCATCCGATACGATATTTTTGGGTATCGAATGGTATCGCTCAACACTAGTCATGAGGCCATATCCACGATGAACCCTTGACCACCGGCGTCGAATATTTAACTTGCGCCTATCACGTGCTCGGCGACTGGTGGAGCGCACCTTTGGTATTCTTTCGGCAAAATGGATAGTCCTACAGTCCGCCATTCAGCTGAGTGAAGCTAATGTCAATGAAGTTATTAAAGCCTGTGTGGTCCTACATAACTTCACAAGAATTCATGATTGCCCCTCACATGATGATGCTGAAGTTGAGTCTGCAAATGTGTCTAGGCCTAGGACACATGTAATCCCACCCCGTCGTCCAATTTCGGGACTCAAAGTACGTGATGTGTTCACTACTTATTTTCTTACACCTCAGGGTGCTACTCCCTGGCAAGATGATGCCTTATCTATGTAGTGGTTTGGTTGTGTTGTGTTCTCATAAAGATTTTTTGCTTGCCCTTTTGTGTGTTTTTGTGACTACTTTTTAGTGTTTTAGATGTATCTAACACATTACAGAACATGTACGAACAGGAACAGACACACATTGTGAATCTTAACAAGTTTATTACTTGTTTTTCTTTTTTTGGAATGCCGAAAGCAAATAACCATATTAGTACCATATGGCATAATGTTAGCAGCACATTAGTAGGTAACATTCCGACACAAAAAATAAACATAACTTATAAAACACAAACCACAAAAAAAGGCCAAAAGGAAAACCTACATGTCATGGTATGTTGAGGTTGGTGAAGGTGGGGGTCCTGTTTGGACATTTGGCCTTGGTTGCTGGGCCACATCTCTGTCCCCCTGTGTGCTGCCAGTTGGCTGTGCCATATGTTGCATCCTGGCAGGATCTATTTAGGGGTTTGGGTAGGGGTAATTTGGAAATTGCTGTGGGTAGTCCTGGTAGGGCTGCCCTAATTGACCATATCCCCCAATATGGCCATGTCTACCATACCCATGCTGGGGCCACCCTCCAACATTGGGTAAGTTAAAGTGGCCATATTGGTCATGTGCGCCCTGGCCCATATATTGGACCTATGGAGCCACATTGTGTATGTGTGCAGGCTGAGGCAGAGGTGTTGGCACCCGTGGCGGAGGAGGAGGAGGAACAGGTTCCAAGGATGGTTGACTTGTCACATCAAGTCCAACCAGCCTATCTATTTGATTTTCATCTGACAGCTGCCACCTTTCCAAAAACTGAAACACAGTGCGGGGATTATTGGGTGGTGTGCTGGCATCTAAAATGATTTGGAGAGCCCCTCTGGTACGCAGCCTGCACCCAAGGGGAATTGCCCTCAAGTACTGTGCCAGACTGAGCCCATAAGCCTCCTCCCTATCATCATGAACAGCTGTGGACAAGTAGTCCAAGACACCTCGGTCAACCTGCATCCTTGTTCCCAATGCTGCTCCTTCTCTCCTGCGCCTGCCTCGTCGTGGTAGGGCAGAAGGCTGTGGCAAGGTTTCCAGTGGCATGGTGAGGCTGCTACTGTTGCCCTGGTCATCTTGTTGTACTGCCTGGCTACCAGATTCTGGTGGTGGTGATCTTGGTGGTGGGGGTGTGGCTCTGGGAAGTCCTGCTGATGGGCTTGACCCTGCAGCAACATCAGACTCTGGATCTATCACCACCTCAGAGTCGGAACCCGTCTCCCTCTCTGTGAGGTTTGACTCGGTGCTACAATTAAAAATTTTTAAAAAATAACATTTAGATTTGGCATTGAGAAAATACAAAGTAAAAAATGAAACCCTGCACTTACGGTCTCAGATCCATCACAGGAGCAAGGAAATGTAGGCGGTCGAAGTAGAGGTATTTCCTCTTGGTGGTTCCGGCCGCTCCACTATGGGCCCTCAGCAGTCTCTCCCTCCTATATGTGTCCCTACAGCTGTGCCAACGCCTCATCACATCAGTCACTACAATGTGAAACAAAACACAGGATTTCGTAAGACAACACATATGGCTATGTTATCAACGGATTACATATTCTTAGGCACCCATTTTTAAACTTATATGAATTAGATTTCTGATGGCTCTACACCAATACTCCAAAAATGAGTAACAGGTTGAGGCCTACTACAAAGGACCTTGTAAACAACCTACTTTAAAACAAAATGTAGAAAAACCTGTGGTAATGATGTATGGATGCGAACTTCTATTCTATTTTGATTTTTTTTAAAAAAAGACATATACTGGCTAAGATACGGACAAAAAAACAAGGAGAACACTGGATTTGGTGGCAGCTAAGGATTTCAATTTTTTGGAACACAAATCGTAATGGGGCCACTAGTAAGGGAGGTGTAATTTAGATGTTGAAAATATGCACACATTAAATGGCATAGGAATTTTGTAAAGATATGTAAGCAATGACGCCACATATTACAACTTACATTGAGCATATTACATTTTGTTTTCTATTTATGGCACTTACGGACAACTTCCTTACAATCCCATTGCAGAATGCAGCTGCTTCATTAACCAACTGATTTTTTTTTGGTTCTGACTACGAAAACCATATCATTTGTGAAACTTGTGCAGCACAGGGACCAAAGAGAAAAGGAGGTGCACTACTACCTCTATAGCAAAAAATTACATAAAAAATCTCTAATACATGTTTATACACCAGGGTGGTGGTAAATAGTGATAGCCACCCCCAGACTGACTATATCAACTCCAATACGCATGAAAAAACAGGAAAAAAAAAAGGAGGACTAGGAGCAAGCGATGACATCTAATAAAATCAACAGTCAATTTTATTAATCAATGTATAAAGGTAAAAATTCATAATACATTACATGATACCAAGATGGTGCCAATCCAATGCAGATGAAATAACCCCCCAGAACACCTCAGGTAAACCCAATATATCAATATATATGTCAAGTAACTCATATGGTCATAGATATTACTTAAAGGGGACTCGAAAACAGAAAACCCTATTTAAATAATGCCATAACAGACCATATTAATGAGCGGAACTTACCAATAGATGGATGAGGAGGAGAGGGGCAGTGTAACTGTGACGTGCGTTTCACGGAAACGATAAGCCGCTTTCTCAAGGGGATGTAAGAAAGGGCCCAACAGGACCTTCAAATAACCCGGGGAACCCGGTCACATGACCAAAAATGACCAATCATGGAAGCGCTTTTGGTGCATGCGCATTGTGGCCGCCAGGTCCCAATGTGCAAACAAAGCGTCATTCACAATTCACACGAGCTGGGAAGGTAATCTCACAGTGCACACACAGGGCATAGAGATGCCTGTCCACAGATAGGACCCAGCTAGTCACAACGAGACGCGTACGGCCACATCAGGGGTGACTAAATCAGGCAAATCAGCATGATAAATTGGTACATGAATGCATAACAAAGAAATATACTGTGTGAAAAAACATCCCAGTATCCCTTAAGCACCTAAAGATGACCAATATTCATATGGATTAAAACATATCACAGAATGGCAAATAAATAATAGTCCATTCAAAATATGAAGCTGTGTGTTAGTTGTCAGGTTCCTTCCTCGGCACAGGAGTAAACCCGAGCCTTGCCTTCTGCAGTCTCCCATTCAGTCCTGACCGCAGAAGAGGCTGCTCAGTAGAGACGTTGATCCCGGCGTCTTGCTCAAGCTAGCGCTGTCGGTTTGGTTGCTGCTGCCATCCCTGGGTCAGCTATAGCAACCTGCATCTGCAGCGAGCAGCTCCTGGGACTAAGTCCTTCCTTCGGCTTATGGAGCATGCTCGTGGGTCGACCTCTCATTGGAGGTCAGGGGTCACATGCTCAGGTTCTGTTGCTGCCCCGATTGGACCACGGGGAAGGTCCCAGAAGGACGCTGATATAAAAGGTTTGCATAGCAGCTCGGACATGCACTATTATAGTTCATATTTTTATGGTGTGTGTGCAAGTGTGTATGTCTCTGGTGACTGACTCCTTATGATTCCCTACCCTCTGGTTGTGTATGTGTTTAGGGTTACTGGAGTTAGAGACAGTGCCTAGCAGTGGCATTGCCTATGCGCCACCATGCACCCAGTTCTCAGCACCATACTTAGCGCCAGATTGTGCCATCCAGCACAAAGCACTACTGTACTGCATCTACAGCGGCATCCATCAGAGCGGCGCCTTGAGCAAACACAGCGCTTTCCAGTCCTAAGCTTAGGCTGGTTAGTGGCGTCCACCAGTGCGACGCTGCATGCACTTTGTGTTTCATCTTTAGTTACTTTATTATGGCTCTGCAGTTGCGGCGCCGAACACTAGTGGGTCTAGAGGGACTCTAACCCCGTGCCATTGGGGCAGGGTCCTGTGACCAAAACACTAACGTTGACCCTGCGGTAGTGCGGCCCTGTGAAGCAACAGGGTTCACCTTCTATTCACCGGGTGAGGTTACCCTGTGTGTATTTGTTATACCGCCAGTTAGTGTCCACCATTACCAAGCAGCAGTTTACATCTCTACACAGTGAACCCCAGGCTGTGAACGCACCTCTATACCATCTTTTATTATTAGGTGCGTTCTGCCGTGCCTAACATTATACTAGTGCCAGGATCTGGCTAGTAATGATGGATGAGCAGCGACTCCATAGGTACATCCAGCAGCTGGAGGGCAGGTTGGCGGCTCTCGAGCGTTCAACCTCAGCTGCGGATGTTACTGCGGTCGCAGTTCAAGCAGCTACGGAGGCTGCCTCCTGTGTGTCCACTGCCATCCCTGACCCGACTTTGTCCCACCTTCCACTGCCCGAGAAGTTCTCAGGTGATAGTGCTTCTTGTAGGGGTTTCGTGAGCCAGTGTGCTATACAGCTAGAGCTGCTGGCTTCACAATTCCCCTCCGAGCAGACTAAGGTGAGACTTGTCATTTCCCTCTTGTCGGTGAGGGCATTGGAGAGGGCCACACCACTGTGGGAGAGTGGCGATTATGTGGTGCAGAGTGCCTCGCAGTTCTTGGCCATTCTGAAGCAGGTCTCTTTGGGACAGAGAGTCACCCATGATACCGTGTTCCAGCTGCTGGCATTGTCACAGGGCTCGTCCTTGGTCAGCCATTATGCCATCCAGTTCTGGAATCTTGTCTCAGAGCTGGAGTGGCAGACAAGGTCCTTGTTCCGGTGTTCTGGAGAGGTCTGGCTGACCATGTGACGGACGCTCTGGCTACCAGGGAGGTTCCTGCCACACTGGAGGAGCTTATCACCATCTCCACCCATACAGACCTTCGATTCATTGAGCGAGGGTTGGAGCGGGCTCAGTCTAGGCAGATGTTTAGGTTGGCACCTAGTTTTTCTAAATCTCTGGAATCTCCCAATCGGGCGCCGAGCCCCAAGAGGCCATGGAAGTTTCCCGTGTGGGGTCCAGGTCCCGATCCGCTCGAACACACATGGTCTGTTAAGTGTGCTGGCAGCCTGGTCACCTTGCCAACAGGTGCCCACAGCGGCCAGGAAAATGCTTGCATCTAGTGGTTGTTGGAGGAGGCCTACTAGACACTGTGATGTTTTCCTCCAAGCTGTCCTTTGAGGGGATGCTTGAGTTCAGCTCTTCCACTCTGGTGGTGGAGGTTTGCATGGACTCCAGGGTGGAGGGCAATTTTAAGTTGTCTGCCTTTGCCTAACGGCACACAATTCCCCTGGTTTTACTACCACAGCCAGTCACCATCAGAGTGGTGAACGGTGCAACACTTCCCTCACAGATTATCCACCAGACCACTCCGCTGATACTCTCAGTGTCTCCTTCCCATCAGGAGATGTTATCTCTCCTTATAATGCCCGAGGGTATCAATCAGGTCCTCTTAGGGGTCCCCTGGTTGCGTTATCACTCTCCCCATATAGAGTGGTTCTCGGGGAGAATTCTCTGAGTAAATCCTGTGAGGGTAGATGTCAGAGGCAGTGCGTACAGATTACCTACACAGAGGTTCCCGCAGATCTTTCCTCTCTCCCCAAACACTATCAACAGTATGCAGATGTCTTCTCCAAGAATGCAGCGGAGTGTCTTCTGCCCACCGCCCATATGACTGTCCTATTGACCTCTTGCCTGGTGTCGAGCCTCCCCGGGTCGAGTCTATCCCCTATCTCACCCGGAGACAGAGGCCATGTCTCTATACATCAGGGAGAATCTGGCAAGAGGATTCATTAGGAAGTCAGTGTCACCTGTGGGGGCGGGATTCTTCTTTGTCCAAAAGAATGGAGAACTATGTCCTTGCATCGATTAAAGGGGTCTTAATGCCATCACCGTTAAGAATAAGTACCCCCTGCCCCTGATTTTGGAACTGTTTGATAGGCTACGGGGAGCGAGGGTTTTTACCAAACAAGATCTGCGGGGGGCCTATAACCTGATTCTCATCCGTGAGGGGGACGAATGGAAGATGGCATTTAACACCAGGGATGGCCATTATGAGTACTTGGTCATGCCCTTAGGGCTCTGTAATGCCTCTGCCGTCTTCCAAGACTTTGTAAATGATATCTTTTGGGATATGCTCTCCACCTCGGTGGTTGTCTATGTGGATGATATTCCCATCTACTCTCCAGATATGGACTCCCATCGGAAAGACGTTTGCAAGGTCTTCGACCGCTTATGGGCAAACTCCCTCTACGCCAAGTTGGAGAAATGCCTTTTCGAGCAGGAGTCCTTGCCTTTCCTGGGCTATATCATCTCTGCCCAGAGTTTGGCTATGGATCTTGCCAAACTGCAGGCGGTAATGGACTGGCAGGAACCCCACTTCCTCAAAGCGGTGCAGCACTTTCTGGGGTTCGTTAATTACTATCGCCAGTTCATTCCCCACTTCTCTACCTTGGAAGTTCCCTTGGTCACCCTCACCAAGAAGGGGGCAAATCCCAAGTTGTGGTAGGAACAGGTCTCCAAGACATTCTCGTCCATCAAGTCCCACTTTGCTAGCGCTCCCATTCTACATCGCCCCGATGTAGATTAGCCATTCATCTTAGAGGTGGACGCGTCCTCCATAGGTGCCGAGCAATAAAGATACCTGCACATGACATGGGAAGCGGCTGGCGGGCCCCCGTTGCCAAAAATAGATCTCTCCCAAGCGCCTAAGAAGATATTGGCATACATGTTAGGGTTGGCGGAACGCACCAAATAAAATATAATAATAAAATGCATATGCAACCTGGAGTCCACTGTGCAGAGATGGTATACTGCTGCTCCGTAATGGCAAACACTGACTGAACACCAGAGGGGTAACCGCTGACCCGGTGTGTACAGGAGCGAACTCTGTTACTGCACAGAGCCGCAGAACGCAAGTGCCGGAGCCTGTTAACCTCACAGGGTTCGGCAAGGTGAACACTAGTTAACAGACACAGGACTCTGTCCCAAGGACACAGACCTCATTCTCTCCTTGGAGGCCCAGATGCCATCCTGAGTGCGGTCCCAAATGTCACGTGACTACATCGCCCAATCTGCCACCCTGGAGTCGGTGGACGACATGGGCACAGGGAAGTGCGGATGCTGGCCGTAATTAAGAAGGAATGGGGTCTGACCGGTGGAGTCGGCCACAGCGTTGTTCAAACCGAACTCCGCCCATGGCATCAAGGATGCCCTGTCATCCTGCCTGGCCAAGACAAAATGTCATAGATATGTGACCAGGGTCTGGTTGGCTCTCTCTACCAATCCGTTCATCTCAGGATGATAGGCTGAGGAGAGATTTAGCTCAATGCTGAGCAGGCTACAGAGCTCTCTCCAGAACCGAGATGCAAACTGGGGACCCTGGTCTCTGACAATCTTGTTCGGCATGCCGCGCAGGCGGAAAATGTGCTTAAAAAACAATGCTGCCCAGCCCCATGCAGAAGGTAACCTGGAGAGAGGTACCAGGTGCACCATCTTGGAGAAATGGTCGGTGACAACCCAAATGACCGTGCTGCCAGTGGACTTGGGCAGTCCCACCACAAAGTCCATACCGACCATCTCCCAGGGCCTGTCTGCTACCGGCAGGGGGTAAAGTAACCCAGCGGGCCACTGCTGAGGGGACCTATTCTGGGTGCAAGAGACGCACGCTTGAATATAGTCCCTGACATCACGGGCCATATGCGACCACCAATACGTCCTCGCCAGAAGCTCAGAGGTTCATTTTGTCCCGAAATGTCCACCTACCATGGACGAGTGAGCCAAAGAGAGGTCGCAGATGAGCATGGACAAATGTCTTGCACGGAGGTACTGACTCAAGGGCGACCGAAGCCACAGTCCTCTGGCTCTCGGACGGAACGACCAGCCGAGGTTCCTCCTCCTCCTCTGATGACACCACGGAGCGGGAGACAGCATCCGCCCGAACGTTCTTCTCACCAGAGAGAAAATGGAGGGTGAAGAGGAACCGGGAGAAGAACAAGGACCATCTGGCCTGGCGAGAATTTAGCCACTGGGCTTTCTGCAAATACACCATGTTCTTGTGCTCAGTGAACACCTGGAAAGGGTGGCGAGCCCCCTCCAGGAGGTGTCTCCACTCCGACACAGGACTCTGCCCCAAGGACACAGGGTGAGAGTCCCTCTAGTCCCACTAGCGTTCAACACCGCAACTGCAAAGCCTGAACTAAATAATGTAATCACACCACATGTGCACTGCACAGGTTCAGCAGACACCACTAACCACCCAGAGCAGGGAGGAAAGCACTTGACTTGCGCACAGCACCGCTGAGCGCAACACTCCTCACATGTGGTCCAGTGGTGCCTTGTGCTGACTGGCGCTATCTGGTTCTAACGATCGTGTGGAGAGCGGGAGGCTCTGTGGCACATAGGTTATGACACTACTGGCGCTGACTCTATCTCCCTAAACCCTAACTCATACACAAACAAGGGTAGGGGTTTCATAATGAGTCATTCACCAGTCTCATACATCCGTTATCACACACACAACAGAGAAGAACTCAAATTAACTTTTTGATGAAATTGTAATTTTTGTGAGAAACACCTGTAGTTGACACCAGAAGTTTACATAAACTATATAAAAAGAAACATATGCATTCTTTTCACATGAGAATGTTGTAAGGCATTTTTATTACTTACTGCAAAGTCAAAAATTTACATACATTTCATTAGTATTTGGTACCATTGCCCTTAAACTGAATGACTTGAATCAAATGTTGGGATATCCTTCCACAACCTTCTCACAATAGTTGGTCGGAATTTGAGCCCATTCCTCCTGACAAAACTGGTTTAACTGATCCAGGTTTGTAGGACACCTTGCTCGCACCTGCTTTCTCAGCTTTGCCCATAAATTTTTAATAGGATTGAGATCAGGGTTTTGTGCTGGCCACTCCAAAACATTGACTTTGTTATCCTTAAGCTACTTTGTTACCATTTTGGCATTATGCTTCAGGTCATTGTCCATCTGGAAAACCCATTTCCTCCCAAGCTTTAACTTCCTGGCTGATGTCCTGAGATGTATCTTCAGTATAGCCACATAATCTTCTTTTCTCATGATGCAATCCATTTGTGAAGTGCACCAGTCCCTTTTGCAGCAAAACAACCCCACAACATGATGCTGTCACCCCATATTTCATAGTTGGGATGATGTTCTTAGGCTTCCAAGCTTCTCCTTTTTTCCTCCAAATGTAATTATGGTCATTATGCCCAAAAAGTTCAATTTTAGTTAAATCAGCCCACAGGAGTTGTCTCCAAAAATTAAGGCCTGTGTTCCCGTGTGCAATTGCAAACATTAATCTGACTTTTTTATGTTTCTTTTGGAGTAATGGCTTTTTCCTGGCAGAGTGACCTTTCAGCCCATGTTGATAGAGTACTCATTTCAATGTGGATATTGATACAATTTTACCGGCTACCACAATCATCTTCACAATGCTTTTGTCATTGGGTTGATATGCACATGTCAGACCAAAGAACGTTCATATCTGGACACAAAACCCATCTCCTTCATGAGCGGTATGATGGCTGGACATTGCCTGAAGAGTTCTGAGGTGTTGGTGAAGTGGGATGAGAATCCCCGTAGATAAGTAGTAACAAATCACCGCACACTCTTGGGGGATATTTTGCAAAAAGTCTATTACATAACTTGTGGATGCAGTGATAGCACAAATTATCAATATGAAAGTGGTGCAAGAAAAGATTATTTTTAAAGCGACAAGAAAATGAACATTTTGACCCTTACTCATACAATCGCTGTAAACATGTGAAAACCGGTTCAGATGTTCAAGAGGACAATTTGTATATTGCAATAATTACAAATATTTTTTTCCAGCACCACTTCCATACTTATAATTTGTGATTTTGCTGCATTCACAAGTAATGTAATAGACTTTTTGCAAAATATCCACCAAGAATGTGAGATTTGTTATTTCTTACAGAATTGTTTAAAGGCATAGTAATCTTAGTGAATGTAAACTTTTGACTTTGCAGTAAGTAATTCAAATTCCGTAAAACATTCTCTCTCTCTCACTCTCTCTCTCATTAGAGTTGAGCGAAACAGGTCGGTCAGATTCAAAAATCGCAGACTTTCGCCAAAGTCGGGTTTTGCAGATCGAAATCCGACCCTAGCATAAGGTCGGCCATGAGGTCGCCGATCAGCGCGCCAAAGGCGCGTTTCAAATGATGCTTTCAGCGCCTTTTCTCACCCAATGATGCAGGACGCACACTGTGGGAAACGCGATGACATGCGCAGCAGCCAGCACCATCTTAGAGAATGGCATTGAAGTGATTGGCTGGCTTTGTGTGGCATCACAGTGGGTATAAAAGGCTCTGAACGCCGACCGCCATCTTACTTCTGCCGATCTTAAAATAGAGAGGGGTGCTGCTGCTGATTCTGAACAGGGAGAGCATTAGGCAGGGAAGAAGAAAAAAAACTGCTTCTGCTGATAGCGCTTTTCACTGTACAGTTAGCGTGCAGTGAAAGGGGAGGATTTTTGTTGTGTGCAGCAGCGCTGGTGGTGATTAGGCTGCATTTTAAGGCTACCTGCTAGCTGCATTGCTGTGTGCGCACTGCTGTTCAAACTGCTTTTTTCAAAGCACTCCAAATTTTATTATTTTGTCCTGGTGAGTTACTGAGCGTTCATTTTTTCACACACCGTCTAGCGGTGTACGCTCCTCACACACTACCGTGTACCGGCTGGTATCACGGACAAATAGAAGCTATCTGGGTGTGACTCTGGAAGAAAAAGCCGAGGAGTTTGTCCATTTTTCCAGACCTACACCTTAGAATCGTGTCCATTTTTCAAACAGTTTCATATATCTGCTGTTTGAGTACGGTTAAAACTAGACAGAGGCAGCGTGTGTCAGTCCGTATACAAATACACGGAGCTTGACAATTTTCCATACAGACACCGTCTAGCAGTCTACGCTCCTCACACACTACCGAGTACCAGCTGGTATCACGAACAAATAGAAGCTATCTGGGTGTGACTATGGAAGAAAAAGCCGAGGAGTTTGTCCGTTTTTCCGGACATACACCTTAGAGTCGTGTCCATTTTTCAAACAGTTTCGTATATCTGCTGTTTTTACGGTCAAAACTAGACAGAGACAGCGTGTGTCAGTCCATATACAAATACACGGAGCTTGACAATTTTCCATACACACACCGTACAGCGGTGTACGCTCCTCACACACTACCGTGTACCGCCTTCTAGCACGGAAAAATAGAATCTACCTGTGTGTGACTCTGGAAAAAAGAGCCGAGGAGTTTTTCCATTTTTCCAGACCTCCACCTTAGAGTCCTGTCCATTTTTCAAACAGTTTTGTATATCTGCTGTTTGATGACGGTCAAAACTAGACAGAGACAGCGTGTGTCAGTCCGTATACAAATACATGGAGCTTGACAATTTTACATACACACATCGTATAGAGCTGTCTGATTCTCCAACAGTATTGTATATCTGCCATTTGCATTACAGTCACTTTTATACCTAGTCAGCGTGTGTGTGTGACACTCCGTAAATACATATACGGAGATTGTTAGTTGCACAAAAAGTGCATACAGCTCTACACTTCTGATACAGTTCCGTATATCTGCTTGTTTGATTACGGTCCAATACATACTGTGAGAGCATCTGTGACTAACATAATATATACGTTTATTTAATTTGTTTAATACACCTTACACAGCTGGACGCTCCTCATACAGTACCATCTCTCTGCTGGTATTTTTGGTACATTTTCCTAAACATGAGGAAGTGTGGTGGAAGAGGCCGCAGACATGGGCAGGGGGGCACAGCTGGTACTGATGGTGGTGGTGCATCGGCTGGTTCTCGCAAAAGCACAATAGCAGCTAAGGCAGGAGGTGTTGAGTTTGCGTCTTCCTCTGGCCCAAGAAGGTCTGTAAGGTTGCCTTTTCTTGGAGTAGGAAAACCGCTTTTAAAGCAGGAGCATCAAGAACAGGTTTTGGCGTACATTGCCGAAACAGCCATCACCTCTATTGCCTCCTCTTCTGAACGGTCGAAACCTGCAAGCACGGAGTCGTCAGTGCAGAGTTCTGGTCATAAAAAACCCCTTTCCTTGTGTCCTTCACCCCCACCAAAAGTTAAGGATGCAGCAGCCCACACTTCAGATTACACTATGGAGCTTTTTTCACATACCATGCCTGGGTTATCCAGTCAAATCCTGAATTCCACAGTCCAAGATGAATCTGACATGGAGTGCACTGATACACAGCCACTGCTAGATGATTCTACTGGTACATTGACCCACAGCACTACATTGCCCTCGCAGTCTTTTGAGCCAGAATCTGACCCTGATGAAACCCAGGTGCCCCTACCGGCATACTATACCACCTTACATGGTGACACAGAGGAAGGTAAAGAGGAAGGTGCAGATGACTTTGAAGAGGAGGTGATGGATGACCCAGTTCTGGACCCGGATTGGCATCCATTGTTGGAGGAAGGTGGCACTGGCAATAGTTCAGAAAAGGAGAAGGATCCGCAGCAGGCATTGACATCGCAGCAGCAGTTATCTAGCAGGCCCGTAGCTGTCCTAAAACGTGGAACAAAAACTAAAAGACTTGCAGGACAGCTTGACCAGATGGTCAACTTAGCACAGCCTGCAAGGTCAGAAAATGTTTACCATAGTAGGAAGAGTGCAGTGTGGCACTTCTTTGTCCAAAATCCTACTGATGAGGCAAAGGTTACCTGTAAGAAGTGCGGAAGGACCTTTAGCCAAGGTTAACAACTCAGAAATTTCAATACCAGTTGCATGCTTAGACATTTAATCAACATGCACTTGCAAGCGTGGACGGACTACAAAACCTCAGGTATCACATGTGCACCTGCTACGACTGAAGGTAACCAACAACGCTCCATCGCTACCCCCACTGTAAGACCACCGCCACCATTACGCACACCACCAGCACTAAATGTGGCGGTGTCGTCACAAGGCCAAAGCACTCAGGGAATCACAATGGTTTTGCAACACAACACTGAATCTAGGCCATCACTACCAATACCATCACCAACTCCCTCTCACTCCATCCGGTCCACTGCTACTTCCCCCATATACAGCTCTCCAGTCCAGCTCACCCTATCAGACACTGAGTAGGACAAGAAAGTACTCACCCTCTCATCTGCGTAGACTTTGTTTGAATGCCTACATTGCCAAACTAATCTCATTGGAGATGATACCCTACCATTTGGTTGACAGCGAAGCTTTCCGTGACCTCATGGCCTACGCTGTCCCACGCCAAGACCTACCCAGTCGGCACTTCTTTTCTCGAAAAACCATCCCTGCCCTCCACCGGCATGTGAAAGACCGCATTGTCCATGCACTAAAACAGTCAGTGAGTGGAAAGGTGCACCTCACAACAGATGCATGGACCAGTAAGCATGGCCAGGGCCGTTACGTGTCCATCACTGAGCACTGGGTTAATGTGGTGGATGCAGGCTCCACTGGGGACAGTGTCGGTGGAACAGTGCTGCCTAGCCCACGGTATAGGAAACAGTTGGCTGTAGGCTTTCGATCCTCCTCCTCCTCATCTATCAGCGAAAGCTTGTCCACAGAGCGAAGTCGCACAAAGCACTACATCTGCAGCTGGCAGTGTTGCACACGAGGTGTCCCACTATTTGTCATGATCCAGGTTGGATCTGACAGAGTAAATGCTCAAAGTAACCTTTTTTTTCCCTTGGCTGTGTGCCAAAGGTGGTTTTGCCCCCAGTGGTCATTAGGGCCACTGCACTGTGGTGATTTCAGTTGTAGCTTTCCCCCCGGTGGCCATTAGGGTCATTGCACACTGGTTACCTTACTTTGTGCACTTAATTATGTAACAGGTGTGGTAGCTCTAAAAGAGAGTATCAGGTGTGTTAATCACTGTTGGTGATAAAGTATTCATTTGCAAGCAAGCCTGGGTGAAGGATGGAGCTAAAGGAGAGTCACGGGCAGCTCAGAGATTCCTGGAGTGTCAGCTATGGTGTCTGCAAGGAGTGCTGGCATGGTGTGGTGGAGTCGCAGCTATGATGTCAGCAAGGAGTTCGTGCATGGATTGGTGGAGTGGCAGCTGCGGTGTAGAGCTGCACTCAAAATGCTGGACATTGTTGCTGAGAGCTGGACTCATGCATGCTGGACTTTTTGGCAGAAAAGCTGGACTCATTTGCGGACAGCTGCACGCAGGTGTGGACTCTGTTTGCTCCAAGGCTGCACTATGATGCTGAGAAGGTCCATTTCTGGACAGCGCACCCAGATGTCGGACACGGTGGAGGAAAAGATGCACGCAGGTGGTGGGCTCTGTTGCAGGGAGCGTAAGCTATGGAGCAAAGCTAAGTGGTGTTCCCCTGTTTTGTCACTTTTCCCTATGTGTGTTTAGTGTAGTGGTGGTGGGATTAGTTTCTGCACCGACCAATTCACTAGTGACGGTTTAGCTGCAGGGCGAGTCAGGGATTTGAGGTTCCTGATCGTCGCCTGGTGCAGAACCGGCCTAGGGAACGCTTGGAGTGTAGAGACACTGACTCAGGGGAGTGCAGGAGGTCTCCACTTCCCCGTTTCCCTATCGCAGGGCCACCATTGTTATTGTTACCCAGGTTTTCCCTATTTCCTTTGTCTTATTGTATTAGTTACGGGCCTGCGGGCCGTGTCACATAGGACAATTACAAGTGCCTGCTGGCCGTGTCACTCAGGACGGGGCACGTGACACTATCGAACAGCTAGTGGTAAGTGTCAGCAGGCTGTGTTAAAGATGATGTCTTTGGGCGACAACAGACACACCGTGGAGGTACTGGCCGACTACTTGCAGTGACAAACAGAGTCATGGCTGGGCAGTCTACATCTTGAGGCAGGCAAGGTAGTCAGTGATAATGGCCGTAATTTTGTGGCAGCCATAGCCTGTGCAAAACTCACACATATACCTTGCCTGGCTCACACTTTGAACCTGGTGGTGCAGTGCTAACTTAATAATTATCCGTAGTTAACATCCCTGCTCCATAAGGTGCGAAGACTGTGCTCGCACATCCGTCGCACGGCCATACACTCCAGTCGTATGCAGAAGCTGCAGCGATTGCTCCACCTCCCCAAGCACCGCCAAATCATAGATGTTGCAACAAGGTGGAACTCCACGCTGCACATGGTTGAGAGGCTGTGCGAACAGAGGCATTTGTAGGAGGATACACAGGCAGGCAGTTTGAGGGAAGACATGGAATTGTCGGGTGTGCAGTGGTCAAAGCAGAAAGACCTCTGTAAAGTCCTTCAGTGTTTTGAGGAATGCACATGGCTGGTAAGCGCAGACGACACCATCATAAGCATGAGCATCCCACTTATGCATCTGCTCATGCAAAGTTTGATGCACATTAAGGATCAGACGTCTGCAGCGGAGGAGGAGGGAAGCCTTGATGACAGTCAGCCATTGTCTGGTCAGGGAACTGTCCTGGACAAGGCGGAGGAAGAAGAGGAAGAGGAGGAGGATGAGGGGGATGATTATTTTGGGCAGGAGGATGTTTCTCAGGGGGCAAGAAAAAATGTTGGCATTCCAAGGTCAGGTACAGTGTTTGTGCGTGACTGTAGGGATGTGGATTTGCCAGAAACTGCTCCTCCACCCACCACGGGCAGAGCATCATTGACACCTGGAACATTGGCCCACATGTGCAATTATGCCTTGCGGATCCTAAAAAGGGACCCCCACATTGCCAAAATGATGAGGGATGACGACTACTGGCTGGCCAGCATCCTCGATCCACGCTACAAAGGCAAATTACACAACATCATGCCACAGGAGAACCTATAGATAATATTGGCAAACAAACAAGCAACTCTGGTAAACCGTTTGAGGCTTTCCCAGCACACAGCAGCGGTGCTGGTTCTCCCACGAGCCATTGTGGGCACAATGGAAAAGGTGTTCGTGGTGCACACAGCAGAAGTGGCATTGGAGACAGGGGTTTAAAGACCATGTTGTGGAATGATTTCTCAAGTACCACTCACATGACTGCTAATACTGCATCGATTAAAAGTGACAGGAGGCAGCAGTTGTCAACTATGGTTACAATCTACTTTTCCTCCCATATCGATGTTCTCCCTCACAGGTCATTCCCCTTTGACTATTGGACCTCTAAACTGGATGCCTGGCCTGAATTGGCACAATATGCCTTACAGGAGCTCGTTTGCCCTGCTGCTAGTGTGTTATCTGAAAGAGTCTTCAGTGCTGCTGGATCAATCATGACAGATAAAAGGACCCGTCTGTCGACCCGAAATGTTGATGATCTAACCTTCATTAAAATGAACCATGCATGGGTTTCAAAAGATTTTGTCCCATCTTCCCCTGATGACACATAGGTTACCAGAAAAGTGCCTCGCTTTTTTCCTCCTCTTCCTCGGACTTGCCCAATTACGCCCTTTGCAGCAGCTGAATGTCCAGTCAACCCATCAACATATGCCAATTTTTAAACCTCCCAAACTGGGCTACCCACCCCTCCCTCAATGGCTGGGGTCAAGACCTGGCGCACCCGACAAGTGCCGTTGCTCTGAACAGGTGGATGGGCTCACTGATGGCCGACGGCAATGGCACAGGGCCCCTGATAGTACAATACAGTGTCTCAGACGGTGGGAGGGCCCACTCGCCGTCAGACACACCAGCGTACTATGAGGGGCCCTGTGCCTGTACCGTCGACCACGATTGTGCCCCCCCCTGCTTGGTCATGGCCACAGCACTTGCAAGTTGCAATACTTACCTCTCCCTGATCTACCACTGTGTAGTCTGGGCAGTTAAATCCTTCACAGGGACAGCCACTAGAAATTTGGTGTATTGATCAATGATGGTTAAGACGTAGCTATGGCCTGTCCTGCTGGCCTCTACCTTCACATGATCAATGGCTACCATTTAAAATGGATGTCAACTTACAAGTGGATGCAGTGTTGGTTTATGATCACCTTTCACACTCGTGATAGTCACAGACGTGTGACATTCCTGCCACCATTTTTCAATGCCTCCTCTCATGCCAATCCAATAGAATCGCCTACGGCCTGTGACTTCTGTCTTTTGCACTCCAAAATGACCAGACACATCATGATAGGCAGTGAGGACCATGGGTACATCTCTCCCTGTGATCACAATTTGATGGAGATGAGTAACGGTGATGTGATCCACGCTACTGCGATAAAGCAATCCTTTCATCACAAAGAACCTTTTTCGCTTTCTCCACAGACACAGTAATTGAGCGTCTGCATCGCCTCTGCAACATCTACCGGGAGGTTTTCCCACGATGAGTAATTCCAAAATTTCTGCTAACACTCGACTTTGCGTCTATACTTGTATCCATGTTGTTTCCAGTAGCAGAGATTCTGGACTGGCTTACTGAGATTGAAATATATACGAAGATTTAAAAGTAACACAACACTGTATACTGGTGTTCACTATGAATACCTTTCCCTTTTTCTACTTTTTTAATTCTGGTGTAATACATAGTGAGCCTGTGAGTGTCTGTGTTTGACTCCGGAAGTATAGACGGAAATTTAACCCTAGACTGGACACACCTGGTATGTGCTGATACAGTACCTTGTTTCAAAAATTTGTATTAAGGTATCATCTGTAGGATAACCAACTGTGGAGGGGGACCCTCTTCTTGCCGCAGACAAACATGAGACTGAGACAGAGTTTGTATTGAACAGGTCTGTTTTTACTGCCCATCCTTCTGTCGACAACAGCAATTCACCACAGCCGTTTCACATTTCTCTGTACATAGGCTCCGGTACCTTCACTTCCTTTGTTACTATAATCATGGCGTCCTCTGTGGCTCTTCCACTGTGGCTGGTCTAGGCCCAACCACTACAGCGCTGCACCAGTCTGAGCACACCATCTGTATGATATCCCCAGGCTGTCTTTGTCTGTGGCTACCGTCCTCTGGGCCACCCCCCGTGACCGCCTCAACTGTCAGTCCTCTCTGGAGCCTTTC
This sequence comes from Dendrobates tinctorius, assembly GCF_039654945.1. Lineage (NCBI taxonomy): Eukaryota > Metazoa > Chordata > Amphibia > Anura > Dendrobatidae > Dendrobates > Dendrobates tinctorius. Next base: position 11,785,512 of record NW_027361830.1, read on the forward strand.
CACTGTCTCTATTTCCTCAGCAGAATTTCCTCTTTACTGTGCTCCCTTCGCTGACTGACTCTTCCAGAACCTTCCCTCAGCCTTTTATACTTCCAATTCTGGTTACTCCGCCCACCAACACCTAACAGTTTCTCTGATCAATGGCAGTTATTCAGTCCCACTCCTACACTCTCCACTGCCCTCCAATGGGCAAGCTAAAACACTGCACCCTTCCTCTTTATCTTAGCGGTTTCACACCTACACTGCACTACACCTGTGCTTCTCACTACAGGCTGGTTTGTCTGTCAGTCCACCTTCCCTACATCATCCATAGTGAGTGAGCGTGTATGGGTCACGCCTTCTATATATACGGTGAATCGGAGAAACAAATTTTTACAATATACTCGATACAGCTTGTATCTTGTTATACAGTACCTTTGTTCGACATTTAGCATTACGGTCAAATCCATACTGTGTAAGCATCTGAGAGTGACTACGGGACTATTTATACGGAGATTTCAATTGTACCCTAAAAAATATATACTTGCTATCTTGTTATCCAGGACCTTTTTTACAACATTTTTTATTATGGTCAAAACCAAACTGAGTGAGCGTCTGAGGGTGACTACTGAAATATATACTTTCAATTTGGCCAACACTGTATACAGCAGAACGCTTCTGATACAGTAACCTTTTTAGCTATTTAGATTCTGGTGTAATCCATAATGAGCCTGTAAACGTCTGTCTGTTACTCCGGCAATATATTTGGAACTTTAAGATTACCCCACCACTGTATACAGCTGTACGCTTGTGTTACATAACCCATTTACAGCTTTTCATATTCTTGTGTAATCCATACTGGGCCTGCCTCCTGAAATGTATATAGAGAATCAGAATGCTTACACTATACTATATATACCTTGTATCTAGTGACACTGTACCCTTTCTCAACTTGTTATTTTATTGGGTAATCCATACTGAGCCTGTGAGCGTCTGTGTATGCCTCATGAAATATATACGGAGATTTACTGTTATCCATAGACTGTATAGAGCTGTACGCTTCTGATACAGTACCATATATCTGCTGGCATTTTGGGTCCATTTTCCAAAACATGAGGAAGTATGGTGGAAGACGACGTGGATGTGGGCATGGAGGGCCACCTGGTACTGATGGTGGTGGTGGTGCATCTGCTGGTAGTGCCAAAAGCACAATAGCAGCTAAGGCAGGAGGTGTTGAGCCAGCGTCATGGTGTAGCTCTGGAAGGCCTGTAAGGCTCCCTTTTCTGGGAGTAGGTAGACTGCTTTTAAAGCCGGAGTATCAGGAACTGTTTGTGGCTTACATTGCTGAAACGACCTCCAGCTCTATTGCCTCCTCTTCTGAAGTTGTAAAAAATGCAAGCACTGAGTTGTAACTGCAGGCTTCTGGTCAGGAGCAGCCCCTTTCCTTGTGTCCATCACCCACACCAAAAGTGAAGGATGTGGAAGCACACACTTCAGATTACGCCATGGAGCTCTTTTCACGTACCATGCCTGGGTTAATTAAAAATAGGGCCCATCATGTACTGGAGCAATGTAAATGGGGCAGAACAGACACTGGAGCAGCATCTAAGGGGCCCATTATACACTGGAGCATAGCAAATGAGGCCCATTATATATGGAGCATTATTAGGGCCCATGATACACTGGAGCATCATCCATGAGGCCCATCATGTACTGGAGCATTGTAAATGGGGCAGATCAGACACTGGAGCAACATCTAAGGGGCCCATTATACACTGGAGTATTACAAATGGAGCCCATTATATATGGAGCATTATGTGGAGCTCATCATATACTGTATGGAACATTATATGTGACTAATTAATTGGTATGGAGAAATATATGGGGCTCATTATTCTGTATGGCGCACAATGTGGTGGCCATAACACTGTATGGAGTAATATACTGTCCTGTTTTTGAACTATTGTATAATTTAAAATAGATCAGTCATGTCATGTAAACAGTGAAGTATGTGTCATTGTACTATACCTATATTTCTGTGGCGTATCGGAGCATCATGAGTTGTGGTATGTGTTAAAGGGGCTCACTGACACTCTTTGGCCCAGGGCACACAAAAACCTGGAGCCAGCCCAACCCCCCCCCCACAACTTTAGCCAAATAACCCCAGTTTTCAATGTGTAACTATTATTAGGAAGTAAATTAAGGTTGACAAGCTTCAGTTATAAAAATTGATGTTTTTGGCATTGAAATGGGCACTGTACGTATGTTTACTGTCTTCTACTCCCTGCCGACTTTGCTTCCCCATTGACTTGCATTGGGTTTCGTGTTTCAGTCAGCCTCCGACTTTTCCCTATAGTCGGCCGATTTTGTTCTACCCGTTTTTTGCAAAAGTCGGGTTTCATGAAACCCGACTCAACCCGAAAAAAGACTAAGTCGCTCATCTCTATCTCTCATTAATCTTGCATTTGACAAACATTAATAATTATGGTAATCCTATTTGACTTAAAATGGTAAAAGTTAATTCTGATTTCATTTCAGATATTGAGAAAAGCTTGCATATGTGTCTTTTTATATAGTGTATGTAAACTTCTGGTTTCAACAGTAAGGCCGGAGTCACACTAGCGAAAAAATCGGACGAATGCAATGTGATAAAAAATTGCATTGCAATCGTCCCAATGTTATTTTATGGTGTCGCTCCCATCATCCGATTTTTTGGGATCTTTTCCTCGGACTGAGACAATCGCAGCATGCTGCGATTGTCACCGATTTTCGGATCGGACTCGCCAATGCAAGTCTATGGGTGCGATAAAAAATCGAATTACAAACGGACGACAAGTGTGACTTGCGATAAAATCGCAAGACTTTTCCAGGTCAACAGGAAATAGCATCAGGCATTGGCAGGAAGCTTTGGCATGTAAATTTCACTGGCACCATAAAAAAAAAACAGGAAGAACGCCTCCACGGATTCCTCCAGCATGTCCACGCATGTAAATGTTGAAATGCTCATAGTTCTGGTCCAGGAGAGGCCAGAACTATGGGACCAGAGAGATCCCCACTATGCTGACCAGGCACGCAAGGAGGCAGTGTGGAGAAGAATCTGTTCCCAGATGTTCACTGGTTATGCGGGCAGACCTTGGGAGGAGCAGGAGCAAATTAGTAAGTTCAATCTTGTCCAAAAATGTACATTGCACTGTAAAAATGTGGACCTATAATTAAAAAGACAAATGTGATATGGTCTATGTAAGTTCCAATATGTGGCCTCCTTGGCCAATTATCTTTATGAAAGTACAACGCCATTAATGTCTGCATATTCTCCCAATATAAATTACCCGTCCCTGACTGGTGGCCCCATTAATATTTTTGGAGAAATATTGCAATCCTTGTTCTCACAACAAATGCAGTGCTCTTCTCCTTGTGTTTTGGTCCCTATGTTAGCCAGTATTTTTTTTTTAAATAATAGATGTTCGCATCCATACATCATTAAGTATGTTGGTTAGAAGGTCCTTTGTAGTAGGCCTGAAACCATTACTCCATTTTGTAGTATTAATGTAGAGCCATCAGAAAGAGAATTCCTATAAGTTTAAATATGGTTGCAGAAGCACATTTAAACTGTTGATTAGAGATGAGCGAATTTGCCTTTTTTTCGGGTCGAGTCGGGTTTCATGAAACCCGACTTTCTCAAAAGTCGGGTGGAACGAAATCGGCCGATTATCGTGAAAAGTTGAAGGCCGACTGAAACACGAAACCCAATGCAAGTCAATGGGGAAGAAAAGTCGGCAGTGAGTGGAGGACAGGAAACACACCTACAGTGCCCATTTTAATGCCAAAAACATCAATTCTTATTACTTAAGCTTGTCAACCTTAATTTACTTTATAATAATAGTTAGGCATTGAAAACTGGGGGTTATTTGGCTAAAGTTGTGGGGGGAGGGCCTGCTCCAGATTTTCGTGGGCCCAGGGCCAAAGAGTGTCAATGGGTTCCTTTAACACATGCCACAATTCATGATCCTCTGATACAGCAGAGAAATAGCGGTATAGTACAATGAAAAATACTTCACTTCTTACATCTCATGACTGATATCCATTTTAAATTCTCCAATAGCTCCAAAAATGGACAGTATATTACTCCATACAGTATTATGGCCACCGCATAGTGCGCTATACAGAGTAATGAGGCCCATATATTTCTCCATACAGAATCATTGGTCCCATATAATGTTTGAAACAGTATATAATGAGCTCCACATAATGCTACAGTATATGATGGGCCCCATGGATGAAGCTCCACTGTGTTATGGGCCCAAATAATGCTCCATATATAATGGGCCCCATTTTTAATGCTCCAGTGCATAATGGGCCCTGTAAATGCTGCTCCAGTGTCTGATGTCCACCTTTGGAATGCTCCAGTGTATGGTGGGCCTCATATATCATTCTCCAGATTATAGTGCTCCCCAAGAATAGCTGTCCCAACATTGAAAACAATTAAATAAGTCTCCTCACTAGGGAATCCCTGTACTAGTCTGGACTCCTCGTCGTCCCCATCTTCCATCTCACTGCACTTGGACTGTTTAGGCAGAGGGCGTACAGACGTGATGTCATCGCGCTCTCTGACCAGAATGTCACTGTCAGGAAATGCGGAAGACGTCATGGCTGTGGAGCAGGGAGAGGTAAGTATTTCAACTTTGCAAGTGCTGTGATCCTGAGCAAGCGGGGGGCCCACTCGCTGGCGACGGCACTGGCACAGGGCCCCTCATAGTACACCGGTGTGTCTGATGGCAGGTGTGCACCCCCACCGTCAGAGACACTTGATTCTACTATGAGGGACCTTGTGCCAGTGCCGTTGCCAAACAGAGTGCCCACCCACCTGTACAGGGCAACGGCACTCGCACGGGTGCGTGCGCCAGGTGGTGACCCCGACACTGTGGGGGGAGGCAGCCCAGTTAGGGAGGTGGAAAAATTTGCATATGTTGATGTTGGACATTCAGCAGCTGAAAATGGAGTAATTGGAGAAGTCCGCGGAAGAGGAGGACAAAAGCAAGCCATTTTTCTGGCAACCTACGTGTCAGCAGGGGAGGGTGGGACAAAATCCTTTGAAACCCATGCATGGTTCATTTTAATGAAGGTTAGATCATCAACATTTTGGGTCGACAGATGGGTCCTTTTCTCTGTCAGGATTGATCAGCAGCACTGAAGACTCGTTCAGATAACACACTAGCAGCAGGGCAAGCGAGCTCCTGTAAGGCATATTGTGCCAATTCAGGCCAGGTGTCAAGTTTACTGGCCCAATAGTGAAAGGGGAATGACCGGTGAGAGAGAACATCGAAATGGGAGAAGTAGTTTGTTACCATAGTTGACAACTGCTGTCTCCTGTCACTTTCGATCGATGCAGTATTAGCAGTCGTGTGAGTGGTACTTGAAAATTCAGTCCACAACATGGTCATGAAACCTCTGTGTCCGACGGCACTTCGGCTGTGTGCACCACGAACACCTCTTTCATGTTGCCACCTACGGCTTGATGGAAAAACATCACCGCCGCTGTGTGCTGGGAATGCCTCAAACCAACGGTTTACCAGAGTTGCTTGTTTGTTAGCCAATATTAGCTCTAGGTTCTCCTGTGGCATGATGTTTTGGAATTTGCCTTTATAGCGTGGATCAAGGATGCTGGTCAACCAGTAGTCGTCAACGTTCATGATTTTGGCAATGTGGGGGTCCCTTTTTAGGATCTGCAAGGCATAATCAGACATGTGGGCCAATGTTCCAGGTGTCAATGATGCACTGCGAGTGCTTGGTAGAGGAGCACTTTCTGGCAAATCCACATCCCTCCAGTCACGCACAAACCCTGTACCTGACCTTACCACGCCAATATTTTTTCTTGTCCCCTGAGAAGCATCCTCCTCCCCAAAATAATCATCCCCATCATCCTCCTCCTCCTCCTCTTCCTCTTCTTCCTCCACCTCGTCCACGAGACTTCCCTGACCAGAAAATGGCTGACTGTCATCAAGGATTCCCTCCTCCTCTTTCTCCTCGGCTGCAGACGCCTGCTCCTTAATGTGCGTCAAAGCTTGCATGAACAGACGCATAAGTGGGATGCTCATGCTTATGATGGCGTCGTCTGCGCTTACCAGCCGTGTGCATTCCTCAAAACACTGAAGGACTTTACAGAGGTCTTTCAGCTTCGACCACTGCACACCAGACAACTCCATGTCTGCGTGCAAACTGCCTGCCCGTGTATCCTCCCACAAATGAATTACAGCCTGCCTCTGTTCGCACAGCCTCTGAACCATGTGCAGGGTGGAGATCCACCTTGATGCAACGTCGATAATTAGGCAGTGCTTGGGAAGGTGGAGCAATCGCTGCAGCTTCTGCATACGACTGGAGTGTACAGGCGACCGGTGGATGTGCAAGCACAGTCTTCGCACCTTATGGAGCAGGGGTGATAACTCCGGATAATTATTGAGGATGCACTGCACCACCAGGTTCAAGGTGTGAGCCAGGCAAGGTATGTGTCTGAGTTTTGAAAGGGCAATGGCTGCCACAAAATTCCAGCCGTTATCGCTAACTACCTTGCCTGCCTCAAGATGTAGACTGCCCAGCCATGACTCAGTTTGTTGCTGCAAGTAGTCGGCCAGTACATCTGTGGTGTGTCTGTTGTCGCCCAAACACATCATCTTCAACACAGCCTGCTGACACTTACCACTAGCTGTTCGATAGTGGGACACCTCGTGTGCAACTCTGGCAGCTGCGGATGGAGTGCTCGTGCGACTGTGCTCTGTGGACGCTTCTGGAGGAGGAGGAGGAGGAGGGTCGAAAGCCTAGCCAACTTTTTCCTATGCCATGGGCTTGGCAGTACTGTCCCACTGATGCTGTCCCCTGTGGACCCTGCATCCACCACATTAACCCAGTGAGCAGTGATGGACACGTAACAGCACTGGCCATGCCTACTGGACCATGCATCTGTTGTGAGGTGCACCTTTCCACTCACTGATTGCTTGAGTGCATGGACAATGTGGTCTTTCACATGCACGTGGAGGGCTGGGATGTCTTTTCGCGAAAAGAAGTGCCGACTGGGTAGGTCATAGCGTGGTACTGCGTAGGCCATGAGCTCGCGGAAAGCTTTGCTTTCAGCAAACCGGTAGGGCATCAGCTCTAACGAGATTAGTTTGGCAATGTGGGTGTTCAAAGCCAGTGTACGCGGATGAGAGGATGAGTACTTTCTTGTCCTACTCAAAGTCTCTGGTAGGGTGAGCTGGACTTGAGAGCTGCATATGGTGGAACTAGCATTGGACATGGCGGACTGAGAGAGGGTTGGTGATGTTGATGGTGTTGGTGGTGTTGCTGATGGCCTAGATTCAGTCTTTTATAGCAATAACATTGTGATTCCATGACTGCTTTGCCCTTGGGACGACACCTCGACATTTGCTGCTGGTGGTGTGCGAACCGGTGGGCTTACAGTGGGGGAAGCGATGTAGCGTTGCTGACTACCTTCATTCGGAGCAGGTGCACATGTGGTACGTGAGGTTTGGTAGTCTGTCCACGCTTGCAAGTGCATGGTGGTTAAATGTCTAAGCATGCAACTGGTATTCAAATTTCTCAGATTTTTCCCTCGGCAAAAGGTCTTTGCGCACTTCTTAGGCTAGTTTCACACTTGCTTTTTTTTGCAGCGCGTTTTTCCCGCAAAAAAACGCATTGAAAAAACGCATACAAAAGCATACAACTGCTGCGTTTTTTTCAAGCATTTTTATGAGCATGCATGAAAAAAACGCAGCGTTTTTATGCGTTTGTATGCGTTTTTAGTGCGTTTTTACCGCGTTTGCGTTTTTTTCCAACATTAGTTGGCCCCTCACACTAACCCAAACCATGACTTTACTAACCCTAACCCTGACCCTAACCCTAACCCTAACCCTAACCCTGACCCTAACCCTTAACCAAAAGATACTAAACCCTAACCCAAACCCTAAACCCTAACTAACCCTAACCCTGACCCTAAACCTAACCCTGACCCTAACCCTAACCCTAACCCTAACCCTAACCCTGACCCTAACCCTAACCCTGACCCTAACCCTAACCCTAACCCTGACCCTAACCCTGACCCTAACCCTAACCCTAACCCTGACCCTGACCCTAACCCTAAGCCTTAACCAAACCATACCCTGATCCTAACCCTAACCCTAACCCTAACCCTGACCCTAACCCTAACCCTAACCCTAACCCTGACCCTGACCCTAACCCTAACCCTTAACCAAACCATACCCTGATCCTAACCCTAACCCTAACCCTAACCCTGACACTAACCCTAACCCTAAACCTGACCCTAACCCTGACCCTAACCCTAACCCTGACCCTGACCCTAACCCTAACCCTTAACCAAACCATACCCTGATCCTAACCCTAACCCTAACCCTAACCCTGACCCTAACCCTAACCCTAACCCTTAACCAAACCATACCCTGATCCTAACCCTAACCCTGACCCTGACCCTAACCCTAACCCTAACCCTAAACCCCCTTAACTAACCCTAACTCTAACCCAAACCCCTAAATTCCATTGTCTAAACTAATGGTAAAAAAAACCGCATGTGCAAAAAAACGCATATATAAGCATGCCAATGCGCACATATGCTCACCATAGACTTATAATGGGTGTCTTGCTGTAAAAAAATGCATTGCGCGCGCATGCGTTTTTTTGAGGCAAGTCAGACGCTCAAAAAATGCAACAGGTTGCATTTTGTGCGCCCGAGCGCATACCGCAAAAAAACGCATGCGCGGTAAAAAGCGTACAAACGCATGTGTATGCGCACATAAGAGCATCCCATGCAAAGTATAGGGAAAAAAAACGCATGCGCTATTTAGCGCTAAAATACAGCGAAAAAAAACGCAAATGTGAAACCAGCCTTACAGATAACTTTTGCCTGATCAGTAGGATTTTGTTCAAAAAAGTGCCACACTGCACTCTTCCTACTATGGAAAACATTTTGAGACCTTGCACGCTGTGCTAATTTGACCGTCTGGCCAAGCTGTCCTGCAACTCTTTTGGTTTTTGTAACACGTTTTTGGACTGCTACGGTCCTGAAAGATTACAGCTGTTGCGATGTCGCTGCCTGCTGCGGATCCTCCTCCTCCTCTTCTGAGCTATTGGCAGCGGCACCCTCTTCCCCCAATGGATGCCAATATGGGTCAACAACTGGGTCATCCATCATCTCCGCTTCAATTTCAGGTGCACCTTCCTCTGGGTCACCTTGTAAGGTGGTATAGTATGCGAGAAGGAGCACCTGAGTTTCATCAGGGTCAGATTATGGCTCAGTACACTGCGAGGACAATGTAGTGCTCTGAGTGAATGTACCAGCAGAAAAATCTAGCAGTGGCTGTGCATCAGTGCACTCCATGTCAGATTCATCTTGGACTGGGGAATTCACGATTTGACTTGCTAACCCTGGCATGGTATGTGAAAAGAGCTCCATGGAGTAATCGGTAGTGTGGCCTGCCACATCCTTTACTTTTGGTAGGGGTGAAGGACACAAGGAAAGGTGTTGTTCCTGACCAGGAGCCTCCACTGATGACTCAGTGCTTTTATTTTTTGAAACTTCAGAAGAGGAGGCGAGAGAGCTGGAGGCTGTGTCAGCAATCAAAGCCAAAACTTGTTCCTGAAGCTCCGGGTTTAAAAGTGGTTTACCTACTCCCAGAAAAGAGAGCCTTCGAGGCCTTGTGGAGCCAGACAATGACGCAGGCTCAACACCTCCTGCCTTAGGTGCTATTGTGCTTTTGCCACTACCAACAGATGCAACACCACCACCACCACCATCGGGACCAGCTGGCAACCCCCGCCCACTTCCATGGAGTCTTCCACAATACTTGCTCATTTTTGTGAAAATGTACCCAAAATACCACTGGCTATATGGTACTGTAAAACAAGGTAGAAGATGTATCTACTATTGGTGAGAATTTGAATCTCACTATAGATTTGAGGATGCAGAACTATTGTCTCTGGCCCAGGAGAGATTACACCTCAATGTAACAGGCTGAAATTGGATGGCGTATGACAAGGTGGAGGGTGTCTATAGGATTGGTGAGATTTCGGATCTCACTAGAGATTTGAGGATGCTGACAATGATGCTCTCAGTCCACGTATGGATGCAGGCAGCCTAATAAGCTGGACTGCTGAACAGTGCACACACAAAAGGTTGGAAAAATGAACCATTGGTAACTGTGCAGAAAAGAGGAAGAAAAGTATTTTTGCTTTTAAAAAAGCAGTTTGCACAGCAGTGTGCAAACAGCAATGCAGCTATCATGGAGCCTTATAAGGCAGCCTAATAACCAACAGAGCTGATGCACAAAGATAGAGCCTCTCCTGTCTTTGCACACAAAGTGTTGTCTTGTAAGTGGAAATCGCTAAAAGCAGAAGCAGTTTTTTTGTTCTTCTTCCCTGCCTAATGCTCTCCCTACAGAATCAGCAGCTGCAGCAGCAGCTCTCCCTAATGCTAAGATCGGCATAAGTAAGATGGCGGTCAGTGTGCATGCCCTTTTATAGCCCCTGTGACGCCACACAAAGCCAGCCAATCACTTGCATGCCCTTCTCAAAGATGGTGGTGACCGATGCCTATGTCATCGCGTTGCCCACAGTGTGCGCCCTCCATCGTTGGCTGAAAAAGGGCGCTGGAAGCATCTTTTGAAAAGCGACTTTGGCGCTCTGGTCGCCGACCTCGTGGCCGACCTCACGCTATGGTCGGGTTTCGTTTCATGAAACCCGACTTCAGCGAAAGTCGGCGAGTTTTGAATATGACCGACCCATTTCGCTCAACTCTACTGTTGATAACATAGCCACATGTGTGGTCTGAACACTTGTGTTTTGGTTTACATTGCAGTGACTGATGTGGTGAGGCGCTGGCGCAGCTGTCGGGACACGTATAGGAGGCTTATGGGTGCAGTCTGGCACAGTACTTGAGGGCAATTCCCCGTGGGTACAGGCTGCGTACCAGAGGGGCTCTGCAAATAGTTCTTGATGCAAGCACACCACCCAATAATCCCAGCACTGTGTTTCAGTTTTTGGAAAGATGGCAGCTGTCAGATGAAAATCAAATAGATAGGCTGGTTGGACATGAAGTGTCAACTCAAGCATCCTTGGAACCTCTTCCTCCTCCTCCTCTGCCACGGTTGCCAACACCTCCGCCACGGGTGCCAACACCTCCACCTCAGCCGGCACACATACAGAATGTGGCTCCACAGGTCCAATATATGGGCCAGGGCGCACATGCACAATATGGCAACTTTAACTTACCCAATGTTGGAGAGTGGCCACAACATGGGTATGTTAAACATGGCCATATTGGGGGATATGGGCAATTTCGGTAGCCCTACCATCAGGACTACCCCCAACAATTTCCTAATTACCCCTACCTAATCCCACAAATTGATCCTGCCAGGATGCAACAGATGCCAGAGCCAACTGGCAGCGCACAGGGGGACAGTGATTTGGCCCATCAACCAAGGCCAAATATCCAAGCAGGACCCCTACCTTCACACCCTCAACCTACCATAACTTGTAGGTTTGGCTTTGTTACTGTTTTTTTTTCTGTTTTATACAGTGTGTATATTTTTGGGGTCAGATTTGGGTATAATAATGTGCTGCTAACATTATGCCATATGTTACTAATATGGTTATTTTCTTTTGGCATTAAAAAAAAGAAAAACAAGTAATAAACTTTTTAAAATTCACAATGTGTGCTTGTTCATGTTTGGACATGTTCTGTAATGTGTTAGATACATCTTAAACACTAAAGTAGTCACAAAAAACACACAAAAGGTCATGCCAAAAATCTTTATGAGAACACAACACAACCAAACCACTACATAGATAAGGCATCATCTTGCCAGGGAGTAGCACCCTGAGGTGTAAGAAATTAAGTAGTGAACACATCACGTACTTTGAATCCCGAGATTGGACGACGGGGTGGGTTCACAAGTGGCCTAGGCCTACACACATTGCCAGACTCAACTTCAGCATCATCATGTGAGGGGCAATCATGAATTTGTGTGAAGTTATGTAGGACCACACAGGCTTTAATAACTTCATTCACATTAGCTTCACTCAGCTGAATGGTCGACTGTAGGACCCTCCATTTGGCCGAAAGAATACCAAAGGTGCACTCCACCAGTCGCCGAGCACGTGATAGGCGCAAGTTAAATATTCGACGCCGGTGGTCAAGGTTTCGTCGTGGATATGGCCTCATGACTTGTCAGTTCAATTGAAACGCCTCATCTGCTACAAGAACATAAGGCACCGGTTCCAGATTTGAATCTGGAAGCTGACGTGGTGGTGGTAGGTCCAGCTGATTATTACGCAGCTGCCGACCCATAATGGAATAATTGAAAACTCTGGAGTCTCCAGTTCTTCCATAGACCCCAATATCTACAATTATAAACCTGTAGTGAGTGTCGACCAGGGCCAACAATACTACAGGAAAATATTGTTTAGAATTATGGAATTGAGACCCTGAGTTCGGCAGCTCACGCACACGGATGTGCTTCCCATCCATGGATCCAATACATTGTGGAAACTGGCACATGGCCTCAAATCCACAGGAGATATGCAACCAGTCTGCCATTTTGGGCTCCGGCATTACCACATGATGGAGTCTGGACCAGATTTCTGAGCAGGTAGACCGGACAATGCCAGATATTGTGGATTTCCCGATTAAAAATTCTAAATGCAGACCAGCATATGAAAGGTCAGTTGAAATGAAGCTAAAAAGCAAAGAAAAAAACATGAGTACACAGCCCAACAAACAACAGATAAAGCTTTAAACAAAGTTATAGTGTATCAATTGTAAAGTATGCATGGTCAACATTAAATTACATGCCATGGCTTGGTTCAGTAATACACAAGCATATAATGTATCTTAGGAAATGTGCTTGTAAATATATAATATTAAAGGACAAAAATCTATAAGAATCAAGGTCTGGAAATATGCTGCTTCACACATCATCAACATATTGCTTTAAGACATACTCTAAGGTGAGGAGAAGTCGCTCCTCTGCATAAATTGCTTTGCGCATCCTCGTGTCCTGAAACGTGATCCCAGGGTGCACAATCTCCAGCAAAAGATCAAGTGTAGCAAGGCTCATCCGACAATATTGAAAGAACTTCTCCGGATGGCTACGCAGAGATGTATAGAGACGGTGGAAATGGCCTTTAGATATCCTGTGCAACAAAAGCGGATGAACCCACATTCATCTACGCCTCCTCGGATCAACAATCACAGGTTATGGCTCACCAAAACATCAGAATATAACCCAATAGAAAAGAACATGCTCAGTGGTGTTAAAAGTCAGCCTGTCTGTCATGTTTAGCACAAAGCATAGATAACCAAATCCAAGCACTGACTCTATGGCAAAGGTAGCAGGCTCCCACCTGTTGTAGAGCCCATAAATATAGGGCTGGATGATGATTTAAATTAGTTTCAGGCCTAAAAACCGTTATTTGTCCATTTTGCAAGCCTCTGAGAAAATATCGCCAGACTGATGTCAAACGGATGCTTACATGCGAATAAAATCGGATCATCGCAGGAAATTCGGAAGACAGACGGATCACTGTTCAAGAAACATTTGTCCAATGTTGGTCCATAAAAATCGAACCTTTTTTTATCGTTGTGTGTGACTCCGGCCTAACACTCCAAAAAGAGTTTAAACCTTTTTCTAGATTTAATTACTCACCCATAGAGTATTATGTGCCTTGCGGTACAAGATGGTGTTATATCATATTCCAAAAAAGCATTGAAAACATTTTTTGGACTCAATTAATGATCCATAGTGTATTAGGTGCTTTCTGACATTTTGGTGGTATATAACACTTCAAAAAAGCTGTGAAAACTATTTATGGATTCAATTAATCATCCATAAAGTATTAGCTGCTTTCTGTTACATTTTATTGGTATATAACACTCCAAAAAAGCATTGAAAATTTTTTCTAGATCCAGTTAGTTATCAATAGAGTATTAGCTTCTTTCTGTTAAATTTCAGTGGTGTATAACACTACAAAAAAAATGTTAATTTTTTTTCTAAATTAAATTTGTCATCCATAGAGTATTGCATGCTTTGTGTTATATTACGTTGGCATCTAAAACTGAAAAAAAGTTAAATTTTTTTCAGGATTTAGTCATACATACAGTTTAATGTGGTTATTGTAATATTATGGTGGTTTATAAAAGCAAAAAAAACTGTTCCAAATTTTTTTCTAGATTCAATTAGTCATTCATACAGTTTAATGTTGCATTTAACAGTTAATGTTACATTACGAAGGTGTATAAAACTCCAAAAATAGTTATTTTTTTTCCTTGATTCAATTAGTCATCTATACAGTTTAACAATGGTATTGTTACATTACAATGGAATATAACACTGCAAAAAGCCATTCAAATTTTTTTCCTGGATTCAATTAGGCATCCATGCAGTTTAACATGCTTTGTGTAAAATTATGGTGGATTAAATTTTTTACAAACCACTTGGCCTTACTCACAGTTCACAAAATATTTTTGTTTTTCAAAAATTGACTATTGTCATACACTATCATTCCAAATTTTGGGGTCACCCAGACAATTTTGCGTTTACCATGAAAACTCATACTTTTATTAATCAAATGAGTTGCCAATGAATTTAAATTCTAGTCCAGATATTGACAAGGTTCAAAAAAAGATTTTTATTTGAAATAATAATTTTCTCCTTCAAGCTTTGCTTTCAACAAAGAATGCTCCCTTTGCACCAATTACAGCATTGCAGACATTTGGCATTCTAGCAGTTAATTTGCTGAGGTAATCTGGAGAAATTTTAGCCGATGCTTCCAGAAGCCCCTCCCACATGTTGGTTTGGCTTGATGAGCGTACACCACTATACGGTGTCTGTATGGAAAATTGTCAATCTCCGTCTATTTGTATTCGGACTGACACATGCTTTCTCTGTCTAGTTTTGACCATCATCAAACAGCAGATATACGAAACTGTTTGAAAAGCAGACAGCACTCTAAGGTGTAGGTCTGGAAAAATGGAAATACTCCTCGGCTTTTTTTTCCAGAGTCACACACAGATAGCTTCTATTTGTCCATGATACAAGGCGGTACACGGTAGTGAGGAGAGTACACTGCTATACGGTGTCTGTATGGAAAATTGTCAATCTCCTATTTGTATACCGACTGACACACGCTTTCTCTGTCTAGTTTTGACCGTCATCAAACAGCAGATATACAAAACTGTTTGAAAAGCGGACAGCACTCTAAGGTGTAGGTCTGGAAAAATGGAAAAACTCCTCGGCTTTTTTTCCAGAGTCACACACAGATAGCTTCTATTTGTCCGTGATACAAGGCGGTACACGGTAGTGTGTGAGGAGCGTACACCGCTATATGGTGTCTGTATGGAAAATTGTCAATCTCCATCTATTTGTATAGGGACTGACACGTGCTGTCTCTGTCTAGTTTTGACCGTACTCAAACAGCAGATATATGAAACTGCTTGAAAAATGAACAGCACTCTAAGGTGTAGGTCTGGAAAAATTGAAAAACTCCTCGGCTTGTTCTTCCAGAGTCACACCCAGATAGTTTCTATTTGTCTGTGATACCAGCCAGTACACGGCAGTGTGTGAGGAGCGTACACTGCTATATGGTGTGTGAAAAAATGAACGCTCAGTAACTCACCAGGACAAAATAATAAAAGTTGGAGTGCTTTGAAAAAAGCAGTTTGAACAGCAGTGTGCACACAGCAATGCAGCTAGCAGGTAGCCTTAAAAGGCAGCCTAATCACCATCAGCGCTGCTGCACACAACAAAAATCCTCCCCTTTCACTACACGCTAACTGTACAATGAAAAGCGCTATCAGCAGAAGCGATTTTTTTTCTTCTTCCCTGCCTAACGCTCTCCCTGTTCAGAATCAGCAGCAGCACCTCTCCCTATTCTAAGATCGGCAGAAGTAAGATGGCGGTCGGCGGTCACAGCCTTTTATACCCACTGTGACGCCACACAAAGCCAGCCAACCACTTCAATGCCCTTCTCTAAGATGGTGGTGGCCGCTGCCCATGTCATTGCGTTGCCCACAGTGTGCGTCCTCCATCATTGGCTGAGAAAAGGCGCTGGAAGCATTATTTGAAACGCAACTTTGGCGCTCGGCGACCTCATGCCGACCTCACGCTATGGTTGGGTTTCGATCGGCAAAACCCGACTTTGGCAAAAGTCGGCGATTTTTGAATCTGACCGACCTGTTTCGCTCAACTCTAGTTATGACTCTTGGAAGAAGGGGAGGAAAAAACAAAAACAAAAAATGGACGTGGTTAAAACAGAGCATTGAATAGCTAATTCTCATTCAAAAAGCATATTTTACTCTAACAGCTACTAATGAAGAAACCGACTTTCACGACTGCAATGTATTTGATTTTTGGTGAATGCAAATGGGATTCAAATTGCAAATCAATAAGTGAGGATGATTATTAATCAAAACTGAAGTTTGCCAAAGGGAATCTTACTTATATAATTACATTCAGACTATAATGAATGCTCTGATCGGCGACCTCATGGCCGACCTCACGCTATGGTCGGGTTTCGATCGACGAAACCCGACTTTAGCTAAAGTCGGCTATTTTTGAATTTGACCGACCCGTTTCGCTCAACTCTAATCATGACTATTGGATGATAGAAACAGATTCAAGTGCTTCACAGGATCAAAGAAATCCATTTTCACTGGAATCAATCCCATCCTCATCTATTGTTAGTCAATGTGCCATCCCTTTAGAAGATGCATTAGAAGTTGCAGCAAGAGGCATAAAGACACACAGAGAATGAAGTGCAAGCAGGTGTCATGAAGACAATGATTAACAATGAAGGTCTCTATAACAATGTGGTGAACCTGAATAACTATATTCAAGATGAGGACTCATGATCGGTGTTATCCAGAGGTTTGAATTTCTGCTTCCCTGAATAATTTGACTTTACTGAATTTAGAATCAATCTATTAAAGTCTATTAGAAAAACCCATTTCTTTAAATCTTTTAAATCTTTTTGTCAAATGAATCCTGATTGCCATTAAGGTGATATCCACTGTACTATAGATCCTTTCGGCTTTAGGGTAGGGGATGTCCATAGACATACAAAGGTGTAAGAAACTAGACTTGTTAAGTATTAATGATGACGATGTTGATGATGATATTGTGAATCAGGAGGTGCAAGTTAAACCCTTCATAAGTGGAACTAGCTTCTCTTATATACCCCAGGTGACAGCAGGTAATGTAATTTATCTTTTTGAGGATTAGGTGACAGGGATATTGAAGCCTTAATTTATCCAGAAATACCATATAACCTAAGTGAGGAGCAATTTGATTCCTTAGGAAATATTAAAGGAGGGGATGATGTGATGATAAGTGAAGCAGACAATAGGAGGAATATTGCGTTATTGACCAAAGATTATTACCGTATATAAAAGAAGCCCATAGACAATAAATTATGTTGCAAAGAGCTCCTCGGAGTGTTCTAGTGTGGGATCGCTAGTCTTCTGGGACTCAACGTGGTGGAAGGAAAGAGCATCAGGATGATGATACTCCCATCAGCCTCCACCTGCTCTCACTGTTATTAGCGGCAGCAGGCATAGGCTAATGGGATCAGTAATTCCATCAGCCCATGCTACTGACTGGAGGTAAACTTTGACAGCGTGGAAACTGTGGCTCTCTGACCGGTGGTAATGATTTTACCACCGATCAGAAGCATTGTTTGCGGTGCTGTCATGCATATGTTAGCGCAACAAAAACCCAGTGTTCGTGGCCCTGAACCTTAACAGTAACAAGGAATTCCTGTTGAAAATCGTGTTCGGTGTCCGTGCCTGAACAGTTGGTGTTTGGTATGGACTAGTGGTGAGTGAATTTGTTCGAAAAACAATCACCAAACATAAATTCGGCACAAATATGGAACATTCGAATTTGTGATCAGAAACACGAGCAAAATTTTATAAAATTCAGAAAAATCAGTAACATTCAGTAAAAAGTGCAGTAAAATATCTGCGTTGCCACTAAAGTATTTTCAGCACTTGGCTACAATAATGATGGTGTATCATGAGCATGGGGAACATGTTTGATGAGGGTAGGGGTGGCGTGCTTGTAAATTGTCATTTTTTTCTAACTTTATGTGTGCACATTGCGGCTAGCCAATCAGGGCGCAGGAAACATCCACAATGTCCGGACACAACGGCTTCTGTCATTGGCTGCTGAAATCACATGTTCCTCTTCATATAAAGAGTGAACATCTTGTTTTACCACCAGTTGTACACTATAACAGCGCAGAGAGGCTAGGCTGTTGTTTCTTAGGCCAGGGTCACACATGCGAGAAACTCGGACTAGTCTCGCACATCAATACCCTGCACTTGCGAGCGGAGCATGCAATGCATGTATTTCTTGCAGCCGCATGCTCCGCTCCTGAGTGCCGGTGGCAGTGCTGGGTATTGATGTGTGATACTCATCCGAGTTTCTTGCATGTGTGACCCCGGCCTTAGTCAGAAAGTTTAGCTAGGTAGTGTCCTGTGTGGCTGTGAAATCAACCTTCCAGCAATATATATATTTTTTTGCCATTACTGAGGTCCACAGACAAAGAGAACAGGGCACATGTCATACAAGTGTATTGTGCAGTGCAGTATTGTAGACCTTTCTGAATCTTATTTTTTCACTTGCTGAATATGAAACAGCATGCCATATCCCACCTTGTCATTTAGTGGTGTGGTGACATTGTTCTATGATCTGGGCTTTTGTGCCTGAAAAAACATTTTTTGGGGGTAATTGCTATTGTGATTCACCCTGCTTCACCAATATATCACCTTGTTATTTAGTGCTGGTGAAATTGCAGTCTGCATAGCTCATGCACATGAAAAAAAATAATGTTGTAATTTTTTGGGTTGAAATTAAGCTGTCTGCATACCTCACGCACATAAAAAAAATCTTTTCTGTTGCTAAACGTGATACAGCCTGCCATATCCCACATTTTTATTTTGTGGCGGTGAAATTGTTCTGTATACAGAGCTGTTGCACATACAAAAAAACCCCAAAAAGAACATTTTGGGGTTTTACAGATGTAAAACAGCAGGCTAAATATGATTTTGAAATTTTTTGGAGCATCTTCTAGGTTATGCAGGCTTCACCCACACTAAAAGAAATTGTTCAGGTACTAACGTTGTACAGTAGAGGACATCTCACTTTGAAATTGTTTGTAGCATGTAGTCTATGTTATAGAGGCTTCATCCACAGGCACCTAAAAAATTCCTCTGTTACTTACATCATACAGTAGGGGACATCTCACTTTCACTTTTCCATTTTTCCATGGATTGGTGCCTGGCAATCAGCGCTGCATGCTGAATACAGCTCAAATCTCTGTCCCCTGCTTGTGCTGGACAGAGGACAATATTGTGAGTTGTATTCAACTATTAATAGGAAGAACAAAGCGGCGGCTGATGGGAGTATTGATCACCTGCACTATAAATTAATATAAAAAAAAATGTTGTGGCATTACCCTGTATTTTTGATAGCCAGACAGGTAAAACTGGCAGCTGCAGGCAGCAATCCTCAGCTGTCAGCTTTAGCAAGGCTGGTTATCAAGAAAAGAGGAGTCCACAAGCTGTATTTATTATTTAAATAAAAAATTTAAAAAACAGCATAAGGTCACATTTTTGGCAAGCAGCAAAGCTAAAGCAGACAGCTGGGGGATGGTATTCTCAGGCTGATAAGAGGCCATGGATATCAGTCCCCCAGCCTAAAAATAGAAGCCTGCATCCTCCCCAGAAAAAAGGCGCATCTATTAGATGCGCCAATTCTGGCACTTTGCCTGGCTCTTCACATGTGCCTGTGGTGGTGGCAAATAGGGCTCATATTTGTGGCATTGATATCACCTTTGTATTGTCAGGTGACATCAAGGTTAGTAATGTTTTTCCCAAAAAGCATTGGGAAATGTAACGGCGCTTGCGCTGACATCAGTGAGTTGAACTGAGTCAATTGGCTGTGGACCTTTCTGATGGCCCCTGTGATCCTGAGAATTTTCTCATGCTTGCAGTGATGTTAGTCAGGTTATAGAAGTTTATTCCTAGACATTGAGCTGAGCAAGCATGCGCAGCTCAGTGTCTCTGCTGAATTGCAGGTTGTATAATCGCATCAGGCAACAATGCATCCGGCCATTCACTGGTGCATCTCACAAAATTAGAATATCATCAAAAAGTTAATTTATTTCCAATCTTCAATGCAAAAAGTGAAACTCATATATTAGATAGAGACATGATTATGGCATGGAGACTATTGAAGCATGCCAAAAGTAAAAAAAAAATTTTAAAAATATATTTAAAAGTTTAAATCACCCCCCTTTCGCCCTATTAAAAAAAAAACAATAACAAAAATCAGACATACACATATTTGGCATCGCTGCACTCAGAATCGCTTGATCTATCAATAAAAAAGTATTAGCCTGATTGCTAAATGGCGTAGCGAGAAAAAAAAGTCAAAATCCCAGAATTACATTTTTTAGTCGCCCCAGCATTGCATTAAAATGCAATAACGGGTGATCAAAAGATTGTATCTGTAACACATTGGTATCAATAAAAATGTCAGCTCAGCACACAAAAAAATAAGCCCTCACACAACACAAGATGACGAAAAATGAAGATGCTATGGGTATCGGAAAATGGTGCATTTTTTAAACAAATTTTAATTTTTTTTTCACCACTTAAATAAAAAAGAACCTAGACATGTTTGGTGTCTGTGAACTAGTAATGACCTGGAGAATCATAATGGCCAGTCAGATTTAGCATTTGGTAAACATGGTAAAAAAATCCAAAAAGCCATTGTGGAATTGCACTTTTTTTGCAATTTTACTTCACTTGGAATTTTTTTCCCATTTTTGAGGACACGATATGGTAAAACCAATGGTGTCGATCAAAAGTACAACTTGTCCCGCAAAAGAGAAGTCTAGGTTCACATTAGCATTTGAGTCTGCAGCGTATCATCCGCATGTGCAAACGCATGCAAAATGCATGTTTACGCAGTGTTTTTTATTCATCTTACACCTGAAGGAAAAAAACACTGCGTGTGCATGCGTTTGTATGCATTTTTGCATGCATTTGCGTTGTTTCTGTGCGTGTTTTCGATATTTCCAATGCTTTTCCAGTAGAGTTTCCTTGACAACAGACACCCAAAGGGCATGTCTTATGGGATTTCTATATATAGACCCACTGCACAGATGAAATTCTCATCTTTTGCTGCTGTATCCAGATTCAAGATGGATCTTAACATGGAGAGCTTCCTTCTTCATCTTGATTTGTTATTAAAATTGGCTCTTGTGTTTGCTTTTGCTTGTGAAGAAGAGAAAGAAGGAGAAGACGTCATCATCACTATTGGCAACACCTCATTGTTGAAGTCCGAGAGAGCCATGGAGCCTACCACTCTTTGTACACTGAGCTGCGTGAAAACCCAGAGAAGTTTTTCAAGTACATGAGAATGTCGGAAAAAAGCTTCAATGACTTGCTGCTACGTGTCCGAGGATCCATCACCAGGCAGGAAACACAGCTACGTCGAGGAATTCCTGCTGAGTAACATCTGTTGGTGACCCTAAGGTACGTAATTTTGAAAAACAAACACATGTCATATTATTTTTGTTATAAAAGCCATGTACTTATTTTTTTTCCATTTTCTGTTTGGCAGATACCTGGTTACTGGAGAGACCTTATCATCTCTACATTTTCAATTCTGGATTGGAGTGTCCACGCTTTCTGGGATTGTTGGAGACACCTGCCATGCTTTACGTGACATTCTGCATGAAGAATTCCTCCCCAACCCACAACTGAACTCTGGCTGGAAAAAGCTGCAAAATTCCAGGACATTTGTAATTTTCCAAACTGGGGGCTGAGGGCGGCAAACACATTCGGATTATGAAACCTGCTGGAAGTGGATCCGAGTATTTCAATTACAAAAATACTTTTCCATTATTCTCATGGCGATTGCAGATGCTGACTGTCGATTTGTCGCTGTGGACCTTGGCTCATTTGGATGAGGAAATGACTCACAGACTTTCAAAAACTCTGACATGGGCCAACGTTTGCATGGTAATGATTTCAATTTTCCACAGCCACGACCTCTTACGAACACTGAAGGACCACCAATGCCGTTTGTTGTGGTTGGGGATGAGGCGTTTCAAATGTGTGCCAACCTCATAAAACCATACTCAAGTCTGGACTTGAATCACAATAAAAGGATTTAAAACTACCGACTGACAAGGGCACGAAGAACTGTGGAGTGTGCCTTTGGATTGCTGGTATCTAAATGGCACATTTTGGGAATAGCCATCAATCTAAAAATTGAGACAATTGTTGAGGTTGTGAAAGCATGTGTTGTTCTGCACAATTACATCCTGGCAAAAGAGCAACCGAACTTAGAACTTGAGGAACCTGTTAATACCACATTGCAGGATTACCAAGAACACCCTCTGAGGACTACAGTGGAAGTTGCCCAAATGAGGGATAAATTTGCTGCCTACTTTGCTTTGGATATTGGACGTGTGGCATGGCAAGACGAAGTGGTTTAAGCCGCTAAGTTAAATAGACCTGTGATGTTATGTACCTGTAATGTTTGCTGACTTTAATACTAACACCTTGACTGAAACTTTAATAATAAACACCATTACTGTAAAACCCATTAACATTTCACTCAACAATACACACATGTTTAAATAAAGAGATAAAGAAGCAGGTATTGTGAACCAAAATAATTTTTATTAACAAACATAACAATAAGAGAAAATTTGACAAATAAATAGCAAAAAAAGAATAAAAAAGGGCTTTACTTTTGGGATCTGCAGGAGGGAGTTACATTATGGACTTGGGGGGGGTTTGGGCTGTGAAAGTAGGCTAGGAGTGGTTGGGGAAGTTGTTACAGGGGAAGTGGCAGTCAATTGGAGGATTGGATCAGAAACATTGGCAGACGACACATTGGGGGAAGAGGACACATTAGGAGTGGAAGTGAAAACAACTTCTGGGACATGTTCAGTCTGAAGTATGCATGCATTTTGAACGCACGCATAGGCCTGTCCTTGCGTACCAATGCATTCCCATAGACTGTAATGCGTTTTTTTGATGCATTCATCCGCATGCACATGCCTGCGCATATTTGACGGATTTTTGATGCCTCAAAAAATGCAACATGTTGCGTTCGCCGCACCCTGCCGCGCACCACGAAATGATGCATGTGTACGCATTCACATTCAAACGCATGCAAATGTGTTGTTCTGCACAATTACATCCTGGTGAAAGAGCAACAACAAGTAGAACTTGACAAACCTTTTACTACCACATTGCAGGATTACCAAGATCACCCTCTGAGGACTACAGTGGAAGTTGCACAAATGAGGGATAAATTTGCTGCCTAATTTGTTTCGGATATTGGACGTGTGGCATGGCAAGACAAAATGGTTTAAGCCACTAAGTAAAATGTACCTGTAATGTTATGTACCTGTAATGTTATGTACCTATAATGTTATGTACATGTAATGTTGTAATGTTATGTACCTGTAATGTTATATACCTGTAATGTTTGCTGACTTTAATACTAACACCTTGGCTGTATCTTTAATAATAAACACCTTTACTGTAACACCCATTAATACTTCACTCAACAATACACACATGTTTAAATAAAGAAATAAAGAAATCACAGGGTAACAGGTATTGTGAACCAAAATAATTTTTATTAACAAACATAACACCAAGAGGAAATTTGACAAATAAATAACAAAAAAGGGCTTTACTTTTGGGATCTGCGGGAGGGAGTTACATTGTGGACCTGGGGGGTGTCAGGCTGTGAAGGTAGGCTAGGAGTGGTTCGGGAAGTTGTTACAGGGGAAGTGGCAGTCAATTGGAGGATTGGGTCAGAAACATTGGCAGATGACACATTAGGAGTGGAATACAAGTTGGAAGGGATTGACACATTGGATGGGATAGAACAAAGGGAAGGTGGGGAGAGACTTGGAAACGGACACATTCTGAGGTGAGGGTGGAGGGGGTGGGCAATGTTTTGTCGCTACTTTTCTTTTCCTGGCCTTCGTTTTGCTGGTTCCTCTGCATTTTCTTTTCTGTTCCTGGGGTGCTGCACTCGGCTGCGTGGTGGAAGTGGAAGGCTGGGCTGCTGCTTGGAACAGTCCTAATGTCCAGCAGTGGTTGTGGTTGTGTTGGTGGATAGGTCACTTAGTGAGGAAACTGGTATTCAAGTCCTTGTGATGTTGGGAAAGGTGCTGGAGGATTCTGCCACTGATGCTGTGCAGGTGCTTGTTGGAGGTGTGGCTGAAAAAAACTTTCTGGACATGTTCAGTCTGAAGTATGCATGCTTTTCGAACGCATGTGTACAAGTGTCCTTGAGTTCCAATGCGTTCCCATGGACACTAATGCATTGTTTTGATGCACTCATCCACATGTGCATGCCTGCGCACATCTGACGGATTTATGATGCCTCAAAAAATGCAACATGTTGCGCTCGCTGCAAAACGATGCATGCGTACACATCCATTCCTGTGTATCCCTGCGTACACCATGTTAAAAATCTGTATGCATGACACATGCGGAGCTATGCGGATCATACGCTGCACACCAAAATGCAATTGTGAAACCAGCCTCACAGCTATTTTGACGAAAAATAAAAAAAGTTATGGCTCTGGGAAGAAGTGGAGCGAAAAACAGAAATGCAAAAATGAAAAAGGGCAAGGTCTTGAAGGGGTTAATATTGATATATGCTGTAAAATTTCTGATGAGTCTAAATTATGAACATATAGCAATATTTAAGTGATATTCACCTATTCAACTATATTTAACCTTTACCCACTGGTCTGAACATACTGTAACTTATAAGGAAGGGTATGTACAAGTGCTTCTCAAAAAAATAGAATATCATCAAAAAGTTAATTTATTTCAGCTCTTCAATACAAAAAGTGAAATTCATATTAAATAGAGTCATTATAAACAGAGCTATCTATTTCAAATGTTGGCCTACTGAAATGTATGTTCAGTAAATGCTCTAAATATTTGGTCAGGGCTCCTTTTGCATAAATTACAGCATCGATGCAGCATGGCATGGAGGCAATCAGCATGTGGCACTGCTGAAGCTTTATGGAAGTCCAGTTTGCTTTGATAGCAGCCTTCAGTTCGTCTGCATTGTTGGGTTTGGTGTATCTCATCTTCCTCTTGACAATAGCCCATAGATTCTTTATGGAGCTAAGGTCAGGTGAGTTTGCTGGCCAATCAAGCACAGTGATACTGTTGTTTTTAAACCAGATATTGGTACTTTTGGCAGTGTGGACAGGTGCCAATCCTGCTGGAGAATGAAATTTCCATCTCAAAAAAGCTTGTCGGCAGAGGGAAGCATGAAGTGCTCTAAAATTTCATGGTAGACGGCTGCGTTGACTTTAGTCTTAATAAAACACAGTGGACCTACATCAGTAGATGACATGGCTCTCCAAACCACCACTGATTGAGGAAACTTCAAAGTAGACCTCAAGCAGCTTGGATTGTGTGCCTCTCCACTCTTCCTCCCGACTCTGGGACCTTGATTTTCAAATGAAATTCAAAATTTATTTTCATATGAGAACAACACCTTGGACCACTGAGCAACAGTCCAGTTCTTTTTCTCCTTGGCCCAGGTAAGACGCTTCTGACATTGTCTACTGGTCATGAGTAGCTTGACACAAGGAATGCGACACTTGTAGCCCATGTCCTGGATACATCTGTGTGTGGTGGCTCTTGAAGCAAATACTCCAGCAGCAGTCCACTTTTTGTGCATCTCTCCCAAATACTTCAATGGCCTTTTTGTAACAATCCTTTCAAGGCTGTGGTTATCCCGGTTGCTTGGGCACCTTTTTCTACCACACTTTTTCCTTCCACTCAACATTCCAT
Organism: Dendrobates tinctorius; assembly: GCF_039654945.1. Classification (NCBI taxonomy): domain Eukaryota; kingdom Metazoa; phylum Chordata; class Amphibia; order Anura; family Dendrobatidae; genus Dendrobates; species Dendrobates tinctorius. The sequence continues at coordinate 11,811,412 of NW_027361830.1, forward strand.
TTATATGCTTGGATACAGCACTCTGTGAACAGCCATTTGTGGCTTACTTGTGGAGTGTGTCAATGACTGCCTTCTGAGACACCATCACATGTTTCTCAACGCAAGCAATGACCAGCCAGGTCTTTCCCCGGGAAGGAACAACCACGGGAAGGGCAGTCTCCAATGAAGGAAACCACCTATGCCAAAACATGGTATCCATCCACAGACAGCTGTTTCGGGGTATTGCCCCTCATCAGTGTGGAGTAGGAAACTGGCTGGTAGGAGCAATGCCTAGTAAAAGACTGTGAAAATGAGTATGAATGAACTCATGGAGATCAACATCCAACACTGCGGAGACACTATCACGTGTTTCTCAACGCAGTGATTCTAGAGCACTGCCCCCATCCCTTATGGGAAATATGCAAAACACGCAAAACAGAAGCCGCGGAGACACCATCACATGTTTCTCAACGCAAGCAATGACCAGCCAGGTCTGTTTTGCATGTTTTGCATATTTCCCATAAGGGATGGGGGCAGTGCTCTAGAATCACTGCGTTGAGAAACACGTGATGGTGTCTCTGCAGTGTTGGATGTTGATGTCCATGAGTTCATTCATACTCATTTTCACAGTCTTTTACTAGGCATTGCTCCTACCAGCCAGTTTCCTACACCACACTGATGAGGGGCAATACCCCGAAACAGCTGTCTGTGGATGGATACCATGTTTTGGCATAGGTGGTTTCCTTCATTGGAGACTGCCCTTCCCGTGGTTGTTCCTTCCCGGGGAAAGACCTGGCTGGTCATTGCTTGCGTTGAGAAACATGTGATGGTGTCTCCGCGGCTTCTGTTTTGCATGTTTTGCATATTTCCCATAAGGGATGGGGGCAGTGCTCTAGAATCACTGCGTTGAGAAACACGTGATGGTGTCTCCGCAGTGTTGGATGTTGATCTCCATGAGTTCATTCATCCTCATTTTCACAATGACTGCCTTCTGGACATCTGTCAAGTCAGCAGTCTTCCCGATGATTATGGAGTGTAGGAAGGCTTTGTAGGTGTTGCAGGTGTTTTTGTTAATTATTTTAATTTACTGAGATTATGACTTTTGGGTTTTCTTTGGTTGTAAGCCATAATCATCATCATTAATAGATATAAACACTTGAAATACAGTAGATCACTCTGTAATGACTCTATATAAAATATGAGTACCAATTATTGAACTGAAGAACTGAAATAAAATAACTTTTTGATGACATTCTAATTTTGTGAGAAGCACTTCTACATATGACCTTCATGTATACAATCTCTCCCATACCTTAGCTGTGACTTAATGCTGGCATGGACAATCAAACCACTGCTGATATCACATATGATCCCAAACAGTTTATTGACCCATGCAGTTTATTCGGACTACCTCTGTTCCCATTGTTTCTTGATACTATTTTTCTAGCTTAGAATATTATTATATTCTATTATGACCTCCATAACTCTCTCAAATTTTGCTCTGACAGAGTTCTGCTGCTCTCTCCTTCGAAATCAATAAGAAATGATAATTGACAAGACTTATTTGTATACTGGCATCCATAAAAAATAATTTGTCATATATTTTTGATAAAGTTATGAATTAGACAAGAAATTCTATTATCCAGAAATGGCTATAGTAATAACCAACACACAACATATAATTTGTTTGTGTTGCATTTGAGAAGATTATAGGCTTTGAGCCTTGAAATCTGTGTTTTAAAAATGTGGAGGTGACTGAGTAGTGTGAGACATAAACATTGTTATCAGTAAGAGAAATATATTTGTTTTTTCAATCAAAGTTCTTCTTTGCTCAGTTTTCATTGTATTCAAGCATGTCAATTTTTTTTTTTTATCATTATGCTTTCATATTCTGTTTGGTTGTAAGGATATGATTTGCTAACAATAACTATGTCTTATAAAACTCATGCAACAGCAAAGCTGTACACTGAAGAATAGATTCCCTATGGGTAAGATGTTATGTGTGTGTCACCAAGTCTGATTTATGAAATCAGATATTTAATTTTTGTTTAGATTCTTTATAAATCCTTCTCTGTATGCTTTGCTATTAACCTAGTGCATATGAAGACGTTGCCTTGTACAAATCTGTTTCAATGAACTTTGTAGGTAAATTAACTAGATATAAGGGCAGTATGTAATAGGAAATGCATTGTAAATTACAGTCTTAGGGACCAGTCAGACGGTTGTATAACACAGACGACGATCGCATTGAACTACACGGAATGGCTGGCGGTTCTCCTGACCTGAGTGAGATAGCTGCATAGAAAAATATGATGCTGCCACACCCAAGTCAGGAGGGCTGCTGGCCAGTCTGAGTATTAGGCCGGGGTCACACGAGTGTGATGCAAAAAACTCTCACGAGTCTCTCGTATCAATACCCAGCATTGCCGCCGGCACTCGAGAACAGAGCGCTCAGCTGCATAGAAATACATGCAGCCACACACTCCGGTCCCGAGTGCCAGTGGCAGTGTCGGGTATTGATGCGAGAGATTCGCCTGAGTTTTTCGCATTGTGCTTGCAAGCCTGACCCTGACCTTATGATGTGATCATCCATATTATATAAATCTGTCTGACTTCACCCTTAACGTCTTCACCCCTTAGCCATTTTTACCTTCCCGACCTAGCCTTTTGGTTTGGGGAGGGCTATATTTATCCGCCTTCGCCTAGGGATCCTAGTAAGTGATACATCTGTCTTGGCTGTATGTCTGACCCCCTAGTGTGCATGCATACTCTTTAGTCTGATTGCTTTGACGGTCACCGCCGCTACTCGGTGTCTAGCTCTGCCTCCGTTCACTCTCCCAGTGGTCACGTGTTCTCAGGTCCTGCGCTCCGGCAGGTAAGCTCCCCACAGCGCTCCTCACACACTCTCGGTCCTTCCGTAATAGATGCACAGACTCCTACTGTAAGTCTGCAGCAGAGTTCTTGATATTATCACTGACCAGAACGTTTAAATGAGATTTTGCACCTTTTTTTTTCCTTTGGTCATGGATCCACTAAATGCTCCCTCTGAGCAAGTGAATAGCCTCACTCAAATGATGCAAAAACTATCTGTGGAGCAGTGAACCCTGGCTCAGTCGCATCAACAGGTTCAGAGAGAGGTTGCTGATGCCGTGGGAGGTTCTTTTCCTTCTGGGGCTCGGGGTGAGGGTACGACAGATATTTCCTTAATCTCCCCCGAACCACCTGTTAAGTTTCCTGACACCTTTTCTGGGTATAAAAAATTATTCAGGGAGTTCAAAGAGGGGTGTAAATTGTTTTTCTATCTGCATCTGCGCTCCTCTGGGAATGAAAGCCAGAGGGTGGGAATTATTATTTCTTTATTAAGGAGGGCTCCACAGGCTTGGGCTTTTTCACTCTCTCCCTCTGCTTCGAAATGTATGTCTGTGGATCTGTTTTCTGAGACTCTTTGGCATATTTATGATGAGCCTGATAGAGTGCATCTAGCTGAGGATATGGTAATGAGTGTGAAACAGTGGAGTCACTCAACTGAGTGTTTTTGTTCTGAGTTCAGACGCTGGGCAGCTGAGATATCCTGGAATGATGCCGCCTTAAGAGGGCAGAGGCCTGTCAAACCATTTGCAGGAAGCTTTGGCCTTGCATCCTCCCCCGAATTCCCTGGAGGAAACCATGACCAAGGCTGTCCGTATGGACCATAAGCTCTGTGCGAGAGGGGTTATGCCGCAAGAAACCCCTTTATACTCCAGCTCAAGGGGCACCGCATTGCCTACAGAACCCATGGAGGTGGGTGCCATCTTAGTCAAAGAGAGAGAGAGGAGATGCCTCAGAGATAACCAGCTGTGCTTTTACTGTGGAGCCCTGGGACACTGGAAAAAAGACTGTCCTTCTTGTGCCTCCTCATCTAAGATGTCGGGAAATGTCTAAGTCTGGGTAATGATCAAAGAGGTTGCCCAGACTCCCAGGTACAATTTTCCTCATTTGCTAAAATCCTTCTCCCGGTGGAGTTGGAGGTTGTTGGTGGCCCTGTTTTGACCACTGTTTTTGTTGACTGTGGATCTACCCTCAATTTAATTGACTCTCGTGTTGTGACTCTTTATAAGATAGGGACAGTTAGGTTTGAATCTCCTGTCAAGGTGGTGGCCATTGACTCCTATCCTCTCACCTGAGAGGAAATCTGTTTTGTGTCAGAAGTTTTCTCGCTAAAAGTGGGTCCTGCTCATGTGGAAAACATAAGCTGTTTTGTCTTGAATAATTTGCCTGCGAGTCTGGTTTTAGGTATGCCTTGGTTTTAGTGCCATAACCCCGTTATTGATTGGGTAACTGGGGAAATTGTCCAATGGGGGTCCAATTGTACCAGTCTGTGCTGCAATTCTGCACCATTGTCTACCCCTTTAAAATCTGTATCTGAGTCATCTGTTGGTCTGGAGAGTATTCTGGAGTACCTAAAATACTTTGAAGACGTGTTTTCCGAAAGCAAGGCTGAAGCGCTATCACCACATAAGCCTTTTGATTGTGCCATTGACTTAGTTCCTAGGGCTAAACTTCCCAAGGCTTGTTTGTTTTATCTGTCCAGGTCTGAGCGCCAAGCCACGAAGGATTATATTGTGGAGAGTCTCCACAAAGGACATATTCACCTTTCTATTTCGCCTGTAGCCGCTGTTTTTTTTTCATTAAGAAAAAAGATGGTGGTTTGCGGCTGTGCCTCGACTTTTGGGAACTCAATAAGATTACCGTGAGAAACACGTATCCACTCCCCCTTATACCAGATCTGTGTAACCAACTCTCGGGGGCCAAATGGTTTTTCAAGCTTGATTTACGGGGGCCTATAACCTTATAAGGGTTCATGAAGGGGATGAGTGGAAAATGGCGTTTCTCACCTCTGAAGGAAAGTCACAATATTTTTGTGCAGCTTCTGGGTTGAGCAAAAATATTGTTGACTTATTAAGCTATTTTATGCCAGAATGCTAGTGTAATCATTTTAATGAACTGGTCCAAAATACGAAGTAATTATGGTTTGAAAGGAAAGAGCCTGGTCTATATTGGCATTGATTTTACAATTGGCTAAAATAAGTCCATGTTCACATATAATAAATTTGCACCAGATCTGCACACTGCTCTAAATGCATTTTGTTTGAATGGAGCTTTTTATTTCTATATGCATTTTTTAGGGAAATTTGCTACAGAAATTTGAAATTCAAATTCGGATTTCAAATTTCTGTAGCAAATTTCCCTAAAAAACTACAGCATCCTTTCTTATTACCACTTCTCACAATGAAAACATATCCTTATAGTGCTTGTGGTACTGCATGCTACATTATAAACAACAAATTGTGGCCCATTATGAAAGTGTCTTCCTTTCTCGGGGATGGAAAAATGAAGATGCTGGTAGATGTTCCTTCTTGGTACTTGGGATCTCAGAATTTTAGGGTGCTGGTGAGCTGATTCCATTTTCCCAATGATATCCCTGAGGTGGGCTTTGGGAAAATGGCCGCCGGAGGCAGCATATGTGCAGACTGAAATCTCGTGAGATGTGATGTCATAGGAAAATGGAGTTCTCTTACCGGCGCCGACACAATCATAATCCATCCATATCACCTGTGGCCTATTACATGGTTACCTTTTGAGACATGATGCAGAAAAAGGTAAGGAGGAAAGAGAGGAAACATAATGATATATGTGTCTAATGTTTAATGCAAAAATGGCACAAAAAGTATTTATATGTATATACTCATAGTAGTGAACAGGCAAATATGTCAGTGTTCATAAAACTACTGAAAGAACTGGGAAAAAAATTCAGTGAAGTTACCGTGAGTTTTGTGCAGACTACCAGAACAGCAGCTCACAGAGCTGTGGTGGTTCAGAAAAAGGACAGACAAAAACCATGTCCCTGGTGGGGGCATGCCAATGGATTAATTACCATAGAGCGTGAGCTAGTAGGGCAGGGGGTCGCAAAGCTGAAAAATGCTACATACATATTTAATCTTCTATCCTTATACATCTATCACAAGTACATACATATATTTCATTTTTATTTTTACAATTATATATTTTGCTTTATTTTAGTTGCGATCTTTGTATCTGCTACAATAACGTGGTATCATATGATCTCAAAGGTTTGTTGCTGTGTGCCTTTTTTTGTAATACATTGTCTATATATTCCTACAATTTTTGAGTTGTATCTTACCATTGTTTGTTCCTGGGAAGAGTTTTGAACTTTGAAAACCTTGAAACATGTTGACAAAGTAAACTGCATTCATGCTTCACCTTTGTGTATGATTGTGACTCTGAACCACCATATTCCTCATTTATTGCAATGCATCTCCTTAATGGTCCTGCTGCCGCCTTTACATACCTACCCAATCAAGTAGGTAAACTTATAAAATTTTTAAAATTTTATGCCACTTGGTTATCAGATGAGATCCAATTTACGCTTATTGTCTCTCCAGTTTAATATCTGAAAAGACGAACATGTGCACAGTCCCATAGCTTATAATGTGTGTGCATGTTGTTATGAGTGGCGGAAGGCACTAAAAAAAATAAATAATTAAAGTGCCTTCGCCACTCGGGGTCCACCGTGCGGCAGATGGCAAAACCGCTCCTAAGGGAGGCAGAGCACTACAGCGGTAGTGTGCACAGGGTTGAACTGCACCTAGTGCACTAAAGCAAGCTCTGTTAGGACTCTCAGAGCTGCACAAATAAGATAAATACAAAAACGCTGAGTCTGAGTAACCTTCTCAGATACTCAGCGGCACACGTACGGTAGTCAATAATCGGAGTAGTTAAAAGATGTCACTACACCCGAGTGGACTTACCGTTGTAGGACGTGTGCACGGCGTCGCAACTGCGAATGCCAAAATGACTGCAGGAGCAAATGCAGGACGCTGACTGCTGCAACAGGTGATGCTTGAGCGCGCTGGCGCTAGCGCAATACTGGCTGTACCCAATCACTCACACAAACGTAATATCAGAGGGAAGGGGTTTCATAATAAGTCATCCACTAGACCAAGCATCCATCACCAAGCACACAGCAGCAAGTATAGAAAATACTAGCGCATGGCATAGCGGCCATGCGCACTTTTTATAGCGTACGGGACCTGCCAGAAATCTCCAGAGCCCTGAGCTGAACCAATGGAATCAGGAGCAGGACCTGAGCACCTGACTCCTGAACTCCAATGGGAGCTCATTCTATGAGCATGCTCAGAAGCTGGCTGAAAGGACTTAGCCTCTGGAGGCAAATGTGAGGATCTGGATCTCTGCATATGTAAGGCAGGACACAGATTCCTAACATTACCCCCCCCTAAGGCCCCCTCCTCCCTGAGCCTTCAGGGTGAATACCCTGTGCCCTACGGTGGCATAGGGCTCAAACTCGTCTGAGGGCGAGCTTGGTGTCCCGGTAGGAGATACAGTAACCCGAGACACCTGGAAGGCATCAGAGGAATCAAGGTCACCAGGTTTCAAGAGGGACACTTGGGAGATAGTAGGAGCGGGAGTGACAGGGGCACGCCGCCGCATGTCGGCAGATGTCACCACCCTCTGCCTAGGAGGGTTAGGCTGAGCACATAAGGTGCAAGCCTGAATAAATTTTTTTATGTCCCGAGCTCTATGGGGCCACCAATACGCACCAGCCAATAATTTTGAGACCTGCATATAGCCCCGATGGTGGTGCGTGTTAGGCGCATGCGCCCAGGCGAGCACCTGAGCCCTAAGATGAGGAGGGACAAAGGTCTCAATAACCGGTCCAGACTCTAACCTTTGCGGGGAGCCAGCTTCCGGAGAAACAGCACAGACATGATGACAACCGCAGATGGATTCTTGTTCAGAGTCTTGATTAACGTTGGTACGAGACACCTCCATGGGCTCAGGAGGTAGAACCTCTGGCTTGTCTAGCTCAAGGGGAACGAAAAATTTGGGAGCCGAAACGGATTTGCGCTTGGAGTGAGCCCGCTCCATACCGCGCTCCGAAAAAAGGAGGTCGATACGTGAGGAGACTGAGATTAGCTCCTCCAAACTGGTGGGTATCTCTCTAGTTGAGAGAGCATCTTTCACATACTCCGCTAGACCTCGCCAAAAAACGGGGATTAGGGCCTTGTCGGACCATTCCAACTCGGACGCCAGTGTCCGAAAACGGACGGCGTACTGGCTGACCGAGAGTGACCCCTGAGTAAGGGCGAGTAACTGCAGGGACGTATCATGCGTGACCCGAGGACCGAGAAAAACTTGCCTGATGGCAGTTAGCAGGTTAGCAATGGTGCGAATCTCGGGGTCGCCACGCTCCCACAGAGGCGTAGCCCATTCCAACGCCTTGCCCGACAGTAGGGAGATAACAAAAGCCACCTAATCCCGCTCCGTAGGGAATTGCACTACCAGCAGCTCTAGGTGTATCGAGCACTGGCTGATAAAACCCCTACAGGAGGCGCCATCCCCAGCATATTTATCGGGCAACGGGAGGCGGGTAACTGTCGGCGCAAGGATGGACATGGACATACGCCCTACCGCATCCGTGAGTGCCTGGACGGCAGCATCTGTAGCCTGCGCAGCTGCGAGAGACCTCTCCAGGGTAGCAAGACGAGCCTCGAGCTGACGCACAAGCTGTAACAGCTGCTGCTGATCTGCCATCTCTTAGCCAGAACATGGCGCTAGTATTATGTTATGAGTGGCGGAAGGCACTAAAAAAAATAAATAATTAAAGTGCCTTCGCCACTCGGGGTCCACCGTGCGGCAGATGGCAAAACCGCTGCTAAGGGAGGCAGAGCACTACAGCGGTAGTGTGCACAGGGTTGAACTGCACCTAGTGCACTAAAGCAAGCTCTGTTAGTTCTCTCAGAGCTGCACAAATAACATAAATACAAAAACGCTGAGTCTGAGTAACCTTCTCAGATACTCAGCGGCACACGTACGGTAGTCAATAATCGGAGTAGTTAAAAGATGTCACTACACCCGAGTGGACTTACCGTTGTAGGACGTGTGCACGGCGTCGCAACTGCGAACGCCAAAATGACTGCAGGCGCAAATGCAGGACGCTAACTGCTGCAACAGGTGATGCTTAAGCACGCTGGCGCTAGCACAATACTGGCTGTACCCAATCACTTACACAAACGTAATATCAGAGGGAAGGGGGTTTCATAATAAGTCATCCACCAGACAAAGCATCCATCACCAAGCACACAGCAGCAAGTATAGAAAATACTAGCGCATGGCATAGCGGCCATGCGCACTTTTTATAGCGTACGGGACCTGCCAGAAATCTCCAGAGCCCTGAGCTGAACCAATGGAATCAGGAGCAGGACCTGAGCACCTGACTCCTGAACTCCAATGGGAGCTCATTCTATGAGCATGCTCAGAAGCTGGCTGAAAGGACTTAGCCTCTGGAGGCAAATGTGAGGATCTGGATCTCTGCATATGTAAGGCAGGACACAGATTCCTAACACATGTGTTTCCAGTATGTTTGTGTATTGTTGGGTCTGGTGTCTCTCAATTTCCTCTTGACAATACCCCATAGATTCTCTATGGGGTTAAGGTCAGGCGAGTTTGCTGGCAAATCAAGCACAGTGATACTGTTGTTTTAAAACCAGGTATTGGCACTTTTGGCCGTGTGGACAGGTGCCCAGTCCTGCTGGAGAATGAAATTCCCAACTGCAAAAAGCTTTTCAGCAGAGGGAAGCATCAAGTGCTCTAAAATTTCCTGGTAGACAGTTGCGCTGACTTTGGTCTTCATAAAACACAGTGGACATACACCATGGCAGATGGCATGGCTGAAACCATCATAGATTGTGGATACTTACAATACACTAGACCTTGGAAATCAAGGTCCCAGAGTCTGGAAGAAGAGTGGAGAGACAGACAATCCAAGCTGCCTAAGGTCTAGTGTGAAGTTTCCACAATCAGTGATGGTTTGGGGAGCCATGTCATCTGCTGGTGTAGGTCCACTGTGTTTCATCAAGACCAAAGTCAGCGCAGCCGTCTACCAGGAAAGTTTAGAGCACTTCATGATTCCCTCTGCCGACAAACTATTTGGAGTTAGAAATCATTTTTTTCAAGTTGGTATCATAAAGTATTCTAGTTCACTGAGATAATGACTTTTGGATTTTTATTTGCTGTAATCCATAATCATCAACTTTAACAGAAATAAATACTTGAAATAGATCACTCTGCTTGTAATGACTCTATCTAATATATGAGTTTCACTTTTTGTATTAAAGCACTGAGAACTGTGAGGTCTAAGGGTACCGTTACACCTAGCGACTCACCAGCGATCCCGACCAGCGATATGACGCGGTCAGGATCGCTGGTGAATCGCTGGGTGGTCGCTAGTGACATCGCAGGGGACGGGGATCGCTACTTACCTGTCAGACGCGGCGATCCTGCGTCCTCCCGCCCGGCTCCACGTGTCGCTCGTCGTCACAGCAGGAAGCGCCGCAGGAAGTGGACGACGAGGAATGATCCAGCAGCTTCTTGCGCGACCAGCGATAACCAGCGGGGGAGCGGGTCGGAGGTAAGTATCACATGCAGCGATATCGCTACCAATATCGCTGTAACGTCACAAAATCGGTGACTTTACAGCGATATTACTAGCGATATCGCAGTGTGTAACGGGGGCTTTATATAGACAGTTATTTGTCTTTGCAAATCAAGTCCTATCAGTTTAATTAAACCCAGCTGGACTCCAATGAAGGAGTAGAGCCATATCAAGGAGGACCACAAAGGAAATGGACAGCATGTGACTTAAATATGAGTGTCTGAGCAAAGGGTCTGAATACTTGTGACCATGTGATATTTCATTTTTTCTTTTCTAATAAATTTGAAAAAAATTCTACGCTTCTGTTTTTTTCAGTCAAGATGGGGTGCACAATGTACATTAATGAGAAAAAAAAAGAACTTTTTTGAATTTACCAAATGGCTGCAATGAAACAAAAAGTGAAAAATTTAAAGGAGTCTGAATGCTTTCCTTACCCACTGTATACTGTATATATCGAGGTTATGTTGATATAAGTACAAATATGTTTGATTTAAAACACTTAAAATTAGTTGGATACAGTCCTACAAAACCTTATATACAGCTTTCTGAATAATTTATTTTTTTTGCAAATTAATTCACTGTAAGTCAGTTTTAAGGGAAAAGATCAGCAAAACTGGGGAAAGGAATTTCAAAATACTTGCTCTTATGTTATGTTCTATAATAAGCCACCATGACAGTAGCAAGGCTTGCAGATAAATATGAGTAAAGAATCTTTAAAAAATAATAAGTTTGAGGATTGGCAAAAAAAAAAAGTTGACCAATTTATCATAAGCCTTATGCTGATGAAGAAGAAAATACTCACCTAATGACTTATTAACTTTTCAACTCTGCACAGAAAGGTGTGCTATATTATCATATCTAGATGTTTACTCATTTTGTAGGCATATTTATGACTTACAATCAGGCTAGTAATACCCTTCATTCCTATTTCAGGTAACTTTATATTCCTCCCGCATAGACCTCTAATTGTTTTAATTTGGCTCCTCGTAGTGAAGCTATATTATTTGACAGGTATGATGGAAATAAATTAGAATTCTTGACACTTTGATTTCTGTTAATTAAATGGCTGAATTTGTGATACGTACTAAAGGTTGGGAGAACAAGATTTCACTTAATATTAGCTGACAACTTTATAATTTCAAACCACTGAAAAAAATGAGCAGAACATCTACATTAAAAACACATAAGTAATGTGAACAAAGTAAGCGGCTCCACTGTAAGCTGAGATCGACATTCATATTTATTTTTAGCAAGATAAATGCAAAAACTTAAATTTTAACATTGGATTTTTCTTTTTGTTTTTTGGCGTCTACTGTACAAGCCTAAATTAGAAGGTTCTGCAGTGAGTTCCCTCATTTTCACTGGAAGAAAAAGCGTAGATTCTGCTTTTTCAGTACATATCAATTAAATACAAAATTATCACTATAGATGGTAAATTTTTAATTTCAGATTCAGATGCAAATTGCCCGAAGGAAAATTGGAAGGAAAGATTTGCTTAAAATTTGACATCATATTCCTTTGATAACTTGCTGTGTAAAATTTCACTCTTAAAAACAAATATCCCAAAAAGTTTAGGTGACTAAAATCCAAATGGGTTCGGTTCATGATATTGCAGATAACAAACTTTGTGCCATTCTTTAATTCAGGAGTACTACACAGACTGACTAAATTTCAAGGTTCCAATTAAACTAGTGCTCAGTAAATTTACTATGAGGTTGAATATGATTTGTATTGAAAACATCTCCCAGATATGTTTCGCTGTTCATTCCACAGTCTTCAGGTGTACTATGTCACTGACCACTCACTGAGAATGACACCAAGCTTGACACCAATCTCCTTCCCTGATCTAGAGACTGAAATAAACTATCATGCAAACTTTAATATGATTCATTATAGAGCATAGAGATTAAGAAGTCTATACAAGACTAAGGACAGTAGGTACCTCCCTACTCTGCTATAACAGTACAAAATTTTTCCCTTAAAATCGAAAGCAGTTCCAGTATTGCAGTACCAGAAATGAATGTTCTTCCTTCACTGCTCTGTAAGTTCTGTCATACCAGCTAATTGGTGCAAGCTCTGAAATTGTGTGGCTGTTCAGCTTCTTATAAGAATCCAACTCTTTGAGTGGCTTTTATTGGTAAAGACAATCAGAAAAAAAGTCATAGCATGGACTAGAGATGAGCGACTTTGCCTTTTTTCGGGTCGAGTCAGGTTTCATGAAACCCGACTTTCTCAAAAGTCGGGTCGAACGAAATCGGCCGATTATCGTGAAAAGTCGAAGGCTGACTGAAACACGAAACCCAATGCAAGTCAATGGGGAACCAAGGTCGGCAGGGAGTGGAGAACAGGAAACACACCTATAGTGCCCATTTTAATGCCAAAAACATCTATTCTTATTACTTAAGCTTGTCAACCTTAATTTACTTTATAATAATAGTTAGGCATTGAAAACTGGGGGTTATTTGGCTAAAGTTGTGGGGGGGTAGGGCTGGCTCCAGATTTTTGTGGGCCCTGGGCCAAAGAGTGTCACTGGGCTCTTTTAACACATGCCACTAGAGTTGAGCGAAACGGGTCGAAAAATTTCAAAAGTCGCCGACTTTTGGTAAAGTCGGGTTTCATGAAACGAAACCCGACCCTAGGGTGAGGTCGGCCACGAGCTCGGCGACTTTAGCGCCAAAGTTGCGTTTCAAAGATTTGTTTTCCGCCCTTTTTCAGCCAATCAGGATCCACGGACACTGTGGGCAACGTGATGACATAGGCAGGGGTCACCACCATCTTTGAGAAGGCCATGCAAGTGATTGGCTTGCTTTGGGGGGCGTCACAGGGGGTATAAAAGGGTGTGCACGCCGACCGCCATGTTACTCATGCTGATCTCAGAATAGGGAGAGCTGCTGCTGCTGCTGATTCTGTAGGGAGAGCGTTAGGCAGGGAAGAAGACACCAAAAACTGCTTCTGCTGCTAGCGATTTTGCCTGTACAACACACCAGTCACTGTGTGTGCAGTGCAAGTGGAGGCTATATTTTGCTGGATCAGCTGTGTTGGTTGTTAGGCTGCCTTATAAGGCTTCCTGATAGCTGCATTGCTGTTTTCCCACTGCTCTGCAAACTGCTTTTTTAAAAGCAATCCAAATTTTTTTTTTGTCCTGGTGCGGTACTGAGCGTGCATTTTTTCACACCATACAGCGGTGCACGCTCCTCTCTCAGTACCGTGTAATGGCTGTTATCACGGCCACAGCGAAGCTATCTGTGTGTCACTCTGTAAGAATAAGTCGAGGACATGTTCCGTTCTTACAGACCTACACCTTCTAGTTTTGTCTGCTTTTCAAACAGTTAAGTATATTTGCTGTTTGATCACATTCAAAACTAGAGAGAGACAGCGTGTGTCAGTCTGTATACTTAAAAAACACGGAGCTTGACAATTTTACAGACACCGGACAGCGGTGTACGTGCACGCTCCTCTCTCAGTACCGTGTAACGGCTGTTATCACGGCCACAGCGAAGCTATCTGTGTGTCACTCTGTAAGAATAAGTTGAGGACATGTTCCGTTCTTACAGACCTACACCTTCTAGTTTTGTCTGCTTTTCAAACAGTTAAGTATATTTGCTGTTTGGTCACATTCAAAACTATAGAGAGACAGCGAGTGTCAGTCCGTATAATTAAAAAACACGGAGCTTGACAATTTTACGGACACCGGACAGCGGTGTACGTACACGCTCCTCTCTCAGTACCGTGTAATGGCTGTTATCACGGCCACAGCGAAGCTATCTGTGTGTCAATCTGTAAGACTAAGTCGAGGACATGTTCCGTTCTTACAGACCTACACCTTCTTGTTTTGTCTGCTTTTCAAACAGTTAAGTTTATTTGCTGTTTGATCACATTCAAAACTATAGAGAGACAGCGTGTGTCAGTCCGTATACTTAAAAAACACGGAGCTTGACAATTTTGCGGACACCGGACAGCGGTGTACGTGCACGCTCCTCTCTCAGTACCGTGTAACGACTGTTATCACGGCCACAGCGAAGCTATCTGTGTGTCACTCTGTAAGAATAAGTCGAGGACATGTTCCGTTCTTACAGACCTACACTCTAGGGAGATTCCTATTCTGCCCAATTCTATAAACACCTTGTAGTTTGTCATACACTAGCCAATTTCTGCCTGTGACATAGCAGTGTGATATTCACTGGGCCTCACACAATCCAACAGTGTCCACAAGTGTGTTCAGAAATTCTACATCTCCCCTGTCCTATAGTGACATTTTTCACACCTGCGACATTGAGCCTGTGACATAGCGGTGTGATATTAACTGGGCCTCACACAACAGTGTCCACAAGTGTGTTCAGAAATTCTACATCTCCCCTGTCCTATTGTGACATTTTTCACACCTACGACATTAAGCCTGTGACATAGCGGTGTGATATTAACTGGGCCTCACACAACAGTGTCCACAAGTGTGTTCAGAAATTCTACATCTCCCCTGTCCTATTGTGACATTTTTCACACCTGCGACATTGAGCCTGTGACATAGCGGTGTGATATTAACTGGGCCTCACACAACAGTGTCCACAAGTGTGTTCAGAAATTCTACATCTCCCCTGTCCTATTGTGACATTTTTCACATCTGCGACATTGAGCCTGTGACATAGTGGTGTGATATTAACTGGGCCTCACACAACAGTGTCCACAAGTGTGTTCAGAAATTCTACATCTCCCCTGTCCTATAGTGTCATTTTTCACACCTGCGACATTGAGCCTGTGACATAGCGGTGTGATATTAACTGGGCCTCACTCAATCCAACAGTGTCCACAAGTGTGTTCAGAAATTCTACATCTCCCCTGTCCTATAGTGACATTTTTCACACCTGGGACATTGAGCCTGTGACATAGCGGTGTGATATTAACTGGGCCTCACACAATCCAACAGTGTCCACAAGTGTGTTCAGAAATTCTACATCTCCCTGTCCTATAGTGACATTTTTCACACCTGCGACATTGAGCCTGTGACATAGCGGTATGATATTAACTGGGCCTCACTCAATCCAACAGTGTCCACAAGTGTGTTCAGAAATTCTACATCTCCCCGTCCTATAGTGACATTTTTCACACCTGCGACATTGAGCCTGTGAAAAAGCGGTGTGATATTAACTGGGCCTCA
Organism: Dendrobates tinctorius; assembly: GCF_039654945.1. Taxonomy (NCBI): domain Eukaryota; kingdom Metazoa; phylum Chordata; class Amphibia; order Anura; family Dendrobatidae; genus Dendrobates; species Dendrobates tinctorius. The sequence goes on from NW_027361830.1 coordinate 11,827,056, forward strand.
CACAATCCAACAGTGTCCACGAGTGTGTTCAGAAATTCTACGTCTCCCCTGTCCTATATAGACCTTGTACCTTGTTTTACATTACTATATAGTTTGTGGGATTTTGTGTACATTTTTACCAAAAATGAGGAAGGCTGGTGGAAGAGATTGTGGAATTGGGCGGGGGTTGCCAGCTGGTAATGATGGTGTTGGTGGTGGATCTGATGGTAGTGGCAAAAGCAAAATAGGACCGAATGAAGGAGGTGTTGAGCCTGAGTCATCGTCTGGCTCCACAAGGCCTCGAAGGCTTAGTTTTCTAGGAGTTGGCAAACTGCTTTTAAAGCCAGAGCATCAGGAAAAAGTTTTGGCTTACATTGCTGACTCAGCCTCCAGCTCTATCGCCTCCTCTTCTGAAGTTGTAAAAAATAAAAGCACTGAGTCGTCATTGGAGGGTCATGTTCATGAACCACACCTTTCCTTGTGTCCTTCACCCCAACCAAGATTGAAGGATGACGCAGGCCATACAACTGATTACTCCATGGAGCTGTTTTCACATACCATGCCTGGGTTATCAAGTGAAATGGTGAATTACCCAGGCCAAGATGAATCTGACATGGAGTGCACTGATGCACTGCCACTGAGAGATGATTCTGCTGGTTCATTCAGTCAGAGCACTACATTGTCCTTGCAGTGTAATGAGTCAGATTCTGACCCTGATGAGACTCAGGTGCCCCTTCCCGCACACTATACCACCATACACGGTGACACAGAGGAAGGTGCACATGACATTGAAGAGGAGGTGATGGATGACCCAGTTGTTGACCCAGATTGGCATCCATTGGGGGAAGAGGGTGCTGCTTCCAATAGCTCAGATGAGAAGGAGGAGCATCCACAGCAGACATCGACATCGCAACAGCTGTTATCTTGCAGGCCCGGAGCACTCCAAAGACAGGTTCAAAAAATCAAAAGAGTTGCTGGACAGCTTGTCCAGACGGTCAAAATAGCACAGCGTGCTAGGCCGCAAAATGTCTTCCAAAGTAGGAAGAGTGCAGTGTGGCACTTTTTTGAACAAAATCCTCATGATCAGGCCAAGGTTATCTGTAAGAAGTGCGCAAAGACCTTTAGCCGAGGGAAAAATCTGAAAAATTTGAATACCAGTTGCATGCTTAGACATTTAACCAGCATGCACTTGCAAGCGTGGACACAACACCAAACCTCAAGTACCACATGTGCAACTGATCACAAAGAAGGTAGTCAGCAATGCTACATTGTTTCCCCCACTGTAAGCCCAGCGGTTAGCACAGCAGCAAATGTTGAGGTGTCGTTGCAAGGCCAAAGCAGTCACGGAATCTCACTGTTATATCAACGAAAGACTGATTCTAGGCCATCAGAAAGAACACCAACTCCATCACCATCATCAACCCTCTCTCAGTCCGCCCTGTCCACCCTAGTTCCACCATATGCAGCTCTCAAGTCCAGCTCACCCTCCCAGAGATTATGAGTAGGTCAAGAAAGTACTCAGTCTCTCATCCGCGTACACTGGGTTTGAACGCCCACATTGCCAAACTAATCTCGTTAGAGATGATGCCCTATCGGTTGGTGGAAAGTGCAGCTTTCCACGAACTCATGGCCTATGCAGTACCACGCTATGATCTACCCAGTCGCCACTTCTTCTCTCGCAAAGCCATCCCAGCCCTCCACCATGATGTGAAAGACTGCATTGTCCATGCACTCAAGCAGTCAGTGAGTGGAAAGCTGCACCTCACAACAGATGCATGGTCCAGTCGGCATGGCCAGGGCCGTTTCGTGTCCATCACTGCGCACTGGGTTAATGTGGTGGATGCAGGGTCCACAGGGGACAGCGGTGGTGGGACAGTGCTGCCTAGCCCACGGTATAGGAAACAGTTGGCTGTAGGCGTTCGACCCTCCTCCTCCTCCTCCAGAAGCGAAAGCTCGTCCACAGAGCGCAGTCGTACGAGTACTCCATCTGCAGCTGCCACTGTTGCACACGAGGTGTCCCCCTATCGAGCAGCTAGTGGAAAGCGTCAGCAGGCTGTGTTGCAGATGATGTGTTTGGGCGACAGACACACCGCGGAGGTGCTGGCCGAGTACTTTCAGCGACAACCTGAGTCATGGCTGGGCAGTATACATCTTGAGGCAGGCAAGGTTGTTAGTAGTAACGGCCGTAATTTTGTGGCAGCCATAGCCCTTTCAAAGCTCAGCCACATACCTTGCTTGGCTCACACCTTGAACCTGGTGGTGCAGTGCTTCCTCAACAATTATCCGGAGTTAACAGCCCTGCTCCAGAAGGTGCGAAGACTGTGCACGCACATCCGCCGGTCGCCTGTACACTCCATTCGTATGCAGAAGCTGCAGCGAATGCTCCACCTTCCCAAGCACTGCCTCATTATCGACATTGCAACAAGGTGGAACTCCACCCTGCACATGGTTGAGCGGCTGTGCGAACAGAGGCAGGTCATATTGCATTTGTGGGAGGAAACACGGCCAGGCACTTTGAGAGCAGACATGGAGTTGACAGGTGTGCAGTGGTCGAAGCTGAAAGACCTCTGTAAAGTCCTTCAGTGTTTTGAGGAATGCACACGGCTGGTAAACGCAGACGACGCCATCCAAAGCATGAGCATCCCACTTATGCGTCTGCTCATGCAAACTTTGACGCACCTTAAGGAGCAGGCGTCTGCAGCCAATGTTGACGAGGAGGAAGAGGAGGAGGGAATCCTTGATGACATTCAGCCATTGTCTGCTCAGGGACCTATCCTGGACGAGGTGGAGGAAGAAGAGGAGGAGAATGATGATGGGGATGATTACTTAGGGGAGGAGGATGCATCTCGTGAGACAAGTGAAAATGTTGGCGTGGCAAGGTCTGGTACAGGGTTTGTGCGTGACTGGAGAGATGTGGATTTGCCAGAAAGTGCTGCTCCAACCAGCACTCGCAGTGCATCATTGACACTGGGAACAATGGCCCACATGTCAGATTATGCCTTGCAGATCCTAAAAAGGGACCCCCGCATTGCCAAAATGATGAACGATGACGACTACTGGTTGGCCAGCATCCTGGATCCACGCTATAAAGGCAAATTACAAAACATCATGCCACACGAGAACCTTGACCTAATATTGGCTAATAAACAAGCAACTCTGGTAAACCGGTTGGTTGAGGCATTCCCAGCACACAGCAGCGGTGATGGTTCTCACACAAGCCGTACGGGCCGGGGGCAGCTTGGCAGAGGTGTTTGTGGTGCACACAGCAGAAGTGGCGTTGGAGACAGGGGTTTCATGACAATGTTGTGGACTGATTTTTCAAGTACCGCTCACACAACTGGTAATACTGCATCGATGGAAAGTGACAGGAGACAGCAGTTGTCAACTATGGTTACAAACTACTTTTCCTCCCATATCGATGTTCTCCCACACAGGTCATTCCCCTTTGACTATTGGGCCGCTAAACTGGACACCTGGCCTGAATTGGCACAATATGCCTTACAGGAGCTCGCTTGCTCAGCTGCAAGTGTGCTATCGGAAAGAGTCTTCAGTGCAGCTGGATCAATCCTGACAGAAAAAAGGACCCGTCTGTCAACCCAAAATGTGGATGATCTAACCTTCATTAAAATGAACCATGCATGGGTTTCCAAGGATTTTGTCCCACCATCCCCTGATGACACATAGGGTGACAGAAAAATGGCTTGCTTTGGTCCTCCTCTTCCTGGGACCCTTTTGCATCAGCTGAATGTCCAACATCAACATATGCCACTTTCTAAAACTCCCTAACTGTGCTGCCTCCCCCCCATGGCCGGGGTCACCACCTAGCGCATGAAACCGTGCGAGTGCCGTTGCCCTGGACAAGTGGGTAGGCCGACTCTTGGGCGCGGGCACTGGCACAGGGTCCCTCATAGTGCAATCAAGTGTCTCTGACGGTGGTGGTGCACACCCGCCGTCAGACACACCGCCGTACTATGAGGGGCCCAATGCCAGTACCGACGCCCACGAGTGGGCCCCCCTTAATTGGGCAGGGTCCCAGCATTTGCAATCTTTACCTCTCCCTGCTCCTCCGCTGTGTAGTCTGGGCCGTCAAATCCATACTGTGCCTGACACCGTTTGAGCCTGCCTCCTGATCTATAGACATATATTTTGAATGTGTACACTATGCTATCCATTCGTGTTTTCCAGGGATAAGGTACCCCTTCTCACCTTTGTGCAATCACGTGTAATCCATACTGGGCCTGACACCGTCTGAGCCTGCCTCCTGATCTATAGACATATATTTTGAATGTGTACACTATGCTATCCATACATGTTATCCGGGGATACGGTACCCTTTCTCACCTTTGTGCAATCACGTGTAATCCATACTGGGCCTGACACCGTTTGAGCCTGCCTCCTCATCTATAGACATATATTTTGAATGTGTACACTATGCTATCCATACATGTTATCCGGGGATACGGTACCCTTTCTCACCTTTGTGCAATCACGTGTAATCCATACTGGGCCTGACACCGTCTGAGCCTGCCTCCTGATCTATAGCCATGTATTTTGAATGTGTACACTATGCTATCCATACATGTTATCCGGGGATACGGTACCCTTTCTCACCTTTGTGCAATTACGTGTAATCCATACTGGGCCTGACACCGTCTGAGCCTGCCTCCTGATCTATAGACATATATTTTGAATGTGTACACTATGCTATCCATACATGTTATCCGGGGATACGGTACCCTTTCTCACCTTTGTGCAATCACGTGTAATCCATACTGGGCCTGACACCGTCTGAGCCTGCCTCCTGATCTATAGACATATATTTTGAATGTGTACACTATGCTATCCATACATATTATCCGGGCATACGGTACCCTTTCTCAAGTTTGTGCAATCACGTGTAATCCATACTGGGCCTGAGAACGGCTGGCGAGCTGTTAAGCAAGCTACAGCACCTGTGGTTTGCACACGTAAGTTTTTCATTTTTTCAGGAATGACGGTTAAGCCTAATTCCGGAACTGCGGTTGACCTGCACTTACTGGGAAATCATCGTTCGCAGGTAATAATTGTAATCACAGATCCCCACCACTAACGTTCAGCGGGTTATCTGCACCTGTAAGCGACAAACGCTGGACTTTTCAGTGTAGCGCACATGCAGCCACGGACATGTAAGGGCATTACACACCAGTTATTGGCCAATCTCACGTGCCAGAGCCTCGCGTGTCCCTCTAGTAAGCCGGACTCGGACCGCGGGGCATGACGGAGTCTCGTTCGTTAACGGAATTAAGCTTGCAATGTGTGCATCTTTTTTGTTGCTTGATGGTTGAGGTTGCCCGTGTTGAGTCAAATTACGCCGTAGGCTCCACTCCTGGTGGTGCCCTTCTGGACATTCCTTTAAGGTTCAGCTTTGCAACCATACTGACCACGTAAAACAAACACTTTGCCTTCATGAACGCTGTTTGGAGGGTCGTGACTCGTGGGAATAACGCCGCCCAATCAGTTAACCTGCTAGAGAGATCCTTCGTTGCTCCCAAGCATGACATCACACTCCCTAGGAGGAAGGTAATGCCACTGTGGCGACCGTACTCCTGGGGGCGACACAAGTGCACTGATGCCCAGCCACTGCTCGATGAATCTGCTGGTACATTGACCCAGACCACTACATTCCCCTCGCACGCTACACGGCCTGAATCTGACACTGATGAAACTCAGGTTACCCTTCCCATATACAGTTCCATCTTACACGGTGACAAAGAGGAAGCTGCAGATGAAAGTGCAGGTTCGGCCCACCCGCCATCAGACACACCACCGTACTATCAGGGGCCCTGTGCCAGTGCCATCGCCAACGAGTGGGCCCCCCCCTGCTTGCTCAGGATCACAGCACTTGCAAAGTTGAAATACTGTGCAGTGAGATGGAAGATGGAGACGACGAGGAGTCCAGACTAGTACAGTGATTCCCTAGCGAGGAGACTTATTTCATTGTTTTCAATGTTGGGACAGCAATTTTTGGGGAGCACTATACTCTGTAGAATGATAGATGGGGCCCACCATACACTGGAACATTCCAAAGGTGGACATCAGACACTGGAGCAGCATTTACAGGGCCCATTATACACTAGAGCATTAGAAATGGGGCCCATTATGTTTGGAGCTTTATTTGGGCCCATAAGAAAGTGGAGCTTCATCCATGGGGACCAACATATACTGTAGCATTATGTGGAGCTCATCATATACTGTTTCAAACATTATATGGGACACTTTTGCGTACTATGAGGGGCCCTGTGCCAGTGCTGTCACCCATGAGTATGCCCCCCCAACTGCTCAAGGAACCTGCACTTTCATCTGCACCTTCCTCTTTGTCACCATGTAAGGTGGTATAGTATGCGGGAAGGGGAACCTGAGTTTCATCAGGGTCAGATTCTGGCTGTGTAGAGTGCGAGGGGAATGTAGTGGTCTGAGTCAATATACCAGCAGAATCATCTAGCAGTGGCTGGGCATCAGTGCACTTGTGGCGCCCCCAGGAGTATGGTCGCCACAGTGACATTACCTTCCTCCTAGGGAGTGTGATGTCATGCTTGGGAGCAACGAAGGATCTCTCTAGCAGTTAAACAAACACACAACACAGTTCCCACTCCAGGCCAGCAGGGAGACCTCTGAACCTGACTGCTGAGGAGCTGCTCTCTGTGGTCGGGAGGAGGTAAGTTAGGGCAGTCTGTGAAGGGAAGGGGAAGTGTGTGGATGTGAGAAGGGGAGCTGGAGGATGAGCAGAGTTAAGGCTCACTCCTAGCTGGAGCGTATGGTCGGAATTCCTGTCTCCGAGTTTGTAGGGACACTGACGGTCCTGCAGCAGAAACCGGAGGAAGTAGCAGCTGTAAATGCTCTGTTCCCAACTAAGGCTCGGAGGCCCCAGCAGTGACGTGTGTGAGCCAGAAGGAAAAGGCTATGGCTGCCTGCCATACGAGAAAGTTCCAAAGGAGAATCAACAGGGGGAACTTCAGTGAACTCAGTACTGCGAGTACCTCAGATAAGCGCTAGAACGGAGGCCACACTACCTATCTGCAGAGAGAGCATTTCAAATTTGCTTCCAGGCTGACCAACGCCTTCTCCATCTGTACTCTGGGTTCTGGACGGCACTTACCAAGTACAGGTAAAGGAACTGCACGACTGTGTCTGTCATCTTTCTCCTGCGCCTGGCGCGCGGCTCTGCTACATCCTGCACTGCACACCATCTACCAACTCTTTCATCTGCCCTGCGACTACGGCCCTACCTGTGCAGGGATTCTACATCTTAGCTGCACCACAACATCTGTCCCAGAGAAGCGACACTGCAGCGCGGGTCAATCTGATCAGAAACCACAGGTGGCATCAAGTATCATTCACCTATAAACGTTATTCACACCTTTGCATGGACGCCCAGGGCCAGGGAACGGGTCATCACCACCAACATGACACATCCCTCTGAGACACCGGCTCGGTACCGATTAACCCCGCTGCCCTGGCTGGCCACCCACACTCCATGTCAGATTCATCTTGGACTGGGGAATTCACGATTTGACTTGATAACCCAGGCATGGTATGATAGAAAGAGCTACATGGACTAATGTGAAGTGTGGCCTGCTGCATCATTCACTTTTGGTGGGGGAGAAGGACACAAGGAAAGGGGTTCTTCCTGACCAGCACTTGACGACTCAGTGCTTGCATTTTTTGAAACTTCAGAAGAGGAGGGAATATTTGCAGGAGTCTGTTTCAGCAATGTAAGCCAAAACCAGTTCCTGATGCTCCGGCTTTAAAAGCGGTTAACCTACTCCCAGAAAAGGTAGCCTTCCAGGCGTTCCAGAGCCAGACCATGATGCAGGCTCAACACCTCCTGCCTTAGCTGCTATTGTGCTTTTGCTACTACCAGCAGATGCACCACCACCATCAGCACCAGCTGGCCCCCCCACGCCCACATCCACGGCCTCTTCCACCAAACTTCAAAATGTTGCAGAACGTAAACCCAAAATAACATCAGATATATGGTACTGTATCAGAAGCGTACAGCTCTATACAGTCAAAGGTTGATTGTCAATCTCCCTATACATTCCATCAGTCACACAGAGATGCTCACAGGCTCAGTATGGATTAGACAAGAATATAAAAAGTAGAAAAAGTGTACAGTATCATCAGATAGCAGGTATATATAGTATAGTTTAAACATTCTAAATCTCCATAGATATTTCAGGAGGCAGACACAGACGCTCTCAGGCTCAGTATGGAATACAACACAATATAAAAAGCCGTAAAATGGTAATAGATCTGAAGTGTACAGCTGTACACAGTGTAGGGGTCATTGTTGTCAATCTCAGTATTTATTTCCACAGTCAGAAAATAACTCTCACTTGGTCAGTTTGGATTAGACCAGAATATAAAAAGCAGTAAATGGGTAATGTATCACAAGCGTAGAGCTGTATACACTAGTGTTGGGGTAATTTTTAAATGTACATCTAAATTGCAGGAGTAACCCGCAGACTGTCACACGCTCAGGATGGAGCACACTACAATATAACAAGAAGAAGAAATAAAAACACATGTGGGACAATGTTCCAGGTGTCAATGATTCACTTAGAGTGGTGGGTGAAGGAGGACTTGCTGGCAGAAAGGGTACAGTATCACCAGATGCCAGGTATATATAGCATAGATTAAACATTAAAAATGTACGTCTATATATTCTATATATTCAGGAGTAGTGTTGAGCCACCCCGCTAGTGTTCCAGTTCGTTTTGGTTCATCGAACATGAGGCAAGTTCGTCGAATGTTTGTCGAATGTTCGACGAACAACGTCGAACACCATTGAAAACAACGGCAGGCAAACACAAACACATACAAACACATAGAAAAAAAATTACAAAAGACCTTAAAAGGTGTCCCAAAGCAGACAAAATGCTCAGAAGACACAAATAACATATTGAAAAGGGCAACTACATATAGAAAAGAGGTGGAGGAGTAAAAGGAGGAGGAGGAGACACAGATATAGGCATGTCATGCCCTTATGAAGTCAAGAAAGGCTGGAATAAAAATGTAAAATACCAAAAAACAGTAAAAATCTGAACTTGAAGACGATCATATACCGTCGGACTTCCCACCATAAATTAGGCCAACTGCTGATCGGGCGGCGTTATTCCCACGAACCTCCGAACAGCGTCCAAGAAGGCAAAGTGTTTGGTTTCCGGGGGCAGTATGGTTGCAAAGCTGAACCTTAAAGGAATGTCCAGAAGGGCACCACCAGGAGTGGAGCCTGCGGCTTAATTCGACTCCACCCGGGAAACCTCAACCATGCCATCTACAGAAAAGATTGACAGATTGCAAGCTTTGTTGATTCTGTGGGTGGTGGTGGATGTCCGTTTTTAGTTGTGCTAGCGATTTGTCAGCTTAATTCCACTAATGAGCGAGACTCCAGCATGCCCTCGCAGAATGCGTCCAGCTTACTAGAGGGACATGCGAGGCTCTGGCACGCGAGATCGATCAATAACAGGTCTGTCATGCCCTTACATGTCAGGGGCTGCATACGCGCTACACTGAAAGGTCCAGCGTGTGTCGCTTACAGGTGCAGATAACCCACTGAACCCCGTTAGTGATGGGGATCTGGGATTACAATTCTTCCCCGCGAACGAGGATTTCCCAGTAAGTGCAGGTCAACCGGAATTCCGGAATTAGGCCTAACCGGCATTCCAGAAAAAAATGAAAAAATTAAGTGTCCAAACCACAGGTGCTATAGCTTGCTTAACAGCTGGGCTCCTATGCTGAGTAGCACGCAGTTCTTACATAAACAGGCGGCATAGCTTGGTTCACTGATGGGCTCCTCTGCTGAGTAGCAGACAGTGCTACAAGGCCCAAAAGGATTTTCTGGACAAGATGCGGTAAAAAATAATTAGAAACACACACGGTGTAGCTCCTTGACAGGTGTACTATACCGCTTGCTACCACACACCGCTACTATGACATGAAGCAGTCTATTAACATTGAAAACCACTATTAATGGGAAAATGAATTACGCTTTTGGTGAATTAACCATTCTCGAGCGGAACCTCGAACAGACAAATTTTAAGCAAAGTGTTCGAGTTCGACGAAAGGCTCGAACACCGCCCAAAACAGCTGGAATTATAACTGGGCGAACAGGTCGACTCAAACACAGCTCATCTCTAATCAGGAGGCAGACTCAGACGTTCTCAAGCCCAGTATGGATTCAACAAGATTGTAGAAAGTTGAGAAAGGGTACAGTATCACCCGATAACAGGTATATATGTAGCATAGTTTACACATGAAAAACCTATGTCTATATATGAGGCGGCAGACTGAGAGGGTCTCAGGCCCAGTATGGATTTGACGTGATTGTACAAAGTTGAGAAAGGGTACAGTATCACCGGATAACAGGTATATATAGCAGAGTTTAAACATTAAAAACCTATGTCTATATATCAGGAGGCAGACTCAGACGGTCTCAGGCCCAGTATGGATTCGACGTGATTGTAGAAAGTTGAGAAAGGGTACAGTATCACTGGATAGCAGGTATATATAGCATAGTTTAAACATTAAACATCTGCATGTATATTTCCGGAGTTCGACAAAGACACTCACAGCCTCAGTATTGATTAAACAAGAATCTAAAAAGTAGAAAAAGGGTTATGTATTCGAAGAGTACACCAGTATACACTGTTGGGGTATTTTTCAATCTTCATATATATTTTAGTCTCAGTAAGACAGTCCAGACTCTCCGCAAGAAGAAACGAGATGGATTCAAGTACAGATGGAAATTCGACTGATTGCAGAAATTTTAGAATTACTAATCACGGTAAAAACTCCCGGTAGAATTCTCAGAGGCGATGCTGACCCTCAATTACTTTGTCTGTGGAGACAGCGAAAACAGTTCTTGTGAAGAAAGGTTTGCTGTATCGCAGTACCGTGGAACCCATCACCATTACTCATCTCTATCAAATTGTGATCACAGGGACAGATGTAGACATTGTCTTCACTGCCTATCATGATCTGTCAGGTGACTTTGGAGTGCAAAAAACAGAATCCACAGGCCGTAGGCGATTCTATTGGATTGGCATGAGATGACACATTTAAAAATGTGGGCAGGAATGTCACACGTCTGTGAGTCGGAAAACCATGAAAGCTGATGATAAACCACCACTGCATCTCATTGTGAGTTGATGTCCCTAACAAATGGAAGCCATTGATCATCTGAAGATAGAGCCCAGCAGGAGAGGGCATAGCTACGTCTTAACCATCATCTATCATTTCACCAAATTTGTATTGGCAGTCCCAGTGAAGTATTTAACAGGCCAGACTACACAGTGGTGGAGCAGGGAGAGGTAAGTATTGCAAGTGCTGGTGCCCTGAGCAAGCAGGGGGGCCCACTCGTGGGCGGCGGTACTGGCTCAGGGCCCCTCATAGTACACCGGTGTGCACCCCCACCGTCAGAGACACTTGGTTCTAATATGAGGGACCTTGTGCCAGTGCCATTGCCAAAGAGTGTGCCCACCCACCTGTCCAGGGTAATGGCACTCGCATGGGTGCGTGCGCCAGGTGGTGACCCCGTCCCTGTGGGGGGAGGCAGCCCAGTTAGGGAGGTGGAAAAAATGGCATATGTTGATGTTGGACATTCAGCAGCTGCAAATGGAGTAACTGGAGAAGTCCGCGGTAGAGGAGGACAAAAACAAGCCATTTTTATGGCAACCTACGTGTCAGCAGGGGAGGGTAGGACAAAATCCTTTGAAACCCATGCATGGTTCATTTTAATGAAGGTTAGATCATCAATATTTTGGGTCGACAGATGGGTCCTTTTTTCTGTCAGGATTGATCCAGCAGCACTGAAGACTCGTTCAGATAACACACTAGCAGCAGGGCAAGCGAGCTCCTGTAAGGCATATTGTGCCAATTCAGGCCAGGTGTCAAGTTTACTGGCCCAATAGTCAAAGGGGAATGACCGGTGAGGGAGAACATCGATTTGGGAGAAGTAGTTTGTTACCATAGTTAACAACTGCTGTCTCCTGTCACTTTCGATCGATGCACTATTACCAGTCGTGTGAGCGGTACTTGAAAAATCAGTCCACATCAAGGTCAATGAAACCCATGTGTCCAACGCCACTTCGGCTGTGTGCACCACGAACACCTCTTCCATGTTGCCCCCTATGGCTCGTTGGAAAAACATCACCGCCACTGTGTGCTAGGAATGCCTCAAACAAACGGTTTACCAGAGTTCCTTGTTTGTTAGCCAATATTAGCTCTAGGTTCTCCTGTGGCATTATGCTTTGGAATTTGCCTTTATAGCGTGGATCCAGGATGCTGGCCAACCAGTAGTCGTCATCGTTCATCACTTTGGCAATGCGGGGGTCCCTTTTTAGGATCTGCAAGGCATAATCAGACATGTGGGCCAATGTTCCAGGTGACAGTGATGCACTGCGAGTGCTCAGTGGAGGAGCACTTTCTGGCAAATCAACATCCCTACAGTCACGCACAACCCCTGAACCTGACCTTGCCATGCCAGCATTTTTTCTTCCCCCCTGAGAAGCATCCTCCTCCCCAAAATAATAATCCCCATCATCCTCCTCCTCCTTTTCCTCTTCTTCCTCCACCTCGCCCACGAGACTTCCCTGAGCAAACAATGGCTGACTGTCATCAAGGCTTCCCTCCTCCTCTTCCTCCTCGGCTGCAGACGCCTGCTCCTTAATGTGCGTCAAAGTTTGCATGAGCAGACACATAAGTGGGATGCTCATGCTTATGATGGCGTCGTCTGCGCTTACCAGCCATGTGCATTCCTCAAAACACTGAAGGACTTTACAGAGGTCTTTCAGCTTCGACCATGCACAACAGACAACTCCATGTCTGCCTGCAAACTGCCTGCCCGTGTATCCTCCCAAACATGAATTACAGCCTGCCTCTGTTCGCACAGCCTCTGAACAATGTGCAGGGTAAAGTTCCACCTTGCTGCAACATCGATAATTAGGCGGTGCTTGGGAAGGTGGATCAATCGCTGCAGCTTCTGCATACGACTGGAATGTACGGGTTACCAGTGGATGTGTGAGCACAGTCTTCGCACCTTATGGAGCAGGGGTGTTAACTCCGGATAATTATTCATGAAGCACTGCACCACCAGGTTCAAGGTATGAGCCGGGCAAGGTATGTGTCTGAGTTTTGAAAGGGCTATGGCTGCCACAAAATTACGGCCGTTATCACTAACTACCTTGCCTGCCTAAAGATGTAGACTGCCCAGCCATGACTCAGATTGTCGCTGCAAGTAGTCAGCCAGTACCTCCGCGGTGTGTCTGTTGTCGCCCAAACACATCATCTTCAACACAGCCTTCTGACGCTTACCACTAGCTGTTCGATAGTGGTACAACACATGTGCAACCCTGGCAGCTGCGGATGGAGTGCTCGTGTGACTGCTCTCTGTGAATGAGCTTTCGCTTCTGGAGGAGGAGGAGGGTCGATCGCATACAGCCAACTGTTTCCTATACCGTGGGCTAGGCAGCACTGTGCCATCACAGCTGTCCCCTGTGGACCCTGCATCCACCACATTAACCCAGTGCGCAGTGATAGACACATAACGGCCCTGGCCATGCCTACTGGACAATGCATCTGTTGTGAGGTGCACCTTTACACTCACTGATTGTTTGAGTGCATCGACAATGCGGTCTTTCACATGCACGTGGAGGGCTGGGATGGCTTTTCGCGAAAAGAAGTGCCGACTGGGTAGGTCATAGCGTGGTACTGCATAGGCCATGAGTTCACGGAAAGCTTTGCTTTCAACCAACCAGTAGGGCATCATCTCTAACGAGATTAGTTTGGCAATGTGGGTGTTCAAAGCCAGTGTACGTGGATGAGACGATGAGTACTTTCCTGTCCTACTCAGAGTCTCTGGTAGAGTGAACTGGACTTGAGAGCTGCATATGGTGGAACTAGCAGTGGACATGACGGACTGAGACAGGGTTGGTGATGGTGTTGTTGGTGGTGTTGCTGATGGCCTAGATTCAGTCTTTTGAAGCAATAACATTGTGATTCCATGACTGATTTGCCCTTGCGACGACACCTCAACATTTGCGGCTGGTGGTGTGCTAACCGGTGGGCTTACAGTTGGGGAAGCGATGTAGCGTTGCTGACTACCTTCATTCGGAGCAGGTGCACATGTGGTACGTGAGGTTTGGTAGTCCGTCCACGCTTGCAAGTGCATGGTGGTTAAATCTCTAAGCCTGCAAGTGGTATTCTAATTTCTCAGATTTTTCCCTCGGCAGAAGGTCTTTGCACACTTCTTACAGATAAATTTTGCCTGATCATTAGGATTTTATTCAAAAAAAGTGCCACACTGCACTATTTCTACTATGGAAGACATTTTGAGACCTTGCACGCTGTGCTAATTTGACCGTCTGGACAAGCTGTCCTGCAACTCTTTTGGTTTTTGTAACCTATTTTTGGACTGCTACGGTCATGCCAGATAACAGCTGTTGCGATGTCATTGCATGCTGTGGATCCTCCTCCTTCTCTTCTGAGCTATTGGCAGCGGCACCCTCTTCCCCCAATGGATGCCAATCTGGGTCAACAACTCGGTTATCCATCACCTCCTCTTCAATTTCATGTGCACCTTCCTCTGTGTCACCGTGTAAGGTGGTATAGTATGCGGGAAGGGGCACCTGAGTTTCATCAGGGTCTGCTTCTTCCTCAGTACATTGCAAGGACAATGTAGTGATCTGAGTGAATGTACCAGCAGAAAAATCTAGCAGTGGCTGTGCATCAGTGCACTCCATGTCAGATTCATCTTGGACAGGGGAATTCACGATTTGACTTGCTAACCCAGGCATGGTATGTGAAAAGAGCTCCATGAAGTAATCGGTAGTGTGGCCTGCCACATCCTTCACTTTTGGTAGGGGTGAAGGACACAAGGAAAGGTGTTGATCCTGACCAGGAGCCTCCATTGACGACTCAGTGCTTTTATTTTATGAAACTTTCTAAGAGGAGGCGAGAGAGCAGGAGGCTGTGTCAGCAATGTAAGCCAAAATTTGTTCCTGAAGTTCCGGCTTTAAAAGTGGTTTACCTACTTCCAGAAAAGAGAGCCTTCGAGGCCATGTGGAGCCAGACGATGATGCAGGCTCAACACCTCCTGCCTTAGGCGCTATTGTGCTTTTGCCACTACCAACAGATGCAACACCACCACCACCATCGGGACCAGCTGGCAACCCCCGCCCACTTTCATGGCATCTTCCACCATACTTCCTCATTTATGTGAAAATGTACCCAAAATACCACCAGCTAAATGGTACTGTAAAACAAGGTAGAAGTGTCGAGGAAGCTATTTAGGGAGGGCTAAATTAACCCTTCACGGTTGAGCCAGTGATTTCCAAATTATTCCAGTGTTGCTAGCAACTCAAATGACCACACGGAGACTGGGGTCTCTGTACGGGAGGATCGAGACAGATCACTAAGCCCCTTTATTTTAGTTACATCTTTTATAATCTTTTGCTTAATTATGCAAGGTTCTCAAGTACCAATAGCATCATTTCACTTTGTAAGCCAATAATATTGCAAGAAAACCGGAAACTACATATATGTCCGTACCTAAATAGCGTAGAAAGTAGTATAATGGCATATTCTTCAGAGTTTTACACCCCCGCCTCCCTAATCTTTTTACCTGATGAGAACAGTCTGGTTTCATGACAGCCCATGCCAATTATAAAAATTTATCTTACAACAACTAAAGTTAAGAAACGAAACCTACAGTGAAATGGAGAAGTGAAACTTAAGCTCTGATTTTAGTATTAACCCTTCACATTTCCCCCTAGATAAATTTTTTTAACACATATGCAGCATCAGAGGTGCTATCCTAAGCTAACAGCTTGAGGGGTACTGGTCTTCACATGACTGATGCCGTGTTACCAGTCATGGCTGTCGCGGCGCACCCGTCCCCCCTGTATACTGCAGTTCACGAATAACAATTTTTGATGACGGTGATGGGGAACTTTTGTAGGTAGCCATGTGCTTGGCTTCAACATCTTCATCAAGTAGCCTTTTGAGATCGGTGCAGTGAAGAGCAGGGGCAACGACACCTTTGGTATCATCACTAGCTGTCTTAGGCTGGTTTCACATTTGCGTTTTTTAGCGCTGGAAAAAAACGCATACCTGCGCATGCGTTTTTTCCCCTATATTTAACATGGGTGCGCATACCTGCGCGCTGGTAAGCGCATGTATGCGATTTTCATGCGCTGCGTTTTTTTGGGGTGTGCGTTGGTATTTTCCAGACGCAGCATGTTGCATTTTTTGGCCCTGCAAAAAAGAGCATGCGCACATATGCGCACGTTTTGCGCTAAAAATGGCCATTATAGCCTATGGATGCGCATATGTGCGCTCTGGCATGCTCATGTATGCGTTTTTTTGCATATGCGTTTTTTTTTTTAACCATGGAATTTAGGGGTTTGGGTTAGAGTTAGGGTTAGTTAAGGGGGTTTAGGGTTAGGGTTAGGGTCAGGGTCAGGGTTAGGGTTGGGGTTTGGGTCAGGGTTAGGGTTAAGTATGGTTTGGTTAAGGGTTAGGGTCAGGGTTAGGGTCAGGATTAGGGTTAAGTATGGTTTTGTTAAGGGTTAGGGTCAGGGTTAGGGTTAGGGTTAGGGTTAGGGTCAGGGTTAGGGTTAGGGTCAGGGTTAGGGTTAGGGTCAGGGTTAGGGTTAAGTATGGTTTTGTTAAGGATTAGGGTCAGGGTTAGGGTCAGGATTAGGGTTAAGTATGGTTTTGTTAAGGGTTAGGGTCAGGGTTAGGGTTAGGGTTAGGGTCAGGGTTAGGGTTAGGGTTAGGGTTAGGGTCAGGGTCAGGGTTAGGGTTAGGGTTAGGGTTAGGGTCAGGGTTAGGGTTAAGTATGGTTTTGTTAAGGGTTAGGGTCAGGGTTAGGGTTAGGGTTAGGGTCAGGGTTAGGGTTAGGGTTAGGGTTAGGGTTAGGGTCAAGGTTAGGGTTAGGGTTAGGGTTAGTTAGGGTTTAGGGTTTGGGTTAGGGTTAAGTATGATTTGGTTAAGGGTTAGGGTCAGGGTTAGGGTTAGGGTTAGGGTCAGGGTTAGGGTTAGTAAAGTCATGGTTTGGGTAGTGTGAGGGGCCACCTAAAAATGTTGGAAAAAAACGCAAACGCGGTAAAAACGCACTAAAAACGCATACAAACGCATAAAAACGCTGCGTTTTTTTCATGCATGCTCATAAAAATGCTTGAAAAAAACGCAGCAGTTGTATGCTTATGTATGCGTTTTTTCAATGCGTTTTTTTGTGGGAAAAACGCGCTGCAAAAAAAAGCAAGTGTGAAACTAGCCTTAGTGCAGAATTTCCTAATACATACAGAAATACACCAAAGAACAAGGTTTAGTATCACGTATACAGCAAGGATACAGGCAGCAATGTGTAGCAAGCTCTGTAAGATCCCAGCTATCCAGCTCCCAATTCCCTTAAATCAATTGGCCGGATTGAGAAAGGAGAAGGTGTCTGACCACCAACTGTCCTTATTACGATCATTGTCTTTATCGTATTGATCTCTGAGTCTTTGAATATCTTCTAACTTTAACTTTAACTTCTACCAATAATAATATGGAAAATGCGAAAAACCAAAACATTATGTCCCCTTCATTTGCTATTGGCTTGTTGGGTGATGAGGAGGACTTGATAGAGACCGTCTTACAAGGGTTCTAGTCCATGCTTCCTGACATGCCTTTTCACGACAACCAAATCACCAGGCTTCAGGTTATGACAAGTGTCGGTTTCTGCTGAATCTGGAAAAGAAAAGAAAACTAGAACATAGGTGTTAGCAAGATTTTTACTAAGCAGAATAACATATTGAACAGCACGGTCAGTTTCTTCTGATAACTGCTGGGGCTGGAAATTTGGAACTGGGGGCCTAGTACCAAACAATATCTCATATGGGGACAGGCCATATTTGCAATAGGGGTAGTACGAATATGGTATAGTACAATGGGTAGGAGCTCTGGCCATGGAGCCGTAGTCTCCTGCATCATTTCGGTCAATTGTCCCTTCAGTGTGCCTTTCAACCTCTCAACTTCCCCACTGGATTGTGGGTGGTACGGAGTATGGAGGGCTACAGTGGATCCAAGCATTGTCAGAACTTCTTAGTACACATGAGAAGAAAAGGCCAGACCTTGATCACTTTCAACAACTTCTAGAACCCCATATCTGCATATAACTTCCATCACCAGCTTCTTCGCTGTGGTCTTTGCAGTCATGTTGGTAACAGGGAATGCTTCCGGCCAACTGGAGAACCGGGGCCCAGTAGAATTTTTGCACCAGTGCGAGGGCCTGATTCTTTCTTTGATATATAGGTCCATGTGCCCATGTGGCAATAGCAGGGTACATCCGCTTAGGGAGACACACAAGTTGGTCCTTTTCCAGAGACCATTATCCATTCGTGCCCCATCAGTCTTCCATTGCTTCACCTCTTCCTTTGGAGACATTCTCTGCATTGTCATTAAGCGGTCTCGCGGGGTCCGACAGAAAACTTCAGTCTGTTGTAGATCATCAGGTCCTTGTAGGGTCAGTGCTTCTTGTTACTGTTTACACTGAGAGTGTGTGGTCACCATAGTTGGTATAGTTGGTTCAACGGGTAAGAGAGTGGCGGCTTTTGCTTGCATATCCGCAAATATGTTGCCAACAGTCTGTGGTCTGGTCCTAGGACCGTGCGCCTTAACTTTGATAATGGCCACCTGAGTAGGTAATTTGATCGCGTCCATGAGGGTTTTAACAGCTTCAGCATTTTTCACTGGAGTTCCGACAGTAGTAATAAACCCTCGATTGGCCCATAGAGCCCCAAAATCGTGAGCAATACCAAATGCATACCATGAGTCCGTGTATATATTAGCCCGTCTGCTCTTGGCCAAAGTACATGCAGTAGACAGAGCCTGGAGTTCTGCTTCTTGTGCTGACTTTGAGGGCGGGAGCGCAGCTGCGTGCACTACAGTGTCCTCTGTGGTAACAGCGTATCCTGCGTGGAATCTACCAAACTCGTCAGCATGTCTTGAACCATCCGTGTATAACACCAGATCGGGATTTGGGAGTGGACTCTCACTGACATTTGGTGGAGTAGCTGTTTCTTCTATCAGAAGTTGGGAACAATCATATTGGAGGTAATCCTCATCACTGCCATCTTTCCTTATAGTTCATTATGCCGTCTTTCAAAGCGTTGTAAAGAGGTTGCATTATGCGGGATTTATCCAGTATCCACTGACAATAAGTGCATAAGAAAATGCTGGAGTTCAGTTTCATCTTTTGGTAAAGGAAGGGAGCTGACAGCTATTTTTCTTTCTTCTGCGAGGTGTCTGGCACCCTGAAGGAGACAGTGACCCAAGAATATCACTTGACCAAGGCAGAACTGAAGTCTCGAGGCCGAAACCCGACAGTTCAGTGCTGCCAGATGCTTTAAGGAGGCTAACAATGGCAAAAGACACTCGCTCATATTTTTATCAAACTGGTTGGGACTGTTTTGGGCCCCTTGTGGCATAACTGTCCATGTTAACTGTTGTCCCTTAAAAGTGAATGCAAACAGAAACTGGCAATCTGGGTGTAACGGAATGCTAAAGAAGGCATTGGTAAGATCAATAACTGTAAACCAAGCAGCATCCTGGGGTATTTGGGACAAAAGAGTATGAGGATTAGGCACCACTGGAGTTTCCAGAATAGTAGCGGCATTAACTGCCAGTAGATCTTGTACCAGCAGGTACACAGGGGCTGGCTAGATGGGGTCTTTTTCTTAACTGGAAACAAGGGCGTATTACATGGAGAAACACAGGGTACCAGAGCACCATTATCAAGTAACGTTTATATTTGTTCCTGAAGGCCCCGCTCCTGATCATGTTTCAAAGGATATTTATGGACTTTGGGAAAAGGGGCACCAGGTTTGAGAAACACTTTTACTGGTTCTACAGTCATTTTCCCTATATCATTTGGCCCTTTTGACCAGAGTTTAGATGGTATCTCTGAGAAGTATGGGGTAAGTCATTGATCCTCAGGCAATATTGGGGGTGGATCTGGGCCTATCAGGGCCATCATAACTGTAGGAAGGGCATGCAAAATACAGATTTCCTCACTGTCTTCATCTACATATGGATTATATAACAAAAAAAAACCTTCTGACCATCATCTTGGAATTGTATTCTGGAGCAGAACTGTGATAATAAATCTGCCCCTAGTAAATTTACTGGACATGTGAGAGAGATCACGAACTGAGCAGTAACGAGAATTAGCAGGGAGGGGCTGAGGAGCAGGGTTCCCACTAGCTGAAGTCTGAGGAAGGGGGGCGAGAGTTTGCTGTGTGGGCTGAAGGGCACACTGTGTGCTCGCAGCTGCCTACGGTGGGGGCTGGAGGCTGCTGTTTGCTTTTTTTTTTTTTCTCTCTCTCTGCTGAACAGAGCGGGTTAAAGTCTTCTGAAAACTTTTTTTTTTTCCTCTGGAGCTGGTAAATGGAAGGGGTGGATACTCAACCACTAGCAATAACGGGGACTAAGGCTGGCGGTCGGTGGATGATAATAGGTGCCGTTAGCAGAGGTGGGGGCTGCAACTCTCGGTCTTCTTGTGCCACAATTATAACAGACCTCTCTCCACTGAGGATTAGTAACTACACATACAGCACAGATTCACCCGGCAGGATCATAGGGTGGGGGCATACTGAGTTTTGGTAGTCCAGGATACATCGGTGCCTTAGGGTTAAGGGGCACAGAGCTTACAGTCGGGAGGAGGCTTGATTTCCTGGGGAGGGACCTTATCCTGGGGAGGGACCTTATCATCTAGCAGGGAAACTTCTTGTTTCAAATCATCACTTTTAACTATTCGACTGCCTGACACATTGTCTGGATCTTAGTTCCTTCTTTAATCAATCACATTCTCATACCACAGTCACTTTCTTGAACCACAATACATCCCGTCCCTGTCATAATAGACAATTTTTCCTCCTTCCACATAGCAGTAACAGAAACAATCAGAACTCACTTGCTGTTCAATGTCCACATAACCTTCATTATACAATTCATGTGCCAAGCCACGGAATTCCTCAGCGCCTTTAAGTAATCCATCATCAGTCAATCTCCCTTTATTTTATTTTTTTTTAACTCCTTCATCCCATAGCGTAGACTACAACCTCCCGCCCTTAGGAAATCCCAGAATCAAAAATATTTTTCCTGCATTCCTGTCACATTTCTTTCCTCGTCTTTGAATCATAAGACCAACAGTATCTGATCCTTCACACAATTCCAAACTTTTCTTTTTCTTCCACAGAAACATAATTCTCTCCTTTAGAGCTAAATATCCTTACTTCAGTTGTGCACAATACTGGAGCAGCCGTCTCCATTTGTTCCACAGGATCAACCCCCTCTGGGAAGCCCAAAATTCGCGGTACTCAGTGAAAGGAGGAGGGCTTCTCAGACTATCCCTCCAGACACCTCTGGTTATATATATCTATCTATATATACCTGAGTTACGTATCCTACCCATCTTCGATCACATCACCACGCCCAATTACTAATAATGATCGGGAATTTCAGGATATTTTGACTATAAAGAGAGTCACAATCACTGGTCAATCCGGGGTGTCCGTCCCTTATGAGGTACGGTTCGAGCACTGGGCCCCCAACGGGACTACACCTCTATATGATTCCACCCATGAATCACCCCACCAGGGGACAAACCTCAGATCCTCTTTGCAGCAACAAGCACAGGAAAACCACACCAACGGTCAGTCTGAACAGTATAACTGCCAACTTACCGTGGTTGTGGGGGGTGATCAGTCCCAATTTTCCAGCACCTGTGTCCGCTCCAAGGGTCCTTTGTTTTGTTGTCCTCCGGGGGCAGAGGCGTCCCTGTTCGGGGGCCCCACGTTGGGCGCCACTGTCGAGGAAGCTATTTAGGGAGGGCTAAATTAACCCTTCACGGTTGAGCCAGTGATTTCCAAATTATTCCAGTGTTGCTAGTAACTCAAATGTCCACACAGAGACTGGGGTCTCTGTAAGGGAGGATCGAGACAGATCACTAAGCCCCTTTATTTTAGTCACATCTTTTATAATCTTTTGCTTAATTATGCAAGGTTCTCAAGTACCAATAGCATCATTTCACTTTGTAAGCCAATAATATTGCAAGAAAACCGGAAACTACATATATGTCCGTACCTAAATAGCGTAGAAAGTAGTATAATGGCATATTCTTCAGAGTTTTACACCCCCGCCTCCCTTATCTTTGTACCTGATGATAACAGTCTGGTTTCATGACAGCCCATGCCAATTATAAAAATTTATCTTACAACAACTAAAGTTAAGAAACGAAACCTACAGTGAAATGGAGAAGTGAAACTTAAGCTCTGATTTTAGTATTAACCCTTCACAGAAGGTGTATCTATTATTGGTGAGAATTTGAATCTCACTATAGATTTGAGGACGCTGAACTATTGTCTCAGGCCCAGGAGAGATTACACCTCAATGTAACAGGAAGAAATTGGATGGTGTATGACAAGGAGTAGGGTGTCTATAAGATTGGTGAGAATTTGAATCTCACTATAGATTTGAGGATGCTGAACTATTGTCTCAGGCCCAGGAGAGATTACCCCTCAATGTAGCAGGCTGAATTTGGATGGTGTATGACAAGGAGTAGGGTGTCTATAGGATTGGTGAGATTTTGAATCTCACTATAGATTTGAGGATTTGAGATTTTGAATCTCACTATAGATTTTAGGACGCTGAACTATTGTCTCAGGCCCAGGAGAGATTACACCTCAATGTAACAGGCTGAAATTGGATGGTGTATGACAAGGTGAAGGGTGTCTATAGGATTGATGAGAATTTGAATCTCACTGAAGATTTGAGGAAGCTGAACTATTGTGTTAGGCCCAGGAGAGATTACACCTCAATGTAACAGGCTGAAATTGGATGGTGTATGACAAGAAGTAGGGTGTCTATAGGATTGGTGACAATTTGAATCTCACTATAGATTTGAGGACGCTGAACTATTGTCTCAGGCCCAGGAGAGATTGCACTGCAATGTAACAGGCTGAAATTGGATGGTGTATGACAAGGTAAAGGGTTTCTTTAGGATTGGTGAGATTTTGAATCTCACTATAGATTTGAGGACGCTGAACTATTGTCTCAGGCCCAGGAGACATTACACCTCAATGTAACAGGTTGAAATTGGATGGTGTATGACAAGCAGTAGGGTGTCTATAGGATTGGTGGAAAAATATTCAGAATTGAGAGTCCTCAGTGGTTGATACCTTTTAATGGCTAACTGAAAAGATGGTAACACATTGCAAGCTTTCGAGACAACTCAGGTCTCTTCTTCAGGCTAGACTAATACAAAATCTGAAGAGTCACATATTTATGCACAATACAACACAGAAAAAATGCAATGGATTGTCACGTCCACCATGTCTGTTTTGCCTCATGAACCCCTGGAGCGGTGTGCACGCGCACCTTGTGTTTGCTATCCTGCTTGTTCCCTAGAGCAGTGTGCACACTCACCTCATGTCTGCTGAGCTGCAAGATGCCTGCGTTTCTGCTTTGCCTTCTGTGATCTTCTCGTCATGTCTAGAATCTCTGATCATGTGACGTTTCCTAGGATCCTGCACTGTCTGGTTCTGCAATCATCTCGTCATGTTTGAAACCTTGATCATGTGATGTTTCCTAAATCCTGCACTGTCTGGTTCTGCAATCATCTCGTCATGTCTGAAACTCTGATCATCAAATATGAACCTAGCACTCAACTTAAAGGTATTTGTAAGGCGGTTTATTGTAGTACACGAAAAAAGACGTTTCGGTCAATGTGACCTTCTTCAGTTACTATAAGGGTAAATATAATTACAAAACAAAACGTCATATAAAACAGAAAAAATAACAAAGGAAAAAAAGGAAAAAAAAAACAAAGGAAAACTTCTTCTGTAGTTGTAACGCCGGCATGAACCTAAAAAAGGAGCTGAAGTAGAAGCGGTTAGTCCTTGTTCCTGGTCTGACCCGGAGGTAGAATAATCTGTCGATAATTGATGGCTTGGTCTGGTATTTGTGGATCTTGAGCTGTCCTGCCATCTGTAGACCCGGTTGATATGTACCTATTAACAGGGGAGGTGATACTATTTATGCACACATTGCAATAATGCTCCCCCTTGCTATATCCTCCACAGCTCATTACCTTAGAGAGATCATTCTCCTCAGTAAGTACTCTTTTTTTTTCCTGCTACATGATTCACAACTACTATCATACGCTCCATTTCACCGCATCTTGTTTTTTAGATGCCTAAAGCACCATCGTCCTTTCTGATGCCTATAAGCTCTACACAATCTATATACCACACGGTATGTTTGACATTCTTATGGACCGCTGCTATATATTTTCTAAGGCTCTTTTTAAATTATTTGGCGTGCTATGGGCAGTGTGGGATACCTGGCGTTATCTGCAACCAATTTATCCTATTTTTGTATCACCATTTTGACTATTGTTTGTATATACTTCTGTTTTCCTTTGATTTTTTTTTCCCTTTTTTTCCTTTGTTATTTTTTCTGTTTTATATGACGTTTTGTTTTGTAATTATATTTACCCTTGTAGTAACTGAAGAAGGTCACATTGACCGAAACGTCTTTTTTCGTGTAATACAATAAACCGCCTTACAAATACCTTTAAGTTGAGTGCTAGGTTCATATTTGTTGCTTTAACGGTTTGGGAACCTAACCTTAGCACCATATTGAGTTGTGCTCACGGTGTTCTTTCTATATGAAACTCTGATCATGTGACCCTTCCTAGGATCCTGCACTGTCTGGTTCGGTGATCATCTCGTCATGTCTGAAACCCTGATCATGTGACTGCGCTCTGTGATCCTGGAGCATCTGAACTAGGAAGTTCTCCCCTGGTCCTGACCCGGAAGAGGAGGTGCTGTGCCCTATGTTAGACCACCCCTTCCTTTGCTCAGGGCCTGATTATTGTGTTGCTTCCCTGCACGGCTCTTGGTCTGTGGGGTTGCTCCCTCTACTCTGTGCCCTTGCACTTTGCTCTGTAGTGCGTCTCTGCACACGCTCCGTGCTCGTATTCCGTCTCTTGTCTTGTGCCATGTCTTGTGTTGTCTCTCGTGCCATTTTTGTCTTTGCCTTGCTTTGCCTTGTAGTCCTTCCACTGTTCTCTGCTTTAGTCTGTTTTGATATGTCTCGCCTTAGCTATTCTTTGACTTGTAGTCCTTCCTCTGTTCTCTGCCTTGCCTGTTTCGCCATGTCTGGTCTTTGCTATTCTGAGCCTTCTAGTACTTCTCATGTTCTCGTTTCTGCCTGTTTTTCCAAACTCTGTCCTATGGTGCTCTCTTGCACATTTCCAAGTCTAGTCCCAAGGTCTTCCCTTGGCCCGGCTCTGGGTTTCGGCCTACGCTCCACTGCTAGACTCTGTTCTCGCTTTGAACCCTGGCGTGTCCCCTACACACGCACCTCGCTTTGAACCCTGGCGTGTCCCTTACACACACCTTGCTTTGCACCTAGCCTTGAACCCTGGCGTGTCCCCTACACACGCACCTTGCCTTGCACCTAGCCTTGAACCCTGGCCTGTCCCCTACACACGCACCTTGCCTTGCACCTAGCCTTGGACCTTGGCGTGTTCCCTAACACGCACCACACCTGGATATCTGTCGTGCCTCCTTGCCTGAACCCTGGTTTGCCTGCCGGATGCCCAGAACCTGCCGATCGCTGCCAGAGATCGTAAGCTGGATGACTGCGGCCTGATGTCTGGAGCTGATGTCCGCAGCCTGATGCCTTGATCATGTTGATCGTCGCCAGCGGTCCGGATTCCAATGCCATTGTGCCTTTACCTGTACCTAGGCGTGCCACCTGGCATGTACCATGCTATGGACCTTGGCGTGCCTACGCACGCACTTTGCACGTTTTGCTTGTTTTCACTTTTGCACTGAATGTGATCCTGAAGATCTTAATGAAGATACCTTGCACTTACCTCTTGTCTTGTCTTGTTTCCTGCTAGTCTCTGGTCGTCAGACACTCCCATAGTGTCCCCCTGAGCCGGCCGTCTGGTCCCAGCAGTCGTGGTGGCTCACCCCCTTGGTCTTGCCCCTGACACTCCCTGTATAGGGGGTGGATTCTCACAAGGTCAGCTTGCCCTCGGTGGGTGGGTGCCACGACCCAGAGGGTCCACTCAAAAGATGGGCTCAGCAGAAGCTGAGTCTGTCACAGTTAATCAGGCCATGGACTCCGCTGGTACCTCGGCTACTCTTCTGATGAAGAATCTGACCTGATCTATGTCCTCTGAACTCGCTTGGAAAATGGCGGTACCTCGGCCACTCTTCTGATGTGAATCAGACCCTGCCCGTATCCTCTGAACTCGCTTGGAAAATGGCGGTACCCCGGCCACTCTTCTGATGTGAATCAGACCCGGCCCGTGTCCTCTGAACTCGCTTGGAAAATGGCGGTACCCCGGCCTCTCTTCTGATGTGAATCAGACCCGGCCCTTGTCCTCGGAACTCGTTTGGAAATGATGGCAGCCAGAGTAAGAAGACTTTCCTGTCTACCCACAGTCCTCCTCACTGGATCTCCGTGTCTCGTCCGTGACTCCTGTATCTTGACCGGTGCAGGTGCTCATTTCAGATGTCGGATCAACGTTGTTTGGAGTGTTTGTGTTAAACTCTGGTTTCTGCTGAAGGGAAATTTTTTTTCCTTCTTTCCAGCCCCGGTAAGAGGGAGCTTAAAGAGGGGGGTACTGTCACCTCCGCCATGTCCGCCATGTCTGTTTTGCCTCATGAACCCCTGGAGCGGTGTGCACGCGCACCTTTTGTTTGCTATCCTGCTTGTTCCCTAGAGCAGTGTGCACACTCACCTCATGTCTGCTGAGCTGCAAGATGCCTGCGTTTCTGCTTTGCCTTCTGTGATCTTCTCTTCATGTCTAGAATCCCTGATCATGTGACGTTTCCTAGGATCCTGCACTGTCTGGTTCTGCAATCATCTCGTCATGTCTGAAACCTTGATCATGTGACGTTTCCTAAATCCTGCACTGTCTGGTTCTGCAATCATCTCGTCATGTCTGAAACTCTGATCATGTGACTTTTCCTAGGATCCTGCACTGTCTGGTTCGGTGATCATCTCGTCATGTCTGAAACCCTGATCATGTGACTATGCTCTGTGATCCTGGAGCATCTGAACTAGGAAGTTCTCCCCTGGTCCTGACCCGGAAGAGGAGGTGCTGTGCCCTATGTTAGACCACCCCTTCCTTTGCTCAGGGTCTGATTATTGTGTTGCTGCCCTGCACGGCTCTTGGTCTGTGGGGTTGCTCCCTCTACTCTGTTCCCTTGCACTTTGCTCTGTAGTGCGTCTCTGCACACGCTCCGTGCTCGTATTCCGTCTCTTGTCTTGTGCCATGTCTTGTGTTGTCTCTCGTGCCATGTTTGTCGTTGCCTTGCTTTGCCTTGTAGTCCTTCCACTGTTCTCTGCTTTAGTCTGTTTTGCTATGTCTCGCCTTGGCTATTCTTTGACTTGTAGTCCTTCCTCTGTTCTCTGCCTTGCCTGTTTCGCCATGTCTGGTCTTTGCTATTCTGAGCCTTCTAGTACTTCTCATGTTCTCGTTTCGGCCTGGTTTTCCGAACCCTGTCCTATGGTGCTATCTTGCAGTCGTGGTGGCTCACCCCCTTGGTCTTTCCCCTGACACTCCCTGTATAGGGGTGGATTCTCACAAGGTCAGCTCGCCCTCGGTGGGTGGGTGCCACGACCCAGATGGTCCACTCAAAAAATGGGCTCAGCAGGAGCTGAGTCCGTCACATGGATAACACAAGTGACGTGAAGCAGAACTATTAATATGGGAGAGGGAGAAACATAAATATTGTACCAGTGCATAGATAAGGAGTCCAGATGTTTTATAGTCCTCTGATTGGGGTCTCCTAGGATTGGTGAGATTTTGAATCTCACTATAGATTTGAGGACGTTGAACTATTGTCTCAGGCCCAGGAGAGATTACACCTCAATGTAACAGGCTGAAATTGGATGGTTAATGACAAGGAGTAGGGTATCTATAGGATTGGTGAGATTTTGAACTTCACTATAGATTTGAGGACGCTGCACAGAGATTACACCTCAATGTAACAGGCTGAAATTGGATGGTGTATGAAAAGGTGGAGGGTGTCTATAGGATTGGTGAGAATTTGAATCTCACTATAGATTTGAGGATGCTGAACTATTGTCTCAGGCCCAGTAGAGATTGCACCGCAATGTAACAGGCTTAAATTGGATGGTGTATGACAAGGTGGAGGGTTTCTATAGGATTGGTTAGAATTTGGATCTCACTAGAGATTTGAGGATGCTGAACTATTGTCTCAGGCCCAGGAGAGATTACACCTCAATGTAACAGGCTGAAATTGGATGTTGTATGACAAAGAGTAGGGTGTCTATAGGATTGGTGAGAATTTGAATCTCACTAGAGATTTGAGGACGCTGAACTACTGTCTCAGGCCCAGGAGAGATTACACCTCAATGCAACAGGCTGAAATTGGATGGTGTATGACAAGGTGGAGGGTGTCTATAGGATTGGTGAGATTTTGAATCTCACTATAGATTTGAGGACGCTGAACTATTGTCTCAGGCCCAGGAGAGATTACACCTCAATGTAACAGGCTGAAATTGGATGGTGTATGGTGTATGACAAGGTGGAGGGTTTCTATAGGATTGGTGAGAATTTGGATCTCACTAGATAGTTGAGAACGCTGAACTATTGTCTCAGTTCCAGGAGAAATTACACCTCAATGTAACAGGCTGAAATAGGATGGTGTATGACAAGGTGAAGGGTGTCTATAGGATTGGTGAGAATTTGAATCTCACTATAGATTTGAGGACGCTGAACTATTGTCCCAGGCCCAGGAGAGATTACACCTCAATGTAACATGCTGAAATTGGATAGGGAATGACAAGGTGGAGGGTTTCTATATTATTGGTGGGAATTTGGATCTCACTAGAGATTTGAGGACGCTGACAATGATGCTCTCAGTCCAAGTATAGACGCAGGCAGCCTAATAAGCAGGACTGCTGCACACACAAAAGGGTGGAAAAATGAACGCTTGGTAACTGTGCAGAAAAGAGGAAGAAAAGTATTTTTGCTTTTAAAAATGCAGTTTGCACAGCAGTGTGCAAACAGCAATGCAGCTATCAGGGAGTCTTATAAGGCAGCCTAATATCCAACAGTGCTGATGCACAAAAATAGAGCCTCCCCTGTCACTGCACACAAAATGTTGTGTTGTACGTGGAAATCTCTATCAGCAGTAGCGGTTTTTTGTTCTTCTTTCCTGCCTAATGCTCTCCCTTCTTCTGAATCAGCAGCAGCAAACTCTCCCTAATGCTAAGATCGGCAGAAGTAACATGGCGGTCGGTGTGCACGCCCTTTTATAGCCCCTGTGACGCCACACAAAGCCAGCCAATCACTTGCATGCCCTTATCAAAGATGGTGGTGACTGATGCCTATGTCATCGCTTTGCCCACAGGGTGCGTCCTCCATCATTGGCTGAAAAACGGCGCTGGAAGCATCTTTTGAAATGCGACTTTGGCACTCTGGTCGCCGACCTCACGCTATGGTCGGGCTTCGTTTCATGAAACCCAATTTCAGCGAAAGTCGCCGACTTTTGAATATGACCGACCTGCTTCGCTCAACTCTAGTATGGACATTTGCTACTATAATATTTTATTTCTTCAAATAAGGTTTATCTTTGATCCTCTTTGCTCATCTGATAAATTCACTCCATATATTATAGTTCTGCACTCGTAAAAAATGCCAGTTCTCCATTTTATTCTGAAAGGCAAAAGTCTTCTTTATAAGCTAGTTTACATGTTGCTATACTCATAAATTGTATTCTTAAAATGCTTCTGTCATTAGTGGTCTTTATTATTACTTTCATGTAATTATTTCACTATTTTTGAGGTTAGAAACATTTGGGGTAACAGAAGAACAGGAATATTTCCTCTTGAAAGCGATCATTCATGGAAAATTTGTGGAAAATTTTTGTGTATGTGCCGTTCCAAAAAATGATATGGTTGTAAAAAATCTGTCATGCTTTATTCTTTTGTAGTGAGCTTGAGGACCAAGAAGCATGAAGAAGCTTAATCACTAAATAGAATATGAGCGCTCATAGCAAAATAATTTATTTTATTGTATTTTTTTATTATCTAATTTTTTATGTACTGCACTCTATGATAATAGTTTTATATATTTCAGATATTTTAGGATTATTATTTTAGATGCTGTCAGTAGCCATCTGGCCAGAAACTTGGGAAGCTAAATTGTTTTTCTCATCTCTACGATACTATGTATATAGCTTGAATTATTGTAAATGATTTGCATACAGCATCTCAAGGTTACATCCGGCAATGTCAACCAAGAGAAGTCATTTGTTATTTTTAACCAGCTTGTCATTTAGCTATTATGAAGATAAATAAGATTTGTTATTACTTAATGATATGCATGTTGAAAACTGAAGGCAGAGTCTTTCAGATAACTTATGACATGGAAATACTATTAATGTATTTTATTACGGTGTGTAAACAAAAATTAGGAGTGGCAGAACACTTTGCAGATTCCAGATAGCTTAAGGATATTTGGATTGATTTATTACAATTTTAAATTGATCTTAGAAGAAAAAAAGAAACAAAACTAATAAAGTTCATATGTTAATATGAAACAGATTGTCATTGAATCATATTCTGATCTATTAAGGTTAGTTTTGGATGTCTGCCCTTTTTTAAAACAATTTAATGAAGCTATAAGTTACCTGAGTGGCTTAATTTGGAGTCAAGCCTAATTATCTGGATCTTTTCCACACTCTGGAGTGTCCGAGATTTATTTCTGAAGCAGATGGAGGCGCTCAGGAATGACTTCATTTGTTTTAATTTGTTACAGCATTCTAAACATTTTCTCAAGTGAAGCATGAGGACCTAAAATTTCTTTTTACTTAAGAAATAAGTAAAATTTTCCAAAAAATCTTTGAAAAACAAGTTTCCTTTCCATTTTTACTTTCAAATCACTAATACAGTGTACAAATTCAATTAATAGATAGCAACCTTAAGACTTATAAAAAAAGTCTAAGAATGTAATTATGCTACCTAAGATATATGAGGCTCTCGCTTCTCAGAATTAGTTGGTTGAAGGAATTATTGATCTGACCATTTTAGAGACTGACACATGAACTTCCTTATTGTATTAGGCAAGCTGCATTGCTTTTGTATAACTAGGTACTACAATAGAGCAGAATAATTTTTTGTATACTTCACAAAGCAAATGAAATCAATTTTTTCATATAAAAAATATTTGCAAACAATAAATTATATGTAGTTAAGCTAAATAAATACTTCAGGGAGAATTAATGCACTTTTAGGCTTATGCAAGGCATAAGTGAGTGGTACATGATGCAAGGTTTTAGAGAAACTGTCCCTTCGCCCTTACTCTTTTTATAATGCTGTGTATCAGTATATCTTGGATTTTTTGATAAAAAGAATTTGATGAGCATTAAAGCATTTTGCTTGTTTTATGTTCTAAATAGTGTAAGATGGTCGCCGGATGGGCCCTTGAACGGAGATATGTGTGATCGCGGTTATTAGCTGCGGTGATGTGAGCTCGGAAGCATGTTTCAGCACATATAGTGCTGAGAAATTTATTAGGCAATTCCAGGGCTGAGTTTTACAAACAGTCGTAAGAGATGGGTAGGAATAACTGCTCACATATCCCAACCCCAGGGGCATGGTTTTGCAGATAAAATAGAGACCGAGTGTCTCATTCACTGCCTGGAGGTGTGGAAGCCTCCAGTGTGTTTGCTAAAGACACTAACCTGAGCGGGCAGACCCGCAGTGCTATATGGACTATTTATTTTCAGTTTGTTTTCACTTTGTGCCGGAGAAGGCTATCTTTGTTTGTTTGTGCTTAAACAGGTTTATGAAGTTAATTAACCATACCGGACATTTTCTTATGAAACCGCTTCCAGAGCCTACCTCAAAATGCAGCTGAGTAACACCCTACAATTGGTGGAGAATGCAGGCACGAATCCCAAGGGGCAGTGTGACTGCCACACAGATATCACATGTCCAGGGTGAAAGCAACTGCGGGAGCGGAAGCCAACTACATGGAAGAATGGATAAAGCAACTGGTGTGGGTTAATCTTCAGCAGCAACAGATATGGCAGCATCATCAATCGCAGCAGCAGATGCAGCAGCACAGGCAGCAAATGAAACTCCTAGCCGAGGTGGTCCATGGCAGGGCAACCGCTCCAACTCCAAATCCAGGTGATGACTCTCTTGTGAGGAGAACGGTAAGAAGAGCATTGCAAAAGATGGTGCTGGGTGATGATGTTGAGGCATTCCTGGCAGTGTTTGAAAGGGTGGCAGAGCAAGAGAAATTGCCTCCGGAGCAGCGGGTGGAGGTTCTGGTACCATATTTAACGAGAGAACCGCAGAAGGCTTATTGTGACCTGACATTGCAGGATGTAAATTAGTATGCCAAGTTAAAGGCTGAGATCTTGGCACACTTAGGAATGACTGTGACTGTCAGGGTACAAGGGTGTACCATTGGGCCTATTGCAGTGACAAACCTTCCTGGAACCAAATGTTTGACCTCTTACACCTGTTCCAAAAATGGTTGCAACCTGAATCCTCCCCCCCAGCACATATGGTGGAGAGGGTCATCATGGACAGGTTAATACACACCCTCCTGAGGGCTAATGCAATTCTGGGTTGCCCAGGGAGATGACCTAGTGAGCCTGGTGGAGAGGTAACAGGCGATCAAGAGTTCCTTGGGGAAGCAAGGGGGTCTTAGCATCTTCATACTGGGGTTCCCAAAGTGGGGCTGACACTCAAAAGGGGAGCTAGAACCACATAGGGGGGTGTCCAAGAGCCCAGGAGACATCTGAGCTATTGCCAAAGGCCCCATCCATAGTGCAATTTGCTGGAGGTGGCATACCCCAGGTCACTTAGCTGCCCATTACTCCATATTCACCGAACCAATGGACTGCAGCACAGAATGACGCTGCTCATATTTTGCATATCCCACCTGCAATTCTGTTCCTCAACCAGGCAAGGGCCCTCAAGTATGCTCCGCATCCGTAAATGGGGTGCGAGTGACTGGACTGTTAAGGGCATGTCACACTAAGCGATATCGCTAGCAATATCGCTATAACTAGTGACGTTATAGTGATATTGCTAGCGATATCGCTGTGTCTGATACTAACCTACGACCCGCTCCCCGCTGGTTATCGTTGATCGCGCGAGAACGTCCAGGACTGTTTCTCGTCGTCAGCTTCCTGCGGCGCATCCTGCTGTGACGACGAGCGACGCGTGGACACGGGCGGGAGGACTCAGGATCGCCTGGTGTGACAGGTAAGTAGCGATTCCCATCCCCTGCGATGTCGCTGGTGAGATCTGCCAGTGTGGCAGCTCACTAGCGACCACTTAGCGATGTACCAGCGATCCTGACCGCGTCATATCGCTGGTCGGGATCGCTGGTACATCGCTAAGTGTGACAGGGCCTTAAGACTCAGGAAGTTTGATGGCTCAGATAAGGGCCACATTTCCTCACCAACTGATTCCTGGGAAGGTGATGGGAGTCCGATGAATACATGGAGAAGTATTCTCTGGACAGGTTGATGTACGGAATGTGGCATGCATCTCATGAAGTGGGTGTTGTCAATGACTTGTTGCACCCCATAATAATAGGACAGGATTTTGCATTGTTCCGAGACATGTGGGGGAAAGCAGGGATACCTTGGTATCCAGACGACAGCCAGGTTTCCTCTAAAGAAACCTCACCGCAGGCCATAGCTGATGAGTATCCCATGTTTATGCTTATTGGAGATGAGAATGAGGTAGCATCCCCTGAGGCCAACATCCCTGAGCTGGAGGTGTCCGAGAGAAACTTTGGAACTGCTCAACTCAGGGACCTTACTCTTAAAGGGGTGTTTGAAAATGTAACTGTGCTAAAAGGTGTGCCTCAGGAGCCGTGGGCCGACAATCGATTCCCTCATTTTGCAATGATTGGGGATTTTCTTTATAGGTGAGAGGTGAGGTGATAGAGCAGTTACTGGTGCTGGGGCCCTATAGATGCAGGGTGTTAGACATGGATCACTCCCATGTGAAGGGTGGTCACCTGGGAGCAGATAAAACCCAGGAGCATATACTGTATAGATTCTACTTGCCTGGATGTTACAGAGAGATTTTGAACTATTACCGTTCCTGCCCCACATGCCAGCTGAACATCCTGGTGGCCCACTTCTGTAGACCTCTGGTAACATTGCCCATCATCGAGGTTCAATTTGAGCCCATAGCAATGGATTTAGGGGACCCCTGGTAAGGTCAGCAAGAGGACAACAATATATATTGGTGGTCCTGGATTATGCTTCCAGGTACCCATAGGCCGTACCACTATGAAACTCCTCCCCCAAGTGTATAGCCCGGGAATTGGTCCATATGTTTTCTAGGAAAGGGTTGCCTAAAGAGATCCTAATTGACCGAGGGACCCCGTTTATGTCAAAGGTGATGAAAGAGCTGTGGAATATCCTGCAAATCACACAACTCAAATTTACGCAAATTTAAGATTAAAATGATTTCCAAAAGGGCTAAAGTAAAGATGACACATTTCCTTTGTATTTTATGAAATGCTTTGCTATCTTCTTCTAGACTTCTGTTAGGCTGGCGGAACGCACCAAATAATAAAGATGATAATGAAGTGCGTTTACAGCCTGGGGTCCACCATGCAGAGATGTTAAACTGTTGCTCGGTAATGGCGGAGGGTATATGGCAAATAATAAATGAACACACGTGGGTTAAAGTCACCTGGTGTGTACTGGAGCAAGTGCTGTTGCTTCACAGAACCGTGTTGCCACACAGTATTAACACCGAAGCTTCTTAAACTCACAGGGCTCGGCTGGATGAGCACTAGTATGCAGACACAGAACTCTGCCCCAAAGACACAGGGTTAGAGTCCTTCTAGTCCACTAGCGCTTGGCGCCACAGCTGCGGGGCCAGTAGAAAGATACTAAAATAATAACGCACACTGCACCATTGTGGCGACGCCACTAACCACCCTGACTAGGGTAAGGAAAGCGCTAGACTTGCGCACGGCGCCACGCTGGTGGATGCAGTTACTTAGGTGCCTTGTACTGCATGGCACAGTATAGCGCTAAGAGAGGTGCTGTGAATTGGAAGCACTGTGGCGCTAGTCTTAGCCACTACTAGGCGCTGACTCTGACTAAGATAACCCTAAAACATGCGTATCAAAGGAAGGGGTTTCATAATGAGTCAGTCACCTAGTTTCAT
Organism: Dendrobates tinctorius; assembly: GCF_039654945.1. Lineage (NCBI taxonomy): Eukaryota > Metazoa > Chordata > Amphibia > Anura > Dendrobatidae > Dendrobates > Dendrobates tinctorius. Next base: position 11,862,330 of record NW_027361830.1, read on the forward strand.
GCATCCATCATCACACACACACAAGTTACAATAACTGTCTATACTAGCGCATGGCCAAGCGGCCATGCGACTCTTTTAGAGCGGCGTCCTTCCGGGACCTTCCCAGTGGACCAATCGAAGCAGGAACGGGACCTGTGCATGTGACCTCCGACCTCCAAAGAGAGGTCGTCCCACAGTCATGCTCAGTAGGGAGAAGACAGGACTTAGTCAAAAGGAGCGCCTGCTTGCTGCTGACTCGAGCATGGTGTTATAGCAGAGCCAGAAGGAGCAACCAGATGCCTAGCATCAGCCTGGGCAAGGCACCAGGACCAACGCCTCTGCTGAGCAGGAATCTCTGCGGCCGCAGAGGACACAGCTTGAGATTCCCCCTGTGCAGTGAGGGAAACTTGACGCCTAACAACTTCTACAGGTTTTTGGGACTCCACCATTTTCATTTTCAGAGTGCTAGGTAGCTGCTTTGAAGAGCCCATGGCTGCTGTTTTTTTGGCACAAGGTTAGAGGATGCTGGGTTTTTATAAAGCTGGGAAATTTGCATAACCTGGCCTTTCCTAACCATGATGATGAACAAGCCAAAACCCTAACATGCTAATTATGATCTGAAGCTTTGGTCAAAGTTATCTGAGCTCACAAATCTCAAAGGGTGCCCAAACTTTTGCTTCAGCCTATTTTCCTTTTTGTAATTTTTGAAATGAAAAAATGACAATAATAATTTTTTTTTTGCTTAAAATACAAAAGGAAAATTGTCATCTTTTACTTTAGGTCTTTTTGAGATAATTTAATCTTCAACTTGCTAAATTGTTCACAATAACAGTAATTTGACCAGGGGTGCCGAAACTTTTAAATGCCACTGTACACACACTGCACCATTGACAAATACAGCATTCATACACATACTGTACATATACAATGCATACACTCACGCAGCACATACAACACATATAAAAAGTATATACAACTTCACACATACAGCATATACACACTGCACTCATATACTGTATATACAGTGTATGCACACTGCATGTATACATATACATTATATACCCCTTTGACACATTTATTTACAATATACTCACTGCTTACATAAGCATATACACACTATATACACCCACTGCATGCATGTGTAAAGCAAATACTGCTGAAGGAAAGGGGAAGATCCATCAATGGGCAGAGGTAGCTAAAAAACAACTTTTATTGGAAAGTCCAAAATATTAAACAGACACACTATTAGGGTTGGCGGATTGCACTGAATAAAAATAAATAATAAAGTGCAATCGCAACCCGGGGTCCACCATGCAGAGATGTATAACTCCTACCAGTGCACAATGGCGGAACTAAACAGCAAGCGATCACTTTAACCTCTTAACGACCACCGATACGCCTTTTCATGGCATCTGTTATGGGTACTTAAACCACAGCGCCGCTGCTTAATGGCGCTGAGGTTTAAGTGTATAGTGCTGGATTTTCTCTGTGGTTTCAGCTGCTGGGGGGTTTTGTGATCACTGTGATCACTGTGATCACTGTGCCATTTAATTTCTCTCTCCTCTGATGTGAATGCACATCAGAGGAGAGAGAAATAGGGTCTGCGATCCCCCCGGTACTTGCCGGTGTCCCTGGGTCTCCTGGCTTCCCCCCACGGCCGCCGGCATCTTCTTCCGGTAAGAAAATGGTGGGGGCATGCACAGTGCACCCGCCGAGATCTGCCGGCCGGCACCCGGCAACAATAGGAAGATTTTTCCGATTGGTTCATTTTGATCACTGTGACAGACCCAATCACAGCGATAAAAATTAAAAAAATAGTAACTAAAACCCCCTTAGTTAGTTCCATTTTTCCATTAAGGTTAGAGTTAGGCTAAAGTGAGTTGGGCTTAAGTTAGGGTTAAGGTTAGGGTTGAGATTAGGGTTAGGGTTATGGTTGGGATTAGGTTTAGGGGTGTGTTGGGGCTACGGTTGTGGTTATGGTTAGGGTTAGGGTTAGGATTAGGGTTGGAGATAGAATTGGGGAGTTTCCCCTGTTTAGGTACATCAGGGTATCCCCAAACACGACTTGGTGCAACCATTGATTCCAGTCAATTTTGCAATTTTGCGTTCAAAAAGCCAAATGGTGCTCCCTCTCTTCTGAGCTCGGCTGTGCACCCAAACAGTGGCTTACCACTACATATGGGGCATCAGCGTACTCAGAACAAATTGCACAACAATGTTTGTTGTTCAATTTCTCCTGTTACCCTTGTGAAAGTAAAACCTTGAGGGTGAAAAGATCATTTTTGTGGAACGAATATGATTTTTTATTTTCACTGCTCTACGTTATAAACTTCTGTGAGGCACTTGGGGGTTCAAAGTGCTCACCACTAGAGTTGAGCGAAACAGGTCAGTCATATTCAAAAGTCGGTGACTTTCGCTGAAGTCGGGTTTCATGAAACGAAACCCGACCATAGCGTGAGGTCGGCCACGAGGTCGGCGACCAGAACGCCAAAGTCGCGTTCAAAAGATGCTTCCAGCGCCATTTTTCAGCCAATGATGGAGGACGCACACTGTGGGCAACGCGATGACATAGGCATCGGTCACCACCATCTTTGAGAAGGGCATGCAAGTGATTGGCTGGTTTTGCGTGGCATCACAGGGGCTATAAAAGGGCGTGCACACCGACCGTCATGTTACTTCTGCCGATCTTAGCATTAGGGAGAGTTTGCTGCTGCTGATTCAGAAGAAGAGAGAGCGTTAGGCAGGGAAGAAGAACTAAAAAACAGCTTCTGCTGTTAGCGATTTCCACTTACAACACAAAACTTTGTGTGCAGTGACAGGGGAGGCTCTATTTTTGTGCATCAGCTCTGTTGGTTATAAGACTGCCTTATAAGGCTCCCTGACAGCTGCATTGCTGTTTGCACACTGCTGTGCAAACTGCTTTTTTAAAAGCAAAAATACTTTTCTTCCTCTTTTCTGCACAGTTACCAAGCGTTCATTTTTCCACCCTTTTGTTTGTGCAGCAGTCCTGCTTATTAGGCTGCCTGCGTCCAAACTTGGACTGACAGCATCATTGTCAGCGTCCTCAAATCTCTAGTGAGATCCAAATTCTCAACAATCCTATAGAAACCCTCCACCTTGACATACACCATCCAATTTCAGCCTGTTACATTGAGGTGTAATCTCTCCTGGGCCTGAGACAATAGTTCAGCGTCCTCAAATCTCTAGTAAGATCCAAATTCTCACCAATCCTATAGAAACCCTCCACCTTGTCATACACCATCCAATTTCAGCCTGATACATTGAGGTGTTATCTCTCCTGAGCATGAGACAATAGTTCAGCGTCCTCAAATCTATAGTGAGAATCAAATTCTCACCAATCCTATAGACACCCTACTCCTTTTCAAACACCATCCAATTTCAGCCTGTTACATTGAGGTGTAATCTCTCCTGGGCCTGAGACAATAGTTCAGCATCCTCAAATCTATAGTGAGATTCAAAATATCACCAATCCTATAGACACCCTACTCCTTGTCATACACCATCCAATTTCAGCCTGTTACATTGAGGTGTAATCTCTCTTGGGCCTGAGACAATAGTTCAGCGTCCTCATATCTATAGTGAGATTCAAAATCTCACCAATCCTATAGACACCCTACTCCTTGTCATACACCATCCAATTTCAGCCTGTTGCATTGAGGTGTAATCTCTCCTGGGCCTGGACATTAGTTCAGAGACCTCAAATCTCTAGTGAGATCCAAATTCTCACCAATCCTATAGAAACCCTCCACCTTCTAATACACTATCCAATTTCAGCCTGTTACATTGAGGTGTAATCTCTCCTGGGTCTGAGACAAAAGTTCATCGTCCTCAAATCTATAGTGAGATTCAAATTCTCACCAATCCTATAGAAACCCTCCACCTTGTCATACATCATCCAATTTCAGCCTGTTACATTGAGGTGCAATCTCTCCTGGGCCTGAGACAATAGTTCAGCGTTCTCAAATCTATACTGAGATTCAAATTCTCACCAATCCTATAGACACCCTCGTCATACACCATCCAATTTCAGCCTGTTACATTGCGGTGTAATCTCTACTGGGCCTGAGACAATAGTTCAGCGTCCTCAAATCTATAGTGAGATTCAAAATCTTACCAATCCTATTGACACCCTACACCTTGTCATACACCATCCAATTTCATCCTGTTACATTGAGGTGTAATCTCTCCTGGGCCTGAGACAATAGTTCAGCATCCTCAAATCTCTAGTGAGATCCAAATTCTCACCAATCCTATAGAAACCCTCCACCTTGTCATACACCATCCAGTTTCAGCCTGTTACATTGAGGTGTAATCTCTCCTGGGCCTGAGACAATAGTTAGGCGTCCTCAAATCTATAGTGAGATTCAAAATCTCACCAATCCTATAGACACCCTACTCCTTGTCATACACCATCCAATTTCAGCCTGTTACATTGAGAAGCAATCTCTCCTGGGCCTGAGGCAATAGTTCAGCATCCTCAAATCTATAGTGAGATTCAAATTCTCACCAATCCTATAGACACCCTCCACCTTGTCATACACCATCCAGTTTCAGCCTGTTACATTGAGGTGTAATCTCTCCTGGGCCTGAGACAATAGTTCAGCGTCCTCAAAACTATAGTGAGATTCAAATTCTCACCAATCCTATAGACACCCTACTCCTTGTCATACACCATCCAATTTCAGCTTGTTACATTGAGATGTAATCTCTCCTGGGCCTGAGGCAATAGTTCAGCATCCTCAAATCTATAGTGAGATTCAAATTCTCACCAATCCTATAGACACCCTCCACCTTGTCATACATCATCCAATTTCAGCATGTTACATTAAGGTGTAATCTCTCCTGGGTCTGAGACAATTGTTCAGCGTCCTCAAATCCATAGTGAGATTCAAATTCTCACCAATCCTATAGACACCCTTCACCTTGTCATACACCATCCAATTTCAGCCTGTTACATTGAGGTGTAATCTCTCCTGGGCCTGAGACAATAGTTCAGCACCCTCAAATCTTTAGTGAGATTCAAAATCTCACCAATCCTATAGACACCCTCCACCTTGTCATACACCATCCAATTTCAGCCTGTTACATTGAGGTGTAATCTCTCCTGGGCCTGAGACAATAGTTCAGCGTCATCAAATCTATTGTGGGATTCAAAATCTCACCAATCCTATAGACACCCTACTCATTGTCATTCACCATCCAATTTCAGCCTGTTACATTGAGATGTAATCTATCCTGGGCCAGAGACAATAGTTCAGCGTCCTCAAATCTATAGTGAGATTCAAATTCTCACCAATCCTATAGACACCTTCCACCTTGTCATACACCATCCAATTTCAGCCTGCTACATTGAGGTGTAATCTCTCCTGGGCCTGAGAAAATACTTCAGCGTCCTCAAATCTATAGTGAGATTCAAAATCTCACCAATCCTATAGACACCCTACTCCTTGTCATACACCATCCAATTTCAGCCTGTTACATTGAGGTGTAATCTCTCTTGGGCCTGGACATTAGTTCAGAGACCTCAAATCTCTAGTGGGATCCAAATTCTCACCAATCCTATAGAAACCCTCCACCTTCTAATACACTATCCAATTTCAGCCTGTTACATTGAGGTGTAATCTCTCCTGGGTCTGAGACAAAAGTTCATCGTCCTCAAATCTATAGTGAGATTCAAATTCTCACCAATCCTATAGAAACCCTCCACCTTGTCATACATCATCCAATTTCAGCCTGTTACATTGAGGTGCAATCTCTCCTGGGCCTGAGACAATAGTTCAGCGTTCTCAAATCTATACTGAGATTCAAATTCTCACCAATCCTATAGACACCCTCGCCATACACCATCCAATTTCAGCCTGTTACATTGCGGTGTAATCTCTACTGGGCCTGAGACAATAGTTCAGCGTCCTCAAATCTATAGTGAGATTCAAAATCTTACCAATCCTATTGATACCCTACACCTTGTCATACACCATCCAATTTCATCCTGTTACATTGAGGTGTAATCTCTCCTGGGCCTGAGACAATAGTTCAGCATCCTCAAATCTCTAGTGAGATCCAAATTCTCACCAATCCTATAGAAACCCTCCACCTTGTCATACACCATCCAGTTTCAGCCTGTTACATTGAGGTGTAATCTCTCCTGGGCCTGAGACAATAGTTCAGCGTCCTCAAATCTATAGTGAGATTCAAAATCTCACCAATCCTATAGACACCCTACTCCTTGTCATACACCATCCAATTTCAGCCTGTTACATTGAGATGTAATCTCTCCTGGGCCTGAGGCAATAGTTCAGCATCCTGAAATCTATAGTGAGATTCAAATTCTCACCAATCATATAGACACCCTCCACCTTGTCATATATCATCCAATTTCAGCCTGTTACATTGAGGTGTAATCTCTCCTGGGTCTGAGACAATAGTTCAGCGTCCTCAAATCCATAGTGAGATCCAAATTCTCACCAATCTTATAGAAACCCTCCACCTTGTCATACACCATCCAATTTCAGCCTGCTACATTGAGGTGTAATCTCTCCTGGGCCTGAGACATTAGTTCAGCGTCCTCAAACATATTGTGGGATTCAAAATCTTACCAATCCTATAGACACCCTACTCCTTGTCATTCACCATCCAATTTCAGCCTGTTACATTGAGATGTAATCTCTCCTGGGCCTGAGGCAATAGTTCAGCATCCTCAAATCTATAGTGAGATTCAAATTCTCACCAATCCTATAGAAACCCTACTCATTGTCATACATCATCCAATTTCAGCCTGTTACATTAAGGTGTAATTTCTCCTGGGCCTGAGACAATAGTTCAGCGTCCTCAAATCTATAGTGAGATTCAAATTCTCACCAATCCTATAGACACCCTTCACCTTGTCATACACCATCCAATTTCAGCCTGTTACATTGAGGTGTAATCTCTCCTGGGCCTGAGACAATAGTTCAGCACCCTCAAATCTTTAGTGAGATTCAAAATCTCACCAATCCTATAGACACCCTCCACCTTGTCATACACCATCCAATTTCAGCCTGTTACATAGAGGTGTAATCTCTTCTGGGCCTGAGTCAATAGTTCAGCGTTCTCAAATCTATAGTGAGATTTAAAATCTCATCAATCCTATAGACACCCTACTCCTTGTCATACACCATCCAATTTCAGCCTGTTACATTGAGGTGTAATCTCTCCTGGGCCTGAGACAATAGTTCAGCGTCCTCAAATCTCTAGTGAGATCCAAATTCTCACCAGTCCTATAGATACCCTCCACCTTGTCATACACCATCCAATTTCAGCCTGATACATTGAGGTGTAATCTCTCCTGTGCCTGAGACAATAGTTCAGCATCCTCAAATCTATAGTGAGATTCAAAATCTCACCAATCCTATAGCCACCCTACTACTTGTCGTACACCATCCAATTTCAGGCTGTTACACTGAGGTGTAATCTCTCCTGGGCCTGAGACATTAGTTCAGCGTCCTCAAATCTATAGTGAGATTCAAATTCTCACCAATAGTAGATATACCTTCTACCTTGTTTTACAGTACCATATAGCTGGTGGTGTTTTGGGTACATTTTCACAAAAATGAGAAAGTATGGTCGAAGAGGCCATGGATGTGGGCGGGGGTTGCCAGCTGGTCCCGATGGTGTTGGTGGTGGTGTTGCATCTGTTGGTAGTGGCAAAAGCACGATAGCACCTAAGGCAGGAGGTGTTGAGCCTGCGTCATCATCTGGCTCCACAAGGCCTCGAAGGCTCTCTTTTATGGGAGTAGGTAAACCACTTTTAAAGCCGGAACTTCAGGAACAAGTTTTGGCTTACATTGCTGACCCAGCCTCCAGCTCTCTTGCCTCCTCTTCTGAAGTTTCAAAAAATAAAAGCACTGAGTCTTCAGTGGAGGCTCCTGGTCAGGATCGACACCTTTCCTTGTGTCCTTCACCCCTACCAAAAGTGAAGGATGTGGCAGGCCACACTACCGATTACTCCATGGAGCTCTTTTCACATACCATGCCTGGGTTAGCAAGTCAAATCGTGAATTCCCCTGTCCAAGATGAATCTGACATGGAGTGCATTGATGCTCAGCCACTGCTAGATTTTTCTGCTGGTACATTCACTCAGAGCACTACATTGTCTTTGCAGTGTACTGAGGCAGAAGCAGACCCTGATGAAACTCAGATGCCCCTTCCTGCATACTGTACCACCTTACACGATGACACAGAGGAAGGTGCACATGAAACTGAAGAGGAGGTGATGGATGACCCAGTTGTTGACCCAGATTGGCATCCATTGGGGGAAGAGGGTGCCGCTGCCAATAGCTCAGAAGAGGAGGAGGAGGATCCGCAGCAGGCAACGACACCGCAACAGCTGTTATCTGGCATAACCGTAGCAGTCCAAAACCGGGTTACAAAAACCAAAAGAGTTGCAGGACAGCTTGGCCAGACGGTCAAATTAGCACAGCGTGCAAGGTCTCAAAATGTCTTCCATAGTAGGAAGAGTGCAGTGTGGCACTTTTTTGAACAAAATCCTAATGATCAGGCAAAAGTTATCTGTAAGAAATGCGCAAAGACCTTTAGCCGAGGGAAAAATCTGAGAAATTTGAATACCAGTTGCATGCTTAGAGATTTAACCACCATGCACTTGCAAGCGTGGACGGACTACCAAACCTCACGTACCACATGTGCACCTGCTCCGAATGAAGGTAGTCAGCAACGCTACATCGCTTCCCCCACTGTAAGGCCACCGGTTAGCACACCACCAGCAGCAAATGTCGAGGTGTCGTCGCAAGGGCAAATCAGTCATGGAATCACAATGTTATTGCTACGAAAAACTGAGCCTATGCCATCAGCAACACCACCAACAACACCATCACCATCTCTCAGTCCGCCATGTCCACCGCTAGTTCCACCATATGCAGCTCTCAAGTCCAACTCACCCTACCAGACACTATGAGTAGGTCAAGAAAGTACTCAGTCTCTCATCCGCGTACACTGGGTTTGAACGCCCACATTGCCAAACTAATCTCGTTTGAGATGATGCCCTTTCGGTTGGTGGAAAGCACAGCTTTCCGCGAACTCATGGCCTATGCAGTACCACGCTATGACCTACCCAGTCGCCACTTCTCTCGCAAAGCCATCCCAGCCCTCCACCATCATGTGAAAGACCGCATTGTGCATGCACTCAAGCAGTCAGTGAGCGGAAAGGTGCACCTCACAACTGATGCATGGTCCAGTCGGCATGGCCAGGGCCGTTACGTGTCCATCACTGCGCACTGGGTTAATGTGGTGGATGCAGGGTCCACAGGGGACCGCGGTGGTGGGACAGTGCTGCCTAGCCCACGGTATAGGAAACAGTTGGCTGTAGGCGTTCCACCCTCCTCCTCCTCCTCCCCCAGAAGCGAAAGCTCGTCCACAGAGCGCAGTCGTACGAGCACTCCATCTGCAGCTGCCACTGTTGCACACGATGTGTCCCCCTATCGAGCAGCTAGTGGAAAGCTTCAGCAGGCTGTGTTGCAGATGATGTGTTTGGCGACAAACATACCGCCGAGGTGCTGGCCGAGTACTTGAAGCGACAAACTGAGTCATGGCTGGGCAGTGTACATCTTGAGGCAGGCAAGGTAGTTAGTGATAACGGCCGTAATTTTGTGGCAGCCATAGCCCTTTCAAAACTCAGCCACATACCTTGCTTGGCTCACACCTTGAACCTGGTGGTGCAGTGCTTCCTCAAAAATTATCCGGAGTTAACAGCCCTGCTCCAGAAGGTGCGAAGACTGTGCGCGCACATCCGCCGGTCGCCTGTACACTCCGTTCGTATGCAGAAGCTGCAGCGATTGCTCCACCTTCCCAACCACCGCCTCATTATCGACATTGCAACAAGGTGGAACTCCACCCTGCACATGGTGGAGCGGCTGTGCAAGCAGAGGCAGGCCATAATGCATTTGTGGGAGGATACACGGCCAGGCACTTTGAGAGCAGACATGGAGTTGACAGGTGTGCAGTGGTCGAAGCTGAAAGACCTCTGTAAAGTCCTTCAGTGTTTTGAGGAATGCACACGGCTGGTAAGCGCGGACGACGCCATCCTAAGCATGAGCATCCCACTTATGCGTCTGCTCATGCAAACTTTGACGCACCTTAAGGAGCAGGCGTCTGCAGCCAATGTTGATGAGGAGGAAGAGGAGGAGGGAATCCTTGATGACATTCAGCCATTGTCTGCTCAGGGACCTCTCCTGGACGAGGTGGAGGAAGAAGAGGAGGAGGAGGAGGATGATGGGGATGATTACTTAGGGGAGGAGGATGCATCTCGTGGGGCAAGTGAAAATGTTGGCGTGGCAAGGTCTGGTACAGGGTTTGTGCGTGACTGGAGGGATGTGGATTTGCCAGAAAGTGCTCCTCCAACCAGCACTCGCAGTGCATCATTGACACCGGGAACATTGGCCCACATGTCAGATTATGCCTTGCGGATCCTAAAAAGGGACCCCCGCATTGCCAAAATGATGAACGATGATGACTACTGGTTGGCCAGCATCCTGGATCCACGCTATAAAGGCAAATTACAAAACATCATGCCACAGGAGAACCTTGACCTAATATTGGCTAATAAACAAGTAACTCTGGTAAATCGGTTGCTTGAGGCATTCCCAGCACACAGCAGCGGTGATGGTTCTCACACGAGCCGTACGGGCCGGGGGCAGCTTGGCAGAGGTGTTCGTGGTGCACACAGCAGAAGTGGCGTTGGAGACAGGGGTTTCATGACAATGTTGTGGACTGATTTTTCAAATACCGCTCACACAACTGGTAATACTGCATCGATGGAAAGTGACAGGAGACAGCAGTTGTCAACCATGGTTACAAACTACTTTTCCTCCCATATCGATGTTCTCCCACACAGGTCATTCCCCTTTGACTATTGGGCCGCTAAACTGGACACCTGGCCTGAATTGGCCCAATATGCCTTACAGGAGCTCGCTTGCCCAGCTGCAAGTGTGCTATCGGAAAGAGTCTTCAGTGCAGCTGGATCAATCCTGAGAGAAAAAAGGACCCGTCTGTCAACCCAAAATGTGGATGATCTAACCTTCATTAAAATGAACCATGCATGGGTTTCCAAGGATTTTGTCCCACCTTCCCCTGATGACACATAGGGTGACAGAAAAATGGCTTGCTTTGGTCCACCTCTTCCTGGAACTTGACCTATTTCGCCTTTTGCATCAGCTGAATGTCCAACATCAACATATGCCACTTTCTAAAACTCCCTAACTGTGCTGCCTCCCCCCCCATGGCCGGGGTCACCACCTAGCTCACGAAACCGTGCGAGTGCCGTTGCCCTGGACAAGTGGGTAGGCCGACTCTTGGGCGCGGGCACTGGCACAGGGTCCCTCATAGTGCAATCAAGTGTCTCTGACGGTGGTGGTGCACACCCGCCGTCAGACACACCGCTGTACTATGAGGGGCCCAGTGCCAGTACCGACGCCCACGAGTGGGCCCCCCTTACTTGGGCAGGGCCCCAGCATTTGCAATCTTTACCTCTCCCTGCTCCTCCGCTGTGTAATCTGGGCCGTCAAATCCATACTGTGCCTGACACCGTCTGAGCCTGCCTCCTGAGACATATATTTTGAATGTGTACGCTATCCATACATGTTATCCAGGGATACGGTACCCTTTCTAACCTTTGTGCAATCACGTGCAATCCATACTGGGCCTAACACCGTCTGAGCCTGCCTCCTGAGACATATATTTTGAATGTGTACGCTATCCATACATGTTATCCGGGGATACGGTACCCTTTCTAACCTTTGTGCAATCACGTGCAATCCATACTGGGCCTAACACCGTCTGAGCCTGCCTCCTGAGACATATATTTTGAATGTGTACGCTATCCATACATGTTATCTGGGGATACGGTACCCTTTCTAACCTTTGTGCAATCACGTGCAATCCATACTGGGCCTAACACCGTCTGAGCCTGCCTCCTGAGACATATATTTTGAATGTGTACGCTATCCATACATGTTATCCGGGGATACGGTACCCTTTCTAACCTTTGTGCAATCACGTGCAATCCATACTGGGCCTAACACCGTCTGAGCCTGCCTCCTGAGACATACATTTTGAATGTGTACGCTATCCATACATGTTATCCAGGGATACGGTACCCTTTCTAACCTTTGTGCAATCACGTGCAATCCATACTGGGCCTAACACCGTCTGAGCCTGCCTCCTGAGACATATATTTTGAATGTGTACGCTATCCATACATGTTATCCGGGGATACGGTACCCTTTCTAACCTTTGTGCAATCACGTGCAATCCATACTGGGCCTAACACCGTCTGAGCCTGCCTCCTGAGAAATATATTTTGAATGTGTACGCTATCCATACATGTTATCCGGGGATACGGTACCCTTTCTAACCTTTGTGCAATCACGTGCAATCCATACTGGGCCAAACACCGCCTGAGCCTGCCTCCTGAGACATATATTTTGAATGTGTACGCTATCCATACATGTTATCCGGGGATACGGTACCCTTTCTAACCTTTGTGCAATCACGTGCAATCCATACTGGGCCTAACACCGTCTGAGCCTGCCTCCTGAGACATATATTTTGAATGTGTACGCTATCCATACATGTTATCCGGGGATACGGTACCCTTTCTAACCTTTGTGCAATCACGTGCAATCCATACTGGGCCTAACACCGTCTGAGCCTGCCTCCTGAGACATATATTTTGAATGTGTACGCTATCCATACATGTTATCTGGGGATACGGTACCCTTTCTAATCTTTGTGCAATCACGTGCAATCCATACTGGGCCTAACACCGTCTGAGCCTGCCTCCTGAGACATATATTTTGAATGTGTACGCTATCCATACATGTTATCCGGGGATACGGTACCCTTTCTAACCTTTGTGCAATCACGTGCAATCCATACTGGGCCTAACACCGTCTGAGCCTGCCTCCTGAGACATATATTTTGAATGTGTACGCTATCCATACATGTTATCCGGGGATACGGTACCCTTTCTAACCTTTGTGCAATCACGTGCAATCCATACTGGGCCTAACACCATCTGAGCCTGCCTCCTGAGACATATATTTTGAATGTGTACGCTATCCATATATGTTATCCGGGGATACGGTACCCTTTCTAACCTTTGTGCAATCACGTGCAATCCATACTGGGCCTAACACCGACTGAGCCTGCCTCCTGAGACATATATTTTGAATGTGTACGCTATCCATACATGTTATCTGGGGATAAGGTACCCTTTCTAACCTTTGTGCAATGACGTGCAATCCATACTGGGCCTAACACCGTCTGAGCCTGCCTCCTGAGACATATATTTTGAATGTGTACGCTATCCATACATGTTATACGGGGATACGGTACCCTTTCTAACCTTTGTGCAATCACGTGCAATCCATACTGGGCCTAACACTGTCTGAGCCTACCTCCTGAGACATATATTTTGAATGTGTACGCTATCCATACATGTTATCCGGGGATACGGTACCCTTTCTAACCTTTGTGCAATCACGTGCAATCCATACTGGGCCTAACACCGTTTGAGCCTGCCTCCTGAGACATATATTTTGAATGTGTACGCTATCCATACATGTTATCCGGGGATACGGTACCCTTTCTAACCTTTGTGCAATCACGTGCAATCCATACTGGGCCTAACACCGTCTGAGCCTGCCTCCTGAGACATATATTTTGAATGTGTACGCTATCCATACATGTTATCCGGGGATACGGTACCCTTTCTAACCTTTGTGCAATCACGTGCAATCCATACTGGGCCTAACACCGTCTGAGCCTGCCTCCTGAGACATATATTTTGAATGTGTACGCTATCCATACATGTTATCTGGGGATACGGTACCCTTTCTAACCTTTGTGCAATCACGTGCAATCCATACTGGGCCTAACACCGTCTGAGCCTGCCTCCTGAGACATATATTTTGAATGTGTACGCTATCCATACATGTTATCCGGGGATACGGTACCCTTTCTAACCTTTGTGCAATCACGTGCAATCCATACTGGGCCTAACACCGTCTGAGCCTGCCTCCTCAGACATATATTTTGAATGTGTACGCTATCCATACATGTTATCTGGGGATACGGTACCCTTTCTAACCTTTGTGCAATCACGTGCAATCCATACTGGGCCTAACACCGTCTGAGCCTGCCTACTGAGACATATATTTTGAATGTGTACGCTATCCATACATGTTATCTGGGGATACGGTACCCTTTCTAACCTTTGTGCAATCATGTGCAATCCATACTGGGCCTAACACCGTCTGAGCCTGCCTCCTGATACATATATTTTGAATGTGTACGCTATCCATACATGTTATCCGGGGATACGGTACCCTTTCTAACCTTTGTGCAATCACGTGCAATCCATACTGGGCCTAACACCGTCTGAGCCTGCCTCCTGAGACATATATTTTGAATGTGTACGCTATCCATACATGTTATCTGGGGATACGGTACCCTTTCTAACCTTTGTGCAATCACGTGCAATCCATACTGGGCCTAACACCGTCTGAGCCTGCCTCCTGAGACATATATTTTGAATGTGTACGCTATCCATACATGTTATCCGGGGATACGGTACCCTTTCTGACCTTTGTGCAATCACGTGCAATCCATAATGGGCCTAACACCGTCTGAGCCTGCCTCCTGAGACATATATTTTGAATGTGTACGCTATCCATACATGTTATCCGGGGATACGGTACCCTTTCTAACCTTTGTGCAATCACGTGTAATCCATACTGGGCGTGAGAACGGCTCGCGAGCTGTTAAGCAAGCTACAGCACCTGTGGTTTGCACACGTAAGTTTTTCATTTTTTCAGGAATGACGGTTAGGCCTAATTCCGGAACTGCAGTTGACCTGCACTTACTGGGAAATCATTGTTCGCGGGTAATAATTGTAATCAGTGATCCCCATCACTAACGTTGTTCAGCGGGTTATCTGCACCTGTAAGTGACAAACGCTGGCCTTTTCAGTGTAGCGCACATGCAGCCACGGACATGTAAGGGCATGACACACCAGTTATTGGCCAATCTCATGTTCCAGAGCCTCACGTGTCCCTCTAGTAAGCCGGACTCGGACCGCGGGGCATGACGGAGTCTCATTCGTTAACGGAATTAAGCTTGCAATGTGTGCATCTGTTCTGTAGCTGGCATGGTTGAGGTTTCCCAGGTGGAGTCGAATTTAACCATAGGCTCCACTCCTGGTGGTGCCCTTCTAGCCATTCCTTTAAGGTTCAGCTTTGCAACCATACTGCCCACGTAAAACAAACACTTTGCCTTCATGAACGCTGTTTGGAGGGTCATGACTCGTGAGAATAACGCCGCCCAAACAGTTAACCTGCTAGAGAGATCGTTTGTTGCTCCCAAGCATGACATCACACTCCCTAGGAAGAAGGTAATGCCACTGTGGCGACCGTACTCCTGGGGGCGACACAAGTGCACTGATGCCCAGCCACTGCTCGATGAATCTGCTGGGACATTGACCCAGACCACTACATTTCCCTCGCATGCTACACGGCCTGAATCTGACCCTGATGAAACTCAGGTTACCCTTCCCATATACAGTTCCATCTTACACGGTGACAAAGAGGAAGCTGCAGATGAAAGTGCAGGTTCGGCCCACCCGCCATCAGACACACCACCGTACTATCAGAGGCCCTGTGCCAGTGCCGTCGCCAACGAGTGTGCCCCCCTGCTTGCTCAGGATCACAGCACTTGCAATTTTGAAATACTGTGCAGTGAGATGGAAGATGGGGACGACGAGGAGTCCAGACTAGTACAGGGATTCCCTAGCGAGGAGACTTATTTGATTGTTTTCAATGTTGGGACAGCAATTTTTGGGGAGCACTATACTCTGGAGAATGATAGATGGGGCCCACCATACACTGGAACATTCCAAAGGTGGACATCAGACACTGGAGCAGCATTTACAGGGCCCATTATACACTAGAGCATTAGAAATGGGGCCCATTATGTTTAGAGCATTATTTGGGCCCATAAGACAGTGGAGCTTCATCCATGGGGACCAACATATACTGTAGCATTATGTGGAGCTCATCATATACTGTTTCAAACATTATATGGGACCAATGATTCTGTATGGAGAAATAGATGGGCCTTGTCATGAGATGTAAAAAGTGAAGTATTTTTCATTGTACTATACCGCTATTTCTCTGCCGTATCGGAGCATGATGAGTTGTGGTATGTGTTAAAGGGGCGCTCTTTCGCCCAGGGCACATGAAAACCTGCAGCCAGCCCTCCCCCCCACAACTTTAGCCAAATAACCCCCATTTTTCAGTGCGTAACTTGTATTATGAAGTTAATTAAGGTTGACAAGCTTAAGTAAGAAGAATTGATGCTTTTGGCATTCAAATGAGCACTGTAGGTGTGTTTCCTGTCCTCCTCTCACTGCCGACTTTTATTCCCCATTGACTTACATTGGGTTTCGTGTTTTGGGACGACCCCGACTTTTCCCTATAATCGGACGATCTTGCTCGACCAGACTTTTGGAAAAGTCGGGTTTCACGAAACGAAACTCGACCCTAAAAAACCAAAAGTCGCTCAACTCTTCTCACTACTCCTCTGTCAGCACTGCCAGCTCCATAACCCTCACCAGAAGCCAGAGGCAAACCCGAAAATGAGCTCACAACAGGTGCCCTTCTGGACATTCCTTTAGGGTTCAGCTTTGCAACCATACTGCCCCGGAAACCAAACACTTTGCCTTCATGAACGCTGTTCGGAGGTTCTTGGGAATAGCGCCACCCAATCAGCAGTTGGCCTAATTTATGGTGGGAAGTCCGACGGTATATGATCGTCTTCGATTTCAGATTTTTACTGTTTTTTGGTATTTTACATTTTTATTCCAGCCTTTCTTGACTTCTTAAGGGCATGACATGCCTATATCTGTGTCTCCTCCACCTCCTTTTACTCCTCCACCTCTTTTCTATATGTAGTTGCCCTTTTCAATGTTATTTGTGTCTTCTGAGCAATTTGTCTGCTTTGGGACACCTTTTAAGGTGTTTTGTAATTGTTTTCTATGTGTTTGTATGTGTTTGCGTTTGCCTGCCATTGTTTTCAATGGTGTTCGACGTTGTTTGTCGAACGTTCGACAAACATTCGATGAACTTGCCTCGTGTTCGACCAACCAAAACGAACTGGAACACTAGCGGGGTGGCTCAACACTAGTCCTGAATATATAGACGTACATTTTTAATGTTTAAACTATGCTATATATACCTGGCATCTGGTGATACTGTACCCTTTCTGCCAGGAAGTCCTCCTCCACCCACCACTCTAAGTGTATCATTGACACCTGGAACATTGTCCCACATGTGTGATTATTTCTTGGGGATCTTCTTGTTATGTTGTAGTGTGATCCATCCTGAGCGTGTGACAGTCTGTGGGTTACTCCTGCAATTTACATGTACATTTAAAAATTACCTCAACACTAGTGTATACAGCTCTACGCTTGTGATACATTACCCATTTACTGCTTTTTATTTTCTGTTCTAATCCAAACTGACCAAGTGAGAGTTATTTTCTGACTGTGGAAATAAATACTGAGATTGACAACAATGACCTGTTGGACTGTGTACTGCTGACTCTTCAGATCCATTACCGTTTTACGCTTTTTATATTGTGTTGTAATCCATACTGAGCCTGAGAGCGTCTGTGTCTGCCTCCTGAAATATCTACGGAGATTTAGAATGTTTAAACTATAATATCTATACCTGCTATCTGATGATACTGTACACTTTTTCTACTTTTTATATTCTTGTCTAATCCATACTGAGCCTGTGAGCATCTCTGTGTGACTGATGGTATATATAGGGAGATTGACAATCATCCTTTGACTGTATAGAGCTGTACGCTTCTGATACAGTACCATATATCTGATGTTATTTTGGGTTCATGTTCTGCAACATTTTGAAGTTTGGTGGAAGAGGCCGCGGACGTGGGCGTGGGGGGGCCAGCTGGTGCTGATGGTGGTGGTGCATCTGCTGGTAGCGGCAAAAGCACAATAGCAGCTAAGGCAGGAGGTGATGAGCCTGCGTCATCGTCTGGCTCCGGAACACCTGGAAGACTACCTTTTCTGGGAGTAGGTTAACTGCTTTTAAAGCCGGAGCATCAGGAACAGGTTTTGGCTTACATTGCCGAAACATACTCCAGCAAATATGCCCTCCTCTTCTGAAGTTTCAAAAAATGCAAGCACTGAGTCGTCAAGTGCTGGCTCCTGGTCAGGAAGAACCCCTTTCCTTGTGTCCTTCACCCCCACCAAAAGTGAATGATGCAGCAGGCCACACTTCACTTTAGTCCATGTAGCTCTTTCTATCATACCATGCATGGGTTATCAAGTGAAATCGTGAATTCCCCAGTCCAATATGAATCTGACATGGAGTGTGGGTGGCCAGCCAGGGCAGTGGGGTTAATCATAGAATCATAGAATCATAGAATCGTAGAGTTGGAAGGGACCTCCTGGGCCATCTGGTCCAACCCCCTGCTCAAAGCAGGATTCGCTAAATCATCCCAGTCAGATGTCTGTCCAGCCTCTGTTTGAAGACTTCCATTGAAGTAGAACTCACCACTTCTCGTGGCAGCCTGTTCCACTCATTGATCACTCTAACTGTCAAAAAGTTTTTTCTAATATCTAATCTGTGTCTCCTCCCATTCAGTTTCATCCCATTGCTTCTAGTCTTTCCTTGTGCAAATGAGAATAAAGTTGATCCTTCTACAATGTGACAGCCCTTTAGATATTTGTAGACAGCTATTAAGTCTCCTCTCAGTCTTCTCTTTTGCAAACTAAACATTCCCAAATCCTGCAACCTTTCCTCATAAGACAGGGTTTGCACACCGGTCACCATTCTGGTCGCTCTTTTCTGAACTTGCTCCAGTTTGGTGATGTCTTTTTTAAAATGTGGTGCCCAAAACTGGACACAATATTCCAGATGAGGTCTGACCAAAGAGGAGTAGAGGGAAATAATGACTTCACGTGATCTAGACTGTATGCATCTGTTAATACATCCTAGAATTGCATTTGCCTTTTTTGCTGCTGCATCACACTGTTGACTCATATTCAGTCTGTGATCTATTAGTATACCCAAGTCTTTTTCACATGTGCTCTCACTTAGCCTTATTCCTCCCATTCGGTACCGGGTCGGTGTTTCAGAGGGATGTGTCACGTTGGTGGTGATGACCCGTTCTGTGGCCTTGGGCGTCCATGCAAAGGGGTGAATAACGTTTATAGGTGAATGATATGTAATGCTACCTGTGGTTTCTGATCAGATTGACCCGCGCTGCAGTGTCGCTTCTCTGGGACAGATGTTGTGGTGCAGCTAAGATGTAGAAGCCCTGCACAGGTAGGGCCGTAGTCGCAGGGCAGATGAAAGAATTGGTAGATGGTGTGCAGTGCAGGATGTAGCAGGGCCGTGCGCCAGGTGCAGGAGAAAGATAACAGACACAGTCGTGCAGTTCCTTTTCCTGCACTTGGTAAGTGCCGTCCAGGACCCAGAGTACAGATGGAGAAGGAGTTGGTCAGCCTGGAAGCAAATTTGGAATTCTCTCTCTGCAGATAGGTAGTGTGGCCTCCGTTCTAGCGCTTATCTGAGGTACTCGCAGTACTGACTTCACTGAAGTTCCCCCTGTTGACTCTCTTTTGGAACTTTCTCGTATGGCAGGCAGCCATAGCCTTTTCCTTCTGGCTCACACACGTCGCTGCTGGGGCCTCGGAGCCTTAGTTGGGAACAGAGCATTTACAGCTGCTACTTCCTCTGGTTTCTGCTGCAGGACTGTCAGTGTCCCTACAAATTTGGAGACAGGAATCCCGACCATACGCTCCAGCTAGGAGTGAGCCTTAACTCTGCTCATCCTCCAGCTCCCCTTTTCATGTCCACACACTTCCCCTTCCCTTCACAGACTGCCCCAACTTACCTCCTCCCGACCACAGAGAGCAGCTCCTCAGCAGTCAGGTTCAGAAGTCTCTCTGCTGGCATGGAGTGGGAATTTTGTTGTGTGGTGGTTTAACTGCTAGAGAGATCCTTCGTTGCTCCCAAGCATGACATCACACTCCCTAGGCAGAAGGTAATGCCACTGTGGCAACCGTACTCCAGGGGGCGCCACAAGTGCACTGATGCCCAGCCACTGCTAGATGATTCTGCTGGTACATTGACCCAGACCACTACATTCCCCTTGCACTCTACACAGCCAGAATCTGACCCTGATGAAACTCAGGTTCCCCTTCCCGCATACTATACCACCTTACACGGTGACAAAGAGGAAGGTGCAGATGAAAGTGCAGGTTCCTTGAGCAGGTGGGGGGGCATAGTCATAGGTGATGGCAATGGCACAGGGCCCCTCATAGTACGCAAAAGTGTCTCTGCCGGTGGGAGCCCGCCATCAGACACACCGCCATAGTATGAGCGGCCCTGTGCCAGTGCCATCGCCAATGAGTGGGCCCCTCCTGCTTGCTCAGGATCACAGCACTTGCAAAGTTGAAATACTTACCTCTCCCTGCTCCACCGCCATGACGTCTTCCGCGTTTCCTGACAGTGACATTCTGGTCAGAGAGCGCGATGACATCGCGTCTGTACGCCCTCTGCCTAAACAGTCCAAGTGCAGTGAGATGGAAGGTGGGGATGATGACAAGTCCAGACTAGTACAGGGATTCCCTGCGAGGAGACTTATTTAATTGTTTTCAATGTTGGGGCAGCTATTTTTGGGGAACACTATACTCTGGAGAATGATATATGAGGTCCACCATACACTGGAGCATTCCAAAGGTGGACATCAGACACTGGAGCAGCATTTACAGGGCACATTATACACTGGAGCATTAGAAATGGGGCCCATTATATATGGAGCATTATTTGGTCCCATAAGACAGTGGAGCTTCATCCATGGGGACCAACATATACTGTAGCAATATGTGGAGCTCATCATATACTGTTTCAAACATTATATGGGACCAATGATTCTGTATGGAGAAATATATGGGCCTCATTACTCTGTATAGCGCACTATGCGGTGGCCATAATACTGTATGGATTAATATACTGTCCATTTTTGGAGCTATTGGAGAATTTAAAATGGATATCAGTCATGAGATGTAAGAAATGAAGTATCTTTCATTGTACTATACCGCTATTTCTCTGCCGTATCAGAGGATCATGAATTGTGGCATGTGTTAAAAGAGCCCAGTGACACTCTATGGCCCAGGGCCCACCAAAATCTGGAGCCAGCCCTACTTCCCCCCACAACTTTAGCCAAATAACCCCCAGTTTTCAATGCCTAACTATTATTATAAAGTAAATTAAGGTTGACAAGCTTAAGTAATAAGAATGGTTGTTTTTGCATTAAAATGGGCACTGTAGGTGTGTTTCCTGTCCTCCACTCCCTGCCGACCTTGGTTCCCCATTGACTTGCATTGGATTTCGTGTTTCAGTTGGCCTCCGACTTTTCACGATTATCGGCCGATTTTGTTCGACCCGACTTTTGAGAAAGTCGGGTTTCATGAAACCCGACTCGACCCGAAAAAAGGCAAAGTCGCTCATCTCTACTCACCACACATCTAGATAATCTCCATGGTGGGGTTTAGTTTCCAAAATGGGGTCTTTTGTGGGGGGTTTCTGCTGTTTAGGCACATCACAATGGGATGAAACTGAATGGGAGGAGACACAGATTAGATATTAGAAAAAACTTTTTGACAGTTAGAGTGATCAATGAGTGGAACAGGCTGCCACGAGAAGTGGTGAGTTCTCCTTCAATGGAAGTCTTCAAACAGAGGCTGGACAGATATCTGACTGGGATGATTTAGCGAATCCTGCTTTGAGCAGGGGGTTGGACCAGATGGCCCAGGAGGTCCCTTCCAACTCTACGATTCTATGATTCTGTGATTCTATCAGGGGATCTGCAAATGTAACATGACACCTGCAGACCATTCCATCAAAGTCTGCATTTCAAAGCATCACTACTTCCCATCCGAGCCCCGATGTGTACCCAAACAGTGGTGCCCCCCACATCTAGCATATCAGCATAATAAGGACCAACTGGACAACAACTTTTGGGGTCCAATCTCTCCTGTTACCCTTGTGAACATAAAAAATTGTGGGCTAAAAAATAATTAAGGCAAAAAAAATATTTTTTATTTTCACAGCTCTGTGTTATAAACTTCTGTGAAGCACTTGGGGGTTCAAAGTGCTCATCACATATCTAGATAAGTTCCTTAAGGGGCCAACATTCCAAAATGGTGTCACTTGTGGGGGTTTCCACTTTTTAGGCACATCAAGGGCTCTCCAAATGCGATATGGCGTCCGATCTCAATTCCAGCCAATTCTGCATTGAAAAAGTCAAACGGCGCTCCTACCCTTCTAAGCTCTGCTGTGTGCCCAAACAGTGGTTTACCCCCACGTTTGGGATATTGGAGTATTCAGGAGAAATTTCACAATAAATTTTGCTGCTCATTTTCTCTTTACACTTGTGAAAATAAAAAAAACTTGGTTCTGAAGTAAAATGTTTGTACAAAAAATTAAATGTTATTTTTTTCCTTCCACATTGCTTCAGGTCCTATGAAGCACGTAAAGGGTTAATAAACTTCTTGAATATGGTTTTGAGCACCTTGAGGGGTGCAGTTTTTCGAATGGTGTCACTTTTGGGTATTTTCTGTCTTGTACACAAAGTGACTTTAAATGTGATGTGGTCACACACAAGAAGGAGAAAGAGCTAAGCCAAGGAAAAGAACACATGTGACGCTAGGTGCAAGACCCTGTCGCTTTCTCAGAGAAGTATAGCCAGAGGGTTGGACTTGCTCTGTAACTCAATTGTGCTAACCGCACACATGAAGGAAACAGATGCTAAGCCAAAGGGAAGTTATCCAGTCCTAACCCTACCTGCCTAGATCACTACTGTCAGTGTATAGCGCGATACGTGCAACCTGAGTGGTAGAGTATCCACTCACATACACCACACAAAAGTGATACTAGTGTGCCCACGTGTGCTTCTGGGAGCCTTTTATACACTTTGCTCCACCTCAAACACTCACGCCCAGTCGTCCCAGACGTCATTCGCAAGCCAATTCGGAGCTGCCACCTCACCAAAGCAGCAAATGTCCGACCACCAAGAAACAGACGCCACATCATGGACATGCTCAGTCTGGTGAATATATAATTCTTTTAGGACACAAATAGAAATGGGATTCTCAATATTGTTTAATTAAATCTTGTCTGGCATTAAGACCATGCAGAGTACGAGTATATAGAACATAAACATCCAATAGAACTCACGATTTAACAGTTTGCGTTTTTGATCCTCAATCTATATGTTTCCCTGACATAAATGACCATAGAGCCAGACTGAATAAACTTGCATCAGTATTCAGTAATGATACACCCATGGTGGTGTCTGAATCGGATGACCTTAAAAACTTGATACATGAGCTGGGGAAAAAATGGTCAAAGAAAGGCGAACGTGGTGGGATTACACTACTCTTAAAACCTATGAGTCTAAGAATATGATACCAAGAGGGTTGTGTTTGAAAAAAATCGCTACCACTATTTTTTGTAAAGATTTCGAAAAAGAGTGGAATTCTATCTTAAGCCAATGTTCACTCAAACTTATTTCATTAATCGTCAAATAGGAAGATATAGAAATAACTGGTATTAAACAGAAAATCAAAACTCTCCAACAGTCACGCTGGTTTCCAGGGTAAACAGTGGGTATCAAAGAGCTGCGCGACTCTTAGATACCCGCTGTTTACATTGGAAACCAGCATCCAGCATCCAGCATCGCTGATCGCTGGTCTCTCGCCAATGATCAAAAAATGGCCCAGGACGATGGAGCACGATCAGCGATACCCGGCAGGGGGGCCGGTCACTGATGCATGTCACACACAGAGATATCGCTGGCGAGATCGCTGTGGCATCACAAAATCAGCGATCTTGCTGGCAATATCACTGTGTGTGATGGGGCCTTAAGACTTAGATTGAAACCGGTAGATCTTTCCTATTTGTGTGCCAGTGCCCGGCATCATGTGTTTGTCAAATATTTTTATGACTTCCCAATAAAAGTTATTTTTAGCTACCTCCGCCCTTTGCTGTATTTTCCCCTTTCCTTCAGCATTGAACCTTGTGGCTGCTCACCTTGATCCATGCAGGGCGTTGGTATTCACAGGGGAGAAACCACATTCATACTGATAAGCTGACTTTTCCAAATATTTTTTACCAATTAAAGTATATACTGTTACGCACTTTTCCTAGATCCGTGTCTTGCTTCCCACATCCCGGTCCTCTAAACTCTGTTGTATTGCTTAACTTAAAAATATGAACTGGGGTGTTGGCAAGCATGTAAAATATAGAAGCATGTTCATTAAACAGACAAAACTTAAGATAGAAACAAAATGAACGTTTACCTGCTGTAAGTAAATAAGTAAAAGTTATCTAATATATAAAGCTCAATGTGTGTGTATGTCCGGGATTGGCATCTGCACCGTCGCAGCTACAGCCACAAAATTTTGCACAGTCACATGTCTGGACCCCGAGAGCGTCATAGGCTATGTTGTGAGGCAAAATTTTAACCCAGAGTGTTCCAATTCACCAAACAATTTTGCCCCTATGTACATAATGGGGAAAAAGTGTATGTTTGTATGTATGTGTATATGTCTGGGATTGGCATCTGCACCGTAGCAGCTACAGCCACAAAATTTTGCACAGTGACACGTCTGGACCCCGAGAGCGTCATAGGCTATGTTGTAAGGTGAAACTTTAACCCTGCGTGTTCCAATTCACCAAGCAACTTTGCCTATTATTCTTATCATTTCTATGGTGTTATCGTCCTTCTGTAAAGCTGGAAATAACACAATTTATTACCGTGCCAACACAGACCACCTTCTGACACAGACTGCAGGGGGAGCCCAGTATCACACAGGATAGGATTAGATACACAGCTCAGCAGTCACTATCACACAGGATAGGATTAGATACACAGCTCAGCAGTCAGTATCACATAGGAGAGGATTAGACACATGGCTCAGCAGGCAGTATCACACAGGATAGGATTAGATACACAGCTCAGCAGTCAGTATCACACAGGATAGGAATAGATACACGGTTCAGCAGACAGTATCACACAGGATAAGATTAGATACACAGCTCAGCACACAGTATCACACAGGATAGGATTAGATACACAGCTCAGCAGTCAGTATCACACAGGATAGGATTAGATAAACAGCTCAGCAGTCAGTATCACACAGGATAGGATTAGATACACAGCTCAGCAGTCAGTATCACACAGGATAGAATTAGATACACAGTTCAGCAGTCAGTATCACACAGGATAGGAATAGATACACGGCTCAGCAGACAGTATCACACAGGATAGGATTAGATACACAGCTCAGCACACAGTATCACACAGAATAGTATTAGATACACGACTCAGCGGACAGTATCACACAGAATAGGATTAGATACACGGCTCAGCAGTCAGTATCGCACAGGATTGGATTAGATACACTGCTCAGCAGTCAGTATCACACAGGATAGGATTAGATACATGGCTGAGCAGTCAGTAACACACATGATAGGATTAGGTACATGGCTCAGCAGTCAGTATCACACAGGATAGGATTAGATACACTGCTCAGCAGTCAGTATCATACAGGATAGGATTAGATACATGGCTGAGCAGTCAGTAACACACAGTAGGATTAGATACACAGCTGAGCAGAAAGTATCACACAGAAGAGGATTAGGTACACAGCTCAGCAGACATTATCACACAGGATAGGGTTAGATACACAGATACACAAGTTGTTTATCAATAGGCTCTTGAATGAGTTGAAAATAAAATACTATCAATACTTGGGTAATCGTTTAGTTAATTTGTGTTGAAAATCTGTAGTGTTGAATATATGATATGAAATGTTTTTATGTGCAATATAATCATTATAATTTGTTATAGCTAACCACAGTTGGTTACTATGCCCAGGCAACGCCGGGCACTTCAGCTAGTAATTCATATAAATAACATAGGGCACTTAGTGAACACCATTTTTGATAAGAAAAAAAGCATAACTGCCATCCCACCAAAAGTGTTCCCAAATCGGGATGGTCCCAACCTCTTGTATTACAACCTTACCATGTGTCATAGTGATGTCAATGTGAATTAGTGCTGAGCAAAACCAGGTATCGGATATGAATACTCAGCAATAGGAAGCTATATAATAAAGAAAGGGAGGTCACATCCTTACCTGCACTGAGTACAGAATCCTGAAACTTAACCAAAAAAATGAACTATCTAAGAGCTTAAATAAATTAAATAAATGGAACAGGTGTGCAAAAAAAAACAGCAATTTGTGATGTGCACACTTTGTGAGGCAGTCACAGAATTCAATGTTTTTTTGTGCAGCCATTTTTCGGCCATTAGATTGAAGTAAATTGCTATTTTTTATTTTCTTGGGTTGTGCGGATTGCTAAAAATTGGACACTAATTTGATTCGCATTGAATCTATTATTTCTTCTCTGTTTATAATGCCTTTTTAAAAGTGAACCGTAAAATATCTTTGTCTCCCTGATTTAGGGCCCCGTCACACATAGTGACTCACCGGACTATCCAAAGTTGTGATTGTCCGGTTATATCTTTTTTTTTTTCGTATATGTGCCTACCTACTGTCAATGTAATGCCTTTATGCATCTGTATCTGTACTTGTTCCTGCCCTGCTGCTGTAATGCTCTGAATTTCCCCATGGTGGGACGATTAAAGGATTATCTTATCTTATCTTACCAGCGATCCCGACAATGATATCAACTTGTCAGGATCGCTGGTGCATCGCTACCTGATCGCTGGTGAGCTGCCAAACAGGCAGCTTCACCAGCGATGCCGAGCGGGCGCGTTGCTGTGTACGTTAGTTACCAGCGCGCTGATGAAGGGAGCTGGTAACTAAGGTACACATCGGGTTTCTAAGCAGCGCGCGTCACTTAGAAACCCGATGTGTACCTTGGTTACCAGCTCCCTGCATCAGCGGGCTGGTAACTAAGGTACACAGAGGGCTTCTAAGCACAGCGTGCTGCTTAGAAACCCTGCGTTTACCTTAGTTACCAGCGCGCTGATCGCTGGTCTCCCGCCTGTCAAATGCGTGCTGGCCAGCAGGAGACCAGCGATCAAAAAAATGTTCAGGGCTTTCCAACAACGATCAGCGATGCTGGCAGGGGGGCCAGTCGCTGATAGGTGTCACACACAGCAATCTCGCTAGTGAGATCGCTGTTGCGTCACAAAACTTGTGACTCAGCAGAGATCTCGCTAGCGAGATCGCTGTGTGACGGGGGCTTTAGACTTTACTGGAGATAGTTTGATAATGAATGTGCCGACTTGAACACATTAGACAGAAAATATTGGATACTAATTAAGAGATGAGCTCCAATTGATATGGTATTCATATTGATCACTTTGCTGTTATTTTGCAGCCAAGCGAGACAAGGGTCTCTTATAGTCTTCTCTGAACACTTAAGGAATGTTTGAATATATTCAAGTCAATCTTATTTTTAAGTAATTTAAACACATAGTGAATGAAGCCAAGTAAACAGACAATTAAATGACTTTGAAGATATAGCCTGTAGTCATTCAGGGTATTATAGGTAACATTGATTGCAAAACACTATTGCTATTGTCCTTCTATTTTGTAATTCACTAGAAGTGTTATTTTGTGACACAAACACCTTGCAGACAATTAAGAGCATCAATAGCAATCTGCCAAGAAAGAAATAGCTTGCTGTTGAAGTCTCTCCAGGTGGTAACAGAAACCAACTGGAAAGGTATTATTTTATTCCATGGGAAGTTTTCTTCCTATTTTTGCAGCTTTACATGTTGGTAACAGTTCACAGCTGGAAATATTTTGCTGTCTCTGCTGTAAGGTCCCAGGTGATGCCAATATCAAAACACATGACTGACAATTGCTTCTGTGTGTTTCATTTTTTCTTTAAATGACTTGCTTTTCCTGCTAGCTTGCGAAGTAGTGTTCTTCAAAGGAATTAGATCATTTCATGCCAAAATTCTGTATGCAATTCCCCAATAGATCACTTTCTATGTATATTATCACAGTAGATGATAACATCAGTAGGCGCTAATCTACACTCTTGTTAAGTAACAGATAAAAACAAGATACACATTTGCCGTAAGGCCAGTAGATTTCAGGTTTAATGTTACATGATTGTAAACACAGAGAGAGTATTTTTTTGCCATTTTTGTGCCTTTTTTCTAAAGGTGTATATACAAATGTTATGTTATTATACAAATGTTTTAAATGTAAATGTTCCTAAAGGAAACTGGTGCCTAAATTTTAAATTTAGAAAGTTTAGACAAGTAATAATTTAATCTGGCAAATAACAATTCTGCATTAGAGAATGAGGATAGTCATTCTCATTTTCAGCTGTCTACCTTTGCACTTTGATCTAAATTTAGACATTTTGTCCACAAAAAAAATCATTAATTATAAGTATTCTGGAATAGAATAGGAGCATAGCAAATAGGAGAATTGACAAATTTAAATTAGAAGTAAGGTCAATAACTTCAATAACTAAACCCATTCCATCTGATGAAGGATTGACAGACTTTTTAATTAATTTTTCTTGAACTTGAAGTAGTTGCTAAACATCATGAAGCTTGGTTACGTGCTAGAGTTTACTTAAAATACTTTAATCTGACTTCCTGTAAATTAGCAAAATGAGATTGAATTCCCAATCTTGTTAAGAGAGAACCTGTCGTACCCAAAAATGCTAGTTAACCTGTCGTGCCTCAAAATGCTAGTTAACTTCTTGGGAAGATTATAATGAGGGCATTCAGGACTACCACCAGTGGCCCAAGAATGTGGGGGCCCATGGTAAGGTTGCCCCATTGTTAATTAAACTTATCTTACTGCAGTACTGAGTAGGGAGCCAGAGATGCCTTCTCACACTTCTACTGCCTGCAATTGAGAATATAAAGGCAGCTGCCTTCCACTTTCTCTATTACACAGGTGGAATGATGATGTTAAGACTTTGCTTGGATCATTGAGGCGAGTGGGTATTCTGTCTATTTTTAAGGGGTATGAGAGTAAAATAAGGGGCATGTTACTCTTCTAGGTGGTACACTTTGTTTGTAGACCCACTGTGCCAAAGACTGGACATACCCTGGAGGGGCGTGACTAAGCAGTTATGTTATTGTTCGCTGGAGACTCTAGTGGTGAAGACAGACTTGTGCAGCAGTTAGCTGCCATGTGCCACTCCAGAGCAGTAGCTGCTGACTCAAAAGGGACAGAGAAGTTTTTTCATGTTCTCAGACAGCTCCAGCCAGAGTATTTAGCCCCCAGGGTGACAGACAGGTATAGCCGATGTGACAATGTGGTTCAGGTACCACAAATGCAGATTAGAGATACAGACAAAGCCGAAGCAGTCACAGAAAACAAGGACTAACTATGGTGGACTAATGGGAACACATGATAGGGGTCCTAGGACACTAACAGACTAGGGAAGGGGGACCTAGCAACATACAGTTGCATACCAGACCACCTAGCAAAACCATAGGGGTTACTCAGACACTTGGCTGGGACTATTTACCATGTAGGCGCTGCCCCTTTAAGAACAGGGGAGGGAGCGCATCCGCTATTGAGTGGTTAGTTAATTAATTATATTTTCAGTGGGGTGTGCACAGTGGTAATAATATATTAATGGTGTTTGGAGCGTTAATATTCCATGATGTAGCAATGGTCGTCTTGCATACAGGAAGCAAATGAATTGGAGGGAAATAGAAAGAGTGATGGGATAACATAGGACTGTAACTTAGATTGAATTTGGGGGTGAAAGGTCACATGATAGTGACAGTGAGTAATGTGTTGGGGTGAAGAGAGATGAAGCGGTAAATTCATTTATGTTTTCATTGGGGAAATAATAAATTTACATTTTTATTGAGCGATTAATTTTATTTCAGTGGGTGTGCACAGTGGCTAATAATGTATTAATAGTGTTTGGAGTAACAATATTCCGTAATGTAGCAGTGGACATCTTGCATACAGGAGGCAAATATTTGTGAACTCGTTATTTTCAGGGGAGCTGTGATTGGTACAGCAATCTCTGCAGTACCTTATTACATAGTGTTCTACCGTATTATGTATAGCACTGTCACTTATTACATAGTGCCCTCTTTTGTTATGTATAGTGTAAGATGGCCGCCGGACGAGTCTTTGTGGGGAGATATGTGTCATCGCAGCTATTAGCTGCGGTGATGTGAGCTCAGAAGCATGTTTCAGCACATATAGTTTTGAGAGAGTTATATGGTCGTACCAGGGCCGATTTTTACGAGCGGTCATAAGAGATTGGTGGGAATGACCACTCTCATATCCCAACCCAGGGGCGTGGTTTGGCAAATAAAATGGAGGTCGAGCCTCTCATTCAGTGTCTGTGGTTGGAAGTGTGGAGACCTTCAGTGTGTGTTGCTAAAGACACTGACCTGAGGGGGCAGACCCATAGTACTACTGTATATGGACTACTAGTTTCCTGTTTCTTTTTATTTTGTGCCAGAAAAGGCTGTTTATTTGTTTTTCTATCCAGAGCAGTTTATGTGGTTTTAATAAACTTGCTTGGACATTTGAACAATACCGTTTCCTGTGCCTACCTCAACCACAGCCGAGTGAGTACAGATCTCTACAGTAGTTACATAATTATATTGGTTGAAAAAAGACACAATCCATTAAGTTCAGTGTTTCTCCACAGGTTATGCATTCTCAATCTCTAGATTATTTATAACCCAGATTCATATAAAAGACCCAAATACGTAAAATATTTGGTCACCTACAAACCAGCAAAAATTATGGCTCCCATAGACCTGTTAGTTTTTCTTTAAGAAGCCCTCCTACTCTGCATTCATTACCTGAATTACTTGCAAACGATTCCTGTCCACACACAATGAATCATATTCCAACCTCTCCACCATGGACAAGACCAGGCAAAGAACTGTCTATGGACACCAGGGGAAAAATTGTAGACCTGCACAAAGCTGGGATGGCATTATAAGACAATAGGCAAGTAGCTTGGTGAGAAGACAACTGTGGGCACAATTATTTGAAAATGGAAGAAACACAAGATTACTGACAATTTTTCTCCATCTAGGGCTCCAAGCAAGATCTTGCCTTGTGGGGTATGAGTGATTCTGAGAAAGGTCAGGAATCAGCCCAGAAGTGCATGAGAGGACCTGGTCAGTGACCGGAAGAGAGCTTTGACCACAGTTTTAAACATTACTATTAGTAACACAGAACACCATCATGGATTAAAATCCTGCAGGGCAAACAAGGTTTCCCTGCTCACACCAGCACATGTCCAGGCTTGTTTGAAGTTCACCACTGACCAGCTGGGTGATCTAGAGGAGGCATAAGGAAGGTCATGTGGTCAGATGAGACCTGACTAGAACTTCTTGGGATCAAATTCACTCACCATGTTTAGAAGAAGGATTAGTGCAACCTCAAAAATACCATCCCAAACGTGAAGCATGGTGGATGAAACATCATACTTTGAGGGTGCTTTTCTGCAAAGATAACATGCTGACTGCACCTCATTGAAGGGAAGATAGATGGAGTCATGTATCTTAAGATTTTGGCCAACAACCTCCTTCCCTCAGTAAGGACATTGAAGTTGGGTTATGGCTGGCTCTCCCACATTACAGTGACCCAAAACACACAGCCAGGACAAATTAGAAATGTCTCCGTAAGATGCATTATAAGGTCCTGGAGTAGCCTAGCCAATCTCCAGACCTGAGCCAAAAAGAAAATCTTTGAGGGGAACTGAAACTCAATGTTGCCCAACGATAACCCCCGACACCTGAAAGATCTGAAGAAGATATGTAAGGAGGTGTGGACCAAAATCTCTGCTGCAATGTGTGCAAACTTGGTCAAGAACTACGGGAAACGTCTGACCTCTGTAATTGCAAACAAAAGTTTCTGTACCAAATGTTAAGTTCTCTTTTTCTATTGTATCAAATACTTTTTTTCATTCAATAAAATGCTAATAATTATGTAAAACTAATTCAATGTGTTTTTCCATTTTTTTTAAGAAACAGTCTCTCACAGTTGAATTGCACCTATGTTAAAAATTACAGACTTCTCCATTCTTTGTAGGTGGGAAAACTTGCAAAGTTGGCAGTGTAATAAATATTTATTTTTCCCACTCTATATAACCTTTTTTATATAAATCAATGTAGCAATATAGATTGCTGTGCAATAGGTTAATGAGCAATAAAGAAAGCTTTAGATGTAGCGTCAAATGAGTGCCAAAACCAATTGCTCATGTCTCTTCCTCTCTCCCATCAAGAAAAATTATAGTGATTGTAGAGGAAATAGTAGTAGATAATTTAATTCTGGTGGGGCGTCTCTTCGTGTCTCCATGTTAAGCCGGGATCACACATGCGAGAAACTTGGACGAGTCTCGCATGTTAATACCGGGCACTGCCGTCGGCACTCGGATCGGAGCGTGCGGCCGCATAGCAATACATGCAGCTAAACACTCGGCTCCTGAGTGCCGGAAGCAGTGCCGGGTATTAACATGCAAGACTTGGCCGTGTTTCTTGCAAGTGTCATCCCGGTCTTACAGACATAACCTGTAATGGAAAACTAAGGTAACATTATTGAAGGATCTTCTATCGACAGCCTTTGTTGAAACTATTTTGGCTGTTCCAAAACTATCATGCAAGGATTTACAAATGTGGTAAGGTAAAAGTTCTATAAAATGCTCCCAAATGTTGGGAGAAATTTTGAAGCGACACCTTCACTGAATCCATCCTCAATAAATAAGCAGGTTTTACCAAAAACAGTTTGTATGGTAGGGGTTGTGGACTAAGCAATGTGTGAACACCAAAAAGACATAACAGTATAAATTGCCAATAAAAGGTTAAAGTTTATTATT
Source organism: Dendrobates tinctorius (assembly GCF_039654945.1). Classification (NCBI taxonomy): domain Eukaryota; kingdom Metazoa; phylum Chordata; class Amphibia; order Anura; family Dendrobatidae; genus Dendrobates; species Dendrobates tinctorius. The sequence goes on from NW_027361830.1 coordinate 11,895,290, forward strand.
ATTCAAAGGTAAATTAGAAAACAAAAGGAAAAATATTAAACAAGGTTGCTGCTAATCAAGCAGGGACAGCGTATTGCATGTGGCCAGAAAATGCAATAAATATATGTGTAAAACCTGATAAGAGCTTAAACAGATAATGCCAGTATAAGCATAAGGCCAGGATTACATATGCAAGAAATACGGCCGAGTCTCGCATGTTAATACCCGGCACTGCCGCTGGCACTCAGGAGCGGAGCATGTGGCTCCATGTATTGCTATGCGGCCACATGCTCCATTCCGAGTGCCGGCGGCAGTGCCAGGTGTTAACATGCGAGACTCCGCCGTATTCCTCGCATGTGTGATCCCGTCCTAAAGGATAAACTGTTCATAATAGTCTAACATATCAGGCAAGAAGGATTTAATGAATGGCACATACATGACAAGATGTTTGTGTTTACACGGCATCCCCGCCTCCCCAATGCACGTTTTGCTTCTTCATCAGGAGGCGTGTGTTGGGGAGGGGCGAGTAGCCTTAATACTACAGGCAACAAATCAAGTCCAAGAAAACTGTGGGTGTGTGGTAATCTCAGTGTGGCGTGTCAGATACAGGTGAGCGAGAAAGGATGCTTCCCGCGAATATGCCGCATTTGCCACTGACATCACTAACCCGTAACAGGACGTAGGGCTTGCGGCTGTGGAATGCAAGTTAACATGGGCCATAATAGAAACAACGTGTGTGCAGAGGTTCCTGTGGAGGCCACTTGCACGAGTGTCAGTGAGTGATGCAGATGGGGCACGCGCGCTGCTAGTGCTGGAAGAAGCCCAATATGTGTAAGTACTAATAATAAAGACAAGTGTCTGGAATATGTTTGTAAAACAGATTAGGAGTCGTACTACGTGAAGGGAAAAATATATGTATAAGTGTGTGGTTGCTTTGAAATTATTTAAAAATAGTATGAAAGAATGAAAATATGAAAAAAGTTAAAAATAAAAGATGTGACTAAGTGCGTAAAAAGAAAAAAGTAAAATTTTTTAAAATAATAAAAGAAGGTGTCAGTGCACTGTGCTTATAGTAAATGAATGTGAAGGAATACAAAAATATGGATGTATCCATATTTTACATATATCAAAATGTTCACACTTACAGAAAATTGGACTAAAAAGAGCAAAAAGGTTACAAATAAATTTATAATAATCTCTTTATGCAACGCCAACATATTCGATAGCGCTTTGCATACATTATCATCGCTGCCACCGATGGGGATCACAATCTAAATTCCCTATCAATATGTCATTGGAAAGTGGGAGGAAACCGGAGTACCCGGAGGAAACCCACGCAGAGAGAATAGAAACTCCTTGCAGATGTTGTCCTTGGTGGGATTTGAACCCAGGACTCCAGCGCTGCAGTGCTAACCAATGAGCTACCGTGCTGCCCGTGAATGAAACTTATGAATAATTAGTCCAAAGTGCTAAAGTGCTAAAGTGCCTAAATTATTTGATACACAAAAGTTACTAAAAAGATGAAAAATTCATATTGTGATACCAAAAATTACAAAGGGGATAAAAATCCATAAAAACACTAAGAAAAATATAAGAGCTCATAAGGAATTTTTTTTCCTCCTTTTTTTCCTTGAAAAGTTCACAAAAAAATCCATCACCTGATAGTACCAGTCTGGTGAAAAATTTGTCTATTTAGCCTAACAAAATAATGTGAAAAAGGTGATGGTTGATGACATGGTCCCAGTAAGAGAAAATCCAAGAGGAGTGATTTGGAGGCATTTCATTATAAGTGATATAATAAGTGCAAACCTGAACTTGAGAAGGCCTGGAAAGACCAAAGAACCAATGGACCGAAAACAAAACCACAGCAGGACGGCCACACAGAACCACACTGGAGAAAAGCAAGTTTCACAGCCTGAGAAGGTAAATTAAAGCCTGTATCATAAAGAAATACAAGAATTATGAGACACTGAGAGTTGTGTATATACAATGGAGATGCTAAAAACAGTTAAAACCAGTTATCTAAAGATTAAACAAAAACTACCCCCCACCCCAATTAATATAAAACTACCCAATATTACAGGAATTAACTGAACCTAAAATTCTCAATGAATCCCAAGGGGGCTACTGTACTTAACCTTAAAATCCAGGGTTAATTTCAGTCTGCCTCTCTTTGTTTATGGGGCGGCTATTTAATGCTGATAGTTCCTGGGTTCATTGTTGGTGATACTTTTGTATAAATGGTTTGTGGTTGCTGACCCAAGTTACTCAGCCGTAAACGTTGTGCCTCTGTGCTTGTGTGTCTTTGTTGTTTATGACCTGGTTCATCCCCCGACTTTTGACTCTGTATCCTGCTTATACTGCCCTGTCCCTCCTGGTTATCTGACCCTTGGCTTGTCTCCGTTTACTTTGTGCCTTATCCCTAGGTACTATGCTCTCGTCTGGCTTTTGACCCTCGGCTTTCCTTGACCACGTTTACTGTCTGTGCCCTGCACACTCAGTTTCCTTCCCTGTATGTCACCCCCGATCATGAGACTGCTTTATGCCAGGTCCTGTGCTCACTGCATTAGTCTCAGGTCCTTGTGCACTGCGTGCCCTATTCCTGGACTCCCTGTGCTTGGTTACGTGCCCGCTGATAGCACCCCGTAGGCAGCGCCATTGACACCATTGGTGTCATCACATTATCACTAAACCAAACCATTTTTCAGGGAGTTTTTTGTGTGTGTTTGTTATGGACCCGCTGAGTTCTCTGTCAGATCAGGTATCTAACCTGACCAAGATGATGTTTAATCTGTTGAGCAAAGAGCGTTTGTTGCTTCTCACCAACACGTACAGAGGGAGTTGGCAAATAAAGTTAATGCTGTTCGGGGTGCCTCTTCCTCATCTGGCAATGGCGAGGGTACTGTGTCTGATGTTTCCTTATCCTCTCCTGAACCCTCTGTCAAACTTCCGGATGCCTTTTCTGGGGATAGGAAAAAATTCCAGGTATTTAAAGAGAGTTGTAAATTACTTTTTTCCTTGCGTCCTCAGTCCTCGGGTGATGAGAGTCAAAGGGTGGGGATAGTTATTTCCCTGTTAAATAAAGGGCCGCAATCCTGGGCTTTCTCCCTATCTTCCACTTCCCCTGAGAGATTGTCTGTTGATCGGTTCTTCAAGGCCTTGGATCTTATATACGATGAACCTAATCCGGTGAGATTGGCAGAGGGCACGATTATGAGTCTTACCCAGGAAAAGTGCTCAACTGAGTGGTACTGTTCTGAGTGCAGGCGATGGGCACTCAAGGTTTCCTTGAATGACTCGGCACTCAGAGGGCTATTCCAATGGGGTCTCTCCAAGCATTTAAAGGATGCCTAGGCCCTGCACCCACCGCCCGGCTCTCTGGAGGAGGCCATGACCCAGGCCGTCCATATGGACCACAGGATGAGAGAGAGAGGTGTTGGGCAATGAGATGCTCCTCCTTTGCTAGTGAAGATGGAGCCTTCTTCATCAGTTGAGCCCATGGAGGTTGGGACTTTCTCCATGAAGGAAAAGGAGAGGAGATGGCGCAGAGAGAAAAAACTCTGCTTCTATTTGTGGAGAGCCGGGTCATTGGATAAAGGACTATCCCTCCTTTCCCCCAGATTCCAAGGTATCGGGAAATGACTAGGTCTAGGTAACTGCCAAGGAGGTTACCCAGACCCACAGGTACTTTTTTCCTCAGCCTTCAAACTACTGTTAAAGGTGAAAATTGATGTGAACAATTGTTTTTTTTCCTCTTCTGCTTTTGTGGATTGCGGGTCTTCAGTGAACTTGATTGACTCGAGGTTGGTGGCCCACTGTGAGATAGGGACAGTCAGGTTGGACAAACCCATGAGAGTGGTGGCTATTGATTCAACCCCATTCACCGAGAATGGGATCTGCTCTGTTACTAATGAGCATCCTTAAGGTGGGGTAGGTTCATCTGGAGCATATAGCCTGTTTCGTTCTGGATAACCTCCTGCTGGTTTGGTTTTGGGGTTTCCTTGCCTGCAATGTCATAATCCAGTCATTGAATGGGAGGCTTGGGAGATTGTTAAATGGGGATCCAACTGTAAAAACAAATGTCTGAATTCTGTATCTGTGTTGTTCTTTGGTCTGGAGGGTATTCCAGAGTACCTGAAGGACTTCAAGGACGTGTTCTCCGAAAGTCAATTTGAGGGGTTTCCATCGTACTGCCTTTTGATTGTGCCATTGACCTAATTCCTGGGGCTAAATTGCCTGAAGCCCAATTGTTTAACCTTTCTGGTCCCAAGCAGGTTGCCATGAAGGAGTACATATCTGAGAGTCTCCGCAAGGGGCAAATACGCCCTTCCGTGTGTCTTGTTGCTGCAGGGGTTTTTTTGTAAAAAAAAAAGATGGTGGTCTACGCCCATCCCTTGACTTTCGGGAGCTAAATAAGATTACTGTAAGAAACATATATCCCCTCCCACTCATTCCTGATTTGTGTAACCAATTATCCGGGACAAATGGTTTTCAAAACTAGACTTGCAGGGGGCATAAAACCTCATCCAGGTGCAGGAGGGGGATGAGTGGAATCTGCATTTCTCACCTCAGAAGGGCTGCTTGAAAATTTAGTTATGCCATTTGGTCTGACCAATGCCCCTGCGGTTTTCCAAAGCTTCACCAATCATGTGTTCTCTGATTTTATTGGGCGGTTTGTGGTTATATACTTGGAGGACATTCTAGTTATTCACTTGATAAGCAGTCACATATTGGTCACCTTCGGACAGTTCTTCAGAGACTCATGGAGAATCAACTTTTTGCTAAGCTAGAGAAATGCCCGTTTTTCTCCCAGGAACTGCCTTTCTCAGGGTTCCTTATCTCTATTGAGGGGTTTTGTATGGATTCTAAAAAGGTGAAGGCCATTGTAGATTGGGTTCAACTCCGGGACCTGAAGAGCCTTCAGTGCTTCCTGGGATTTGCCAATTACTACCAGAGGTTAATTAGAGAGTTCTCTCAGGTGGTCAAGCCCCTCACTGACTTGACACAGAAGGGCCTAATGTTAAGAACTGGTCTGCCTCAGCAGTAGTGGCATTTCTCGCTCTGAAAAAATGCTTTATGACTGCCCCTGTTCTGGTTCAACCTGATTTATCTGAACCTTTTGTGATGGAGGTTGACACCTCAGAAGTGGGGATGGGGGTTGTGTTGCCCCAGGGGCCAGTCACCTTGACCAATTTGAGACCATGTGCCTTCTTCACCAAGAAGTACTCTGTGGAAAGAAATAATGAAGTGGGTAATCAGGAACTTTTTGCGGTTAGGTTGGCCTTTGAAGAATGGAGGCATTTTTTGGAGGGGGCGGTTCATCTCATTACTGTAGTTATGGACCACAAGAACCTGGCATATATTGAGTCTGCTAAAAGGTTGACCCCCAGGCAAGCCAGATGGTCATTTTTTTCCTGGTTCCAATTCTCGATCACTTTTCGTACAGGATCCAAGAATGTGAAGGCCGATGCCTTGTCTCAAAATCTGAACCCAGTTTCTCCCCGAGCCTCCATCCTCCATTCTTTAACCCGTGGTGGTGGTGGTGACTGAGGTGTCTGAAGGTTGGAACGGGAGATTTGGGAAGCCCAGTCCCAGGCTCCCCCATCCAAGCTTGTGGGAAAATTGTTTGTTCCGGTTCAACTTCAAATCAATGTCTTCCAACAGTTCCATGATTCGGCACTGAGTGGACATCCAGGGATTTTGTCCTCTCATGGGTCCATCACAAGGGTTTTTTGGTGGGCCTCACTTACATCTGATGTGAGGAAGTTTGTGTCTACCTGTGAAGCTTGTGCACGTACTAAGAGCTCTCATAACTGGCCAGCCGGGGAATTGGTGCCTTTGCCAGTTCCTGATAGACCATAGACACATTTGTCCATGGACTTTATCACCAATCTTCGTCCCTCCAAGGGTAATACTGTCATTTGGGTGGTGGTGGACAAGTTTAAAAAGCAAGCACACTCTGTACCATTAGGGACACTACCCTCTGCTGAGACCTTGTCTTGGTTGTTTGCTCAACATGTGGTTTGCTTGCATGGTGTGCCCTTGAATGTGGTGTCTGACCGTGGTGTGCAGTTTGTGTCCAAGTTTTGGAGAGCATTTTGTAAAAGGTTGGGTATTGAGTTGTCCTTTTCGTCTGCTTACCTTCTGGAGACCAATCGTCAGACCGAACAAACCAATCAGTCGTTAGAACAAATTTTGCATTTCCTTGCCACTTTCAGCCAAGAGGACTGGTCCGATGCCCTGTCTTTAGCAGAGTTTGCGTTCAATAACCATGCTAACCACTCTACAGGTACCTCCCCTTTCCTCTGTAATTATTGGTTTAATCCACACTTTGGGGAGTTTTCTCGCCTGGACCCCAGTTGCCCGGCGGCTGATATTGCTGTACGTCAGTTGGGGAATTTATGGCGAGAGGTCCAAAAGAATATTGGGGAGGGTCAGAGGAAATTTATGCTTTTTGCTGACAGGAGACAGACTGTGGGACCCACCCTTCGGGTTGGGGATAAAGTGTGGCTGTCTACCAGGAACATTAAACTTAAGGTTCCATTGGCAAAATTGGGACCTAAGTTTATTGGCCCTTATGAGATCACGGAGGTGGTCAACCCAGTGGTGTTTCGTTTGCGTCTTCCAGCGTCTTTTAAGATCCCCAATGTATTCCATAGGGCCCTGCTGAAACCATTGGGGGCTGTGGAAGATGCGTCATTGGGTCCCTCGCCGCCTATGTTGGTGGATAGTCAGGAGGAGTTCAAGGTGGAGCGCATAGTGGATTCCAGGTTGATCCGCCGTTCCCTCCAGTATCTTGTGCACTGGAAGGTGTATGGTCCTGAGTACCGATCCTGGGTTCCTGCCCGATCAGTTCATTCCAATCATCTGGTGCGCTCATTTCATGCCCAGTTTCTTGGGAAACTTGGGGTCCGGTGCACCCCCATTTAGAGAGGAGTACTGTCATGACTCTGGATAGGATGGTTCTGCCTCCATCCCGGTCAGATCAGGGTTAACTTCAGTCCACCTCTCTTGGTTCTGGGGCGGCTATTTAATGCTGGTAGTTCTTTGGTTCAGTGTTGGTGATACTTCCATATACTCGGTTTGTGGTTGCTGACCCAGGTTACCCATCCATAAACGTTGTACCTCTGTGCTTGTGTGCTTTGCTGTGTATGAACTGGTTCATCCCCTGACTTTTGCCTCTGTTTCCTGCTTTGTACTGCCCTGTTCCTCCTGGTTATCTGACCCCTTGGCTTGTCTCCATTTACTCTATGTCTTATCCCTAGGTACTGCGCTCTCATCTGGCTTTTTGACCCTCGGCTCTCCTTGACCATGTTTACTGTCTGTGCCCTACACTCTGCACTCAGTTTCCTTCCCTGTACTAACGTGCGATGACTCCGTCCCCTGGTCACTTGACTGCTTAGTGCCAGGTCCTGTGCTCACTGCATTTGTCTCAGGTCCTTGCGCACTACGTGCCCTGTTCCTGAACTTCCTGTGCTCATTTACGTGCCCCCTGATAGCACCCCTTAGGCACCCCTTAGGCAGCGCCAGTGACACCATTGGTGTCATCACATTTACAAGCTTTACATAGTCCGCATGGAAAAAAGTCCTGTAAAGGTTGACCAGACACAATAGGTTTGTTGCTATTAGGAGCATGGGGGCTTCTGAACAGCAGGTCTCATAAGTTTTTAGATTTCTTAGCAGCCAGTAATGGCATAGGGGGAATAATACGTTTCAGAACTGGATCCATTTCCAGGACTTTCTAATGTTTACATAAAATCTCTGTAAGTTGGTCATATTGATTGTTGAAAGGTGTGCTTAGTCTGATTTGTTGTGGGTTTTCATTAGTGTGGGATGATTGTTTGTATAATTCATTCCTGGATATACCTTTTACTCTGTTATAACCACATCGAATGGATGGATGACTGTACCCCCGTTCACGAAATCTAGTATAGTATAGAGTATAGGTCTTTCGCTTGCTTGTCAAAAGCCACTTCAGTAGAACAGATTCATCTAATTCTGAGATGCTGTCTTATGGGGATGCCATGAGTGGTTGATTGTAAATGAGAAGATTCAGCATGCAAAAGCATGTTGGTGGCTGAAGATTTGCAATAGACATTGGTGTCCAGAAAGCCTTGCCGAAGTAGCCTGAATATTAGCATCCAAAAAATTAAGTGTACATCAATGAACATAGGTAAGTTTAATATTTAGTTTATTGTTGTTAACATCACTCATTAGAGTATCCAATTGCTCCACCAAGCCTTCCCAAATAAACCAAATATCATCTATATAACGTATCCAATTATGGATTTTATCAATTTGGTTAATGGGATTGCTCTGAAAAATGTCACCTTCCCAGGCTCCAAGGAGCAAATTGGCATATGATGGGGCAACATAGCCCTCATAGGCAATCCCTGGAGCTGGAGGTAGATCTGATTATGGAAAATTAAGCAATTATGCTTTAGTATGAACTCTAAAAAGCATAGTATAAATTCAATTAAAGGTTTCTCAAAGCTACTTGAATGGAGAAGCCAAGAGGCCGCTCGATGCCCATCTATCATATATAGGCTTTCCACGTCAGCTGTCACCATGCACATATTTTCCTGTAACTGTATGCCATCAAAACGGCCAAAGGCTGCAGTGGTGTCTTTAACATATAAAGGCAAAGTTGTTACCAAGGGTTTGAAATAATGGTTAATTTGACAAGCAATTTCACAGAGGCCCCCATTGCCAGATACAATAAGTCAGTCATCCGGGGGATCTGTGGAATTCTCGTGTATCTTGGGAATCAAGTAAAAAGTTGGCAACCGTGGATTATTGGCAACAATTATTTCCATCATTTTCTTGTAAATAATATTATTTTCAGAGGTTCTAATGACAAAACTGTAGATAATAATGATAGCTTGTTTCTCATACAATGTATTAGGTCAGATGACCAGGTTGCCTCTTTTGTGCGGGGGAATAAATGTCATATCGGACTAAGTTTGCATCCTTAATGGTCTTCATTGTCTTTTTGTTGATGTTCCCCAGCGAAATCCTCTTCAGTTGTTTAATGTCATTAGTAACTAACATTAAAAAAATATCCATGGCAGGGCAGGTGTTAAAACTAGGAATTTTTTTAGATTTTTTAAATAAAATAAAATAAATAATTTTATTTCTATAGTGCCAACATATTCCACAACCCTATACATTTCAGAGGGGACTTGTACAGACAATAGACATTACAGCATAACAATAATCACGTAAATCATAACAGATAACAAGAGGAATGAGGGCCCAGCTCGCAAAGTTACAATCTATTGGGGGGGGAAGGAAGACACAAAAGGTGGGTGGTAACAATTGCAATGATTGTTTGGACCAGCCATAATGTTAAGTGTGTAAAAGTACAGACACAGAGGGCTAATGGATGCATAAAGCATGTGGGAACATGATGCGGGGAACCTGGTTATGGTAAAACTTTTGACTGTGTCACACAGGGATAGTTAGGTTAATGTGTAGCATTAAAAAAATGGACTGGGAAATTACCCACCCTGGTTGAACTGTCTCCATCTGACAGAGATTCCAATATAGCATGTGCCTCTTGTTCTTCCCTTGTATCAAGAGCTATTCCAGAATTTCAGCATTCATGGAATTTCTTCAGTATGAGTTTCCTTGCAAAAAGGTGCACATTCTTTACTGCTGTGAACTAGTCTAAAGGTGTACCAGACGAGAAGGTTAAACCTTTTTCAAGTTTGTTTATTTGTTGGTTAATAAGACAACGACTGGATAAATTCAACACCTTTGGTTGAGTGTTCTTCCTAAAATCACCATTGTTCACAGAAAAATCAGGTCGTGGAGTAGCCTCTGAACCAAATAGAAAATCTTTGGAGGGAACTGAAACTCAATGTTGCCCAACGGCAGCACCAACACCTGAAAGATCTGGAGAAATATGTATGGAGGAGTGGACCAAAATCTCTGCTGCAATGTGTGCAAACTTGATCAAGAACTACAGGAAACATCTGATCTCTGTAATTGCAAACAAAGGTTTCTTCACCAAATGTTAAGTTCTGTTTCTCTATTGTATCAAATACTTATTTCATGCAATAAAATGCAAATTAATTACCGTATGTAAAAATAATACAATGTGCTTTTCTATTTTTTTTTAAGAAACTGTCTCTCACAGTTGAATTGTACCTACTATAAAAATTACAGACTTCTGCATTCTTTGTAGGTGGGAAAACTTGCAAAATTGGCAATGTATCAAATACTTATTTTTCCCACTGTATATAATCTTTTTTATATAAATCAATGTAGCAATATAGATTGCTGTTCAATAGGTTAATGAGCAATAAAGTAAGCATTAGATGTAGCGTCAAATGAGCGCCAAAACCAGTTGCTCATGTCTCCTCCTCTCTCCCATTAAGAAAAATTATAGTGATTGTGGTGGAAATAGTAGAAGAAAATGTTATTCTGATTAGGCGTGGCTTTGTGTCTTCATGTCACAGACATAACCTGTAATGGAAAACTAAGGTAACACTATTGAAGGATCTTCTATCGACAGCTTTCGTTGAAATCATTTTCGCTGTTCCAAGACCATCTTGCAAGGATTTATGAATGTGGTAACACTGGTAAGGTATAAAACTCTCCCAAATGTTGACAAAATCTTTAACTCTGTGGTCCTTTTGAAGAGACACCTTCACTGAATCCATCCTCATTAAAAAAGCAAGTTTTTCCAAAACAGTTTGTATGGAGAGGGTTGTAGACTAAGCCATGTGTGAAGCATTGTTTTGGATCCCTCTGCTGCTACTATGTTCAAATGTTTCCTTATACCTGGATTTCTTTGATATGTTTCAGCATCCAGATATCTGAAAATGGTCAAATAGGACCGATGGTCAGGTGATTAGAAACAAAAGAATGGATCTATGTCCCAAAAGACTTTGGGCAAGACCAAATGCAGCGGCACAGGGCAGAGTCAGGGGCATTAGATTAGAACTGAATCAATTTGACCTAGGGAAAATACTCATCCTATGTCCTCAATAAAAGCATCAGAGGTCCAATAACAGAGATTGAGAAGCCATTCTATATATCATGCTGAAGGAAGAAACTTATAGCTATAATCAATTTCTATAAGTAGGGCTGGTACAGTGAGTTCTGGTATATCTCTCCAACATTTATTTGGTTAGTGATGTTGACTGGGTGACCTGGTCCATTGGCTTAGTAAGGAGTTTAAAATACCTTGATATTTAGCTTTTTGAGGGCTAAGAATTTGAAAAGAATATCCTTAATTGTGAGTTACACTCTGTGTCGGTAAGGTGGGTTATAATAGTTGATATATACAGTTGAAACTAGAAGTTTACATGCACTGTAAAAAATACACATATGCATGTTTTTCTCAATATCTGACATGAAATCAGAATAAACCGTTCCTGTTTTAGGGTCAATTAGGATTACCATAATTATTAATATTTGTAAAATACCAGAATAATGAGAGGAAGGTAATGTTTAAGGCATTTTTATTACTTTCTCCAAAGTCAAAAGCTTACATACATTTCATTAGCATTTGGCACCATTGCCCTTAAACTGAATGACTAGGGTCAAATATTTGGGATATCCTTCCAATAAGCTTCTCAAAATAGTTAGTCAGAATTTTTCCTGATATCTTGGCGATTTCCATGATGCTACACAAAGAAGCAGTGTGTTTCAGGTGTGCATTAAAATACATCCACAGGTGTGTTTCTAAATAACTCAGATGTTGCCAAAAAAACTGTCAGAATCTTCCAAACACATGACATCATCATATGGGCAGTCCAGAATTGTTGAAAGGCATAGTAATTTTAGTGTATGTAAACTTTTGACTTTGCACTAAGTAATAAAAATGCATTAAAACATTCTCTCTCTCATTATTCTGGCATTTGGCAAATATTAATAATTATGGTAATCCTAACTGACCTAAAACGGGAAAGGTTTATTCTGATTTCATGTCAGATACTGAGAAAAACATGCATATGCCTCGCGGGCAGGGTCCTCTCTCCTCCTGTACCAGTTATGACTTGTATTGTTTAAGATTATTGTACTTGTTTTTATGTATACCCCCCTCACATGTAAAGCGCCATGGAATAAATGGCGCTATAACAATAAATAATAATAATAATAATAATAATAATATGCATCTTTTTATATAGTGTATGCAAACTTTTGGTTTCAACAGTATGTCTTAGTGTAATGCTGCTTTGACATTGTGATGCGCAACCTCCACCAGGGGGTGCTGATGGGAGAGGAAGGTTACTCTAACAGTGGAGCACCACAACGCCGCAGTACACGCACCAATTGGTGTTAAGAGCAGGCAGAATGCACCAAAAAATAAAGATGGAATTTAGGTGCGTTCGCAGCCCGGGGTCCACCGTGCAGAGATGTTACCTGCTGCTCGGTAATGGAGGATGTTATATGGCGGTATAATAGAGGAACACACGGGGTTAACTTCACCCAGTATGTACAGAGGCGGACTCTGTTACCTCACAGAGCCGCACGACCGCCAAATTTATATTTATGCTCACAGAGCTCGGCAGTGAGAGTGCTAGTGTATAGTCACAGGACTCTGCCCCTGAGACACTGGGTTAGAGTCCCTCTAGACACACTAGCACTCAACACCGCAACTGTGGTGCCAGGAAGAGACAAATAAATAGATAAAGTGCACTATGTGCGCACAGCACCGCTCTGGCGGACACCACTAACCACCTGGACTAGGGAGGAAAGTGTTAGACTTGCACACGGTGCGGCACTGATGGATGCAGTTACGTGACTCGGTACAAAGATGCCTTGAACTGAACGACACCATATGGCGCTATGTGAGATGCTGTGACTAGATAGCTTCAGTGGCACAAGACCATGCCACTAGTGGCGCTGACTCTAAACCCTATGAACAAGCACAACCAGAGGGAGGGGAGTCATAATGAGTCAGTCACCAGTCTCAAGCATCCATCATCCCACACACAAATAGCAAATAGAGTCTATACTAGCGCATGGCCGAGCAGCCATGTGAACCTTTTATAGCAGCGTCCTTTCGGGACCTTCCTGATGGTCCAATCCGAGCTGCTTGAGGACCTGAGCACGTGATCTCCGACCTCCAATGAGAGGCCGTCCCATGGGCATGCTTAGTAGGCTGCAAAAAGGACTTAGACTCTGTAGCTACTTGCTGCTGGCTAGTGCAGATTGCTAAAGCTGACCCAAAAGTGGCAGCAGCAACCAACCTGACTGTCATGATCCCAGTGCAGGTTTTGACCTGCACATCAGGCGTTAATGTCTTGATCCCAGTGCAGGCTTTGACCTGCACGCCTGGGGTTAATTATTGTGGCCTCTCTTTGGTTCAGGGAGAGTTTCTTATAGCCCTGAGAAACTCCAATCCCTGTCAGTTATACTTTTGCCTTTGGCCGAGTGTGTTGACCCCTGTGTGCCTGTTCTTTGTCTTCTAGCATGCTTATATGGCTCTGACCTGGTTCTGTCCCCTGTTGTGAGTTTGCCTGTTGATTCTGTACTGCGCTACCCTCTCTGTGTATGACTCCTTGCCTGTGACCTGACTATTCTTTGCTCGCCTCTCTTGTACTTTGCAGCTATCTCTGTGTACGACTCATTGGCTATGTCTTGACTCCCCATTCTGTCTATCCTCTGGTTTTGTCGTGCTATCTCATGCTTTGACCCCAGCCTGTCTATGCCCCTTGGTAACTTTGTCCCGTAGTTACCCTGCTAGGAGTTTTCCTGCAGCTCCTAGCTCTCTGAGGTTTAGGCCACACCCCCAGCAGTCACGTGTTTTAGGTCCTGCTGGTCTGAAGCACGCACCTTCTCTGCTGCTGCCTGCTCCACAGGTATCGCTGAGCACAGTTTGTCCTACTCAGAACATGTGCACTGGTTCAGTGAGCAAGTGCAGTGCAGTGTTCTTGACACTGGCAGCACTAGCCAGAGCAAGACGCGGGGACTGACACCTTTGCTGAGCAGCCTCCTCTGCAGCCGGAACAGAATGTGAGACCGCAGAAGGCAAGGCTCAGGCTTTCTCCCGTGTAGCGGCAGGAACTCGACGCCTAACACTAGGTGGCAGAAGAGTAGTCAGACAGGCCAGGTCAGAAACCAAGAGGAAATGCAGTGCCAGAGGACAGAGCAATACACGAGGTCACAAACAATCCAGAAACATCAGATCCGAATGGGAGCAGGAACGCCAGAGATGGGAGGCAGACAAACAGGTCAGAGGACAAGCTGGGTAAAATACCAAGGGGTCACAACACGGAGAGCAAGCACTAAGACGAGTGTAGTCACAGGGGATTGTGGAAACAGGACCTAGGTAAACGGACAGAGGACAAATCAGGGTATAAGGGGTCAGCCGCTCAAGCCGGAAGCAGGAACTATAACTGATGCTGCCTGCAGGCGGCAGCAGACTGAAATAGCTAAACAGATCCCAAAACGAGGCAGGGGAAGTTGAACCCTGCATGACCAGACTGAGGAAAAGATAACCAGAAACAAACCCTGATCTGGAACATGACACTTAGCTTGTAGATAAGGGAAAAATGCAAAAGAGATTTTAAAATGAAGTCCTGAAATAGTTAGTATACCACATTGTGAATGACCTAATAAATTATCAATATATTCCATTTTTTACCAAAGTTAAAAAGATTTTTGAATTAAGGATGGGTGGGTGGAATAATTCGGGTGTAATTACATCAATTGTCTGGTCTTTTGCTTTGCTCGTCAGGTTGATATTACTAAAGGATTAATTTGGAAGTTATTAGGCAGTTGGGGAAATGGTAGGTGAAAAATCAATGTGAGAGACACGAGCTGTTGGTCAATAGAAGCTTTTTTTTTATACAGATATAGTATCTGCTTATATTACCTCTTGTGGTAGGTCACTTCACAGTCTGATATCTCTAACTGTAAATAACCCTTTCCTATTTAGCTGTCATAATTGTTTTTCCTCTACACAAAATGAATGTCCCCTGGTCTTGCCAGTGCGTTTTTTACCACACATACACAGCATCTTTTTATGCATACATGAAATCACCTAAGGCCTCTTTCACACATCTGGCTTTTGTAATCCGGTATGATGCGGCTAAATTTTTAAAAACTGGGTCCGGCACCGGTTGGCACCAGATCCGGTTTTTTTCCCATTGGCATTCATTATCGCTTCATTGTGGCAGATGGGCATGCGGCGCTTCCGTTTTTTGCCGTCCGACGTCTGCAAAAAGCGTTCCATGCTACGTTTTTTGACAGCACCGGACCGGCTTTTTGAACAGCGCATGCCCTGACACTGTGATTTTTAACCATGGACGTGCCTAACGAAAATCTCTCTCTCTTTCCTGGATCAGATCATACCTGTGCGCGCTTCTCCTTTAAATCTAAACAACACTGTATTTGGCCACTGAAAATGATCCGGTGTCAGCGGCACATCCCGGAACCGCAACTAGGGCTTTTCGCCACACGGCGCCGGACTCCCAAAGACGGATGTGTGAAAGTAGCCTGAGGTGTCTTTTTTTCAAAACTAAACAGTCATAACTTTTCTAATCTTTCATTATAGAAGACACTTTACATCCCATTTAATAACCTATTTGCTGTCATGATTTCACATCTAACTGTGGCCTAGGGACGATGTGAGCAACCGCTCAGTTGCCCTATGGAATCTGTGGTGTGCTGGACTGTCGGTTTCATGAGTGACAGTCCAGTCATCCAATCTGATCCTGGGGCATGCAGAGCTGTCAGCATTTTGATTGACAACCCTGTTGATTAATCCAGTTAGGCTACGGGTGTTTCCTCAGGTCCCTCCCATCATCAAATGATTTACAGGGTATTTAATTGACTTACTGTGTGCAGCAGATTGTCAGTTATAGATTATAGCAAGGTAGTGATGAAAAATTAAAATATAACTTTTAATTATCCTTTAAAATAGACCCTTTGTCTCAATGAGATAAATGACAAACAATAGACATATACATACAATATATTCAGGGATTATTCTAGGAGTCAGAGATTGTGTGTAGGAAGCGGGAAGTCTTACACTGAGAAAACCTATGTGACAATTGCTGAAAGATTTTCCCTTAAAGTGCTTAGTTATATCTCCTGAATCCACATACGAAAGACCATATTACTGTATACCAAGAGAATAACAGTATTTGTAAGCAATTTAGCTGTCATTATTGCAATATCTGTGTAATAGAAAACACAGTACAGTATGTCAGAAGTACAACAAATGTTAGTATACCAATTTTCACTCTTATGTAAGGAAAAAAAACTACGGAGGGGGTTGTCAATACCAACGTTTACCGTAAACCAACATCCACAAATGCCCTCTTGCATCCTGCCTCACTGAGGAAGGGCATTCCCATGGGGCAATATCTTCAGCTGTGACGCAATTGCTCCTTGGAAGCCAATTATGCAGATCAAGCAGCAGATTTGAGTACACGATTCCAGGACAAGGGGTATCCACATAGCGTTCTTAGAAAGGCCTTTAACCCTTTTCTGTCATGTGACGTACTATCCCATCCATGTGCCCTGGGACTTAACTCCCAGGGACGGGATAGTACGTCACAGTGATCAGTGGCGCCCACGTGGTGAGCGCCGCTGATTGCGGCCGGGTGTCAGCTGATTATCACAGCTGACACCCGGAACAATGTGTCAGGGGCAGTCACGGACCGCCCCCGACACGTTAACCCCTTGCACACCATGATCAAACACGATCGCGGTGTACCGGGGGTTAAAGGGAAGCATCGGCAGGGAGGGGGCTCCCTCCGTGCTTCCCTGAGCCCCCCACAGCAGCGCAATGTGCAGCGCTGTTGCAGGGGGCTCCATCCCTGCAGGTCCCCGAATCCAAGATAGCGACGGGGACCTTCGGGGGCCTGCAGGGAGCTGGCTTCCTCAGTGCCTGCAAAGCAGGCATGAGGAAAGCCTGTGCAGTGCCTGTGACAGATCGCTGATCTGTCACAGTGATCTGTGATGTGACAGATCAGCAATCTGTCACAGGACAGTGATGTCCCCCCTGGGACAATGTAATAAAGTTAAAAAAAAAAAAGGTGTAAAAATAATTTTAAAAAATCGCTAAATAAATTAAAAAAAAAAAGTATTCCCTAATAAATTCATTTTTTGGTAATAATAATAAAAAAAAAATAAAAGTACACATATTTGGTATTGCTGCGTCCGTAATGACCCACCCTATAAAACTGTGCCGCTAGTTAACCCCTTTAGCGAACCCTTTAAAAAATAAAAATAAAAAACTAAGCAAAAAATAATGATATATTATCATACCGCCAAACAAAAAGTGCAATAACGCACGATCAAAAATATGCATATAAATATCCATGTTACCGCTGAAAACGTCATCTTCTCCCGCAAAAAACAAGCTGCCATACAGCATCATCAGCAAAAAAATAAAAAAGCTACAGCTCGCAGAATAAAGCGATGCAAAAATAATTATTTTTTATATAAAATTGTTTTCATTGCATAAAAGCGCCAAAACATAAAAAAAGACCTAAAAGAGGTATCGCTGTAACCGTACTAACCCAAAGAATAAAACCGCTTTATCAATTTTGCCGCACGTGGAATGGTGTAAACGCACCCCCCAAAAGAAATTCATGAAACGCTGGTTTTTGTTCATTCTGCGTCCCAAAAATCGGAATAAAAAGCGATCAAAAGATGTTACATGCCCGAAAATGATACCAATAAAAACGTCAACTTGTCCCGCAAAAAATAAGACCTCACATGACTCGGTGGGTCAAAATATGGAAAAATTATAGCTCTCAATATGTGGTGAAGCAAAAAATATTTTTACAATAAAAAGCGTCTTTTAGCGTATGACAGCTGCCAAAAATAAAAACCCGCTATAAATAGTAAATCAAACCCCCCGTTATCACCCCCTTAGTTAGGGAAAAATAATAAAATTAAAAGAAAATGTATTTATTTCCATTTTCCCATTAGGGTTAGGGCTAGGGTTAGGGCTGAGATTAGGGTTAGGGGTGTGTTGGGGTTAGGGTTGGAGTTATAATTGGAGGGTTTCCACTGTTTGGGCACATCAGGTGCTCTCCAAATGCAACATGGCATCTGATCTCAATTCCAGCCAATTCTGCGTTGAAAAAGTCAAACGGCGCTCCTTCCCTTCCAAGCTCTACCATGCACCCAAACAGTGTTTTACCCCCACATATGGGGTATCAGCCTACTCAGGACAAATTGTAAAACAACTTTTGGGGTCCAATTTCTCCTGTTACCCTTAGGAAAATAAAAAATTGGGGGCAAAAATATCATTTTTGTTAAAAAAAAATGATTTTTTTATTTTCACGCCCGGGCGTTATAAACTTCTGTGAAGCACTTGGGGGTTTAAAGTGCTCACCACACATCTAGATAAGTTCCGTTGGGGGTCTAGTTTCCAAAATGGGGTCACTTGTGGGGAGTTTCAATAGTTTAGGTACATCAGGTGCTCTCCAAACGCACATAACACCCGCAGACCATTAAATCAAAGTCTGCATTCCAAAACGTCACTACTTCCCTTCCGAGCCCCGACGTGTGCCCATACAGTAGTTTTCTCCCACATATGAGGTATCAGCGTACTCAGGACAAATTGGACAACAACTTTTTTGGTCCAATTTCTCCTGTTACCCTTGGGAAAATAAAAAAATTGGGGACTAAATTATCAGGTTTGTGGAAAAAATACGATTTTTTTATTTTCACGCCTGGGCGTTATAACCTTCTGTGAAGCCCTTGGGGGTTCAAAGTGCTCATCACACATCTAGATAAGTTCCTTAGGGGGTCTAGTTTCAAAAATGGTGTCGTTTTTGGGGGTGTTTCCACTGTTTAGGTACATTAGGGAGTCTCCAAATGCAACATGACACCCGCAGAGCATTCCATCAAAGTCTGCATTCCAAAACGTCACTACTTCCCTTTCGAGCCCTGACGTGTGCCCATACAGTAGTTTTCTCCCACATATGGAGTATCAGCGTACTCAGGACAAATTGGACAACAACATTTGGGGACCAATTTCTCCTGTTACCCTTGGGAAAATATAAAAAATGGGGACTAAAAGATCATGTTTGTTGAAAAAATACGATTTTTTTATTTTCACGCCCGGGCGTTATAAACTTCTGCGAAGCACTGTGGGGGTTCAAAGTGCTCACCACACATCTAGATAAGTTCCTTAGAGGGTCTAGTTTCCAAAATGCGATCACTTGTGGGGGTTTCCACTGTTTAGGTACATCAGGGGCTCTCCAAAAGCAACATGACACCCGCAGACCATTCCATCAAAGTCTGCATTCCAAAACGTCACTACTTCCCTTCCGAGCCCTGACATGTGCCCATACAGTAGTTTTCTCCCACATATGGGGTATTAGCGTACTAAGGACAAATTGGACAACAACTTTTGGAGTCCAATTTCTCCTGGTACCCATGGGAAAATAAAAAAGTTGGTGACTAAAAGATCATGTTTGTGGAAAAAATACGATTTTTTAATTTTCACGCCCGGGCGTTATAAACTTCTGTGAAGCCCTTGGGGGTTCAAAGTTCTCACCACACAGCTAGATAAGTTCCTGGGGGGGTCTAGTTTCCAAAATGGTGTCATTTGTGGGGGGTTTCCACTGTTTTGGTACATCAGGGGTTTTCTAATCGCGACATGGTGTCCGATCTCAATTCCAGCCAAAAAAGTCAAATGGCACTGCTTCCCTTCTGAGCTCTGCCATGCACCCAAATAGTCGTTTACACCCACATATAGGGTATCAGCGTATTCAGAACAAATTGCACAATAACTTTCAGGGTACTGTTACCCTTGGAAAAATAAAAATTCGGGGTGAAAAGATCATTTTTGTGGAAAAAATATGATTTTTTAATTGTACAGCTGTACGTTATAAACTTCTGTGAAGCCCTTGTTGGTTCAAAGGTCTCACCACATATCTAGACAAGTTCCTTGGGGGGTCTAGTTTCCAAAATGGGGTCACTTGTGGAGGGTTTCCACTGTTTAGGTACATCAGGGGCTCTCCAAACGTGACATGGTGTCCGATCTGAATTCCAGCCAATTTTGCATTGAAAAAGTCAAACAGCGCTCCTTCCCTTCTGAGCTCTGCCATGCGCCAAAACAGTGGTTCCCCCCACATATCAGGTATCAGTGTACTCAGGACAAACTGCACAATAACTTTTGCAGTCCAATTTTTCCTGTTACCTTTGGTAAAATAAAAAAAATTGAATCTGAAGTATTTTTTTGTGAAAAAAAGCTAAATGTTCATTTTTTTAAATATTCAAAAAATTCCTGTGACGCACCTGAAGGGTTAAAAAACTTCTTGAATGGGGTTTTGAGCACCTTAAGGGGTGCAGTTTTTAGAATGGTGTCACTTTTGGGTATTTTCTATCTTATAGACCCCTCAAAGTGGCTTCAAATGAGATGTGGTCCGTAAAAATAAAATGGTGTTGCAAAAATGAGAAATCGCTGGTCAACTTTTAACCCTTATAACTTCCAAACAAAAAAAAATTTTGGTTCCAAAATTGTGCTGATGTAAAGTAAACATGTGGGAAATGTTACTTATTAAGTTTTTTGTGTGCTGTATCTCTGTGATTTAAGGGCATAAAAATTCAAAGTTGGAAAATTGCAAAATTTTAAAAATTTTCGTCAAATGCAAGTTATTTGAATGAAATTTTACCACTAACATGAAGTACAATATGTCACGAGAAAATGTCAGAATCACCAGGATCCATGGAAGCGTTTCAGAGTTATTACCTCATAAAGGGACAGTGGTCATAATTGTAAAAATTGGCCTGATCATGAACGTGCAAACCACCCTTGGGGGTTAAGGGGTTAATGAGACTAAAAATATTAACAGGACTTAACTTCTGGTACCAACTCCACTAAAAGAAGAGTCTCCCTTCTGCAGGTTTTCACAACTTATAATAATGGCGCACGGAAGGTTCGGTCAAGTCTGGAAAAACATTGACAGATTCTGCAGATGGTGGGGATATTGGGAACCAGGTGGCATCCTATTCAAGAATAACCTTTCAGAACGGAAGATCGATAGGAGACAGATTGGTTTACAGCCACGTTACCCCCCCCCCAAAAAAAAAATGTGGCTTACCCATAACTTAATAGGGAGCCCTACTCTTGGATTGATAGCTCTATTCATTTCTCAGTTGTAGATTAGCTATAGTTAAGTGCATATGCTTGCTCTGTGTCTGACTCATCTTGAGGATGATCCTGAATTTTGCTGTGACTACTCTTTTGGATTTTCCCTTCTACTTTTGATGTTCTCTTACTTCAGGTATCTGACTTGGCCTGTGACTATCTGTTTGTTGTAGTCCTTGGCACTGACATACCCTCCTGGCATTAAACCCTGGATTGTTACCTGACTAAGCCATTGTCTCACCCTTGTCTCACCCTTATGTACTTATCTATCGGACGATGGACCTACTAACTACTGTGTCTCATGGCTTGCCCGTGAGTATCATAGAATCAGAGAATCATAGAATGATAGTGTTGGAAGGGACCTCCTGGGTCATCTGGTTCAACCCCCTGCTCAAAGCGGGATTCACTAAATCATCCCAGACAGATGTCTGTTCAGCCTCTGTTTGAAGACTTCCATTGAAGTAGAACTCTCCACCTCTCATGGTAGCCTGTTCCACTCATTGATCACCCTAAATGCCAAAACGTTTTTTCTAATATCTAATCTGTGTCTCCTCCCATTGATTATCATTCCAATGCTTCTGGTCTTTCCTTGTTCAAATGAAAATAATGATGATCCTTCTACAATGTGACAGCCTTTGAGATATTTGTAGACAGCTATTAAGTCTCCTCTCAGTCTTCTTTATTGCAAGCTAAACATTCCCAAATCCTGTAACCATTCCTCATAAGATATTGTTTGCTGACCGGTCACCATTCTGGTCGCTCTTCCCTGAACTTGCTCCAGTTTGTTGATGTCTTTTTTAAAATATGGTGCCCAAAACTGGATACAGTATCCTAGATGACGACTGACCAAAGAGGAGTAGAGGGGGATAATTACTTCCCATAATCTCGACTGTATGCTTCTCGTAGTACATCCCAGAATTGCATTTGGTTTTTTTGCTGCTGCATCACACTGTAGACTCATGTTCAGCCTGATATCTATTAGTATATTATGCTTTTTTCATCTTTATTGCCCAGATGTAGTACTTTACATTTTTCCCTGTTAAAAACCATTCTGTTAGTTGCTGCCCACTGTTCCAGTTTATTTATATCTTTTTGAATCCTCTCTCTTCTCTAGTATTAGCTATCCCTCCTAGCTTTGTGTCATTAGTGAATCTGATCAGTTTACCCTCAATTCCTTCATCTAAATCACTGATAAAGATGTTCACAGGACAGAGCCCAGTGGTACCCCATTTGAGACACTCTTCCAACTAGACGTGCAGCCATTTATGACCACTCTTTGGGTCCAAGTAGTGACTCAGAGTCACATTTGCCCCATATGAACAGACTCTAACTTACCAATATCCTTTTTGAAATGTGGAGCCCAAAACTGCATTCCATGTTTAAGATGTGGCCCTACATGTGATTTACAGAAGGATGATAATACATTAAGAACACAGGATTTCCTTTCTCTTTTTATACATCATTAAATCTTCCTTTCTTTTGCAGCTGCTGCTTGACATTGAGTACTGCTGCTTCTCCTGCTATATATTCCCTAATATATTTCCATTAATGTATATGCACCAATATGATTACTGCATCCTAGCTATACATTTATCAAGCTTAAATTTCACATGACATGTATTTGTCCAGGTAGATATTGTAACTGTAATATCCTGCAGGTCAGCTTAGTTTTAGCTGCGCTAAACATGTGATGTGATAGCTGCAAGGCATTGTGGAAAACCTACCTGGTTGTGCTTGACATCATTAGCCTGTGACTCTTCAACAATGCGTGAAATGTTTTATTTTTTTTTTGATTGGAGGGGGGTATAGCCAAACAAATCGAATCTCAAACTATGAGAACATTTTCAGAAAAAATTTGACTCAGTCGATTCTTCATGGATCGATAGGAACAATTCTAGTTTTAAGCCATATAAACAGATATGACATTAAAGATCTCTACCAAGTAAATTATTGTGATATTACAACTTTCTCCAGTGATCCAATCTTAGGGATGCACAAACTCTATTAAAAACTAAATTAGCTTTTGGAGTCCCTATGTTTTTCTTATACATGTTTCCTGTGAAGACGCATCCGTTTCTGAGATATTTTGCTTTCTAACTGCGTATTAGAATTGGGGCCTCTTGCCTGACGCCCTCTGTGGCTAATTTTTAGCTGGCCCGTCAAGTAACGTCTCATGTGTGTCACGACGCAACAATGACATTGTACCAGGGTTTTTAATTAAATAAAGTAGTTGAAACCGTTCAGGTAAGAGGTGGTACACTCTCCTCCATTCCAGCCACCACAGACTTTTGTGGCCGATGTAATGGTATGTGTGAATACATTCGCACGAATGCTACTGACTATATTCCCACATCCGAAAACATACAGGATCTTGTTTACTTTGCTAAAATAAGGGTTTGTTTCATTTTTAACAAGCCTACAAAATACACCGTAGATATTTGTATGCACTATTTTAATTAGAAAGCATTAATTTGTCCACTTTTTCATTGCCAGTGCATGGGGGACTGAACTTGAAGTTCAATGTCATGGTTAAGCTCCTCATTAATTAAGAAGACATTTACATTTCTCAAGACCACAGCAGCAGTTTTAAGATTGATGTGAGCTATATCTAGAATTCACATAAGCATATGGATCAGCAACCTGACTACAACATCGTTATGTCTTTCAGGGATGTCAGCACCAGTTTTATCATTGAAATTCAAAATAGTTTGGATGCTTTGTTTATTTAGTTAATTAGCAAATTGGCAAAGATAATGGCAAAAAATAATGTCATATTAAATAAGAATAGAGCACGACAGCCTTTCTAAACATCTCAATGGAATGATGCAACGTCATATTTATACAGTAGGTAGGGTGTAGTTAAGCTCAGATGCACTAATATTATAACTTTTCTTCTATATTATGTAATACTTTAACATACACTTGATAGCCCAGTTGGTTACTTAGATTGAAGTTTATTCTGATAGTGGAGAAAGCAGAAAATTTCAGAGGAAAACTTATGCAACAACATAATTACAAGCACTTTTCACATCATGCACTCAGTGCCTGACACTGGCAGAGTTGCTGTTGCGTAAATTTTATGGGTGTACATAGGGAGAATAATGAGTAATACCAGTTCTTGAGACAAATATAATTGACAGACAGTAAAAACAATACCAGCTACTCCGATGTAATCCATTGTTGTTCCCACAACGTCCAGCAATTCTCCATAGGTTGCAGAAGAGAATCGCTGGACATCATGGGAACCACAATGAATTACATTGGAACTGCTGGGATCATTTTTTAAAATTAAATGGGCAAACCAGGGAATGTGTGTGTGTGTGTGGGGGGGGGTCTTTATTCAAACAAATTTGCTTTCCTGTATTGGTGCTTTTTATTTTTTAAATCTGAGGTTAGTAGTTGGGGTGTCTGTTAGATCCCCTTCCATTAAAATCCCCTGGGCTTGATGCCAGCTGATGTCAACCTCCAAAGCTTTTACCCCAATTGCCATAGCATTAGGGAAGTCGAGAAGAGCCTAGGCTAAGCGCTAGAATTGGCTCATCTAATGGATCCACCAAATCTGTGGCAGCTGAGGGCAGTTATTTTTAGGCTGGGAAGGGGGGACCCTACTTCATTTTTTTTGAGTCCACCCATTTTTAATAACCAGAAAAGGCAAAGTAGACAGCTGAGGGCTGATATTAATAGGCTGGGAAGGTCCATAGATATTGACCTTTTCCCAGCATAAGACCACCTCTAAGCTGTCTGCTTTCCCTTTGCTGGCTATTAAAAATAGGGAGGACCCTCTTGTTTTTTTTTCCATTTATTTATTTATTAACAAGTACAGTAAAGTGCACACGTAAGGCTCTGCTCCACTTCTCCACTTGGACCTCCGCCTCCTGGTTCAAGATTAATAAATTTTCATATATTTTTATTCTACGTTATGTTAAGTAAAATACACATTTGTTTCCAGGGCAATTGTCCTGCTCTTATCCTCATTTTGCTTCCTTTTGCTGCTCCCCTATCCCTTACTACAGCCATTTTACAGTACCAAAATTTGAGTCCCCATTGGAGGATATTACCACCATATAGTGATATTACCACCATATAGTGAACAAACAGTGTCCCTACTTTCCTTCCTAGATAGTATACTTCTTTAAAGTTTATAATATCTCAAATGCTCTCTTCAATCAAATAATACTCTTGAGTGTCTCATTAAAAAATATAAAGCTTGACATAAATGAAATACAGTAATACCCACGATTGCCCAATCAAAACTAATAATGCCTACATTTAAAACAAATGTTGTCTTCTGAGTGCCTTCACAGCTTCCTATATACAGTGATGGCTTCACATCCCTCTATATTCAGTATCATAATCCAACAAGTCCTAAGTACAGTATGATGTCCCCACAGGACCCTATATATATTATCGTGTCTCCAAAACTCCGTATATACATTATGAGGCCCAAACAGCCACCTAATAATAATATGATGACCCTCATAGCCCCTATATATAGTATGGTTATCCCCACAGCCCTTTATATACAGTATGTGAGCCCTTATCTATAATATATGGTCCCCACACCCCTCTATGTATCATATGATGGCCTCACAGCTGCCAATATAAAATATGTTGTTCCCAACAGCTTCCTATATATAGTATGATATCTGTGACAATTAGGAGCGGGTTATGTCCGAGAGTGGACCCTCTGGATCGCGGATCAGGAGCCCCTGGGGCGAGCACGCCAGGTGAAGACCGACCCCTATACAGGGATCGTTAGGGGCAGGACCACAGGGGGCAGAAGCGCGACAGCCGGAACCAAGAGGGGCGGCTCAGGACAGCAAGGCTGTCGGGAGACAGACAGAACTTAAGGAACCAGAGCAGGAGTACCTGGGCAGGGAAGGAGAAGCAATAACAACAGCAGGGAAGGTACAGAGAGACCTGCGGAGAAGAACAAACACAGCTGACAGACTGGGAGGACACTGGGGGAAACACGGACAGAGCAGGGCAAGGCAGGGAAGAGGAGGCACCGGAACAGGGACAGAGGTAGAACCAACGGAAGACAGGAATGAACGGAAAGTGTAAACTACAGAGAACTGTAGCGGCCAGAAAGGTGCAGGGTTAGCACACGATCACCAGGCGCCCTCCACATAGGGAGGACGCCTGAAATATCCTAGAGGCAGGAAGTACGTCCTCCAGCCCCGCCCCTCAGCGATGCCCCCCACCAGAGGAAGAGAGCGGGAGGGCGTGCGCCCGCGACCTAAGGCCAGCGCGAGTGCCCGCAGCAGGGCAGAAGGCAGAGCGGGTGTGCATGTGGCTGTGCAGGTGAGGAGACGCTGCGGCGGGCGGCGCCGCTGAAGGGACATCGGCGGTCACGGCCGCCGATGTCACAATATCCTCACAACCCCCATCTATAGAATACAGTAAATGTCACTGCAGCACCAGTATATAAAGAATGATGGATTAACAATTCCTCTACATAAAGTATGCAGTTCTCACAGTCACCTATATATAGCATGATGGCCCTACCAGTCCCCTTATATTTCTAATAATGCCCCCACAGCTCCTCTATAGGTGCTAGCTGAAGAGCCCAGTGTTGCATAGTAACTAACTGTGGTTAGTTATAACAAATTATAATGATTATCCTCCATCCAATAGTCCCGTGCCCATATACCCATCACACATCCTCCATCCCATAGTCCAGTGCCCATATACCAACATCACACATCCTCCATGTGCTGTGCCCATATACCCATAATAACATAATCTTCGCCATGGTAACCATTCTAAAGTCATCATCGCCATGGCAACCTATTATGACATCATCATCACCATAGCAACCATTATGACATCATCTTCGCCATGGCAACCATTGTGACATCATCTTTGCCATGGCAACCATTATGACATCATCGTCGATACACACACACATACACACACACGCATTTTTATAAATATAGATCATTTCCTGACGGCCCCAATATATATACAGCTCTGGCAAGAATTATAGACCACTGCAAAATTTTCAGTTTTTCTGATTTTTCTCTTTATAGATACATTTTTGAGGAAAATGTAAACTGCTCTTTTATTCTATAAACTACTGACAACATGTCTTCGAATTTCCCATCACTAAATGTTATATTTATTTTCAGAAAATGAGAAATGGTCAAAATAACAAAAAAATGCAGTGCTTGCAGACCTCAAATAATGCTAAGAAAACAAGTTCATAATCATTTAGAAAAAATACTAATGTTTTAACTCAGGAAGAGTTCAGAAATCAATATTTTGTTGAATAACCATGATTTTTAATCACAGCTTTCGTGCGTCTTGGCATGCTTTCCACCAGTCTTTCACATTGCTTTTGGGTGAGCATATGCTACTCCTGGTACAAAAATTTAAGCAGTTCTTCTTGGTTTGAAGGCTTGTGATTATCCATCTTCCTTTGAGTACATTCTAGAGGTTTTCAATGGGGTTCAGGTCTGGAGATTGGGCTGGACATGACAGGAATTTGATGTGGTGGTCCTTTATCCACACATTGATTGACCTAGCTGTGTGGCATGGTGCATTGTCCTGCTGGAAAAAACAGTCCTCAGAGTTGGGGAACATTGCCTGAGCAGAAGGAAATTGTTTTTCCAGGATAACCTTGTATGCGGCTTGAGTCAACCGTCCTTCGCAAAGACTAACCTGCCCAGTTCCAACATTGCTGAGGCATCCCCAGATCATCACCGATCCTCCACCAGATTTCACAGTGGATGCAAGACACTGTGGCTTGTACACCTCTTCAGGTCTCCATCTAACCATTAGATGACCAGGTGTTGGGCAAAGGAGAAAATTAGACTCATCAGAGAAGATTACCTTACTCCAGTCCTCTATGGTCCAATCCTTATGGTCTATGGCAAACTTCAGCCTGGCTCTCCTTTGCTTCTCATTGATGAAAGACTTTTTTCTACCTTTACATGATTTGAGCCCTGCCTCTAGGAGTCTGTTATGAACTGTCCTTGCCTTGCACTTCACCCCAGCTGCAATTTGCCATTCCTTTTGTAGGTCACTTGATGTCATCCTGTGGTTGCTGAGTGACATTTGAATAAGATGACGGTCATCCCAGTCAGTGGAGAGTCGTTTTCACCCTCTGCCAGTCTGTAGTTTGTTGTCCATAATGTCTGCTGCTTGACCTTGTTGTAATGGACTGCCATCTTAGAATTTTTTATGGATGGAGGCAACATGATGCTCACTGTATCCCTCTGCTAGTAAAGCCAGAATTGAGCGATTCTTTTTCTCACTCAAGACTTTTCTTTTCACCTCCTTTGGCATGGTTAAAAATTTTTTTTTAACTTTTGGGATTTTACTAGCACTTGTTTTGCCATCCAGCTTGTCCTATTGCAAGAAGATTGTTAACACCACAGCAGAGTTTTTTTTATACTTTCCTTCATTAAATAAGATTTGGTTCAGGTGATCACCTAATCAGAAGCACATTAAATAGAATAAGGTGTACTCTGGTTGGAATTCAACTGACACTGAAATGGAATGGCTGTCAGACATGTAGAGAAGCTGATTTTTATAAAACTGTGCAGTGGCCTCTTAATTTTTGTCAGAGCTGTATACATACATACTGTAGGAAAGAAATATATATATATATATATATATATATATATATATATATATATAATGATTTCCTCACAACCCCTCTATACAAGTATGATGACCTACAACTTCCTTTATCCAATATGGTGTACTTCATGGCTTCTTATATACAGTATAATGTCCTAGTAGTAACAGAATGATAACAGTATTTAAAAAGAGCTGGATGATTTCCTCGGTACACATAAAATTATGGTGTATTGTTAATTTAGTGACGAAATGTATAATTGTTGGAGAAAGGTTTACTTGATGGACTTTTTTCATCCTATGTAACTATATAACTGTATTATGACCTGTACAGACACATCGGAGCAGTAGGATGGCCTCAACAGCTCACTATAAATAACATGGAGAGAGAGATGTAGTGGCTTCTACGGAATCCAAATCTGTAACCCAAATAGGTTGAGCCAATTCACTGGAGCAGGTGGGTGCACGTCTGGGCTGGTAAGCACAGCAATAGCAAGACAGAAGAGGTGACAGTACATCATGAATAAAATCCAAAACCTTTACTGTGGCATGTCAAGCTATCATTAAAAACATCATGTCCTGATGCATTTCAGGTACGTTAGTTCACCCTTACTTATAGGATACAAGACACAATATAGAACATCCATAAATACTAACAATGGTATAATAAAATACCTTACCGCGCTATACTGAGCAGATATAAAAGGGAGGGGGGGGGGAAAGGGGGTTTATAAACCAATACTTACTTTTAATTGAAGGAATTTTGAGGAATATTCTTAGTGATATAGAGCGTTTGTCTGGCGGATACCTCGCCTGTGATGTTGTATTCGTGATTTCTTGTAATGTTCAGTGATACTGATAAAAGAATATATTAATAGGATTAAAATATCAGTAGTGTTAATATCCTGTACTAAAACTTTAATGAATTAACTGTACTCACTATGATTTACTGAATATTGCTATTTCCTTCAGGTTGGTACCGTGGTGTTTACTGTGGTGCTTGCTGATAGCCCACTTTCACAGTGCTGACCAAATAAAATTAAATACAATTAGTATTAATAACCGTGATAAAGAATCACAGCTATGGAGTAGCCACTGCACTTACTTATATTTGTGTGTAAGAAGTAAGCAGGAACAGTATCCTCTCATGTAAGCATAGTAATGAGGCTTTAGCTGTAAAGAAAACTTTCACTTGTAGAGTGCTTGTGGTAATTCCTGCTAGTTGGATGAAGCAGGAGCAGGGTTTGCTGGTTATGTCAGGCACTAGACAGGAAGAAAACCACTTGATATAGTGATGTTATAATAAACGGTCAGTCCGAACAGGACTTACTTACTTGTACCGCTTGCTGAGTGCCGCAATCAGCCTAGGTGGTGGCTGTTGGCGCAGAAAATCCCTGCACACGGGGAGGATGAGGCTGCACCGCACGTAGCGGGGGAGCGGGAGAACGCCGGCACCTCGTGTGCTCCGGCCGGAAGCAACAGCGAGGACGCGGCGCGATGGGGGGGCGGAGCTATGTGACGTCACAAACTAGGTAAACAAGGACGGGAGCACAGAAGGCACAAACCAACGCGTTTCGAGGGTGGCTTCCCTCTTCGTCAGGATAGCCCACAAGCACTCTACAAGTGAAAGTTTTCTTTACAGCTAAAGCCTCATTACTATGGTTACATGAGAGGATACTGTTCCTGCTTACTTCTTACACACAAATATAAGTAAGTGCAGTGGCTACTCCATAGCTGTGATTCTTTATCACTGTTATTAATACTAATTGTATTTAATTTTATTTGGTCAGCACTGTGAAAGTGGGCTATCAGCAAGCACCACAGTAAACACCACGGTACCAACCTGAAGGAAATAGCAATATTCAGTAAATCATAGTGAGTACAGTTAATTCATTAAAGTTTTAGTACAGGATATTAACACTACTGATATTTTAATCCTATTAATATATTCTTTTATCAGTATCACTGATCATTACAAGAAATCACGAATACAACATCACAGGCGAGGTATCCGCCAGACAAACGCTCTATATCACTAAGAATATTCCTCAAAATTCCTTCAATTAAAAGTAAGTATTGGTTTATAAACCCCCTTTCCCCCCCCCCCCCCTCCCTTTTATATCTGCTCAGTATAGCGCGGTAAGGTATTTTATTATACAATTCTTTGGTTTCAAACAGGAATTGACACAGTCCTGTCTCCCTATCCGCTGCATCTGAGCTATTTTGTGGCCGGGTAGCGCCCGTGTATATTTTACTCTATCCGTTAAATACTAACAATGGTCCAATCAAAACTGCAAATCCATTAATTACATATGCACCACTTGTGTTGGTGAACATTACAATAGTGAGCAGATAATAAATGTAAAACAGATTGCTTCTAGAGTTCATTCCTTTAGGGATTTTGGTGTCTAGCTTTAAAATCCAATAGGCTTCATGGGTGGATAAAAGTCTTTGTTTATTCTCACCTTGAACCGGATCATAAATTTTTTCAAAAGTATAAAAGGCAAAATGAGTTACGTCACCAGAATGACAATTGACAAAATGTTTTGCTGCACCAGAATAGCCAGCATTTTTGTTTGAAATATTTGAAAGATGTTCTACAATCCGTTTTTTTACTTTGCGGGTAGTGCAGCTTATAGCACGCTAGACAGTAAATGCAATAAACAACATATTGTGAATCACAGCCATGCTCGCACACTGACACAGATCCCATCCACAAAGTGGGCCACTGGCCCTTTAAATTGTCATGATTCCCGGGTATTACTGCTGCGGGGAGAGTTGCACAATGCAGGAAAGGGAGCTGAGCAAACACCAGGTAACTAACCAGAAAACAAACAGGACCTGAACCATGTGACAGAGTAGGAGGTGGTCGGGGGCGGAGCCAGATACAAGGGTGCAGAGGAGATGATAAACACAGGAGAATAATCAAACAAGCTAAGATCAGAATAAGGAGATCACAAGGTACCAATGGGGTGAAACAGGGGATTGTCAGAAGGGAAGCCAGAGGTCAAAAGCCAGAATGAGCAGTGCGGTACAATAGAGACAAACTGTAATGGAGTAACAATAGCCAAGCCAGGAGGTCAGAATCGGAGAAGACAATAGTACCAAAACGTGAGACAAAGAACAGAGTGAGCAGACAGACCAGGTCAATTAAGCAATGCAATATACACCCACAACAGGGGGTCAGACACACAGTCAGAACAACAGTATAGCTGACAGGGAATCCTAATCTCAATTGAGTATAAATACCCCTCCCAGGTGCAAATGGAGGCCAGCAAAAGTTAACCCTGAAAGAGCAGGACATTAACCATGTCCTATATCATGACATAAATCTTCTGTATATAGGTCCTGTGTGGGCGCGTTGTCTAGTTGCACGCTCTGACAAGAACTGTGGTGGCCCAAATATGTGCGCAAGAACCACTGTGGCAGCGGCCCTTGTCAGCGCGTGCAACTAGACAGTGTGCACACATAGGTCCTTCACACAGATTTAAAGGGCCGATGGCCCGCTTTGTGGTGGGGACCTGCCAGCCAACCGGGCATCTGCCGGCCTTGGCAGATGCTCAATCCGGGCCTCGTGGCACACACAGACACACAATGCAAAGATTGAATCAACTTCTCCTTTTTTATCTTGTTTCATGTGTGATATTCATATTGCCGACATCTTTTACTTGCCATGTGTGAGTTTGAACGAACATCACATGTTTGAAACAAATTTGTTTACCCATAATTTTGGAAAAGTGCCAAGAATTTTGTCCATCCCATTTTTGGGGGTTTTGGGTGAAATTATGTAAAGTTTTCCTTTTTTTCTGTTTTGTTGTGTTGATTCAATACGTACAAAGAAAATAAACTTGTCTTTAACAAAACATGTGTAATTGCAATAATTTTGTTTGAGCAATAATTCATTTTCTGGAAGAATTACAAGGGTGACAACTATTGAATATACTCGTTGTTCGGGTTTTCCCGAGCATGCTCAGGTGTCCTCTGTGTATTTTGGCGTGCTCGGAGATTTAGTTTGTGTCGACGTAGCTGCATGATTTGCGGTTGCTGGACAGCCTGAATACATGTGGGGGTTGCTTGTTTGTTAGGGAATTCCTACATGTATTCAGGATGTCGGAAAACCCGAGAAACGAGTATACTCGCTCATCACTAGTGCCAACACTTTTTTCCGTGACTGTATATTGATGGAAATATAAAAAAGTTATGGATTTTGGAAAGAGGGGAGGAAAAAGCAAAAATGGAAAAATGGAAAATGGCCATGGCATGAAGGGGTTAAAAGAACAACCCATTTAATATATTCCAGGAAATGTTTTTGTTTTGTAAATGAAAACATTTAATCATAGACAAAATAAAAATGTTTAAAAAATATTCATTTCTAAATTAATTTTAGGAAAAATGCATAAAAGACAAGCTTCTATTTTATGAGCTTTTTTATGCATGTGGTCAGAATAAATTTATTGTGCTTGTGATGAATAAGCGAATTGAAAGCACAGATTTATTAATGAATATTTGCTGTGCATGAAGGAAAATCAAATTCTACTCTTCACGGGCTTTGGCACTGAGAGTAGTGTTTATATTGTAAATATGAAATTCTGAATAATGTTCCGATGTAATCCGATTCTATCATGCATTCAGGTAACTGAACTAAGTTTTTTATCTTTCAACAAACAAAGCTAAAGAATTTGCCATATGCACCTGGCAAGTAATACTGCAGTTAGAGAGAAAACCAAAGTAAAACTGATTTAATTGCACAAACTTAATATCCATCATACTATACCATCTGCACAAACAAAACAGAAACAAAGCTTTCCACAGGTATTGCTCATATTATTTTTAGAAGTTGTGATTATATTCAGAAATAACAGCAATTACAGAGGAACAAATCGATTGGATGCAAATTAAATCGAATTGGTGTTGGGTTTTATGAAAATTGCAGGTCCCAGCAAATGAGAACAATTTGCAGTTGGATTCACACGAATTGACAAAAAAATACCTGCTGTCATTTTACACATTACTGATGTTTGAATCAGACATGGAAGGCTAACATGACCTCCGATGCAACCACATGGGTTTTCCCATAATTCATTGCAGTTATGACATCACTTGATGTAATCCAGCAAAATTGGAGAGATTATCATAGCCCATTTAAAAGCCAAAGTAGGGAATGCAGCTCCTAAATTTAAGGTGATTTAGGATAGTGAGAGTATGTCAGAGCTCACATTTAAGCACTTAAGGAAGAGAAAGCATTAACACATAGGAAAAATACTTTAGACAGCAAAATGGTATACAGCTGCAGCACTGAAGACAATAAATGTAGTAGTTTGTAAGTAATATGGAGATATAATTAATAGGGGAAAATAAATAAAAGAGAGGTGCCAAAAGTAGTGCTAGACACTGTCATTATTCATGATATGGTTTAATTGGCATATGTTCTGCTGCATTTTAATTTCAGCTACACATTTTTTGTTACTCATAATGCATTAGAAAGAAGACACAATTCAAGAACAAAAATCTGAAACCATTCTTAGTCAGAGATATGATTATTAGCTACAAGTCACAGATCCAAGTTTTATCCTTTCTTGCACAATCATTTTGCTGGGTGAATAATTTTTTCTTTAAAAATACAAAAGAAAATTTCCCAAAATTCAGACATACTGTATACAGCAATTGTGACTGCCTACCTTACAATGTTTGTGCCTCAAATTCATTTTTTGTGCATCTGTCTAACTAGTCAAATTTTACATCAATACACATCACACCAATACAATGCCCAGTTACAGGTGCTGTTTTTTTGAGCATGTACTTCCCTAGCATTTTTTATTCAATTCTTTTCTTAGAAAGTGGTTTCAATGTGTAAAACAAAAATTAAAAAAGTTGATATTTTGGTCCAATTTGACATCCGCACATATCAGACCCATATTGTGGCTTGATGCAACATTTTATTTTCTGTACTTGTACCTAACTACAGTATGTTTTTGCCACTTGTTGAACAATTGAGGTTGAATAGATTTTGAAATGTTTATTATGATGGACAAATTGTATGATGAAAGAAAAGTAACAATGGCTAGGTTAAATTACAAAAACAAACAGAAAAAAAATGCATACTGTGACTAAGAATCTGAGAGTTGATAGCAACAGAAGATGCTCCAGCCACAAGTTTAGTGACAATTGGCTCATTTGAATCCAGCAAGTGTATTTATTGGGAGAAAGCAAAGGGAGATATGTAATATGTAGCACATCACTGTCATGGAACTGGGGGTGTGAGGTTGCCCCAGTTGTCAGGGATTTATTATATCCCAATAATTGTCACAAACCTACTGTTTATTAGTGGTCGTGGGTCAGATAACCACCCACAACTTTTGTTTCCACCTTCTGTTCCGGTTTTGGAACTTGCAGCTCTCTGGTGCCACCCTTACCCTCAGGTCAGTCAGTGAACTACACCTAGGATAAGTCGTTGCCAGAAAGGCTGCCTTGCTGTGTACTGGCTATTGGGCACTCGTCAAGGAGGCTGGTATGTATGTCCCCAGACCCAGGGCAGGTTATACACACATAAAACCTCCATTCTGTCACTGCCAGAGTCTCCCAAATACCCAGAACACTGTGCTACCACCTGCTCCTCGTTCTACATTAAAATCAATAGCGGGTCAGGAGCCAACGCATACAGTAGAATAATTAGTGCGAAGGTCATGGCGGTACGTTATAGAGCAAGGAGAAACTAAACTAGTAAATTTATAGATTTACTCCAGAAAGGATAGGCAGTGTTTACTAAAATATAAAAGGTGCTACAAAAATAGACAAGATACAGTATGTACAGACAATTACAAAATAAAGTGGTTTAAAATAAGGACTTAGACTTATCAGTCCATGGCATGCCATGTGGATGAGGGGAGAGGGGCACTTTCCCCAAGGGAAATTGGTCTATCAGCACAGCTTCCTAACTGGCACCATGGGCAAATGACCCCCCTTTGTCTGGGCCTCTGATCTTTATACCCTTGATGACCACACAGGGTGGCTGGTTATGCCCCCTTTAGAAAGTTATTAAGAAACTACTATTTGTCATAACTCATAACTCTGGGTGGAAACCTTGCAATGAGACAACAGGGACATCATTTTTCTTATTATGAAATTATGTTTCTTTTCATACCAAATATGGTATATCTATGTGTTACTGGGAAGCATATCCCATTTGCTTGATTTCTGATGGACACAGAAGTCGTGAAACCCACCTGTGGATAGTTCTAACCATGCAGTTTCCAAAAATATAAGTTTCCTGCCTCTATGAATATTCTGTGTTACTATATTCGATCCTGAATATACAAAGAACCATGTGCTTTCAAACAAAGCCTGAGATAGCTGGTCATAAGCGACATTCCCAAGGGAGGGGGGGAAAGAGTGGGATAGAGTTACCGACAGGCAGAGGGAGACTGCAGCTATGTGCCATTCCAACAGGGAGAAAGAGGGAGGGGGGAGTTTGTGAGAGGAGCCTGCACATGAGGGCTCAGTGCTGCATGGCACAAACGTAATGGAGGAGGGGCAGCGTGTCAGTAAAAACCAAGGAGCTGCAGCCGATAGCTTTGTATGTGTAATTGAAACCATGGAAAATGATTCATATTTTCCTGACAATCAATCATCTCAGTCACAGAAGGATGATGTTACCTCTGACAACTACAATGTCAGTTTAAGTAAAAAAATAGATTTTTTGAATGCCAACAGTTGTGTCATGGCCACAAACGTGGATTTCTGACACCTCATTATTTTTTCGATGGCAGTGCAGTTTAAACCCATTTGATTCCAGCTTTCCCATCTCCATTACCATAGGTCTGCAGCAGCCTATGCTTTCTCACTGGTTGTGAGCACACAACCAGATCAGATAAGCATGATATCCCCTTTTTTCCCCACTTAATATCTGGTTAGACCTTATTGCACTTTTTGTCCTTCCAGTTTTTTTCAAATAGCGCATCAGTCATCTCAGGCACAGAAGGATGATGTTACATCTGATAGCAACACCATTGGTTTGAGTCAGTGTTCCTCACAGAATGGTCTGCTGATAACAAATGACCAAAGGGGATAATTATTTGGACCTCTTTAAATTTGAAATTTGTGAAAAATCTGCCAGTGTACTGGGTCATTAAACAAGTTTACCTTCCATTTCTATAGTGAGGTTACTTTTACACTACTATAGCTATATTGGTGCTAACTGGCTTTAGAAGAGGTTGGTCCAAGCAGACCTTAGAGTTTTACACTTGCCTTTTCGTGGCAATTAGAAGTCTTGCAGTATTGCAAATTACTGTAAATCAATTTGTTTCAAATTACCTTTTTGAGAAAAATGCTGTCAAACCTGGCAAATTAGTTTCAAAAGATTCAATCTCCTCTAACAAAGATAAAAGAAACCACAAAAGCGCGCCCATAGGGCTTTACCAGATATAATAAGTAAAAATTGAATTGTTCAGGGTACTCACCCTCAGAGGTTGTGTAATGCCACAACTACTAAATACGCTCAATCCCATATAATGAAGCTGCAGCAGGAGGGTTTAGACAGACAGCGTCTGCTTCCATTAATCAAAGAGGAGATCCCAAAAGGGAAAAAAAAAAACACCTGGTTCCCGCGCTGCTATACTTCAACCCTCAAATGGAGGAAATCCAGTTCCTCCATTTGAGGGTTGAAGTATAGCAGCGCAGGAACCATTTTTTTTTTTTTTTTTCCCTTTTGGGATCTCCTCTTTGATTAATCTCCTCTAACAGTGATCAATGATTATTTTTAATTTTCCTACTAATATTGTGTATGTCCAATTGATACAGCCAAAACAGCTCTGACTTGTAGACATATGGACTTCTAATAACTTCTGAAGGTGTACTATGACATCTGCCAACAAAGATATGAGCAGCAGATCATCTAAAAAGGTTTTCAGACAGAATGAGAAGGCCGCATCCAATCAGTGACTGCAAGAAAGACACCCCCATGATGATGCCAGAAAACCATCAGGGGACAAACACTGCTGCTAGAGTGGAGGAACAGCACTTGTCTGTGAGGTGAGTTTTATTACACCCACCTGGACCCATAGAGCTTTATTCTTAATATAATGAAAAAGCCCTTAACATTCTTTAAGTTTTCAGATGGACCTCTAAGAATCATATTTATTTTTCTACAATATCCTACAGATTTTCAGTGTGATTGAGAATGCTGTGGAATTTCAACTGCAGAATCTGCATCAAAATTCCTCAACAAGGTACAGTAAAGTAAAAATGATGTGATAATGATCTACATTGGATACGGACTTTCCTATAGGACAAGGGGTTGAATATTTAAATATGTAGGGGTCACTTTTTCAAGTTTGTGGCCCAACTATATCACATTCTGATGGCAAACTTGCAGAATATTTTCATTTAGGGACAAAGTGTCAAGGGTGCACAGTGTTTGTTACTAAACAGTTGGATATAGCATGTGACAATGTTGTTAGGGTCACTGTTTGTGTCAGGTTTAATTTTCTAGCAAAATAGCAAGTGGGCCTCTTTTAAGTGAGCGTAGAGTGTAATGCCTTCTTATGGTGCACAATTTATGGAATACAATTTTCATAGGGTACAAAATGCAGTACTATTTTTTGGGACAGTTTGTAGCACTATATTTTTTTAGAAGCACAATATGTGCCATGATTGCATGCATAGGACACAATGGGTTACATGGATGTATTCCATGTGTAGTGATATATTTACGGCTCCAGTGTACAGTGGTATTATATTAAGGAGCATAATGTATGGCAGTATTTGCAGAGGATCAATGTATATTGCTATTACATTCAGGAGCATAATGTGTAGAAGTATATTTAGAAACATAGTGTGAAGTAGTAAATTTAGTGGTAGAGTGCCCATACTGATTACCTGAAGTCAGATGTACAATGGAAGCTGATCCACTTTCACCAAATATATTTTGTCTTTTGTCTTTGGGACCACATCTTTGAGGATTTCAAAGTTTTCAGCTCAACATTTTCTGCCTCATTCATTACGGCAATCTACCTCAGTGTAAGTTTCATGGTCTTATTACTAAACCTATATGTTTTTAGATATATGTAGCCCCATGTTTGGACTTAATTATGACTCATAAAGGCCTGCACATAGTGCAAAACCTTGCTATAATTTATTATGGCCAGTATGATTGAATGGCTGGATAGATGTTCTTGGACTGTCTTTAACCCCTTCACCCCCAAGGGTGGTTTGCACGTTCATGACCGGGCCAATTTTTACAATTCTGACCACTGTACCTTTATGAGGTCATAACTCTGGAACGCTTCCATTGATCCCGGTGACTCTGACACTGTTTTCTCGTGACATATTGTACTTCATGTTAGTGGTAAAATTTCATTCAAATAACTTGCGTTTATTTGTGAAAAAATTGGAAATTTGGCAAAAATTTTGAAAATTTCGCAATTTTCCAACTTTGAATTTTTATGCCCTTAAATCACAGAGATACGGCACACAAAAAACTTGATAAGTAACATTTCCCACATGTTTACTTTACATCAGCACAATTTTCCAACCAAAATTTTTTTTTGTTAGGAAGTTATAAGGGTTAAAAGTTGACCAGCGATTTCTCATTTTTACAACACCATTTTATTTTTAGGACCACATCACATTTGAAGCCACTTTGAGGGGTCTATATGATAGAAAATACCCAAAAGTGACACCATTCTAAAAACTGAACCCCTTAAGGTGCTAAAAACCACATTCAAGAAGTTTATTAACCCATTAGGTGCGTCACAGGAATTTTTTTGAATATTTAAAAAGAAATGAACATCTAACTTTTTTTCACAAAAAAAATACTTCAGGTTCAATTTTTTTTATTTTACCAAGGGTAACAGGAGAAATTGGACTGCAAAAGTTATTGTGCAATTTGTCCTGAGTACGCTGATACCTGATTTGTGGGGGGGAACGACTGTTTCGGCGCATGGCAGAGCTCAGAATAGAAGGAGCGCCGTTTGACTTTTCAATGCAAAATTGGCTGGAATTCAGATCGGACGCCATGTCACGTTTGGAGAGTCCCTGATGTACCTAAACAGTGGAAACCCCCTACAAGTGACCCCATTTTGGAAACTAGACCCCCAAGGAACTTATCTAGATATGTGGTGAGAACTTTGAACCCACAAGGGCTTTACAGAAGTTTATAACGTACAGCGGTACAATTAAAAAATCATATTTTTTCCACAAAAATGATCTTTTCACCCCAATTTTTATTTTCCCAAGGGTAACAGGACCCTAAAAGTTATTGTGCAATTTGTCCTGAGTACGCTGATACCCCACATGTGGGGGTAAACCACTATTTGGGCGCATGGCAGAGCTCGGAAGGGAAGCAATGCCATTTGACTTTTTGGCTGGAATTGAGATCGGACACC
Source organism: Dendrobates tinctorius (assembly GCF_039654945.1). Classification (NCBI taxonomy): domain Eukaryota; kingdom Metazoa; phylum Chordata; class Amphibia; order Anura; family Dendrobatidae; genus Dendrobates; species Dendrobates tinctorius. The sequence goes on from NW_027361830.1 coordinate 11,935,313, forward strand.
ATGTCGCGTTTGGAAAACTCCTGATGTACCAAAACAGTGGAAACCCCCCACAAATGACACCATTTTGGAAACTAGACCCCCTAAGGAACTTATCTAGATGTGTGGTGAGAACTTTGAACCCCCATGGGCTTCACAGAAGTTTATAACATACAGCCATACAATTAAAAAATCATATATTTTCCAAAAAAATGATCTTTTCACCCTCAATTCTTATTTTTCCAAGGGTAACAGGACCCTAAAAGTTATTGTGCAATTTGTCCTGAGTATGCTGATACCCCACATGTGGGGGTAAACCACTATTTGGGCGCATGGCAGAGCTCTTAAGGGAAGCAGCGCCATTTGACGTTTTTGGCTGGAATTGAGATCGGACACCATGTCGCGTTTGGAAAACCCCTGATGTACCAAAACAGTGGAAATCCCCCACAAATGACACCATTTTGGAAACTAGACCCCCTAAGGAACTTATCTAGATGTGTGGTGAGCACTTTGACCCCCCCAGTGCTTCACAGAAGTTTATAATGCCCGGGCATGAAAATAAATAATTCGTATTTTTTCCACAAACATGATCTTTTAGTCACCATTTTTTTATTTTCCAAAGGGTACCAGGAGAAATTGGACCCCAAAAGTTGTTGTCCAATTTGTCCTGAGTATGCTGATACCCCATATGTGGGAGAAAACTACTGTATGGCACACGTCGGAGCTCGGAAGGGAAGTAATGACGTTTTGGAATGCAGACTTTGATGGAATGGTCTGCGGGTGTCATGTTGCCTTTGGAGAGCCCCTAATGTACCTAAACAGTAGAAACCCCCCACAAATGACACCATTTTGTAAACTAGACCCCCCAAGGAACTTATCTAGATGTGTGGTGAGCACTTTGAACCCCCCAGTGCTTCACAGAAGTTTATAACGCCCGGGCGTGAAAATAAAAAATTCGTATTTTTTTCCACAAACATGATCTTTTAGTCACCATTTTTTTATTTTCCCAAGGGTACCAGGAGAAATTGGACCCCAAAAGTTGTTGTCCAATTTGTCCTGAGTATGCTGATTCCCCATATGTGGGTGAAAACTACTGTATGGGCACACGTCGGGGTTCGGAAGGGAAGTAGTGACGTTTTGGTATGCAGACTTTGATGGAATGGTCTGCGAGTGTCATGTTGCCTTTGGAGAGCCCCTAATGTACCTAAACAGTGGAAACCCCCCACAAATGACCCCATTTTGAAAACTAGACCCACTAAGGAACTTATCTAGATGTGAGGTGAGCACTTTGAACCCCCAAGGGCTTCACAGAAGTTTATAATGCCAGGGCATGAAAATAAAAAAATGGTATTTTTTCCAGAAACATGATCAATTAGTCCCCAATTTTTTCATTTTCCCAAGGGTAACAGGAGAAATTGGACCCCAAAAGTTGTTGTCCAATTTGGCCTGAGTACGCTGACACCCCATATGTGGGAGAAAACTACTGTATGGACACACGTTGGGGCTCGGAAGGGAAGCAGTGACGTTTTGGAATGCAGACTTTGATGGAATGGTCTGCGGGTGTCATGTGCGTTTGGAGAGCCCCTGATGTACCTAAACTATTGAAACTCCCCACAAGTGACCCCATTTTGGACACTAGACCCCCCACGGAACTTATCTAGATGTGTGGTGAGCACTTTGAACCCCCAAGTGCTTCACAGAAGTTTATAACACTCAGACGTGAAAATAAAAAAATCATTTTTTTCCACAAAAATGATATTTTTGCCCCCAATTTTTTATTTTCCTAAGGGTAACAGGAGAAATTGGACCCCAAAAATTGTTTTGCAATTTGTCCTGAGTAGGCTGATACCCTACATGTGGGGGTAAAACACTGTTTGGGCGCATGGCAGAGCTTGGAAGGGAAGGAGCACCATTTGACTTTTTCAACTCAGAATTGGCTGGAATTGAGATCAGACACCATGTTGCATTTGGAGAGCCCCTGATGTGCCCAAACAGTGGAAACCCCCAATTATTACTCCAACCCTAACCCCAACACACCCCTAACCCTAATCTGAGCCCTAGCCCTAGCCCTAACCCTAACCCTAGCTCTAACCCTAGCCCTAACCCTAGCCCTAACCCTAGCCCTAACCCTAGCCCTAACCCTAAGGCTGTGTGCACACGCTGCGGATTTTGCTGCAGTTCCGCAGCGGTTTTGGCTGCTGCGGACCCCAGTACCATGATTCCCTATGGGAATCAAAAACCGCAGTGCAGACGGTGCGGAATTTTCCGCGCGGATTATCTACGGTTTTCAATCCGCAGAAAGAATTGACATGTCAATTCTTTCTGCGGATTCTCCTGCGGTTTGCCATCTCCTCTAATGAGATGAAAAACCACAGGACAAAACCGCAGAGCAATCTGCAGGTAAAACCGCAGGTCTTTTGACCTGCGGTTTCACCTGCGGATTTTACAAAATCCGCGCGGATGAATCCGCACCTAATCCGCAGCGTGTGCACACAGCCTTACCCTAACGGGAAAATGGAGATAGATACTTTTTTTTTTAGTTTTATTATTTTTCCCTAACTAAGGAGGTGATAACGGGGGGTTTGATTTACTATTTATGGCGGTTTTTATGTTTGGCGGCTGTCACACGCTAAAAGACGCTTTTTATTGTAAAATAGTTTTTGCATCACCACATTTTGAGAGCTATAATTTTTCCGTATTTTGACCCACTGAGTCATGTGAGGTCTTATTTTTTGCGGGACGAGTTGACGTTTTTATTGGTACCATTTTCGGGCACGTGACATTTTTTGATCGCTTTTTATTCCTATTTTTGGGACGCAGAATGAACAAAAACCAGCGTTTCATGAATTTCTTTTGGGGGGGTGCGTTTACACCGTTCCGCGTGCGGTAAAATTGATAAAGCGGTTTTATTCTTCGGGTCAGTACGGTTACAGCGATACCTCATTTAGGTCGTTTTTTTATGTTTTTGTCGGTTTTATGCAATGAAAACTATTTTATATAAAAAATAATTATTTTTGCATCGCTTTATTCTGTGAGCTATAACTTTTTTATTTTTTCGTTGATGATGCTGTGTGGCAGCTCGTTTTTTGCGGGACAAGATGACGTTTTCAGCGGTACCATGGATATTTATATGCGTCTTTTTGATCGCGCGATATTACACTTTTTGTTTGGCGGTATGATAATAAATCATTATTTTTTGCTTCGTTTTTTATTTTTATTTTTTAAGGGGTTCGCTAAAAGGGTTAACTAATGGGACAGTTTTATAGGGCGGGTCATTACGGACGCGGCGATACCTAATATGTGTACTTTTATTGTTTTTTTTTTTATTATTTTCAAAAAATGAATTTATTGGGGAATATTTTTTTTTTTTTTTACTAATTTATTTGGCGATTTTTTTTAATTTATTTTTACATTTTTTTTTAATTTTTTTTTTACTTTATTACATAGTCCCAGGTGGGACATCACTGTCCTGTGACAGATCGCTGATCTGTCACATCACAGATCACTGTGACAGATCAGCAATCTGTCACAGGCATTGAAGCAGACTTCCTCTTGCCTGCGCTTTGCAGGCACTGAGGAAGCCAGCTTCCTCAGGTCCCCGAAGGCCCCCGTCGCCATCTTGGATTCGGGGGCCTGGAGGATAGGAGCCCCCCGCAGCAGCGCTGCACATTGCGCTGCCGTGGGGGGCTCAGGGAAGCACGGAGGGAGCCCCCTCCCTGCCGATGCTTCCCTTTAACTCCCGGTACACCGCGATCATGTTTGATCGCGGTGTGCAAGGGGTTAACGTGTCGGGGGCGGTCCGTGACCGCCCCTGACACATAGTGCCGGGTGTCAGCTGTGATAATCAGCTGACACCCGGCCGCGATCAGCGGCGCTCACCACGTGGGCGCCGCTGATCGCGGTAGACGTACTATCCCGTCCACGGTCATACGGGCCCGGTTACCGTGGACGGGATAGTACGTCGGATGTCAGGAAGGGGTTAAACCTGAATCTATTGTAAATATGCAAAAGTTTGTCTATGACCCTTTAGGGCCCTCATAACTGAACTTTAAAACAACCTTCCCTTGACAGTTTTTGAGCCTGATAATTGTTTATATGGACACTATAAGGGTCTACCATTTTATGTTTATAAATACTGTGACAAAGTCACTGGCAGCATGCTGGAGGGGAGATACGTTTCACTGAGGCTATAAGCTTCAGTGATTTGAAACTCAGACATTTTCTTGATTATACTTTGTATTGAGAAGGGTTAATCAAGCATTTTTAGGGCTGTTTTTTATGGACAAGCATACAGCGGGTGGGAGGTTGTCCACCTTGTTTCCACCCCAGGGTGAGGTATGGGGTTTAAATAGTTGGTTTTCTGAAGCATTCATTGTTCAGTAGGCCTGGAGAGGGGAACTCCAGTGCTATGTGACCTGACAAGGAAGCTGAACCCTTGTATGTGAATTCTCTTAATGGGCGGATACCTTCAACTACACAAACTGTGCTATATGTTATGTTTTTGTTCCTCCTTAGGCCAGGGCATTGTTCATTATTTTCTAACTCTGCAGTGGCTCATGCAGCACCCTTAATAAACGTATGAGAGTCTTAAAAGGGACAGTGTCCCTGTGTTTACCTCCGGGATGCAAATGAGTGAGCCTATCTACCACAATACTAATATTTATTTTTCAACCAAGAAGAGAACTTATCATAAAAAATATGTCAGCCTTGAAAACGGTAAAATGCTATAGATCTACAAAACTATAACTTATTCTTGATCGTCAGCACATTTAAATAGAATCAATTCAAAATTCAATATTTTTTTTCCATGGTAATTACAGAACTGACAACAACCAAACCAGAAAAACAACACTAAGATTCAAATTAATTTTGCCAGTTTGGCCATGTGTCCAGGTTGATCATATACAGTATATATATATAAACACAAAGTGTGTTTCCTTTAAAATTAATGATTAATAAAGAATTGGAAACTGAATGTTTTTTTTCTGGTTTGGTTGCTGCTAAAATGTGACCTCTATAGTTTGTATTTATACTCGCTTTTGGTTTTCCTCTTAATAACAGAACTGAACACCATTGATTTACATGGTAATGAAATTCCATCTATTGTCTGTTGAAATAAGACCTGATCATAGTAGAAATAAAGTACTATGTGATGTCAGAAATGACCTTATACTATAATTTTTATCTTTATTGTACATTTATAGAGAAGGTGTTCAGCAGCACGTTGCTAATTGTATTTGCCTTTCTCTGACCTCTTGCGATATGTTTTTCATATGGCAAATAGGCACATACTGCAGAACATTCTACTTCTAACTTGCATTGCTGTGTTAGACCATCATTGTTAGTTAATAAGACTTTTACTCACCTTTGCTAGCTCCAGCACTGGGCCTTGTTTCATTCCCTTGTGGTTGGCTTCTTCTGTGCCAGTTTATGCTAGTGTAATGTAATAACCTGGCAAACACCTGTGACGTTATAATCACACAATGCCTTCCATTTAACTTTCAACATTTAATTTGAAGCTCAGTCAAGCTCATCTAGTTGGAGACCATACCTATCATTCTGCAAACAAGCTTCCAAATTATCAGCTTAGTAACAATTTTTGGCACTTTTCACAACTCAGTCTCTGCAATCAAGGTAATGCATCAGCAGTAGCAAGTAACCTGTACATACTGATGCACTATATCATAGTATGTTTAGAATATTAGATTCCATCTGAACCAATCTTTATTATTGGTAGTGGATTGGTTAAATTGTTATACCACACCACTCTGCTCCTGAATGATGGATGAGTGATAACTACTCCTATAAGCCTTGCAGTTGTTCACTACAAAAAAACAGTATTTTGGTGACATACAAGTGACAAGCAAATTGTATAGTTCACAGTCAAACGTCAGTGCCTTATATTTACTTCAAATCAGCTTAGACAAGCATTCATATGTCTTGATGTGTAAAGAGAGATAGATTTCTAAGGTTTATGTGCACCTTAAACTCTTTAAACTCTTTTGAATTCCTCTTTTCTGCTTTTGATGGCTCACCCTCCTTGTAAGGTAGTCAATCCTGTCACTCATGAATTGATGTATGATGTTAACCGCTGCCTTATCATTTTCTATAAGCAATGTAACAGTTGAAACAAAATGACATTGTACAAGTTGTGATTGACTGTTAATGTCTTACTGACTATTACTAATACATACTTACCAATAGTCTCAATTTTCATATTAAAGCTGTAGAAACTTGAGCTCAAAAGGGCCAGGGTTAAAGTAAGTCTTGGAAAAAAGTGTAAATTGTTACCCAGTATTTTGGCATTCTAAAAGACATTCCAGTTTAGGTAATTAAATTGTCACAATTTTCATTTTTAACTGTTGGTAAATTTTCTAATATGATTTCTAATCAACTGCACATGAATAGTCTTCTGAATGTTTCCTTTGTTTAGGAATGCATCCATATTGAGAAAGTGAGGCATTCTAGGCTATTTGAATGATTACACATATTCTTCATTCCAGTCACTTATCTGAATCTTACTAGTGGAGTGCTTGTTTTGTCTCAACAATGCTGATTAAGACAGTTTTGATAATTGATTGCTCGTAAGGTTGTTAGAGTTTATGGGATGTACAATTACTTTCTGAAGTGCTTAGCAAATTATAAATTTGAAATTATTAAGAAAGAAAATATTTTAAGAGAAATCACATCTTCAATAAAATTCAATGAGCATCAAACTCTGTACAAATCTGAAATCTAAATCATAAAGAGTAACAACCTGAAATAATGAAAATTGTGTTAATAATATGGAAGATTTGCTTAATTCACATGCTCAGAACACTTTGCTCTGCTTGGTATATTAATAATGTATCTTCTTATAATTTTATAGCCGGTATAAAAGTAAACTTGAAAAATAATCAAACATCAAATATGATACATTGAAAAGAATTTAAAAGCATACAATTCTAAAAAGTATGCTGAATAGTTTGTGTGTGTACATTCTGCTTCACTCATTACCATTATTTAAGTTTTTAACATATTGAAAGGTATCAATCATGTCCCTCTTTTTAATAGCATTCCCTGGGATAAAAAATGTTTTGCAATAGAGGGAGTTTCTTGCACACTTTGTGATATGGTGCCCTCTAGCATTTAAGGGGGTGGGGAAGCAAGACTACATTTTGTAGCATATCATGTGCATTGTGTTTCACTCCTCAAAAATTAATACAATGAATAATTTGTACAACATATAGTCAGAAAAATGTTCACAGTTTCTTCCAGCTCTGCTATAATGGGAGAACCTGGGTTAGGACAGGAGCGCAATGTGGGTGTGACATTACATCTTGTTTTTTCCATAACAAGCTGTTTTGTTCCATATCCTAAATATCTCACTACAGTCGGGTATTGAAATAAGATCTCTATCATGGCGCATGGAGATTCGTTAGGTGCTCCAGATACATGAAGAGGCGTGCACCTCTTCATGAATAAAGAGCATCTGACTCCACCTTGCCCCCTCATCAAAAGCGACAATGAAATTGCCAGTCTTGATGAATTGGGCTCATAGAGTACAATCCTAAGTGCCCAATTCCAAATCCATAGAACTGCTACCTTTTAGTTTATATTAACCTGTATAGCTCAACCCTTAGGCTGTGTGCCCATGTTGCGTTTTTTATGCGTTTCCGCCACATTTTTGCCACAGTGGAAACACTTTAAAAACGCTAATAAAACGCATCCCCATGGAATCCTATGGGATTCCACAGTTGCTGTGCCCATGCTGTGGATTTTACCATTGTGGAATCGCCTAGCGGTAAAATCCGCAGCATGTCCATTATTTCTGTGGAATCGCGACAATTCCGCCACAATAGGATTGCATTGAAATGCTCACTTTACGCATGTGGCTATGCCCACCATGCGTAAAGTGAGCGCTTCATGTGCACATGGTACCCAGGGTCTGGAGGAGAGGAGACTCTCCTCCAGGCCCTGGGTACCATATTGCTGTAAAAATAGAATTAAATAGAAAAAAATAGAATTAAAATAAAAAGTAGGGATATACTTACCCTCTGTCGGCCGCCGGAGTCATCCCGCTTCTCAGCCACGCTGCCAGCATCTTCTGTTCCCAGGGATGCATTGCACGAATGACCTCTGATGATGTAGCGGTCTCGCGTGATGCTACGTCATCAGAGGTCGTTGTTGCAAGGCATCCCTGGGAATGGAAGTTGCCGGCAGCGTCGCTGAGAGGCGGGATGACTCTGTGGGCCAACAGAAGGTGAGTATATCTCTATTTTTTTAATTATTTTTAACATTCTATCTTTTACTACTGATGCTGCATAGGCAGCATCAATAGTAAAAAGTTGATCACACTTGTCAAGCACTATGCTTGACAAGTGTGACCAACCTGTCAATCAGTTTTCCAAGTGATGCTTCAAATCGCTTGGAAAAGCGCAAGCATTCTGCAAGCTAAAAACGCTTGCAAAATGCTTGTGTTTTGCAGGAAAACACATGCGAATTCCGCATGCGTTTTACCCGTGGCAGGGAGTTGCGGAAATGCTGCGGACATCTCCACAGCATTTCTGCATCGTGGGCACATAGCCTTAGACTAAGGCCGGGGTCACACTGGTGAGGAATACAGATGAGTGAGAGGCGTTAAAAGCACACATTACACACGGACAAATTATTCTCTATGGGTTTGCTCCCAACAGCCGTATATTTCTCGGGCGTATTCTACGGTCCGTGCCAATCGCAGCATGCTGCGATTGTCAGCGTACTATGCCCGTAGTATGCCAATGCAAGTCTATGGGTGCGCTAAAAAGACGCATTAACACAGACCACACATATGACTTGCGAGAGATACGCACCCAGTGTCCTTTAGAAAAGCCGGCAATTCAGTGCGCTATACAGTAAACTCACACTGACAGGTTTAATAAAGAAACAAAAGAATAGATATTTACACATAGAATACATATATATTATATATACACATGTCATTGAGACACACAAATATATATATATTTATATGTCACAGAGTTCTTCATAGCAGAATAGCCGCTAATTCAATTGCCGGCTTTTGTCAAATCATTCCCCAACTCGACATGAAATGACACATGGCTTACATACAGTAAACCATTTCATTTCATGTTTTTTTTTGTATGTCTTTCATTAGTAATTGGATGAGGGTTAATATGTAAAATTTGGGAGGTGTAGGTGTTAATTTAAGGGGTTTATTCGTTGTAAAAAAATGTGTGGGATCCCGCATTGACAAATTATATATGTATTCTATGTGTATATATCTATTCTTTTGTTTCTTTATTAAACCTGTCAGTGTGAGTTTACTGTATAGCGCACTGAATTGCCAGCTTTTCTAAAGGACACTGGGCGCGTATTCCTCGCAAGTCACATGTGTGATCTGTGTGTAATGCGTATTTTTAGCGTACCCATAGACTTGCATTGGCGTACTACGGGCCATATATATATATTTATTTGTGTGTCTTAATGACATGTGTGTGTGTGTATATATATATATATATATATATATGTATTCTAAGTGTCTATATCTATTGTGTTATAAAACCTGTCATAGTGCTCCATTATATGTCCATTTTGCAAGCCGGCGAGAAAATCTCAGCATACGGATACCATACGGATTACATACGGATGCTTACATGCGCAAAATACGCGACTACACCTTGCTTACGGATGACATACGGATCACTATTAGGGGTCATTCATCCGTATTACGCCTATAAACTACGGACCGTATTTTGCGTCGGTTAGTGTGACCCTGGCCTTACATGTAAAAATGCACCTTGGAGTCCCAAATGCAGTATTTTTTTTACCCCATAGAATTTTTAGATTTCCAGCATTGTTTTTCTGAAATTAGTTACTATTGAAAACCAAAGAGATTTGTGATGCTATACATGTTTTATTTTATTGAAACTGAAAAAATAAGACATATTAAACAATGCAATAAATTGACTTGTAGCACATGTGCTTTTGTCATCAAATCTAATAATGCTAACAAGTAGCTGGAAGCAATTTCAGGACATTGTTGCAGAATATGTTACGCCGAAATGCTTAATCTGTGGTCCACAAATTGTGTGCATTTTGGTTGTTTTTGTGAAAAACACCACAGCAAAACAGCAACCCAAAAAATGCTTTCATTTCAACACTATTTGTTGGAACAAAAGACTTCTTGCTGTATGGGTGACCTTCATTCTATTTTTATATCACCCTAGATCGCTCTTCATTTGAGTGCTGCACAATAATGTCTATGATATCTTCAGAGAGCATCAAAAACTGTCAACAATATTATGGATATTTTCAGACTTTTTGGTAAGGCCATGCTTTTCAGTGAGAATATTTGAGTTTTGACGTCTACATGGGAGTGGAGAATTTCAGTCGCTCTAGAAAATATGCCATTTTCTGTGTCACAAGAATCCTCATCAGAACTGTGAAGACTTTCGTATCTGAAACTTCATCTGCTTCTTCCACGTCTTCATCTTCAGATGACTCATAATCTGACAGATCACTATTGCTTTAGTCTAAAGCATCTAGTATCTAAAAATAAATTAATATACTATTACAACTACAGTCTTATTCCACTAGCCTACCTTTTAGCGCACTGTCAAGTTCTAAACTGCAGCGTCGTACTAAAAAAAAACAAGAAAAAGAAAGAGCACTAAAACTGATGATCCCAGAAGAAATATGGTTCACTTACTAAAAAGGTATAAAAAACTTTTGACTCAAAATACTGTTTCATAGCACAAAGTCCCAATTAGGGTATTTCTAATACCTCAATGAAAAACTTATCTGGGAAATCTGTCTGATTTTTTACGTGTTTCATGAAAAATGTGTCCTATGTTGTAAACTTTAGCTACCATGAACAACAAATATATAGTTTCAGAATTGGTACAAAAATGGAAAGAAATATTGAGTGGGGTATTAAAAATACCCCACTTGGGACTCCGAGAGTTAAGAGGGACAATATGTGCTTACCTGTGGAAAAATCATGCAGTGTCCCCTGTATTCTGCTTGTTGCTTCATAGTTCTACAAAGAAAATTTGTCTTTGCTGGGTGAGTGCTGAATATTCCACTTCTTTTATTGGTGATCTTAACAATTTATAGATCCAGGGTTGAATAAATTTATGCTTGAACAATTGCTAACAATTCTTGTCTTACTCATTGAGGTACATAGCTTTGTTGGATTTATGAAAGCTCCAGTTCAAATTTTTGTTGGGCATTTTCAACAAAGCTAATTAAAATAACAGCAATGGATGCTAAATAGCTAAGAAAGTGAAAGTGCTTTCAAATTATATTTCCTAATCATCAGTGCATTATATATTGCCATTTTCTTCACACTGCATATGTGAACATGACTTTAAATGCGGCCTTTTACTAATCTTTAAGAAGAGGTATTTAAGGGTCAAGAATTATTATTACTTAGTGGAAGTGTGATAATCCTCATTGACTTACTAGAAAAGGTGCTAAGTGGTTATTACAATTAATGTTTAAGGTAACCTTGATCATAATTCGCTCTTTTTTTTTCCATTCCATTTATAGGTGTCGTGGAAAGTCATATAGCCCACACTCAGACATACTTTTCTCATTAATAGCGTAATGAGTGGTTTAAAGACTTGCTAAATTACCGGAATATATTTCTGGGTAATTCTCTTCCAAAAGGTATTCCATCATGGTATGCCTCTAGGAATGGTAAGCTATAATGCGTAATATGTGCCTTAATAAACAAGAATACTCACTTTTCTTTTTAGGCACTGCTCTCAAAACTTTATGATACTATTGTCTTGAATGTTATATGACTCCCGGGATTATCATGCATTGTCAGAGTCTATCTTCCTTGCCCATCTGTATGAAGAGATTGATATGAATTTTGTGGCATTACCATCACTCGCCACATGGGATATACTATAAATATTGACAGCGATTGTTTGTTTTTTTATGTATTGCCCCTATTTCTCACGCCCCCCGAGGAAGCAGGGTGAAACGTGCGCGTCGGGGTTCATGGCGGGACTCCCCATTCCTTCATTTTTTACGCTGCTGGCATCCAGGTAAAGTTTCCTTGGTCACTCATTTTGCCATGTATTTTACTTAGTTGTGCGCCATTTTTTCAGCCATGTCTGCCAGCTTTCACTAAGTACACCTCTGGGTGAGGGTTTTTTTCAGCTGTCAGTGACATGGAGCCTTATAGGCAAGGTGTTTCTTGCCCTTAATGTTTGTCAAGGTTGTCGTACTGGGCCACTGAGTTTACAAGGCAGTATACACTCTGAAGATAAGGCATTTATTTAGCATACTTTTGGGACTTTTGTGAATACCAGGGCACTTACCATGCAGCAATTTGTGTAATTATTTGGTGGAGTCAATCTGTCATGTCTCATTTTGTTCTTGTTCTCTGTATGTTCTCATAATTTTTTATGCAATATTGTATTTATTGATTATAAATAAATTGATTTTTTATGAATTTCTGTGACATGCTCATGTGATTTGGTACTTTAATATAGTTACCAGATGGTGGATTCTTATTGTTAGTACTTGAGCTTATTTGTTGTGATTTTGGCAATTGAGTATATACCAATTTCTCTTGTAGTAGTTTACGCCCCTTGCTTATACAGTGTATCATTGTTCTATATGGGACATTTTTTTATACTGTAATATATTTTGCACTGTTTGCTCTTGCACTATTATCACTTTATTGTTGGGCTTATTCTGCCCCTTATTACTTGGTACTTTTGCCTTCTCTGGCTTCATATTTCATTTTCATGCACTATGCACCTTCGCTAAGGCCTCTTTCACACATCAGGTTTTCGCCGTCAGGCGCGATCCGGCGCTTTTGACAGAAACCGGATCCGGCGAAATGCAATGCCGGATCCGGTTTCCCCCCCATTGACTTGCATTAGAGCCGGATCGAGCCGGATGGCCATGCGTTTCATCTGATTTTCGCCGGATCCGGCAATGTGACGCGATCCGGCGTCTGGAAAAAACGGCTACTGTAACGTTTTTTGTCTCCGGCGAAAAAGCCGGACACGCCGGATCCGGCGTGTCCGGCTTTTTCATACAATGAAAGCCTATGAGCGCCGCAATGCGCCTGATCCGGCGTCAGCCGGATCCGGTGGCCGGATCCGTTTTTTTTGGTCTGAGCATGCTCAGTAGCTCTGCCCACAAGACATATATAAAAGCAAGACAGTGGGACCCTCAGCCACACCCAACATGCCACCCAAGCCAAGAACCAGGAGCAGGAGAAGGCAGCAGACATCTGCAGCAGCACCATCAGCACCACCCCAAATGGAGCAGCATGCTGAACAACGGGAGGGGAGTCCAGCAGCAGGTGAGAGACGGTAATTATCAAATCCCCCATTCCTCCAAACTAGGGCTATTGAATATCAAGATATTCATTGGCCCTTTGTTTCTCTTTATTCAACAGCCGCCCAATAGATTTAGCAGCAGCAGCAGCAATGGCAGCAGCTGGAACACCACCCACAGCCATGGAGTCTGGCCACCAGGAAGACAGCACATCATCTTCTGGGAGCCCTCCCTCGCATCGTCAGCGTTTGACGGTAAGTTTTTATTTCCAAAATCCATCATCTCTGTAATATATGTCTATTCATTGCCTTTTATTTCAAAACAGGAATCACAAGATGAAGAGGAGCTCCCAGAAGAAGAAGGAAGGGGTGGACAGACACTTGGAGTGGGCTCACAATTGGTAAGTTTTTTGCATCAAACGCAGAAACACAACATCACACTACACACAACACATAGAAAACAATGTTCTGCAGACCACACATAGCAAACAAATGCCTACATCCAAAGACATAACATTTTTTGTTTTCTTCCCTAGTCTTCCCAATCTGGTGTTCGGCCAAGAGGTCCTCGCAGTGCCTCCCAGGGTCGTCGGCGACAGCAACGCGGCGGTCACCAGCGTGTAAGTATAAATATTTTTGCTTTTTTTTTTGCACTTTTTATTTCATTTCTTTTGTGGAGGCTAATTATGTTATTTTTGTCTTTTTCTTTAACAGCCTTCACAGCGTGCTCCCGACTCTGACGGTGAGGATGGAGGACTCGATGTGGACCACCTCATCGATCTCGTCAGAGAAAGGGAGCCGCTCTGGAATATGGCTGACCGCCGCCATGCTGACCTTATCGTTACCCGACGACTCTGGGAGGAAATCTGTTCGCTCCTTGTGGACCGCTGGGAGGACCTCGAAGCTCGGGCCCAGATTAAAGAGCGTAAGTATATACAGTACCGGTTGCTTGATTTAAACCAGTGTTTCCCGAACTCCAGTCCTCGTGGTCCCCACGGATCATGTGTTCAGGATTTCTATTTACTTTGGAAATCCTGAAAACATGACCCCTGGGGACCATGAGGACTGGAGTTTGGGAAACACTGATGTTGTATACTAACCACTTTGTCCTTTCTCGTTTCAGGGGAGAGAATTGTGAAGCGGTGGCGGTCTGTGATTGATCGTTTCAAGAAGGAGTTCAATAAAGAGATGCGGGCCCCGAGTGGATCTGGAGGACGCAGGAGCAAGTACAAGTACGCACGAGCCCTGTCGTTCCTCCGGGAAACAATGCTCACCAGAAGGTAAATATTACACACCACATGTGACAAAAAAATGTTTAGATGTAACTTTTTTTTCAGCCAGGGCCATACCATGTCACTATTTTAATTGTTTTTTTTTTCTCTTTATTCCACAGCACGGTGAGCAGCACTCGGGAGCCTGCACAATTGGACCCTTCTGAGGCGATCCCTGAGGAGACCGGCACCGAGGGACACTTCGACCGCCCCGGTACATCTGCACCTTCCCAGCCTTCCCACACATTCGACCCATCTGTCCCATCCACCAGCACAGGAGCATCGTGGCCGCCTACATTACATGAAGCTGCTGGTGAGGAGATCGCTTTCCCTTTACCCCACCCTTCTGCCCCTGCCACCTCTAGTACACCTGCGGGTACTGGGCGGCAGCGGCAGAGGGGTCAGGAAAAGAGTTATGCGCCAGAGTTCTTGCATCTGAATGCATCTTTCCAGAACTGTCTAAAAGTCTTGTCAGAGCAAATCTCCGCAGGCTTTCAGCAGATCAACTCCAGCATTCTGGAGGTGAAGACACTTCTGCAAACCATGCATTCAGAAGCAAGATCTTTGCCAAACCACACCTTTTTCAGGTCTGTTGTGGAGCGCATGGCAACACTATCTCCTACCCAGCAGATGCATGTAATGCATTCGTGCCACGGTGCTCTACAGCAGGTTACCTCCCAACCTCCACCTCCCACCACTGTAGTTCCTCCACCTGCACCCCCTCCAGCCACTTTCCATCCTCCCCCTCCTATTACATCTGCACCCCCTCCAGCCACTTTCCATCCTCCCCCTCCTATTACATACCAGCAACCTCACCAGTACCAGCAACCTCCCCAGTACCAGACATCTCCCCACTTCCAGCAACCTGCCCCGTACCAAACTCCTTCCCCGTACCAAACTCCTTCCCCATACAACTTTCCATCAACATCATCTGCTCCTACAGTCCCTGCCCAACCCTCCACTCCACCGCCCACCACCTCTTCTGCCTCCCACATGTCCACCCATTCTGTACCTTTTTCCGCACCATCACCTCTAACTGTTCCTTCCCCACCACAATCCCAGTCCTCTCTCCACACTCCCATTGTCGAAGTGTCCCGCAGCCCCTACAGCAGTATTTCCACCCCACACTACACCGAATTATAATGTTTTTTTTGTAATAAAAATGCCCATTTGGTTGGTTTCAAACCTTTATTAAAAAAGTTTTTTTAACTTTAAAAACAGTTTACAAAAAAAAAATATTTTAAATAAAAGTTAAATTATTGTTTACACTGGTTGTCTGTCATTTCTTTCTGCGGCGAAATATGTTTAAAAAAAAGGTTAAATACAGGGTATTTAAAAGGTAAAAAGGTATTCAAAACCAAGTATATAACTGTGGGTAAATTTTAGCTTTTTGCCACAGTTGTGTTCCTGGTTGTGTTTGAAGCAAAGTATTTCACCTGAAAAGTTGTGTTTATTGTTGGTGATTTCCTAACAATGTACACAACTTTTGTTAAAAGGTGAAATACTTTGCATAAAACACAACCAGGTACACACCTGTGGCCTAAAGCTAAAAATAGAGACCATGACAAGATAGCCAACTTTGGTTGGCAAAGGTATATACTGTTGGTCCAGAAGGTACACAAGTTTGGTTAGGGCACAAATCTTTCACACTCTGTCATCCTGCCAGTGTACTCTGCCTTGAGGTGACATAAAGTATAGTGCAAAATTGTCCCTCATTACTGAAACCGTCACAGAACTTCTAGTGGTAATGTCATGGTAATCTTGCAAGGTGGTTTCTTCAGAGGTGTCCTCAATGGAAATGGGTTCCTTGCAGATAACAAAATTGTGGAGTACCACGCAAGCTTTGATCACCTCGTCCACAGTTTCTGTCTTAAGGTTGATCGCAGTCAATAGGACCCGCCATTTGGCTGTCAGAATACCAAAGGTACATTCAACCATTCTTCTTGCTCTTGTGAGGCGGTAATTAAAAATGCGTTTTGGTCTTGTCAATCCTCTGCTAGAGCACGGTTTCAAAAGGTGTTCTGACAGCTGGAAGGCTTCATCCCCTACACAGACAAATGGCATAGGTGGACCAGATGTTTGCGGCAGCGGTCTAGGTGGTGGGAACTGGAAGGTGTTTCCATACAGTTTACGCCCCATGGCAGACAGTTTGAAAACTTGAGAGTCATTGGAGCGGCCATAGGCCCCAATATCAACCGCAATAAATTTGTATTCCGCGTCAGCGATGGCCATGAGGACAATTGAAAAATATTTCTTGTAATTGAAATATTCCGATCCCGATCCGGCTGGCTTTACAATGCGGATATGTTTCCCGTCCACAGCGCCCAAGCAGTTGGGAAACTGACATATCTGTTGAAACTTGTCAGCAATTTCAATCCACCTCTCTGTTGTGGGCTCTGGTAAAAACTCTTCAGCTAAGGAGTCCCACAGTGCACGGCATGTGTACTTCACAATTCCAGATATGGTGGAAATCCCGAGTCTGTACTGGAAATGCAGTGATGAAAGGGATTCTCCAGCTGCAAGAAATCTGTGGGGAATTAAAAAACAATAAATAGTTTTAAATCACAGCATTACATACCAAAACTGAGCTATAACACTTGGAGATACAAACTACCACCAACAAGATTGCAGTGAAAGTGTGCTCTGATGCGATCACATCCAATAAATGTGGCTTACCTTAAAGTCACCATCAGACGCTCTGCGGGTGAAACAGAGAAGCGGCAATAGGTGTCCGCTTTTCTTAAGAGGTGTGCAATGCGCTCCACCAAGTAATCAAAATTCTCCATTTTCATCCGAACATATCCAAAAAATGTATCCGGGTTTCGTCGAAGGTCCATGCAGAGTGTAGAATAGACCCCACGCGTCATTCTCTTGGCTGTGATGGGGTGGATCCACAAACGTCGTCTACGATGCCTGATGCGCTGCTGTCTCGCTCTCTCCTTCTCCAGAACAATCACCCTCAAACGATTCGCCTCCGCTATAAAATCCGCCAAATTCTTCAAAATATTTCCAATGACAACATCCATCTTCGCCAGTAACTTGCTCTTCTCTCCAACCTGCACTTTCTCCTCTACAACCTGTCAAAGAAGGGCTGTAGGAACATGCTATATATAGTTTTCCAGTAGCCAATCCCATTCGGAAGGCCACAAGGGTCAATTTTAAAAACCGGATCCGGCGTAATCCGTCGAAAAACGGATAGAAAAACGGATGAACCGGATGAGACGGATCCGGTTTTGTCTGTCAAGAACAAGACGGATCCGGCAGAAAACCGGATCCAGCACATCAGGTTTTACAAAACATTTGCCGGATCCAGCATTCCGGCACGACGCCGGATCGCGCCTGACGCCGAAAACCTGATGTGTGAAAGTAGCCTAACATTTCCTTATGATAAATGTAGTACTTATAGAGGTTCATTGTTGTAGGACAATGTGTCCTCCACACATATCACCACTTATCTGCACTTTACTTTGATTTCACTTCTGTGATACACATTAGTTAATTTCATGGTATGGATCTCTATCTAGGGCAATAGAGAAAGGTAACTTTTAATACTTCCCATGATGGCTGCGCCCATGTTCTTCCCCAAAATGGCCGCTGTTGGTGTGCACACGCACTTTGAATCCTTCACCTTACTATCCCTCCGGTAGCTATCGATTAAACACTGTGCACATGCCTGATGACATCACTGGGTGTATTTTCACCCACATGCGCACAGTGCAATGAAGGCAATGGGGGAATTAATATTTCCAGTGCATGGATCCCAGGGTGCATGTGCCGTGTTTAATGGTGCTTCCGGTTTCAAATATATTTAAATACTCACGAGACAGGACATTCCATCACACCCCCTTTGTAAAAGCAGGAACGCGAAACGTGTGTCAGGGGGCGCAGAGGGGGCTGAGGGAGTTGTGACTAATCATGGGTAAGCAGGACTTACTATTGCAGCACGTTTTCGGTATTTAGAACATACATGCTCTTACTACTTTTTACCGATCTCTTGCTGCTTCTGACTATATATTGGGTATTTACTTTCTTCCCTGCTTCCTTTTGTCAGACTTTGACTCCCACTCCTCTTCTTTGCCTACCTTCATGTCTCCACCACATTTTCCTCAATGTCTGTTGTTTATTCAATACAATTTGTATGTGATGTTCTAATAAAATTCATTTTTTGTATTATCCTTTGCTGGATCTGTATATAGTCCATTTCCTTTGTTTGCAACATTTTTTGGGAGAATTCCATTTAACTAGCATAGCTTGTTCACACCTTGGAAGAGCTACACTGTAATATGCTCTCAGCGTCAAAATATTTATTTTGCTTTTTGACTACTGTTTTAGTAATCTGCAGGTTAGTAGTGTCCCAAAGCTGCCCAGCCACTAGACTAAAAGCCCGGCAAGTGGGAGAAAATGAACATTATTCCTCCTGGCAGCCTCCAGATTTCAGAAATAGAGGCATGGCAGGCACTGATTGAGTCACTGCTTAGTAGATAGTGAGCAGCCGCTGTAACCCCGCTCTGGCACTGACTGACAACCAGCTCTGTATTGATGCATTTTAGAGCTGGCTGTCAGTAAGAAAATTATCCTGCTATATTTTGTTGAACATTTAAATGACTTACCCCTAATATTATGGCTGGAACAGGTGAGATGTGTGATGTTAGGTGGTAATAATGATGTTGCTTCTCACAACTGCTTTTCCAGATGCATCAGTCTGAAAATCAATTGACTCTTTACAATAAATTTTATAAAGAACTGATTGCAACAGTAAGTTAAGGGCCTGTTACACATAGCGATATCGCTAGCAATATCGCTGTAACATCACTGATTTTGTGACGCAGCAGCGATATTGCTAGCGATTATCGCTACATGTGATACTTACCTCCGACCGGCTCCCCCGCTGATTATCGCTGAACATCCTGGACCATTTCTCGTCGGGCACTTCCTGCTGAGCTTCCTGTGGCGCCGACGAGCGACGCGTGGACGTGGGTGGGAGGATGTCAGGATTGCCGCGTCTGACAGGTAAGTAGCGACCCCCAACCGCTGCTATGTCACTGGTGAGATCTGCCTGTGTGGCAGCTCACTAGCGACCACTTAGCGATGCACCAGCAATCCATATCATTGTCGGGATCGCTAAGTGTAACGGTACCCTTATCCCGAACACAAATGGATTGAACAATGCATATCTTTTCAAAGTGGGAAGTTTGTCACTGGTCACATAATGTTTATAAAACTCAATCAATGATGGGTCTGCTATATACATCATATAGGAGACACTGAGACTTCAATTTATACATCACATTGGAGACAATGAGGCTGATGTATATACATCACATAGGAGAAAATTGGACTGGTGTATATATGTACTGTACATCACATAGGAGATACTTTTGATGATATATACATCACATAGGGGTCACAGTGACTGGTGGATATATATCACATAGAAGACACTGGGGCTGGAGTATATACATCACTTAAAGGGAAGGTGTCATCCAAAAAATTTTTTTTCAGCAATTGAAAAAATGTGAAGAATTAATGTTTACATTTTCTTAAAAAATATTATCGTTTGTTTTTAAATTTGTAAAATATGAAAAATAATTTTAAAAAGTTTGACATTTCCACTTGTTAACACTAGGGGGAGCAGCTACTGAAATTTGGCACAAAAACCTAGTGTACAACAAGCTCCCATTACTGCCCTGCAGTAATTATGGGCGGAGTCTGCTGACATGGGTGTGGTGTCACTCCTCTCCTCCCCTTCTGGGTGTTTGCTAAGGGAAAAGAGAGGATGACATTTAGGAACACAGTGAGCAGCCATTTTGATGGGGCCTGCAAAGTTACTGACTGTCTTTGCATGTAAAGTCTGGATCAGAACAGGCCATCAATCAGCAGAAATGTTTACTGTATTTCTGTGGAGCAGACAAGCAGACAGTCCATCCATGTGTATAAAACACAGCGCTCTATGTACAATCACTGGCACCGAACAGGGCGCCCCCCACAGACCAGCACACTGCTCTCCTGAAATACTCTGTGCTGCTGTCACCCTACTCCTTCCACCATATATCAGGCCCCTGTCGTCTCAGTTTCACACATCGCCAGGACAGGATCTGAGGAGAGGAATAGGGTCTTCAGTCACTGAGGATGGCAGACAGCAAGGATTCTGGGAGCAGGGTGACAGCAGCACAGAGTATTTCAGGAGAGCAGTGTGCTGGTCTATGGGGGGCACAGAGGGAGATATATGGGGGAGGAGCAGGGTGAGAGCAGCACAGAGCATTTCAGGAGAGCAGTATCACACGGGATAGGATTAGATACAAGGCTCAGCAGACAGTATCACACACGATAGGATTAGATACACGGCTCAGCAGTCAGTATCACACACGATAGGATTAGATACACGGCTCAGCACACAGTATCACACAGGAGAGGATTAGATACATGGCTCAGCAGACAGTATCACACAGGAGAGGATTAGATACACGGCTCAGCAGACAGTATCACACAGGAGAGGATTAGATACACGGCTCAGCAGTCAGTATCACACACGATAGGATTAGATACACGGCTCAGCAGACAGTATCACACAGGAGAGGATTAGATACACCGCTCAGCACACAGTATCACACAGGAGAGGATTAGATACACGGCTCAGCAGACAGTATCACACAGGAGTGGATTAGATACACGGATCTGCAGTCAGTAACACACAGGAGAGGATTAGATACACGGCTCAGCAGTCAGTAGCACACAGGATAGGATTAGATACATGGCTCAGCAGTCAGTAGCACACAGGATAGGATTAGATACATGGCTCAGCAGACAGTATCACACAGGAGAGGATTAGATACATGGCTCAGCAGTCAGTAACACACAGGATAGGATTAGATACATGGCTCAGCAGTCAGTAGCACACAGGATAGGATTAGATACACGGCTCAGCAGACAGTATCACACAGGATGGGATCAGATACACAGCTCAGCAGTCAGTATCACACAGGATAGGATTAGATGCACGGCTCAGCAGTCAGTAGCACACAGGATAGGATTAGATACACGGCTCAGGAGTCAGTATCACACAGGAGAGGATTAGATACACGGCTCAGCAGTCAGTATCACACAGGAGAGGATTAGATACACGGCTCAGCAGACAGTATCACACAGGAGAGGATTAGACACATGGCTCAGCAGTCAGTAACACACAGGATAGGATTAGATACACGGCTCAGCAGACAGTATCACACAGGAAAGGATTAGATACACGGCTCAGCAGACAGTATCACACAGGATAGGATTAGATACACAGCTCAGCAGGCAGTATCACACAGGAGAGGATTAGATACACGGCTCAGCAGACAGTATCACACAGGAGAGGATTAGACACATGGCTCAGCAGTCAGTATCACACAGGATAGGATTAGATACATACAGTGGGGAAAAAAAGTATTTAGTCAGTCAGCAATAGTGCAAGTTCCACCACTTAAAAAGATGAGAGGCGTCTGTAGTTTACATCATAGGTAGACCTCAACTATGGGAGACAAACTGAGAAAAAAAAATCCAGAAAATCACATTGTCTGTTTTTGTTTCATTTTATTTGCATATTATGGTGGAAAATAAGTATTTGGTCAGAAACAAGCAATCAAGATTTCTGGCTCTCACAGACCTGTAACTTCTTCTTTAAGAGTCTCCTCTTTCCTCCACTCATTACCTGTAGTAATGGCACCTGTTTAAACTTGTTATCAGTATAAAAAGACACCTGTGCACACCCTCAAACAGTCTGACTCCAAACTCCACTATGGTGAAGACCGAAGAGCTGTCAAAGGACACCAGAAACAAAATTGTAGCCCTGCACCAGGCTGGGAAGACTGAATCTGCAATAGCCAACCAGCTTGGAGTGAAGAAATCAACTGTGGGAGCAATAATTAGAAAATGGAAGACATACAAGACCACTGATAATCTCCCTCGATCTGGTGCTCCACGCAAAATCCCACCCCGTGGGGTCAGAATGATCACAAGAACGGTGAGCAAAAATCCCAGAACCACGCGGGGGGACCTAGTGAATGAACTGCAGAGAGCTGGGACCAATGTAACAAGGCCTACCATAAGTAACACACTACGCCACCATGGACTCAGATCCTGCAGTGCCAGACGTGTCCCACTGCTTAAGCCTGTACATGTCCGGGCCCGTCTGAAGTTTGCTAGAGAGCATTTGGATGATCCAGAGGAGTTTTGGGAGAATGTCCTATGGTCTGATGAAACCAAACTGGAACTGTTTGGTAGAAACACAACTTGTCGTGTTTGGAGGAAAAAGAATACTGAGTTGCATCCATCAAACACCATACCTACTGTAAAGCATGGTGGTGGAAACATCATGCTTTGGGGCTGTTTCTCTGCAAAGGGGCCAGGACGACTGATCCGGTTACATGAAAGAATGAATGGGGCCATGTATTGTGAGATTTTGAGTGCAAACCTCCTTCCATCAGCAAGGGCATTGAAGATGAAACGTGGCTGGGACTTTCAACATGACAATGATCCAAAGCACACCGCCAGGGCAACGAAGGAGTGGCTTCGTAAGAAGCATTTCAAGGTCCTGGAGTGGCCTAGCCAGTCTCCAGATCTCAACCCTATAGAAAACCTTTGGAGGGAGTTGAAAGTCCGTGTTGCCAAGCGAAAAGCCAAAAACATCACTGCTCTAGAGGAGATCTGCATGGAGGAATGGGCCAACATACCAACAACAGTGTGTGGCAACCTTGTGAAGACTTACAGAAAACGTTTGACCTCTGTCATTGCCAACAAAGGATATATCACAAAGTATTGAGATGAAATTTTGTTTCTGACCAAATACTTATTTTCCACCATAATATGCAAATAAAATGAAAAAAGAACAGACAATGTGATTTTCTGGATTTTTTTTTCTCAGTTTGTCTCCCATAGTTGAGGTCTACCTATGATGTAAATTACAGACGCCTCTCATCTTTTTAAGTGGTGGAACTTGCACTATTGCTGACTGACTAAATACTTTTTTTCCCCACTGTAGCTCAGCAGTCAGTATCACACAGGGGAGGATTAGATACACGGCTCAGCAGACTATTTCACATGCAACAGTATTACAGATATGCCCACACTAGTGAAACTTCCAGCCCCCCCATACACTAGACTATGGGCTGTATAAGTCACTATCCTCCTCAGACAGTCATAAAAGCTGTCATAAAAGGGAAGGTGTCAGATTACCAGAGATCACTGGGGCTGTGAGTGAGGAGGCGGAGACAGAGCAGAAGAACACAGTAGAGCAGGAAGCACAGGGCCGAGCCTGGAGTAAGCAGGACAGAGGAGCATAGAGGAAAGTCTGCACTCACCACTCTCCATCCTCCGGTTCCAGTGAGTGGTTCTCTCCTCTGCTGACCACCTTCACCATATCTACAGCCTCTCCTCACAACACAGGACCCGTTATGCCACAAGTGGTCCTGTGATAGAGGGTAAGTGGAGCTCAGCAGATAGCACTGGGCTACAGTAAAATGGCGCCCAGCCACACCTACAGCAGTGAATGGTGCAGCCCACAGGGGCGTGCCCAGTTCACTGCTAATGAGGCTACAATGTTAAGAGATAGTCCTCCACAGATCTGCAAATCAAGATGGCAGCGCTCAGTGGCTACATTAAAACATTATTACAAACAAACCATAAATCCTAGTTAGTACAACATTTGCTGAACAAACATGTTTTGTTACTTACTCTTTTTTTGCAAATTATGTAAAATTGCGGCACATTCCCTTTAAGAGATATTGGATCCAGTTGGATGAACAGGTTGGTGGGCTGCGCTGCTGGAATTAATAAATTCTCCAGAAATGAGGAGAAAGAGATTTTTTATTCACAATGAGTTTCAAGGTCATCCAGCGTCTTTTTCAAGTGAGAAAAATAATGTCACTTAGGAGACACATATATACACCAGTCTTAGTGTCTCCTATGTACTTTGTATACACCAGCTCCTATCACATAGGAGACATTGGAGCTGGTGTATGTATTACAAAACACACACAGGCTTCTGTTTTCATTACATAGGAGACACTGTTACTTCTTTCTGCATCTATGGGAAGGGAGTACAGGATGCTAACTTCACCCAAAAAGAACATCCTCATGCTGGCACGTAATTATTTGTTGCATGTGCTGCAAAAAACTGCGTGCATACACTCATGGTTCAGGAAGGAATTAGAGGGCCATTAAACCTAAAAGTGCAATCCCTGAGAATCAGAGAGGTTCTCCATTCTTGGTTTATATGATCAAGAGCATCTTTTTTGGTGATTATAGCTGTCCAAGGGATTTATTAAAGTCTTTACCAGCACTCCAGCTTAAAGGTATCAATTTTTCTTCTATCTCCTTTCGGAAGCCTCACAATTATATGTCACAATTTGGGAACACAACTGCATTTCCATATTTTTTATATTTGGTACATACTTATCATGGCTGCATGCTCCAGTCCTGATTGAAACTTGATCTCTGCTGTTAAACTTCCACTGTGATCAAAGAGGGACCCAAGAAATATTAAGCTATCAACCAATTTTATTTCTTCAAAAGTCATCCTTATGTTGGGTTCCTTGTTATTGGCAGTCATGATTTTGGACTTCCTGGTGTTCAAGTAAAGGTAAATTGCTTTGCTTTCTTCTTTAAACTACAGGATCAGCTTCTTCAGGTCATACTTACTTTGACTAGGTTCACATTGCTTTAGTGCAGTCCGTTCAACGCATGCGTTAAATGGACTGCGCTACCGCAACTTCCTTTTTTTGATCGTGTTATGCGCTCATGCTAGCGCAGATGCTCCATCTGTGCTAGCAGTGACGGACTCTCGAACGCTGCAGACCGCGTCCGACGGTCCGTCACAGCATGACGGCACATCGCTAACGCATGCCGATTATGACATGCGCTAGTGATTTGCCACGTTATGGCAGTCTATGGCAGCATTAACGGATGCTTTACATCGCGTTATTGCCACGTTGTAACGCAATCCGTTAGACAGACTGCCATAACGCAATGTGAACCCAGCCTTTCACCCAGCAGGGTTGTATATCTCAGATTACCAATTTTCACCTCAACACTCAAATCATCTAAATCCAGCTTCCCTGGGATTACTTCTGCATAAAGGTTGAAAATATAAGGAAAGTTAATGCATCCTTGTGTTGAACTCTTTTTGATTATTAAACATTTTATATCTCCATATCTGATTTGAACTGTTGCTTCTTAATCATTGTTGAATGACCTAATTAACCTAATCAGGTGCGCCGACACGCAAACCTCACTCATCACTTCCCAAATTCTCAAAACAGTCTATTATGTTATTTTTGACATGCTAGGAAATGCTGCTTCACTTGTTGCATCATGGCAAATTATTCCCTGGTGTAGCCCTTCTTATAGACTTCTTTAAGGTTCATGTATCCTCATTCAGGAAATTGTTCTTTTATGGCTTCTCTTTGGAAGTCAGCATTGAGTTACATTACCTCATTTAACTTGCCCTTAGTCTTGGCCTTTTTCTTCTTTCTAGTAATCTGGAGGAAGGTTGCAATTAACCAATTCACAACATGTAATTTGTTTTGAATCCCTACTATCTGCATGAGCAGCTTGAACCTATTACTTCAATTTCATACTGTGAAGATATTTTTCTGACATTAGTCTTTGTCTACATGGCTATCGGTCATGTGTGCCAACCACTTTAGAATCTTCTCCAACTTTGACTTTGACGTAGCCAATAATGTAAATGGTGTATTTTCTTGTGATTCTCTTCAGCAATGTCTTGCTCTAATGCACTTGATGTTGGATGTTGGTCGCATACAGAGGTTTTCCTTTGTTGAAAATAGACATAAATAAATAGACATATCATTAATGTACAGGGGCCTCTGTACTCACATTGTGATCATTATTTTGGCAACAATGGCAACGCATTTTCTCCTTTCTGTCTCGTTGCCTGAGTAATAAATGGTGCAGTCATCTAAGCTTAAGTCCCTAGATCCAATACATTGAAGTACACTTACTACATTCGCACTAGTCATTTCCATTTACCACTTGATAATGTCCAGCCTATCAATGTTCATCACTCTCACGTTCAATGATCTGATGCTATATACCGTAGTTCTTTGCAGCTCCAAAAGGCAATTTGAACATGAACTACATCAGCAATTGGTCCCCCATGTACGCTTCCTCCTCTTGTGTTATTCTTGTCCTGATTAATTTGGATCTTCATTCACTTTTCCTCAGTTTTTTTAATGATGCAGTCAAGTCGGGGGGGGACAGTCAAGCACCATATTTGAAGCATATTGATTCAGATCCAGAGAATTTCATTATGAAGGTTTTATTGGATAGCTCACAAGTTCATTACCCAACCCATAGCACTTTATCTGGTCTTCCCCTTTTCTTATTTTCTCCTTCCCTGTCATGTGCATCTTCTATGATTTGCTTCACTTTGGGCTGTGGCTTTCATGGTCATAGCTGAATAGGACTTGGATGACACAAGTCACACCATTGTGATTTCACAATTTAAGCCAAGATGCCACTGAGCCCAGTAATGAGAGAAGTACACTCATGCTGGAAGCAAAGGCCCAGAGCAAAGCAAAGGGAAGATAATGTGGGCAATAGGTGTGAAAATGAAAAGAAAGCAAGAAAGCAATTAGGTGAGTGGTGAGGTAAGCATTATTTTTTGTTTTAACATCCTACACTTACTATGCTCTCATTAAATAGCAGTGTGCAAAACTTTTACAGAGGAGTGTAAAAATGCTACAAAGTAAGAATGCTTTAAAAAATGTCACAGTGTTTCAGAGTAAAAAGCAATACCTGACTGAGCTCATACAGACAGACATGTACCTGTGAATCAAATAGCATATATGAGATGGCAGGTTCCCTTTAAGCAGGACTCTATATCACAGGTGGGTACCAAACAGTGGCAGGTTCTCCAAGAGTGATACAACAAAAACAGCTGCACCATAGACATAATTAAATGTGTTTAGTTACCTATAGGTTCACATGTGGCATTTCAGACCCACTACCCTGGGGAATTTTTAGACTTGTAATGGAGCTCAAATGCCACAGATGAACACATGAGAATACATATATATACCCACAGATTAACACATGTTTATCACACACACATAGCTTCAGAAATACATAGACATGACACATTTCAGTATATATAATGTAAAGATGCACGCTCAGTAGTAGGTAACATTCACACAGCAATGTGGTTTGGTCCAAACTTGTGCAGTTTTTTTTGCTTTCATAAAACTCCAAAGGATTCGAAAAATAACAGACTATTATGGGCACAAAGCTATAACAGCAATTTCACAATTCAGCAGGCATATATACTATATAGGTGCGGTCTCACCCAAAAGATTACATTAGTCTCTCTCTCAGCTTCTGGCTGAGACTGTCAACACCAAGGTATTTTCTATCACCCAGATATAGCTGATCACTCACCAGCTTCAACACACTCCACTATGCTCAGTAGCCCCCCCAGCAGACTGACACAAAATGAACACAGGGCCTGGCTGTAGACAAAGCAGGGCAGTTACCTCTAATCAAAACCTGCAGAGTTAGGATTTAGGAAATCATTATATATATATATATATATATATATATATTTCCTACAGTATATATGTATACAGCTCTGGCAAAAATTAAGAGACCACTGCACAGTTTTATAAAAATCGGCTTCTCTACATGTCTGACAGCCATTCCATTCCAGTGTCAGTTGAATTCCAACCAGAGTACACCTCATTCTACTTAATGTGCTTCTGATTTGGTGATCACCTGAACCAAATCTTATTTAATGAAGGAAAGTATAAAAAACTCTGCTGTAGTGTTCACAATCCTCTTGCAATAGGACTAGCTGTATGGAAGACAAGTGCTAGTAATATCCCAAAAGTAACAGGAATGAAAAAGTAACTTTTAACCATGCCAAAGGAGTTGAAAAGAAAAGTCTTGAGTGAGGAAAAGAAGGGCTCAATTCTGGTTTTATTAGCAGAGGGATACAGTGAGAGTCATGTTGCCTCTATCCTTAAAATTTCTAAGATTGCAGTCCATTACAACAAGTTCAAGCAGCAGACATTGGGGACAACAAAGCTACAGACTGGCAGAGGGTGAAAACGACTCTCCACTGACCGGGATGATCATCATCTTATTTGAATGTTACTCAGCAACCGCAGGATGACATCAAGTGACCTACAAAAGGAATGGCAAATGGAAGCTGGCGTGAAGTCAACAGCAAGAACAGTTTTTAACAGGCTCCTAGAAGCAGGGCTCAAGTTATGTAAAGGTAGAAAAAAGCCTCATCAATGAGTAGCAAAGGAGAACCAGGCTGAAGTTTGCCAAAGACCATAAGGATTGGACCATAGAGGACTGGAGTAAGGTAAACTGCTCTGATGAGTCTAATTTTCAGCTTTGTACAACACCTGGTCATCTAATGATTAGATGGAGACATAGAGAGGCGTACAAGCCACAGTGTTTTGCACCCACTGTGAAATTTGGTGGAGGATCGGTGAGGATCTGGGGATGCTTCAGCAAGACTGGAAATGGGCAGGTTAATCTTTGCGAAGGATGTATGAATCAAGCCGCAAACAAGGTTATCCTGGAAAAACAGTTGTTTCCTCCTTCTGCTCAGGCAATGTCCCCAACTTTGAGGACTGTTTTTTCCAGCAGGACAATGTGCAATGTCACACAGCTAGGTCAATCAATGTGTGGATGAAGGACCACCACATCAAATCCCTGTCATGGCCAGCCCAATCTCCAGACCAGAACCCCATTGAAAACCTCTGGAATGTAATCAAGAGGAAGATGGATAGTCACAAGCCATCAAACAAAGAACTGCTTACATTTTTGTACCAGGAGTTGCATAAGGTCACCCAAAAGCAGTATGAAAGACTGATGGAAAGCATGGCAAGAAGCATGCAAACAGTGATTAAAAATCATGGTTATTCCAAAAAATATTGATTTCTGAACTCTTCCTGAGTTAAAACATTAGTATTTTTGCTTTTATATGATTATGAACTTGTTTTCTTAGCATTAGTAGAGGTCTGCAAGCACTGCATTTTTTTTATTCTTTTGACCATTTCTCATTTTCTGAAAATAAATACAAAATTTAGTGCTTGGAAATTCGAAGACACGTCAGCAGTTTATAGAATAAAAGAGCAATTTACATTTTATTCAAAAATATACCTATAATAAGAAAAGTCAGACAAACAGAAAATTTTGCAGTGGTCACTTAATTTTTGCCAGAGCTGTATGTACACGTACCCCCCTTTTTTTTGCAAAACTGTAAGAGGGACAAAGCACATCGGGGCAAATTTTGGCCACACCCCAATCCGTGCCCATTTACCATTTCTTTCTACTGTGGCAGAAGATGTTTGAGGGGTGGTGGCAGTGAGAAATTCAGATGCCTGAGAAAGCAGGACATAGACCCAAAGTCGGAACTGTCCACTGTATCTGTGACAGTTGGGACTAGAGATGAGCAGATCGATTCATCGGTCTCTGATTCAGCATCCAGGCCAGTGGTATCAGGCGGCTAAATGGGAAGCCCACAAATCTCTTACCAAAGTTCCCAGAGAGGCTTTTGATTAGCCAGGGCTGACACACATTGTCCGTGTGTCATGCTCATCTCTATTGGATTTATTTTTTGTTCATTCATTTACAGTCGTAGCCGCCAGAACTTTCTCATCGTTCTGTAGCTTCACTGTACAGCATCTGGCTTTTTGGTGGCTATAAGGCCGTATTTAGACTTAGCATAAATGCTGTGTCTTCGTTTTATGCAGGATCTGCACTAAACTACGCAATGGCAATCTTCTCTGATTATTGCACTTTTGCTGCATTTTTATACCTTTTCCCCCTAATTTGTTGCATTTTTAGTGCAGATGTGAAGCTGCATTTTTAAATGCTTTTTATAGTACAGTTAATCTTTGAAGAGTAACTGCAGTTTTACATGTTTTAAGGCTCCACATAGAAGCCTCCAGAGGAAAAAAGCACCAAAACTGCTCAGTTTTGTAGCGTATTTAGATGTACAGTGGGTGCAATTTTTATGAAATCACATGCACTTTCCTTGGACAGTTAAACATAGCAGAATTTCTGTGAAAAAAACAGCTGAAAAACTCAACTTTTACTCTACATGTGAACAAGTTATAAATGTCTAAGCTAAGTGGATGGGATTTCATGAAGCACCTGCCCTCGATGCATCTAAAGATGCGGCTGTAATCTGCAGTTTCTGTGCTTTTTTTCTCTATAGGCTTCTATGTGGAGCCTGAAAAAAATGCAAGGTTAAAAAACCAGCTTTCAATTTTCAAGTCAGCATACATCCGCATGGACTGCGTACCCAATGTTAAAGATAGGGTACGCAGGACGCATGCAGATGTGGGCGGAGCTGAAGGCAGAGGTGCGGCAGTGGGCAGGGTTTAACGGAGGAAGAAAGAAGGAAATAGGTTGCCATCCACAGCCCTGCCGAATGTTAGTGTGAAGCTAGCTTTACAGAAAACCTTTGACTGCTGTCATTGCCATCAAAGGATATAGAACAAAATATTGAGATGAACTTTTGTTAGTGACCAAATACTTATTTTACACCATAATTTGAAAAATAATTCTTGCCAAATCAGACAAGGTGATTTTCTGGATTTGTATTCTCATTTTTTGTTCTTCCTATGATGTCAATTACAGGCCTCTCTCATCTTTTTAAGTGGTAGAACTTGCACAATTGGTGGATCATCGGCCGACACCTGTGCTATAAATAAATAAATAAAAAAAACTTACAAAGGCTCTCATCTATTTTTGATAACCAGTGCAAGCAAAACTGACAGCTGCGGGCTTCAAATCTCACCTGTCAGCTTTATCATGGCTGGTAGTCAAGATTAGAGGGGTCCAATATATATTTTTTAATTATTTAAATAATTTAAGAATACCGAGTGGGGTCACCCCATTTTTAGCCACCGGCCAACCTAAAGCAAACAGCTGGGGGCTGGAATTCTCAAACTGGCAAGGGGTCATGGATATTGGCCCCCCAAGCGTAAAAATAGCAGAGTGCAGCCTCACCAGAAAACGAGTATCTTTTAGATGCGCCAATTCAGGTGTTTTACCATGCTCTTCTCACTTGCCTTTGTGCGGTGGTAAGTGCGGTAATATTAGTACTGTTGATATCAGCTGTTTTATGGCCACTGATATCTCCCCTTCAGGGTCTCCCAGCAGCTGCGAGGCCCGGAAGCCTTATGGGAATCTTAGAGGAACATTTTAAGATTACCAGAGTTACAAGCTGCTGGAACACCTGTAGGCTGTAAACTAAGCTTACAGTGGGTGTGTATTTTGCTGCACTTGTTAATGAATAAAAAAATGTTTAAAAAAATACAGCATGGGGTCCCTCGTAATTTTCATAAGCAGCAGAGAGAAAGGCAATGGCTGAGGGATGATAATATTTTGGGAAGGATGACAATAACCATAAAGGTTCCCAGGCTATTAATATCAGCTCACAGCTTTTGGCTTAGCCTTTACTGGTTATATTATAGGAGGACCCCAGAAAAAAATGACAAAAGGTCTCCCCATAATTTTAAACCAGAAAAGGCTAAACAGGCTGCTTTGCACCGATATTAATAGGCAAGGAAGGGACCAGGGAAATTGGCCCTGCACCCAGGCTAAGAACATCAACCCTCAGCCTCCCCATAAATGACGCATCAGTAAGATGCATTAAATCTGCAAATTAACCTTGCTCTTACCACTTGCCCTGGTACGGTGGCAATTGATGTAATATTTGTGAGGTACATGTCAGCTTTGCATGATCAGCTGACATCAAGCACAGGGGTTAGTTATGGAAATAAATCTATAATACATTAGAGTTAATCATACCCCCTGCCATGGGCGCGGCCTCACTCCATACACTTGTATGGAGAGTGAGGCCACGCCCACTGGCCGGGGTATGTATAACACATACATAATGTCCGTTCCCAGGTCTGGTACCCATGATTCCTCGCAGCGCATAGTGCATCCGCTGGGGAAATTCATAAGTCCGCATTTACAGAGTGACTCCAGACTCTTTGATTTTTACCTGGCAACCCCTTTAACATTTTGTTATTTGATGAAAATAAATCACTAAGACTTTTTGAAAAACAGTCTTACTCTGCAAAATTTTTACACCGCAGTCTAAATCTTTGTCACAATATTGCATATATATACTGTATACTGTATATACACTCACTGGCCACTTTATTAGGTACACCATGCTAGTAACGGGTTGGACCCCCTTTTGCCTTCAGAACTGCCTCAATTCTTCGTGGCAGAGATTCAACAAGGTGCTGGAAGCATTCCTCAGAGATTTTGGACCATATTGACATGATGGCATCACACAGTTGGCGCAGATTTGTCGGCTGCACATCCCTGATGCGAATCTCCCGTTCCACCACATCCCAAAGATGCTCTATTGGATTGAGATCTGGTGACTGAGGAGGCCATTTGAGTACAGTGAACTCATTGTCATGTTCAAGAAACCAATCTGAGATGATTCGAGCTTTATGACATGGCGCATTATCCTGCTGAAAGTAGCCATCAGATGTTGGGTACATTGTGGTCATAAAGGGATAGACATGGTCAGCAACAATACTCAGGTAGGCTGTGGCATTGCAACGATGCTCAATTGGTACCAAGGGGCCCAAAGAGTGCCAAGAAAAAATTCCCCACACCATGACACCACCACCACCAGCCTGAACCGTTGATACAAGGCTGGATGGATCCATGCTTTCATGTTGTTTACGCCAAATTCTGACCCTACCATCCGAATGTCGCAGCAGAAATCGAGACTCATCAGACCAGGCAACGTTTTTCCAATCTTCTACTGTCCAATTTCGATGAGCTTGTGCAAATTGTAGCCTCAGTTTCCTGTTCTTAGCTGAGAGGAGTGGTACCCAGTGTGGTCTTCTGCTGCTGTAGCCCATCTGCCTCAAAATTCGACGCACTGTGCGTTCAGAGATGCTCTTCTGCCTACCTTGGTTGTAACGGGTGGCAATTTGAGTCACTGTTGCCTTTCTATCAGCTCGAACCAGTATGCCCATTCTCCTCTGACCTCTGGCATCAACAAGGCATTTCCGGCCACAGAACTGCCGCTCAAAGGATTTTTTTTCTTTTTCGGACCATTCTCTGTAAACCCTAGAGATGGTTGTGCGTGAAAATCCCAGTAGATCAGCAGTTTCTGAAATACTCAGACAAGCCCTTCTGGCACCAACAATCATGCCACGTTCAAAGGCACTCAAATCACCTTTCTTCCCCATACTGATGCTCGGTTTGAACTGCAGGAGATTGTCTTGACCATGTCTACATGCCTAAATGCACTGAGTTGCCGCCATGTGATTGGCTGATTAGAAATTAAGTCTTAACACACAGTTGGACAGGTGTACCTAATAAAGTGGCCAGTGAGTGTATATACTATATACAATATATTATGCATATACCATATTAATATTGATATTATGTATATACATATATATATATTTACATAGTTTTAAATGAATATCATGTCACTACAGACACCTTGAGCAATTATTTGTCCTGTGTAGAATATGTACACACTGCGTGTCTGAAAAATCCATTGCAAATGTTTTTCGTTTGCCTCAATGCAATTATACGTAGTGTGCTCTCATTGCCACAATCTATGCATACCTATAATATCAGTAAAGCTCAATTCATCAGTTAAACACAGCAGAACAAGTAATATGCACATCAATCACTGACTGCAAATACCTCTTCAAATTGTATTTAAAGCAATTTTTCATCAAATGTGCATTACAGTAATGATCAGCATATCAGAACAGCAAAATGAAGCAAATGGTGCGAAGAAAGGTTATAGAAGATAGCCATCTCATTCATACAGAGCTGTTCTTTAATCACACAGTAAGTCAGAAAAGATAAAGAGCTACATGTTAGCTGCTAAATAAGAAAAAGCTGATTTAAAAACATTAAAATTAGACCTATTTTCTTATTTGTAAATTAAACAATGAAACATGGCTTTCTTACGTGCTGAGTAACATCATTTATTTTTAGAAATGCACTCTGATGTTAATCTTTAGTACAGGATGCATACTACTGTTACTGTAAGGGTACCGTTACACTTAGCGATGCACCAGCGATCCCGACAACGATATGGATTGCTGGTGCATCGCTAAGTGGTCGCTAGTGAGCTGCCACACAGGCAGATCTCACCAGCGACATCGCTAGGGTCGGGGGTCGCTACTTACCTGTCAGACGCGGCGATCCTGACGTCCTCCCGCCCGGCTCCACGCGTCGCTCGTCTCCACAGCAGGAAGCTGACGACGAGAAACAGCCCAGGACGTTCTTGCGCGACCAGCGATGAGCAGCGGGGGAGCAGGTTGGAGGTAAGTATCAGACATAGCGATATCGCCAGCAATATCGCTGCTAGGTCACAAAATCGGTGACGTTACAGCGATATTGCTAGCGATATCGCTATGTGTAACGGGGGCTTAAGATGGGTTGACCTTGCACAATCTGATATAATGTCTGTGTATGGAGGTGGTGGGGACCCTCGTTTGCCCCTCTCTCCCCTGTGCTGGGCCTGTGCCTTTACTGTGGTACCCGGATGGTGTACCTGTTTAATAATGTCTGTGTTAATGTAATGCACCACTTATATGTATGAATGTGCTGTGATTGTAATGCCTTTTATATGTGTATTGACTTGTAAGGTATTCATTTGTGAAGTTTCCCTTTAACTTGTGTATTGTATTAACTTAGGGATAGTGAAGAGTTAACTTTGTGGGCTGGGTCAGCAGCCTTAAGGGAGCAGGAAGCGGGAACGTTTGCCAAGGGCAGATGTGCTGAATAGCCAGGGCATTGCCAGACCCCAGGAGGGGATATAATCTGTTGCCTTGGACTTAAGGACAGCAACACGGGCATTACCAGACTCCAGGAGGGGAAGAGAATCTGCTGCCCCGGACTAAGGACAGTAACACGGGACCCAGGACTACATAAGGGTCCCGCCGAAGGGACTTCAAGCATGCAGATTACAGCATGGAGGACTGCCACCTCTTTTGGCTGCAGTGGCTATTGTTGGTACGGTCGTGGACAAAGCTAGGGAGAGAGCAGGAAGCCTGTGTTTGTACTTTATTCATCCATCAATAAAAGTTATCCCTGTTGGATCTTTACTGTGATTCGGGACCTTGATTACATGGGCTGCTGCGACTGCGGAGTGAAGGTAAATTGTGTAAGCTACATTCGTTCTGTCTGTTTTTATGTACAAGGGGACCAGGGTGCTCGCTGACAGTTGGCTCAGTGGACTTTTTTTGTGGACTGTAACTTTAAACTGGTTGTCCGGGCTTTTCACATAATCTCAGTGCATATCTGGGCTGCAGAATGCTGATAATAAGTAATTTACCTTCTGTAGCCAGTTTGCAGGGTTTGATAGATATCAGCTCTTGCTTGTAAGAAAAACGTCCAGGGGGGGTGTGTTCTGGCATTGAAATGAGGAAGCGGCGTTTTCAGCCGCGAAACGTGCGTTGGGTCCTGGGCCAGCACTTCTTTTTACATTGTGCCATGATGGGTATGTTACTCTCTGATTATCTGACTTGCTTTTCATTTACCATTTAATATATATTATCAAATTATGTTTTAGGCATGGCTATTGTTTCAGTGTTTACATGCACACTGCTCCTTTATAGATCTTTTGTCATACACACTAACCCTAGTGTTCCTTTGTGGGGCTCTTTTCAATTTGATGGGGTCCACTTAGGTCTTCAGATATATATATATATGTCATTTGACAGTTATGAGTGCAGTTGCATGTTATACCTAGGTAACACTTGAAATATTTTACCAAGTGAGGACCAACTTTGCCTTCCTTTTTGGTACATGAAAGGCCTTAGTACATATTATATATTCATGCCCTCATTTATATAGTTGTGATTTGGTTACCCCTGTAGACATCCAGATTTTATCATATTCTGCTGCTGTTTCTAATACTATATAATTCACCTTTAACCTTTGCAACATTATTGGTAAAAGATTTGGGCTATGTGCAATGATTGATACATTACTTATTAATCTGATGCTTGACCTACCTATACCATAGTAGGCCTGTCTATTCAGTTACCCTTCTGACTATTAACAGTGCTGACCTGTCATTCAATTGGTTCTGGGTTACTTACATATTATATGCCTCACTTAAGTACATTTTACATTGTCGTGTTCTCTTTATGTGCCTTCTTTTTTGATACAAATAAAAAATTGTTTCTAATGAAATAGCTTTGGACTCCATTGTTTCTCCTGTTCTTTATATTGTTTTAACACCAGTAGCTTATCCTTTCTATGATTAGCTAGTCAGGTGAACCCTGGTTCCAGAGGCCCCCTCCTGTGATGGGCACTTCACTGGCCATTGCCCACTTCACACGTTCTGATAATTCCGGTACTGGAAAAAACAGTACTGGTGAGATCTGTGATTCATATCTGTGAGACATCCGTGTGCTGTCCATATCTATGTGTCAGTGTGCAGTTAGTGGGCTGTTAGTGTGACACGTATGGAATAAAATGCAGTACAGAAATTAAACAGTGTTATATATCAAAGATGTTCAAAGCTAGAGATAGATAGCGATGAGGAACATGATAGATGATAGATAGATAGATAGATAGATAGATAGATAGATACAAATATGCCAGTGTGTAATATAATTAGTAGTGATGAGCGAATAGTGAAATATTTGGATTTGGAAAAATCGGCACAAAGAATCTCTAATATCTGTGCATTTGTACCGAATAACGAATCCAATACAAGACAAAGGGAAAGCTGAAAATGTTTCTGATGGATCCAACAAACAGGTATGGGAGCATGGGAAAAAAGCTGAAATTGATGGGAAAGAGCAAAAACTAAATGGGAACAGCATGGAGAAGATGCCTGCATGCCTTTCTGACTCACATATGGTATCTGGGAATAATGTTATCAGACTATTGTGTCGGTTTTATGGATTTATAAGAAGATCTACCAAACCAAACCTAAATTTTTTTATAAGGCTACTTTCACACATCAGGTTTTCGGCGTCAGGCGCGATCCGGCGTCGTGCCGGAACGCCGGATCCGGCAAATGTTTCGTAAAACCGGATGTGACGGATCCGGTTTTCTGCCGGATCCGTCTTTTTCTTGACAGACAAAACCGGATCCGTCTCATCCGGTACATCTGTTTTTCGACGGATTACGCCGGATCCGGTTTTTAAAATTGACCCTTGTGGCCTTCCGAACGGGATTGGCTACTGGAAAACTATATATAGCATGTTCCTACAGCCCTTCTTTGACAGGTTGTAGAGGAGAAAGTGCAGGTTGGAGAGAAGAGCAAGTTACTGGCGAAGATGGATGTTGTCATTGGAAATATTTTGAAGAATTTGGCGGATTTTATAGCGGAGGCGAATCGTTTGAGGGTGATTGTTCTGGAGAAGGAGAGAGCGAGACAGCAGCGCATCAGGCATCGTAGACGACGTTTGTGGATCCACCCCATCACAGCCAAGAGAATGACGCGTGGGGTCTATTCTACACTCTGCATGGACCTTCGACGAAACCCGGATACATTTTTTGGATATGTTCGGATGAAAATGGAGAATTTTGATTACTTGGTGGAGCGCATTGCACACCTCATAAGAAAAGCGGACACCTATTGCCGCTTCTCTGTTTCACCCGCAGAGCGTCTGATGGTGACTTTAAGGTAAGCCACATTTATTGGATGTGATCGCATCAGAGCACACTTTCACTGCAATCTTGTTGGTGGTAGTTTGTATCTCCAAGTGTTATAGCTCAGTTTTGGTATGTAATGCTGTGATTTAAAACTAATTTATTGTTTTTTAATTCCCCACAGATTTCTTGCAACTGGAGAATCCCTTTCGTCACTGCATTTCCAGTACAGACTCGGGATTTCCACCATATCTGGAATTGTGAAGTACACATGCCGTGCACTGTGGGACTCCTTAGCTGAAGAGTTTTTACCAGAGCCCACAACAGAGAGGTGGATTGAAATTGCTGACAAGTTTCAACAGATATGTCAGTTTCCAAACTGCTTGGGCGCTGTGGACGGGAAACATATCCG
Organism: Dendrobates tinctorius; assembly: GCF_039654945.1. Taxonomy (NCBI): domain Eukaryota; kingdom Metazoa; phylum Chordata; class Amphibia; order Anura; family Dendrobatidae; genus Dendrobates; species Dendrobates tinctorius. The sequence goes on from NW_027361830.1 coordinate 11,973,895, forward strand.
CATTGTAAAGCCAGCTGGATCGGGATCGGAATATTTCAATTACAAGAAATATTTTTCAATTGTCCTCATGGCCATCGCTGACGCGGAATACAAATTTATTGCGGTTGATATTGGGGCCTATGGCCGCTCCAATGACTCTCAAGTTTTCAAACTGTCTGCCATGGGGCGTAAACTGTATGGAAACACCTTCCAGTTCCCACCACCTAGACCGCTGCCGCAAACATCTGGTCCACCTATGCCATTTGTCTGTGTAGGGGATGAAGCCTTCCAGCTGTCAGAACACCTTTTGAAACCATACGCTAGCAGAGGATTGACAAGACCAAAACGCATTTTTAATTACCGCCTCACAAGAGCAAGAAGAATGGTTGAATGTACCTTTGGTATTCTGACAGCCAAATGGCGGGTCCTATTGACTGCGATCAACCTCAAGACAGAAACTGTGGACGAGGTGATCAAAGCGTGCGTGGTACTCCACAATTTTGTTATCTGCAAGGAACCCATTTCCATTGAGGACACCTCTGAAGAAACCACCTTGCAAGATTACCATGACATTACCACTAGAAGTTCTGTGACGGTTTCAGTAATGAGGGACAATTTTGCACTATACTTTATGTCACCTCAAGGCAGAGTACACTGGCAGGATGACAGAGTGTGAAAGATTTGTGCCCTAACCAAACTTGTGTACCTTCTGGACCAACAGTATATACCTTTGCCAACCAAAGTTGGCTATCTTGTCATGGTCTTACTATTTTTAGCTTTAGGCCACAGGTGTGTACCTGGTTGTGTTTTATGCAAAGTATTTCACCTTTTAACAAAAGTTGTGTACATTGTTAGGAAATCACCAACAATAAACACAACTTTTTAGGTGAAATACTTTGCTTCAAACACAACCAGGAACACAACTGTGGCAAAAAGCTAAAATTTACCCACAGTTATATACCTGGTTTTGAATACCTTTTTACCTTTGAAATACCCTGTATTTAACCTTTTTTTTAAACATAGTTCGCCGCAGAAAGAAATTACAGACAACCATTGTGAAACGATAATTTAACTTTTATTTAAAATTTTTTTTTTTTATAAAATGTTTTTAAAGTGCAAAAAACTTTTTTAATAAAGGTTTTAAACCCAATGGGCATTTTTATTAAAAAACACACATTACAAATCTGTGTAGTGTGGGGTGGAAATACTGCTGGAGGGGCTGCGGGACACTTCGACACTGGGTGTGTGGAGAGAGGACTGGGATCGTGGTGGGGAAGGAACAGTTAGAGGTGAAGGTGTGGAAAAAGCTACAGAATGGGTGGACATGTGGGAGGCAGAAGAGGTGGTGGGCGGTGGAGTGGAGGGTTGGGCAGGGACTGTAGGAGCAGATGATGTTGATGGAAAGTTGTATGGGGAAGGAGTTTGGTACGGGGAAGGAGTTTGGTACGGGGCAGGTTGCTGGAAGTGGGGAGATGTCTGCTACTGGGGAGGTTGCTGGTATGTAATAGGAGGGGGAGGATGGAGAGTGGCTGGAGGGGGTGCAGATGTAATAGGAGGGGGAGGATGGAAAGTGGCTGGAGGGGGTGCAGATGTAATAGGAGGGGGAGGATGGAAAGTGGCTGGAGGGGGTGCAGGTGGAGGAACTACAGTGGTGGGAGGTGGAGGTTGGGAGGTAACCTGCTGTAGAGCACCGTGGCACGAATGCATTACATGCATCTGCTGGGTTGGAGATAGTGTTGCCATGCGCTCCACAACAGACCTGAAAAAGGTGTGGTTTGGCGAAGATCTTGCTTCTGAATGCATGGTTTGCAGAAGTGTCTTCACCTCCAGAATGCTGGAGTTGATCTGCTGAAAGCCTGCGGAGATTTGCTCTGACAAGACATTTAGACAGTTCTGGAAAGATGCATTCAGATGCAAGAACTCTTGCGCATAACTCTTTTCCTGACCCCTCTGCCGCTGTCGCCCAGTACCCGCAGGTGTACTAGAGGTGGCAGGGGCAGAAGGGTGGGGTAAAGGGAAAGCGATCTCCTCACCAGCAGCTTCATGTAATGTAGGCGGCCACGATGCTCCTGTGCTGGTGGATGGGACAGATGGGTCGAATGTGTGGGAAGGCTGGGAAGGTGCAGATGTACCGGGGCGGTCGAAGTGTCCCTCGGTGCCGGTCTCCTCAGGGATCGCCTCAGAAGGGTCCAATCGTGCAGGCTCCCGAGTGCTGCTCACCGTGCTGTGGAATAAAGAGAAAAAAAACAATTAAAATAGTGACATGGTATGGCCCTGGCTGAAAAAAAAAAGTTACATCTAAACATTTTTTTGTCACATGTGGTGTGTAATATTTACCTTCTGGTGAGCATTGTCTCCCGGAGGAACGACAGGGCTTGTGCGTACTTGTACTTGCTCCTGCGTCCTCCAGATCCACTCGGGGCCCGCATCTCTTTATTGAACTCCTTCTTGAAACGATCCCTCACAGACCACCACCGATTCACAATTCTGTTCCCTGAAACGAGAAAGGAGTGGTTAGTATACAACATCAGTGTTTCCCAAACTCCAGTCCTCATGGTCCCCAGGGGTCATGTTTTCAGGATTTCCATAGTAAATAGAAATCCTGAACACATGATTCGTGGGGACCACGAGGACTGGAGTTCGGGAAACACTGGTTTACATCAAGCAACCGGTACTGTATATACTTACGCTCTTTAATCTGGGCCCGAACATCGAGGTCCTCCCAGCGGCCCACAAGGAGTGAACAGATTTCCTCCCAGAGTCGTCGGGTAACGATAAGGTCAGCGTGGCGGCGGTCAGCCATATTCCAGAGCGGCTCCCTTTCTCTGACGAGATCGATGAGGTGGTCCACATCGAGTCCTCCATCCTCACCGTCAGAGTCGGGAGCACGCTGTGAAGGCTGTTAAAGAAAAAGACAAAAATAACATAATTAGCCTCCACAAAAGAAATGAAAGAAAAAGTGCAAAAAAACAAAGCAAAAATATTTATACTTACACGCTGGTGACCGCCGCGTTGCTGTCGCCGACGACCCTGGGAGGCACTGCGAGGACCTCTTGGCCAAGCACCAGATTGGGAAGACTAGAGAAGAAAACAAAAAATGTTATGTCTTTGGATGTAGGCATTTGTTTGCTGTGTGTGGTCTGCAGAACATTGTTTTCTATGTGTTGTGTGTAGTGTGATGTTGTGTTTCTGCGTTTGATGCAAAAAACTTACCAATTGTGAGCCCACTCCAGGTGTCTGTCCACCCCTTCCTTCTTCTTCTGGGAGCTCCTCTTCATCTTGTGATTCCTGTTTTGAAATAAAAGGCAATGAATAGACATATATTACAGAGATGATGGATTTTGGAAATAAAAACTTACCGTCAAACGCTGACGATGCGAGGGAGGGCTCCCAGAAGAAGATGTGCTGTCCTGTTGATGGCCAGACTCCATGGCTGTGGGTATTGCTGCTGCTGTTGCTGCTGCCAGTGATGCCATTTCTGCTGCTGCTGCTGCATCTCTTTGGCGGCTGTTGAATAAAGAGAAACAAAGGGCCAATGAATATCTTGATATTCCATGGCCCTAGTTTGGAGGAATGGGGGATTTGATAATTACCGTCTCTCATCTGCTTCTGGACTCCCCTCCTCAGCATGTTCCATTTGCTGCTCCATTTGGGGTGGTGGTGGTGCTGATGGTGCTGCAGTGGTCTCCTGCCTTCTCCTGCTGCGCTTGTTTGCTTTCTTGGGTGGCATGTTGGGTGTGGCTGTGGGTCCCACTGTCTTGCTTCTATATATGTCTTGTGGGCAGAGCTACTGAGCATGCTCAGACCAAAAAAACCGGATCCGGCCACCGGATCCGGCTTTCGCCGGATCAGGCGCATTGCGGCGCTCATAGGCTTTCATTGTGTGAAAAAGCCGGACGCGCCGGATCCGGCGTGTCCGGCTTTTTCGCCGGAGACAAAAAACGTTACAGTAGCCGTTTTTTCCAGACGCCGGATGAAACGCATGGCCATCCGGCGCGATCCGGCGCAAATGCAAGTCAATGGGGGGGAAACCGGATCCGGCATTGCATTTCGCCGGATCCGGTTTCTGTCAAAAGCGCCGGATCGCGCCTGACGGCGAAAACCTGATGTGTGAAAGAGGCCTAAGGGAAAAATGCTAAGAAACATTTTTTCCTTCATAATTACATGTATATAATGTAAAATAAAAATAATAAAAAAAGTATAACTCCCCCTTAGCATACGTTCGCACGGAGTGTTTTGGCTTTAGTTTTTCCTTTTACATTTGTGAGGGCTCTCACTCCTACATTTGGGAGGTACCTCCCTCATTCCAAATTGTTAGCTAGATAGTGGAATACATATTCCCCATCACTTTACAATGCCAGATAAAACATGGCTATTTGAATTTTGGGCTTCGCCTGCCACCACCACCACGTTCACTGCCATGTTATTATGTGGCCCCCACTTCACATTTTCACAAGGCCAGCAGGTGTAACATGAAACCTGAGTTTGGGAAGGGCCATCAGGTGGTCCTGTAACATACATTTATGAGACCTCTCATTCCTACCCTTGAAAGGTCCCTCCCTCATTCAAACTTATTGGCTAGATAGTGGAATATGTATTCCCCATCACATTACAATGCCAGCTAAAACATGTCCTTTGAATTTTGGACTTCGCCCGCCACCACCGCCACGTCCAGCGCCATGTCATTATGCAGCCACCTCTTCACATTTTCAGAGGGCTAGTAATTGACTTGGAAACTGATTTTTGTGAGCTCCACAGTTAATTTTGGCCACTGGATCCCAATGGAGCCACTGTAGTAAGGGGTGAAGCCGCTGTGAGGTGAATATACAGTGGGAAAAAAAAGTATTTAGTCAGCCACCAATTGTGCAAGTTCTCCCACATAAAAAGATGAGAGAGGTCTGTAATTGACATCATAGGTAGACCAGAACTATGAGTAAAAAATGAGAAAACAAATACAGAAAATTACCTTGTCTTTTTTGGCAAGATTTATTTTGCTAATCATGGTGGAAAATAAGTATTTGGTCACTAAAAACATGCAAGATTTCTGGCTCTCACAGACCTTCTTCTTTAAGAGGCTCCTCTGTCCTTCACTCATTACCTATAGTAATGGCACCTGTTTGAACTTGTTATCAGTTATCAGGGGCTCTCAAAACATGACATGGCATCCGATCTCAATTCCACCCCATTTTGCGTTGAAAAAGTCAAATGGCACTCCTTCCCTTCTGGGCTCTGCTGTGCTCCCAAACAGTAGTTTACTCCCACATAAGGGGTATCAGCATACTCAGGACAAATTACCCATCAACTTTTGTGTTCTGATTTCTCCTGTTACCTTTGGGAAATAAAAATTTTGGGCCAAAAATATCATTTTTGTGGAAAAAATATGATTTTTTATTTTCATCGCTCTACGTTATAAACTTCTGAGAAGCACTTGGGGGTTCAACATGTTCACCACACATGTAGATAAGTTCCTTGGGGGGTCTAGTTTCCAAAATGGTGTCACTTGCAGGGGATTTCCACTGTTTAGGCACATCAGGGTCTCTCCAAACACAACATGGTGTCCGATCAAACAGCGCTCCTTCCATTTCGAGCCCTTCCATGCGCCCAAACAGTGGTTTACCTCCACATATGGGGTATCAGCATATTCAGGAGAAATTGCACAACAAATTTTGTGGATCTTTTACTATTTTTACATTTGTGAAAATAAAAAAAATTGGTTCTGAAGTAAAATGTTTGCGAAAGAAAAATTAAATGTTAATTTTTTCCTTCCAAATTGCTTCAGTTCCTATTAAGCATGTAAAGGGTTAATAAACTTCCTGAATGTGGTTTTGAGCACCTTGAGGGGTGAGTTTTTAGAATGGTGTCACTTTTGGGTATTTTCTGTCATATAGACCCCTCAAAGTGACTTCAAATGTGAGGTGGTCCCTAAAAAATTGGTTTTGTAAATTTTGTTGTAAGAATGAGAAATCGATGATCAAGTTTTAACCCTTATAACTTCCTAACAAAAAACTGTTTCCAAAATTGTGCTGATGTAAAGTAGACTTGTGGGAAATGTTACTTATTAACTATTTTGTGTGATATATCTCTCTGATTTAAGAGCATAAAAATTAAATATTTGAAAATTGGAAAATTGTAAAAATTTTCACCATATTTCCGCTTTTTCATAAATAAACGCAAGTCATAGCAAAGAAATTTTACCACTATCACGAAGTACAATATGTCATGAAAAAACTTTCCCAGAATAAGCTGGATCTGTTAAAGCGTTCCAGAGTTATAATCTCATAAATTGACAGTGGTCAGAGAATCGTAAAAATTGGCTTGGTCATTAATAGCAAATTGGCTCTGCAGCTAAGGGGTAAATAAAGAGGCACAAGTCTCATTTAGGAGCCTGGAAAAGCCAGGAATGGTCCTTGTCCAGCACCAGAATATGTAAAGTACTAATGAATATGTATGCACTATCTAACTTACAATTTGGGAAGAGACATATAAGCTGATAAGTGGCAATTTAACGCTGCGTTGGGACAATGAACTGGGCATTTGACATTTGAAAAAAACTGGCGCTAAGAAATTTTTTCAAATGTATTTAACCTGCAAGCAACGCTATTGTACCTTTATATCATCCCCTGAAGAAGAAGTGTTTTCAACTTCGAAGCGCGTTGGGATTCTAAATAAATCTGCAATTCTCTTATGAACGAATGAATCTGTGTCATGTCTAGCAGTGCAGTAAATCCACAAAAAGCTTCATTAATCTGAATATTCCTGCAGTCACTGGTTTGACCTGTGGATGTGCGGCAGCTGACTGACAATTCCATGTGCTTTACCTCTCCTACATCAGGTGAGTGGAATTATAATATTGTCTGTACCCTGTCTATCAGATAAGAACCTATTTGTGCTTTGTCAATTCCTACAGTGTGAATCAGTGAACAGATGTATTACGTCCAATTTCCCTTTATAAAGGGATGTGTGGGTAAGGTAACTAGCAGAATAAATATAGAGCATGTTTCATTACTAATATTATTCTGTGCAAGGCTGAAAATTGAAGCAGGTTGTGGAGCATATTAAGGCATTAATGTTCCACAATGTCCAAGTGCAGACCCAAAAATCAACATCAGGCTCCCAGATACACACTTAAAGAGACCGTGAGAAGGGCAACACAGAAAAAAAATTATAATAATATAATATATAGAGATTGAGAGTAGAAGTTTTACCATTGCACAATGTACAAAGGTTTACAAAAATTACCCAAGGGGTCTGTATCATACATACTGAAAGAGACCATGATGGAGACCTCACAATACATTTTGCAGTTATTATAATTGGTAGAGATAGAGGATGCAAGGTTCACCTTTGCACAATTCACAAAGGTTTCCAAAAATTGAAGAACATTACCCACATGGGGCATACATACACACTGGAAGAGACCATGATGAGGACCTCTCAATACATTTTGCAATTATTAGAAGAGCTAGAGATAGGGAGTACAAGTTTCACCATTGCCCAATGTACAAAGGTTTCCAAAAATTTCCCAAGGGGTCTGTATCATACACTCTGGAAGGGACCATGATGGGGACCTCACAATACATTTTGCAATTATTAGAATAGCTAGAGACAGGGAGTACAAGTTTCACTATTGCACAATGTACAAAGGGTTCCAAAAATTGAAAAACATTACCCACGTGGGGTATACATATATGACCACTAAGTACTTATTGCAGTAGCAGGAGGAGTAGGAGATGATTTCCAGAACAAATGGGTTTGGATTGAATGATAAGGGATGGATGTTAAGATAACTTTCAATAAAGATCAGTTAGCTGCTCTTATTCATAGGGCTTACAAAGTCGAAGGAAGCCCAGCACTTGTTCAGAAGAGTCACCCTGTCTGCATTTTCTGTTGACAGGTGTGTGCGCCTATCCATTATGATTGCACTGGCCAAACTAAAAACCCGCTCAGACAACACACTTACGGCAGAGCATGGCAGCACCTCCAAGGAGTACATGGACAGGTTGGGCCAAATGTGCAGCTTGAACAACCAATAGTTAAAGGGAACTTAAGAATAAGGAAAGACACTGGTAGGGTCACTTAAGTACTCCTTCACCATCTTGGTCAACTTCTCCCTCCTTGTCATAGTTACACCCAGAGATAGTCCTTGCTGATGTGACGGTTTCAAGAAAATGGCCCAGTTGGTGAACATTTCCTCCTCCTCTTGAGTTGCACTTGATATGCATGCCCCTCCCCTTTAATCCTTGTGGGTGAAAAGAGCCTGTACTTCTGCCAGCAGCATGGTCTGAGGGTAATCTTTTGAGCAAATTTTCAACAATGGCCCTCTGGCATGGATGCACTGAAAATGGCACGTCTGCATCCAACATAAGAGAAAGACTTTTCGCCTTGTACTGTGGGTCAAGAAAGGTGCACAGCCAATATTTCATGGTGGACAAAATGTCTTTAACGTGAGGGTCTTGGGAAAGGCATCTGGACATGAACTGTGCCATGTGTGGCAGATTACAAAGAGTCAAATATTTAGTGTCCCCACTAGGTCGAACATTAACCATCCTCTCCTTCTCACGTTGCATTGCCTCCTCCTCCTCCTCTTTAGGCCATCCATGCTAGACAGGCATGAAGCTGGGATTGAGATTCCCCTCTGTAGCACAGACCCAAACCTCTTGTTCCTCTTCATCCTCCTGTTCTTTGTCATCACCCAACGTGGCCTGAGAATATTGTGCGAGGCTGGGCTGTGTGGTATCAGCATTGTAAAATCTTGCTCCATAGCCACCTGCTCGGCACACAAAGCTTCCTCTTTGAGATTCTACACACAAAAAAATTAAGCTTAGTTAAAGTTGGTATACATGCAGCATATAAACGCATGTTCACTTTGGCCATACAACATTGAAAAAACCTATAAGAAGCAAAATAAACATAAACCCTGCTATAACTAAAGTAAAAAGCAAAAGCACGTTTAAATAACACAGGGTTCTTAGTAAATGTAATTTACAGCTCAAGAGGTTTTTAATATTAGACAGTGTAGGACAGCCCCTATCAGAGTCACCTTGTCAACGGTGGGACGGCTTTTATGCTATATTTGATCAAAAATCGTAATACTAAGAACCATGTGTTATTTAAATGCACTTTTACGTTTTACTTATTTAGTTACAGCAGGATTTATGTTTATTTTGCTTCTTGTAGGTTTTTTCAATGTTTTATGGCCAAAGTGAACATGTGTTTATATGCTGCATGTATACCAACTTTAACTAAGCTCAATTTTTGTGTGTTTTTTTCTTTGTATTTTTGCATTCTGTGCAAGTCAGGGTGTGGCCTCATCCTCTTGAGCTGTAAATTACATTTAAAAGCCTCCCCAGACTGGTGCCCTTAGATTGGGACCCAGTCTTTTTGTCTGCCCTTATTCACACACTGAGGTCAACTTTGACACATGGTAAGGTTTTTAATATTAGACAGTGTAGGACCATCTTGATCAGGGTCACCTTGGCGATGGTGAGATGGCTTTTATGTTATTTTTGATCAAAATCGTATTACTAAGAACCCTGTGTTATTTGAACGCACTTTTGCTTTTTACTTATTTAGTTATAGCAGGGTTTATGTTTATTTTGCTTCTTGTAGGTTTTCTCTTTGAGATTCTGCAGGGAACTTTTTAATAGGCAGAGCAGTGGGATGGTAGTGTCATCAGCACTCACCATCTTGGTGCAGTACTCAAAGTTTTGAAGAACTTCACATATGTCGGTAATCCACACCCACTCAGCAGTTGTTATATGTGGGAGCTGAGTGTTACTCTGACAGGCACTGAGAAACTGGAATTCAGACACTGCCCACTGCTGCTCACTAGGTCTTGGCAACGTATGAAAAGTCAAATTCCAGCATGTGGGCAGGTCACAAATCAGTAAGTGAGGAGGCAAACCAGCCAGACCAGCAAAATTTGACATGACTTTCGGAAATGAGAGCTGACATGGCGTACCTTGGTAAGTAGGTCCGGAAAGCCAGGGTATGTTTTTAAAAACTGCTGTACAACCAAGTTCAGCACGTGGGCCATGCATGGAACTTGTTCCAGCTTGCCAAGCTTTAAAGCCGCCACCAAGTTTCACCCATTATCGCACACAACCAAACCTGGTTGGAGGTTCAGCGGGGACAGCCACTGATTTGTCTGTTCTTCTATTCCTTTCAACAGCTTTTGCTGCGTTGTGAGCTTTATCACCTAAACAGATGAGCTTCAGCAGAGCATGTTGCCACTTCACCAAGGCAGTGCTGCAGAGCTCCCAGCTGGGGAGTGATGGGAAGGCTAGTTCAGCTGAGGATGAGGAGGAGGAGAGACAGGAACTGGCTTATGAGGAGACTGAAACTCTAATAGAATTTGCGTCCACTATTATTGGAGTGTGTAAGATGTGTGATGTCCCAGACTCCACCAGGTTCACCCAGTGTACCATCAGGGAAATTTAGTGTCACTGTCCACAAGAACTTGTCCACGTGTCTGTGGTTAGGTGGACCTTCCCTGTTACTGCGATGGCTGATATTGCGTAACATGTTCTTATGTAACGCTGGAATGGTACACCAGGAAAAATAGTGGCGACTGGGAATCGAGTACCATGGGGCTGCTACCACCAAGAGATTGCGGATAGACTCAGTTCCCACAAACTGAAATGGCAATATTTCCATGGCTAGCAATCTGGTAATGTGGGTGTTTAGCATTTGGGCCTATGAGTGGGTGGATATTTCTGTTTTCTGTGAAACATCTGGGGGAGGGACAACTGAACACTGCGCTGGAACAATGAAACAATGAACTGGACATGGTTGCTGACTGTTGTGTTTGTGCAACTATTGGTTGTGGGCAGGAGGCATCAGCGCCTGCTTCTTGGACAGCAGATAGGGAAGGTCATAACATAGGGGAATGGTCACCCTCATACACAGATTTTGTACCCAGGCATTCTGCCCCCCTACTGGGGTGATTGACTGCCTTGTGCATCTGCATGCTGTTGGTACTTAGGTTTGCTGTTTTCTTGCCTCTTCTCAGCTTGGTATGGCACATTCTGCAAACTACAGTTGTTTTGTTTGAAGGACTTTCAGAGAAAAAACTGCCATACACAAGGAACTACACACCCTGGGCCTGTTATCTAGCCATGTGGGGGAGGGCTCTGTGGAACAGTTGACAAACTTCTCCCTCTGGTCAAACCTCTACCTCTTTTGCTTGTTTTGTGCTACGGATCCATCCTTCTCTGCAGTGCTGTGCTTGCTATGTACAGTGGGGGAAATAAGTATTTGACCCTTGCTGATTTTGTAATTTTGCCCACTGACAAAGACATGAACACTCTATAATTTTAAGTGTAGGTTAATTTTTACATTGAGAGATAGAATGTTAAAAATAAAAATATAAATTTAATTTTGAGAAATAAGTATTTGATCCCTTACCAACTATTAAGAGTTCTGACTCCTACAGACAAGTTAGACGCTCCTAATCAACTCATTACCTGCATTAAAGACAGCTGTCTTACATAGTCACCTTTATAAAAGACTCCTGTCCACAGACAGTCAGACTCTGACCTCTACAACATGGGCAAGACCAAAGAGCTTTCTCAGGATGTCAGCGACAAGATCATAGACATAAACAAAGCTGGAATGGGCTATAAAACCATACAAAAGATGCTGGGAGGAAAGGAGACAACTGCTGATGCAATAGTACGAAAATGGAAAAAATACAAAATGACTGTCAATTCACATTGATTTGGGGCACCATGCAAAATCTCACCTCATGGGGTATCCTTGATAATGAAGAATGTGAGAGGTCAGCCTAAAACTACATGGGGGGAACTTGTTAATGATCTCAAGGCAGCTGGGACCGCAGTCACCAAGAAAACCATTTGTAGCACATTACATTGAAAAGGTTTAAAAACCTGCAGTGCCCACAAAGTCCCCCTGCTCAAGAAGGTACATGTGCAGGCTTGTCTGAAGTTGAACACCTGCATGATTCTGTGAGTGATTGGGAGAAGATGCTGTGGTCAGATGAGACAAAAATTTAGGTCTTTGGTATTAACTTAACTTGCCGTGTTTGGAGGAAGATAAATGCTGCCTATGACCCAAAGAGCACCATCCCAGTGTCAACCATGGAGGTGGAAACATTATGTTTTGGGGGTGTTTCTCTGCTAAGGGCATCAATGGGAGACTGGATAGAGCCTTGTACTGTAAATTCCTGAGTGACAACCTTCTTCCCTCCACCAAGACATTAAAAATGGGTCGTGGCTGGATCTTCCAACAAGACAATGACTCAAAACATACAGCCAAGGCAACAAAGGAGTGGCTCAAAAAGAAGCACATTAAGGTCATGGAGTGGCCTAGCCAGTCTCCAGACCTTAATCCCATAGAAAACTAATGGAGGGAGTTGAAGTTCCAAGTTGCCAAGCGAAAGCTTAAAAATCTTAATGATTTAGAGATGATCTGTGAAAGAGCAGTGGACCAAAATTCCTCCTGACAAGTTCGCAAACCTCATCATCAGCTACAAAAAATCTTCTGACTGCTGTGCTTGCCAACATGAGTTTTGCCACCAAGTATTAAGTCTTGTTTGCCAGAGGGATCAAATACTTGTTTATCACTGCAAAATGCAAATAAATTTATACAAAGTGATTTTCTGGATTTTATGTTTGATATTTTATCTCTCAATGTTAAAATTAACCTACCCTTAAAATTATAGACTATTCATGTCTTTGTCAGTGGGCAAACTTACAAAATTAGCAAGGGATAAAATATTTATTTCCTCCACTGTATGCCACTGAGCCAGGTTGGTTCGGTGGCCTCATCATCAACCACATCATCTTCCATGTCATCAAATTGATCCTCCTTTTGAGTAGTGATTTTAGGCTGACCTGATGGCAACTGTGCATCATGATTATCCTCCACCTCTTCAGACATGAATTTACTGTCCCAAACGTGGCTTTCTTCTGACCGTGGGTGCTCAAATGTTTTTGCATCACTGCACCCCACCTCTTCATGACCCTCTAATGGTGCACTGTGAGAGTCCAGAATAATTACAAGGGAACGTAAACAGTTCCTCATAGTGGCCAACGGTGGGGTCATATGTCTCCTGGGACTCTTGATAGGGGAGGAAGGAGGGTCAGGTTGAGGATTGTGAGGCCCAGCCTCTTGGCTACTGAGACTAGACCGTGTGGAAGACTTGGTGGAGCTGCTTGTCAGCATATTGGAGCCTTTGTCATCCAACCCACAACATCCTCGCTCTTGTCTGGGTTCGATAGTGGTGTAGCATGCAGACCAAGTTTTGACAGGAAGCTAGAACAAGATAAAGTCATTTTCCTATTTGCCAACCATTAAGAGTTCTGGCTCCTACTGACTAGTTAGATTCTTCTAGCTCCTACTGACTAGTTAGATTCTTCTAATCAACTCGCTACTGGCATTAAAAAAAAGCTATCTTACATAGTCACTAGTGATGAACGAGCACTAAAATGCTCAGATGCTCGTTGCTCGGGTCGAGCAAATTGGAATACTCGGGTACTCGGACAGAACAAGGAGTCCAATGTAAGTCTATGGGAGATCCAAGCATTTTTACCGCGATCTTCCCCCTGGGGGTCCTTTTAAGGTCTAAAAACGTCTGAAAATGATGGAAGCGCTGCTCAAATGACATGGGGACATTATGAGGATTGCCCCTGGAAGAATTTCTGACTCCTAGTTCACATCTTTAATCAATGTTGTCAGAATTTCATGCCATTTTTACAAGTGCACCAAAAAACATACCAAAACTAAACCAAAACAGATTTTGCTGGGAAATATGTTAAGGTACATCCTTTCCAGGTTAATGACTTGTATGTAAGGCAAAAGAAATAACCCCGGACCAAAATGTTCCTCCACCACTTGGGCTATGTTCAGACACAGCGTTTTTGAAGCGTTTTTCAACTTTAACATTGCTTTCAGCCAATACAAATGCATTCACTGGGAAATGTCATTGTAACATTTAAAAACCCTAGCTGGTCATGTGGTGTGTGACACATAAGCTGACCCATCTTGTTTCATTTATGAAGGAGAGACTCTTAAACTCACAGAGCCTAATTTTACCCTTGCATCAGGCGGCATTAATCTTCTTAAAGGGCCATTATTAAACAGAGGGTCTCCTAAACTGTTATTACCTATGCAGAGAGTGGATGGGCTGCCAAAAATTACCACGCAAAACCAATACCCCTTTGTTGTGAGCTCATTTTTGGGTTTGCCTCTGGCTTCTGGTGAGGGTTATGGAGCTGGCTGTGCTGACAGAGGAGTAGTGAGTTCTCTATCTTGACTCCCTCTGTTGGTGAAGGGAGGTAATGAAGCTGATCTAAATGGCAGAGACCGGCCACCTGAGGAAGAGGACTGCGATTGGACATCAGGAGTTTCTGATTGGATTTAAGGCAGCCGACTCCCTAGTTTCTGGCTGGTGATTTTTCCTGACTGTGGCTCCTGGTTTCCAGTTTGGTTCCTGCCTTCCTAAAGCTAAGTTTTCTCTGCTATTGTTCATATGAGTTTTTGTCAGGTTTACTTATTTTTTGTGTTCAGCCAGCCCTGGCTGGAACTGGGCTGAATCCCCATTTTGTCTTTGATCAGTTGATCGCTTTGCTCTGTCTTCAGAATATACCTGAGTGCTGATATAGTGATTTGAAGTCTAGCGACTTCAGGGCCTTTTTCTATCAGACGTGTTGGACATGCTTTTTGGCAGGGTTTTTTGCGTGATTGCAGACAGCAGCTTTTCTTTCATGTCCTTTCTAGTTAGCGAGGGCCCCATCGTTTGCTCAGCCTATCTTTCTACCTGTGTCTGTGTTTTCATCTTGTTTCACCGACAATACATGTTGGGGGTTATCTATTGCTTTGGGGTCTGCTCTGGGGCAATTTAGATTTTCCCTTTCTTTCTTTAGGCTTATTTAGTTCTCCGGCCGTGACGAGGCATCTAGGACCACCGTAGGCACACTCCACGGCTACTGCTAGTTGTTGTGGATAGGATCAGGGGTCTGCAATCCGCTAGTTACCAACCTCTCTGGTTTTCTGGGCTTAGCTTGCTTTTTGTTTTTTCCTCCTCGGTGACTCATTCATAACACCCCTTTCACGAGAGGTCCAGGAGGGCTTCCAGAAAAACTGTTGCATTGAATGCAAGGCCTGGCTTGACCCAAAAGTTACATGCACCCCAACTGGATGGCCACCGGAAAATCCACATTATTTATTTAGTAATCCCTAACGCCTTTCTTATGCATTGACTGCAAGGTCTGCCCTGCTGCCAAGTTATATTCCCCCCAATATGCCTTTGAACCCAGGTACTGGATGGGCCCAGGAAAATCCACTTCACATTATTCATTTTGTACTCCCATTCTGTTTTCTTATGCATTGACTGCAAGGCCTGCCCTGCTGCCAAGTCATCTGTACCCCAATATGCCTTTGAACCCACATACTGGATGGGCCCAAGAAAATCCACTTCACATTCATTTTGTACTCCCTTACTCTTTTCTTATGCATTGACTGCAAGGCCTGCCCTGCTGCCAAGTCATGTGCACCTCAATATACCTTTGAACCCAGGTACTGGATGGGCCCAGGAAAATCCACTTCACATTATTCATTTTGTACTCCCATTCTGTTTCTTATGCATTGACTGCAATGCCTGCCCTGCTACCAAGTCATATGCACCCCAATAAGCCTTTGAACCCACATACTGGATGGGCCCAGGAAAATCCACTTTACATTATTCATTTTGTACTCCCATTCTGTTTTCTTATGCATTGACTGCAAGGCCTGCCCTGCTACCAAGTCATATGCACCCCAATAACCCCAAATCCCCTCTTGGAAGAAACATGGAGGAGGGCCTCTTAACCAAAAATGTCCCATTAAAAAGGAACGGGTCTCCTAGACTTGTAATGCCCATACACTAAGTGTGTTGGCTGGCAAACATGTTCCCCTGTGAGGTACACCTCAACCCTCTCCATAACAAGTATTTAACGTTCAGCAAAAACACCCACCCTTGTTAGGATTTTGACAATGGTGTAGCAGCATGGAGCACGTTAACGCTGGTTATCTAGTGGCGGCGGATGATGAGACGTAGAGGAAGGAAGGATTAAAAACTATGCCCAATTTAAAGGAGCGGTTCTCCTAGACTTGGAATGCCTATACACTAAGTGTGTTGGCTGTCAAACATTTTCCCCTGTGGGGTACGCCTCAAACTTTTCCATAACAATTCTTTTTTGCCCAGCAAAACCACCCACCCTTGTTCATGTGACAACTCCTGGAGTGGACCCTCTGGGCTGTGATACCAACCCACTTCGGGCGAGCAGACCTAGTGAGGACCACCCCCTATACAGGGAGTGTCAAGGGCAGGCCCAGGGGACTAAAGTACCATGAAGTGTATGGGCTGGCGAATATTTCCCCTGTGGGATACACCTCAACCTTTTCCATAACAAGTATTTTACGACCAGCAAACCCACACATCCTTGTTCGAAATCCGACAGTGGCTGTTACAGCATGGAACACCTTAACCCTGTTGATCTAGTGGCGGTCGATGATGAGACTTGGAGGAGTGCCTGACTAAAAAATAGGCCCAATTTCTAGGAGCAGATCTCATAGACTTGGAATGCACATACACTTAATGTATGGGCTGTCAAACATTTTCCCTGTGGAGTACACCTCAACCTTTCTCTGAACAAGTATTTTACGCACAGCATAACCACCGACCCTTGTTAATAATTCGACACTGACTGTTGCTGCAAGGAACACGTAAACCCTTTTGATCTAGTGGAGATGGATGATGAGACTAGGAGGAGGGCCTGATTAAAAAATAGACCCAATTTCTAGGAGCGGGTCTCCTAAGCTTGGAATGCCCATACACTAAGTGTGCTGGCTGTTAAACATTTTCCCCTGTAGGGTACATCTCAACCTTTTCCATAACAAGTATTTAACACCCAGCAAAACCCCCCACCCTTGATAGGATTTCGATGCTGGCTGTAGCAGCATGGAACACGTTAACACTGGTGATCTAGTGGCGGTGGATGATGTGACGTGGAGGAAAGCCTGATTAAAAACTATGCCCAATTTAAAGGAGTGGGTCTCCTAGACTTGGAATGCCCATACACTAAGTGTGTTGGCTGTCAAATGTTTTCCACTGTGGGGTACACCTCAAACTTTTCCATAACAAGTATTTAACGCCCAGCAAAACCCCCATCCTTGTTAGGATTTCGACACTGGCTGTAGCAGCAAGGAACATGTTAATGCTGGTGATTTAGTGGCGGCGAATGATGAGACGTGGAGGAAAGCCTGATTAAAAGCTATGCCCAATTTAAGGAGCAGGTCTCCTAGACTTGGAATGCCCATACACTAAATGTGTTGGCTGTCAAACATTTTCCCCTGTGGGGTACACCTCAATCTTTTCCATAACAAGTATTTAACACCCAGCAGAAACCCCTACCCTTGTTAGGATTTCGACACTGGCTATAGCAGCATGGAACATGTTAACGCTGGTGATTAGTGTTGAGCAATACCTTCTGATATCGGGAAATATCGGATCGGATTGGATCGGACCGATACCCCAAAAATATCGGATATCGCCAATTCCGATACCGGAAACCAATGCAAGTCAATGGGACACAAATATCGGAATGAAAATAAACCCTTACTTTCCTTGTAGGCTAATTATACATGAAAGAAAGCAACTAAGAATAATGTAGAATGTATTAATAATGTAGAATGTATTAGGGGAGGTGGAGGAGACATTAAAGGCATAGAGGTTTAGCCCAATCAAATGGAATAGCAGGAATTAATTTTTTTTTAAGACGTTCGGAGTTACAAAGATATTGACTATGTTAAGCTTTTTTATATTTTGTCAGATATTTATGTTTCACTATTTCCATGCTCTTCACCTTCTTTTTTACTTCTCCCACACTTTCTCCTTCATCATCCTCTTCAGGGTCATCTTCTTGGTCTTCTTCGGGGTGGTCTTCAGGGTTGTCGTCTGAAGGGTCGTCGTTTTTGGGGTCGTCGTCTTCTTCATAGAATCATAGAATCATAGAATCGTAGAGTTGGAAGGGACCTCCTGGGCCATCTGGTCCAACCCCCTGCTCAAAGCAGGATTCGCTAAATCATCCCAGTCAGATGTCTGTCCAGCCTCTGTTTGAAGACTTCCATTGAAGGAGAACTCACCACTTCTCGTGGCAGCCTGTTCCACTCATTGATCACTCTAACTGTCAAAAAGTTTTTTCTAATATCTAATCTGTGTCTCCTCCCATTCAGTTTCATCCCATTGCTTCTAGTCTTTCCTTGTGCAAATGAGAATAAAGTTGATCCTTCTACAATGTGACAGCCCTTTAGATATTTGTAGACAGCTATTAAGTCTCCTCTCAGTCTTCTCTTTTGCAAACTAAACATTCCCAAATCCTGCAACCTTTCCTCATAAGACAGGGTTTGCAGACCGGTCACCATTCTGGTCGCTCTTTTCTGAACTTGCTCCAGTTTGTTGATGTCTTTTTTAAAATGTGGTGCCCAAAACTGGACACAATATTCCAGATGAGGTCTGACCAAAGAGGAGGAGAGGGAAATAATGACTTCACGTGATCTAGACTGTATGCTTCTGTTAATACATCCTAGAATTGCATTTGCCTTTTTTGCTGCTGCATCACACTGTTGACTCATATTCAGTCTGTGATCTATTAGTATACCCAAGTCTTTTTCACATGTGCTGTCACTTAGCCCTATTCCTCCCATTCTATATATGCTTTTTTCATTTTTATTGCCCAGATGTAGTACTTTGCATTTCTCCCTGTTAAAAACCATTCTGTTAGTTGCTGCCCACTTCTCCAGTTTATTTAAATCTTTTTGAATCCTCTCTCTCTCTTCTCTAGTATTAGCTATCCCTCCTAGCTTTGTGTCATCAGCAAATTTAATCAGTTTACCCTCAATTCCTTCATCTAAATCGTTGATAAAGATGTTGAACAATACAGGGCCCAGGACAGAGCCCTGTGCTAACCCACTTGAGACATTCTTCCAACTGGATGTGCAGCCCTTTACGACCACTCTTTGGGTCCGATCACTAAGCCAGTTATGAATCCACCTAACAGTTGCCTTGTCCATTCCATACTTAGTCATTTTTTCAATAAGGATTGTATGAGAGACTTTGTCAAATGCTTTGCTGAAGTCAAGATATACTATATCTACAGCATTTCCTTGATCCACCCAATCAGTGATACCGTCATAGAAGGAAATTAAGTTAGTCTGACATGACTTATTAGTTACAAACCCATGCTGACTCTGTTTAATCACTTCATTCTTATCCAGGTATTGACATACATGTTGTTTAATAATTTGTTCAAAGATCTTTCCTGGTATAGAAGTCAGACTCACCGGCCTATAGTTCCCTGGGTCCACCTTCTTCCCCTTTTTGAAGATAGTAACAACATTTGCTCTTCTCCAGTCTTCTGGCACTTCTCCTGTTCTCCAATAATTTTCAAAGATTATGGAGAGGGGTTCAAAAATTTCTTCTGCTATCTCCTTCAGTACTCTGGGGTGTAATTCATCTGGACCTGGAGACTTGAATTCATTTAGGTTAGCTAAGTGTTTCCTCACTATCTTTCTGTTTATAGATATCCTGGATTCTTCTGTTCCCTTAATAGGACAGTGAATAACAGTTGATGTTACATTTCCTTTCTGAGAGAAAACAGATGCAAAATAGGAATTTAAAAGTTCAGCCTTCTCAACATCCTGTCTTACCATTTCATCATTTTCATCCTGTAAAAATCCTATAGCATCTTTGACTTTTCTTTTACTTTTGACATATCCCCAAAATCCTTTATTATTGTTTTTGACATCTCTTGCAAGCCTCAATTCATTTTCAGCTTTAGATAATCTGATTTGTGCCCTGCAGGTTCTGCAGACAGCATTATATTCTTCTTTAGATATGCCTCCCTCTTTCCATTTTATAAACATTTTTTTCTTCCTTTTTAGCATGTGCTTAAGTTCTGTGTTCATCCATCCTGGTTTCCTTAAATGCTTCCTATTCTTCCCTCTTTTCGGAATTGTTAACAACTGTGCTTTGAGAATTTCATTTTTCAAGATTTCCCATCCCTCCTGGACATTTTTGTCTTTTAGGATATCCAGCCATTGGATCCATCCAATTCTCTTTCTGAATCCCTTAAAATCTGCCTTTCTGAAATCTAACCTTGACGTCTGAGTCTTCACAGGTCTTCCACCTCTAGTTATCCAAAATTCTAAAATAGCATGGTCACTACCTCCTAGGGTCCCAGCCACTTTTACCTCCTCAACCATTTCCTCCCTGTTTATAAGGATTAGATCCAAGGTAGCAGTTCCCCTTGTTTTCTCCCTTACCTTTTGGAAGATAAAGTTGTCAGCAAGAGAGGATAAGAATTTCCTTGACCTGTTAGTTTTGCCTGAGAGAGATTCCCAACAAATGTCTGGATAGTTGAAATCTCCCATGACAACTATGTCATATTTTTTGGAGAACTTGGCCAGTTGATGCATAGAGAGTTCATCCATATCTTCAGCTTGCACAAGCGGCCTGTAGTAAATGCCTACAATGGTGTCCTTTCCATTGTTCTGTCCTTGTATTCTTACCCAAACAGTTTCCACAGAACTCCCAGTCTCTGAAGCTTCAATCTCTGTGCAGATATACGTGTTTCTAACATACAATGCGACACCCCCTCCTCGTTTATCAAGTCTGTTTCTTGCAAATAAGTTGTATCCTTCTAGTCTTGTATTCCAATCATGTGTATTGTCCCACCAAGTTTCAGTGATTCCAATGACATCATATTTCTTTTCCTGTGTTAGTAGTTCCAATTCTCCTTGTTTGTTGCCCATGCTTTGTGCATTAGTATAGAAGCATTTTAGTTTGTGATTGGTTTCTCTTTCTCCAATATTTTTATTAATTAGATTCTTTCGTCTTTGTTCTTCCTTTCCACTTCTAATAGCAGAGTTCTCAATAGCATTTGTCAGGTGTATGGCTTTTTCTGGTCTTTTGCTTCCCTTCCCATGTTGTTCTAGTTTAAAGCTCTCCTTACAAGTGTAGCAAGGCGACTTCCAAATACATGCTTTCCAGTCTTCGTAAGGTGCACCCCATCTCTAGCAAGTAGTCCATCGTATAAGTAGTTCACTCCGTGATCCAGAAATCCAAATCTTTGCTGACGGCACCATCGACGTAGCCAGTTGTTCACCTGCAGAATCTTATTCCACCTCCTTGTTCCATGGCCATCCACTGGGAGGATGGAAGAGAAGACCACCTGCGCTCCCAGTTCTTTCACTTTCTTGCCTAAGTCTTCAAAGTCTCTGCAGATGGTTTCCAGGTCGTTTCTTGCGGTGTCATTTGTCCCCACATGTAGTAGCAGGAATGGGTAGTCATCTGTAGGTCTGAAGAGTCCTGATATCCTGTCAGACACATCTTTAATTTTTGCACCTGGAAGACAGCACATTTCTCTTGAAGTTACATCCGGTCTGCAGATAGCGGCCTCTGTTCCTCTCAACAGGGAATCCCCCATGACCACCACTCTCCGTTTCTTCTTCACAACATTTTTCTTTCTCCATCCAGGAGGACTCTGAAGGCGTACAAGGTTGCTGTTTGTGGGCAAAGTCTTATCCTGATGTATTTCTTCATCGTTTTCCTGCGTGAGAGCCTGGTACTGGTTTCTGAGCAGTATGGGTGCTGACTGCCTCCTGATCCTCCTGCTTCTCTGGGTCACATGTCTCCATTCCTCTGTTTCTTCAGGTGCACTTCGAATTTCTTCTCTTTCTGTAACATGAAGAGATAATTCTGCTCTGTCCAAGAACTCTTCACCTTCCTTAATGATCTTCAACGTAGCTAACCTCTCTTCAAGATTTTGCAACTTTTCCTCCAACAGGGACACAAGCTTGCATTTGTGGCATGTGAAGTTTGGCTTTTCCACTGGTAAATCTGTGAACATGTAGCAAGAAATGCAGCTCACCAAATGGCTCCTGGCCTCTTCCATCTTGAGATTTCTTAAAAACGATGAAAGATGAGCCAAGGTTTTTCCAATTTCCTCTTTTCAGCTGCAACGGCCAAAACCCAGTGATCGTTGAGCTCGCAGAGACTCTTCACTTATCCCAGAAGGCATTGGGAATATGAAAATGATCTCCTCAAGACTCTTCCCCTGGTTTTCCGATTTCCTCTTTTCAGCTGCAACGGCCAAAACCCAGTGATCGTTGAGCTCGCGGAGACTCTTCACTTATCCCAGAAGGCACTGGGAATATGCAAATGATCTCCTCAAGACTCTTCCCCTGGTTTTCCGATTTCCTCTTTTCAGCTGCAACGGCCAAAACCCAGTGATCGTTGAGCTCGCGGAGACTCTTCACTTATCCCAGAAGGCACTGGGAATATGCAAATGATCTCCTCAAGACTCTTCCCCTTCAGGGTGGTCTTCAGGGTCATCGTCTTTAGGGTCGTCGTCAGGGAGATCCAGAGTGATTACCAAAAGCCATTTCAAAAAGCTTGAACTTGGAAATGTAGCAGAAGGTACAAGACGGCTGAGGAACTGCTGAGAACCATCGGACAGTACTGGAACCAGGATGGGTAGCTGAAGGCACAAGCGCCAATGGAACTACCGAGGACCAGCTGATGGTACTGGAACCCGGTTATTAAGCAAGAGGTACCTGTGCCAGAAAGCACTACCAAGGACCAGAAGACATTGGTGGAACTCGGATACCGAGAAAGAGGCACCTAAGCCAAAGGCTCTGCCTGAAACCAGCTGACGTTACTGGAACCCAGGGGGACATATTCAAGATTGACTTCCAAAGAACCAGCTAATGGTACTGGAACTCAGATAGGCAGCAGAAGGTACACATGAAAAAAAAGTTGCAAGGCCACAAGCCGGCCGGAGTTACCGAATCCCACAGTCCTACAGGGGGAGCTTGTCCTATTGGCACTACGGAACCAGCCTTCATTGCCAGATCCCGCAGCCCACATAGGAAGCACCTAAACTGCAGGCACCATAGAGTCGGCTAACCCGACTGCAACACGACAGTACAACGTATTGGAGGCAAAGTGACGTTGACACTACCCGGAAAGAGCAGGCGTGCTGGAACCAGGCTGGGCAGGAGGGAGTACCCATGCCAAAGACACTTCTGAGCAGCAACTGGCGGTGTTGGAGCCCAGGGATTACAGTAGAAACAGAGTGTAGCCAGAGGCCTAATTGGAGCAAGTTTAATATTTGTAGTAGTGTGAATGTGGACAGAGCAGGACAAATTGCCATCCACACAGCAGGGGATCAGCTGATGTTACTGAACCCCATTAACACTGGAGCATGTGTTGACTGTGCAGACAGCACTTCTAAGCAGCAACTGGCGGTGTTGGAGCCCAGGGTAAATAATAGAAACAGAGTGGAGGCAGAGGCCTAATTGGAGCAAGTTTAATACCTGTAGTAGTGTGAATGTGGACAGAGCAGGAGAAATTGCCGGACAAACAGCAGGGGATCAGCTAACGTTACTGAACCCCAATAACACTGGAGCATGTGTTGACTGTGCAGACGGCACATATGAGCAGCAACTGGTAGTGTTGGAGCCCAGGGTAAATAATAGAAACAGAGTGGAGGCAGAGGCCTAATTGGAGCAAGTTTAATACCTGTAGTAGTGTGAATGTGGACAGAGCAGGAGAAATTGCCGGACACAAAGCAGGGGATCAGCTGACGTTACTGAACCCCAATAACACTGGAGCATGTGTTGACTGTGCAGACGGCACTTATGAGCAGCAACTGGCGGTGTTGGAGCCCAGAGATTACAGTTCAGGTGGTAGAAACATGAACACAACAGGAGACCTGGATACTGTTGCCAACAAATTATTTAATCTGGAAGAGGACTGGCAAATTCAGGCGAGATCCAGGCCTTGTTCATTTTCAGAAAAGTAAGCCGGTCAACGTTATCGGAGGATAGTCGCATGCGACGGTTTGTTAGTACACCACCTGCGGCACTAAAGACGCGTTCCGATAATACACTGGCAGCAGGGCAAGCCAGCACCTCCAATGCATACTGGCTAAGCTCTTGCCATGTATCCAGCTTAGAGACCCAAAACTTGAAGGGGGGAGAGCCGTGTGGGAGAGCACTGAGAGGGCAAGACATGTAGTCTGTCACCATCTGACGGAAACGTTGCCTCCTGCTGACCGGAGCCGTCTGTGATGGTGTAGACATTTGTGGCGGGGACACAAAACTTTGCCACATTTGGGCCATACTGGTCTTGCCTTGTGCTGAGGCGCTGCTTCTGCTCCCTCTTTGTGCAGAGCTTCCTCCACTACCTTGACGCACTGAGCTGCTTTGTAAAGCACTAGCAGCACTGCTCTCGGGTGGAATGGAGAACATGATGGAATGCACCAGTGTGTCTTGGTACTCCCACATTTTACGCTCCCGGTTCAACGGTGTTATTAGGCTTTGTAAGTTGTCCCGGTAGCGAGGATCTAGGAGGGTGTACACCCAATAATTAGCCATGTTGAGAAAGTGGGTGATGCGGCGGTTGCTTCTCAGGCACTGCAGCATGAAACAACCATGTGCTGCAGACTGCCAACAGACTGTGGCAAAGCCCAGATTGTATCAGCAGACTGCGGTAGAGCGCTGTGCACAGAGCCCGGCGTGTGTCAGCTGGCTGCAGCAGAACCCGGCGTGTGTCTGCTGGCTGCAGCAGAGCTGTGTTCAGAGCCCGTCGTGTGTCAGCAGACTGTGGCAGAGTCCGGCGTGTGTCAGCTGGCTGCAGCAGAGCTGTGTGTGACATGTGTCGCCCATGGCAGGCACATCTCTATGGCTGCGTGCGTGTACTGCTGGCCACGGAACAGCTTTGCTGCAGAGCGGTGTCTCTGTGTGCATGTGTGTAAGCTATATAATGAATCTGGTTATAAAATCGCTTCACTGCAGAGCTAGCTATATGTATGGGAATAGGTTGGCTATTTGTTATACTGTATGTGAAAGCTCTGCTGCAGAGTGATGTCTCTGTGTGTATATTTATTGCTGTGCGTCCGAGTTCTAGATATACAGTATAACTTGTATGCAGCCAATCACACACACTGCTCTGCAGTAGAGCTGTCATATACAATATAACATGTAGCCAATCTATTCACACACAGTACTTCAGGATCGCTGGTAAGTCGCTATGTGATCGCTGGTGAGCTGTCAAACAGACAGCTTCACCAGCGATCAGCACAGCGATGCCGAGCGCCCGGCATCGCTATGTTCGTTAGCGCTGATGCCATATCCCTGTAAAAAAATAGAATTAAAATAAAAAATATCGTTATTCTCACCTTCCGACGTCCCGCGCAGCATTCCCGCCTCTTTCCACGCTCCGGTCCCAGTAATCCTTTGCGAGAATGACCGCGAGTATGTCACGGTCTCACGGAAGCGCGACGTCTTGCGGTCATTCGTGCAAAGGATCACTGGGACCGGGAGCGTGGAGAGAGGCGGGATGGCGGCACAGGACGTCGGAAGGTGAGAATAACAATATTTTTCATTTTTTTTATTATTTGTTACAGCTGATCGCTGGTCTCCCGCCTGTCACACGCAGCGATGCGTGCTGGCCAGCGGGAGACCAGCGACGAAAAATATGTCCAGAGGTTTCTTGCAGCGATCAGCGATACCGGCAGGGGGGCCGGTCGCTGATCGCTGTCACACACAGCGATCTCGCTGGTGAGATCACTGTTGTGTCACAAAAGCTGCTATGTGTGACTCCCGCTTAAGACTTGGGATGATGTACAGTATGCTCTTATAATATGCGCAGCACTGGTTTTTATTGGTGTATTTATTTGTGTCTTTTGTATAGTTTTTCTATTGTCCAAGACCTTGAAGTTCTATATGGCAAGAGGGTTTGCTGAACTATTTTCATTGTTAAGGCACAGCTGTTGATTTCTGAAACTGAAACCACACAGTGAGTACGGGGGGTGGGCGCCATTATGCAGTTTGCCTCAGGCTGTAGAGAGGCTAGGTTCACCTCTGCCCTGTGGGGTACACCTCAACCTTTTCCATAACAAGTATTTAATGCCCAGCAAAAATCCCCATCCTTGTTAGGATTTCGACACTGACTGTAGCAGCACAGAACACGTTAAGGCTGGTGATCTAGTGGCGGCGGATGATGAGACATGGAGGAAAGCCTGATTAAAACCTATGCCCAATTTAAAGCAGCGGGTCTCCTAAACTTGGAATGCCCATACACTAAGTGTATGGGCTGTCAAACATTTCCCCCTGGGGGTAGATATCAACATAGTGTGGCCTTTTTTTTTTGGGGGGGGGGCATCATAAACACCTTGCAAAACTGTAACATGGTTTCATACACAGTTGCTCCTGGGAAGGTGCAGCTTTTTAGTAAAAATATGGCGGACGAATCATTCCATAAAGTGATCTGGAAAAGGGTCATGGTGATGACAGGCATGGGAAAGTACATGTATAATATTAGCAGTGGCTCTGGGAGGTATGAGATCCTGGAAACAGCCAACAACGAATTGTCATTTAGCCACCATCAATTACCATAATAGGGATCACGCCTGTAATAAGATCGGTGTACCAGATGCGCGTGTGAGACTCGTCCTTAGAAATTCCCATCTAAAATATGTTGCTAAACACGCACGTGTCTGTATAAAGGGCAAAGTGCAACATGTTCGTGGGATGCTGAATTATACAAAGCAGATCAGTGTAGGAGTAGGAGGAAAACCAAACAAACTGATGGGTGATCATGAAAAACTAAATTTAAAGAGGAGCGCACCGTCCATAACTATAAACACACCCGTGCAGCATGCTTCTTCATCTTCACCCATACATAATACCAATAATATACAAATGTCACAGTCTAAAAATAATTGTCTGAGTGTAACCAACACTGTTAAAAGAATGCCACAAAACGTAAATAACCACGACCCTTTGAAAAACCTGGTTTCCTCTTTACAACATATGGACAATGATGGTATTGATGACGACTTAGGCAGTGAATGTCTGGAAAATCATTTTCTCTAGGGCAAAGTTTACCTCTTACTAAAGTGGTACCGAATGAGGCTTACACATCTCTCTGGTATACTCAGCGTGAGATGCTTGACAGATGATATATTCTGATTTGTCCATGTCCACTTTTTGAAAGAGAGCTAAAAAGAAGGATGAATATGCAGGAAGACGTGTGATTTTGGTCAGTAAGAAGGTGATGTTAGGTACAGATGTGTGGTAAAGGGAGACAATGAATATCCCTCTACCTGTCTTCTTGCTTTTCAAAGACTCTGCCGATAACCCCAAAAAGGACATCTGCACCACCGGCCATGACCATGACCGCATCTGCAGGGGTAGTAAAGCTACCAGTCTTACCATCACCAGCATGATCAGGCACATGGCAGCAAAGCAACAGACTTTGTTAATAATAATAATAATACTTTATTTTTTATATAGCGCTAACATATTCCGCAGCGCTTTACAGTTTGCACATATTTTCATCACTGTCCCTGATGGGGCTCACAATCTAAATTCCCTATTTTTGGAGTGTGGGAGGAAACCGGAGTGCCCGGAGGAAACCCACGCAAACACGGGGAGAACATACAAACTCCTTGCAGATGTTGTCCTTGGTGGGACTCGAACCCAGGACTCCAGCGCTGCAAGGCTGCAGCGCTAACCACTGAGCCACCGTGCTGCCCCTACTTTGTTGGTTGAACACCAGGCTCCATGAACAGTGTCTGCAGGTAATACAACTGCTTCTTCAGCTGTTGTGCATGCAAGCCAATCCCCTGTCCATGGCGCATGTGAAGATGCCTCCAGCCCTGCACCTGTCATTGCACCATCATCAAGCACGTCCACATCCTTGTCCCAGCGCAGCCCTTAGTTGTCCATACCCTAGTCATTGGACCATAAGTGGAAATACGCAGCCAACACCCCACAGGCCACAGTACTAAATTCTCAAATTTCTCATCTGCTTGCGCTCAAAATGTTGCATTCTAGGCTCGTGGGAAATGGACGCTCTCCGCAACCTGATGGCAGTGACCGTAACAAGGTACTCGGTCCCCACCTGGCACTATTTCTCCCGGTCTGCCATCACGACATTAGACAAGCAAGCAAGTGTCCCACAACATTACCTGGGCCATCAACAATGCTGGTACAGGGAAAGTGCACCTAACCACAGACACGTGGACAAGTGCTTGTGGGCAGGAACGGTACATCTCACTGAGGGTACACTGTGTTTGCATAGAAAAAGTCATGACCCAGTCGGACATTGGGAGACCATGTCACAGATGTATGGAGGAGACAGGTTGGGAAAGGCTTTGTATGTCATATTTAGGGTTTTCAACTGTAGCCTATGGGCAATAGGAAGGCAGTGAAGGGCATGGAAGAGAGGAGAAGCTGTGGAATAATGGAGGGATAGTTGGATTACTCTGGCAGCAGAGTTTTGGATAGATTTGAGTGGTGCAACAGTGCATGAGGGGAGGCTACAGAGTATAAGGTTGCAATACTCGAGGCGGGAGATTATGAGGGCAAGCACAAACATTTTTAAGTTTCTTGTAATGTACGGACCCTGGAAATGTTTTTGAGTTGTAATGGACAGGAGGAGGCAAGGGCTTTGATATGTAGCTTGAAAGAGAGGGCAGAGTCGAGGATCACCCCGAGGCCACGAACATGAGGGAATATTTGTCCCGGTGTGCCGTCCCGTCATTACACAGGCATGTCCCACAACATTACCTGTGCCCTCCACAATGCTGTTACTTGGAAAGTCCAACTAACCACAAACACATGGACAAGTGCTTATGGTCAGAGATGGTACATCTCACTGAGGGTACACTGAGTTAACATAGTGGAAGTCGGGACCCACTCCGATCTTGGTATGGTGCCCAACCTCCCAAACAGGCTGTGCTGAAGTTAATATGCTTAGGTGACAAATCCCACAATGCTGAACAGTTGTGGACAGCTTTGAAAGAGCAGGTAAATCGGTAGCTGAGAATGCTGAACCCACAGCCAGGCATGACTGTGTGTGACAATGGCTGGAACCTGGTGGCTGCTCATTGGTGAGGCGAGTTCACACATGTGCCATGCCTGCCTCATGCGCTTAACCTAATTGGTCAATGTTTTTTGAAAAGCGACACAGCGTACACATTTTAGGAAGTCAGCTACAGCTTCATCTGCCTTTGCCATGATTCAGCAGTGCTTGCAGCGTCTGACTTACCAACTGGTATGTGATGCCCCCAGGCCTTGGAACTCTACACTGCACATGTTGAAAAGGATTTGTGAGCAGAAGAGGGCAGTTGGTGACTAGTCTACCAGCATCAGCAAGGTTGTCGGTATTCAGTTCTGTCTTCACACGTAACATCTGAGGAGTAGACATGGATGTCTGACATATGTAACATCCTCCAAAACTTTGAGGAATCCACCAAGAGGATGAGCATCAATGACACCATAATTAACGTCTCCATCCTGCTTATCTGTGTTCTAGTTTGAAGATTGATAGTTATTATAGAGCGAAAACATATTTACAGTTTAACAGTTTCAAACACAATAGTCCTAAGTAACAACGATAACAATAATACAATAATTAAACCAAAATAAAATGACCCTGCTGGTGACAGCTTACAATCTACACTAAATAACAATGATGACAATAATTAAACCCAAACAAAACAATCCTGCTCGTGACAACTTACAATCTACAATGAGGTGGGGGAGATAAAAACTACAGGGGTGTATTTACAAGAATGTATTTACAATGATGTTTGTGCAATGATATTACTGAGGTTAGTTGAAAGTCGTGAAGGTCTGAGGACAAGGAGGAGGAGGAGAGCATGGTCATTCATCCTCTTGGTGAGGACACAGAAGTATTGACTGTTAGCAGTCTTGCACGCATGGCTGAGTTTATGTTACGCTGCCTTTCCTGTCACCCTCGCGTTATCAAAATTTTGGGTGACAGGCAATACTGATTGATGACATTTCTAGGCCCACGCTACATGGAGAACTTTTCATCTCTTATGAAGTGGCAAACAGGTGTACTAAAATGTTGGAGAACCAGAAGACCCTTCTTGCGGAATTATTAAAAATATTCACATCTGAAAACGCTGGTCGCAGAGGTCACAGTTTGTTGGCCAAGCAAGGAGTACAGGTGAGAGAGACACAACTTCAAGCCAGCAAAGGCAGTAGAACACTGGCAAAGTTCAGGGAATGTTTTCTCAGACCCTCCCAACGCCCTGGCCCTGAGGCACCAGGGACTCTCACAAGGAGTGCAAAGTTTGGGAAAATGCTGAGGGAGTACCTTGCTGACCATACCAACATCCTCTGTCATTCCTCTGTGCCTTATAATTATTGGTTATTCACGCTGAACACGTGGCATGAACTGGCTCTTTCTACTGCGCACGTGCGCTGTACTCACGGTCAAGGAGCACATGACTCCTCGCTCTCTAGCGGTTACTGGGCACACAGCGCCTTGCTAAATGGCAGTACCGCTTTTATTGGCGGGAGACTATGGGAACAGTCCTTTACAGCGCACCTGCTCTAAGGACGGAGCACGCCACTCAGCCTCCTATGCGCTGCTCATCCACACCAAAAATCTGCTTTCTCTTAAGCTGGACCCCTGCCTTTAGGTCACCGGGTCTATCTGCTGCATTTAGTAGCAGTGTCGGCGCTTTGTGTGCATAGTACACAGCCCCCCTTGCTGCTTACACGCTCACAGCTGGGGACTCACCGCTGCTTTGCTTTTTTTCCCCTCAGATTCCTGCCAGGTTCCCTATCTAAACATGACCCCTCTTTCTGTGTAATGGGGCTTGTCCGTTTCCCTATTCTTTCCGCTGGGAAACAGGGGACGCAGCCTTGACAGTTCCGGACACGGTTCTGCACAGTTACCCGCAGCCCGGTCATCCTGACTCTGTACATATCTGGCCAATCAGTTCTCTAATGCAAGCAGCATAGAAGGCATGTTTTTCCAATTTTCTAGAGAAAATTATACAGTACATCCAGAAGAGTTTCAATTGTAACATCATTTGTGTGAATAATTATTCATACCTATTTGCTGCACAATATATTCATCTTTTTCAAGGTTTTGGAATATAATGTTGTAAGAGTGAAAGTAACTTGTTGAACTGTATTTTACCTCAAATGTGAAACTACTTGTCAATTGTCATCTTTACTATTTCTCCATTCCGTGTCCGGCTAGCCACTTCATTGATGTTATTAAGTTTCTTTGGCAAGAAAACAACAGCTCCATCCATATCACGTGCTTTTCCTATTAATTCATCATGCTGCTAAAGTAGAGGTGAGATTAGGGACTTAGATAACATCTGGGGACTGTAGTCAACATGACGTTGTGCCAACACCCACTGGGGTCTAGCTACCAAGTTGACATAATTTATGCACATCTGAACAGAGTTGTCAGAAAAAAAAATCCTTCAATTACATGTTTGATGGATTGTCCCGTGGAAACACCGATATAGTATTATTATTATTAATTTATTTATTTATATAGCGCCATTAATTCCATGGTGCTGTACATGACAAGGGGTTAGATACAAAGTAATAGATATCGTTTACAGAGAAAAAAATTACAATGACAGACTGGTACAGAGGGGAAAGGACCTTGTCCTTGTGGACTTTCATTCTGCAGGAGAATGGGAAAGAGACAGAAGGTGGGGGTGCAGCAACTTGGGTGGTGGTGTTGAAGTTACATCTCTGACCACCACACTTTCTAATTGACATCTCTTGAAGTGCAGCCAAAATGTCAAAATCTCTAGCTTCATTTATAGAAAATGCATGGGCTCCGTTTTGACGTCATCGCCCAACCAGTTCAGTATTAGTAGGTGAGGGCTTGTCAGAATCCTGCCCAGGAACACCAAGCTTCCGTAGTTGCGAGTACCGTTCCCATGATCTTCCACGTGCTCTTGCTCTGGCTCTTCCAGGCATGATTTCATCAAGAAGATTTAGCCTTCATAATACAGACAGATTACAACACCGCCTAAGCATTCTCCCTCTGCTACTCAGACTCTCTATCTGTGCATTGACTGCCTCTATGCAGAAGATGATGATAGATGGTAGTAGTTGGAGCATTAATATAACAAAAAGCGAAATAAACGGGCACCATCCAGCAATATCAATTTAGGTGGGATCACCTCATGCATATAAGTGAATTTACATTGAGACACATAAGAGAAAAGTATACGCACAAAAATAGGGATCACCACCAAATAATCAAATAGTTCAATAATTTTATTAAAGTGACACCACAGACAAACACTTTGTTAAAAACAATTAAAAAGTCTGAAAAAACAGACACAAATCACAAAACAATGGGTCATATTGTTGAATAGTAAAATACTATGAGCCCCAAATATAGCCGTGTACACACGTGACAGGTATCTATCAGTTTTCATAACCCAGGATCTATTCAGCAATTATAATCACAATCACAATGTCCAAATGCTGTTTGCCTATGAACCTTAGTCACAAATTTCAAATATCACAACAGCTGGATATAAGTTGTGAAAAAATACAAACAATTACTGTGTCATACAATATATTGCCAACATATTACCAGCAAGTCAGATCCTGGAGACATGGATTCACCTGAGCATGCTACCACATGGTTCCTGAGAGTGAACAGACATACGGCTACATTACAAGGAGCCCCCAAACCCACTCGTATCGACACAGTGATGTGTCTTTCTCAAGGTCAGTGCAATGCTCTGTTGTAGCCCTTAATATATATATATTTGAGATTAATAATTCTTACCAGCTGAGCTCGCTCGTGTCGAGGAAACAGATAAGCCTTGAGCTTAATGAGACGGCATCCTGCCGTTGGTAATGCGCAGGCGCCTGAATGTGACCACGGAAGTATCCAAAAATACCTATTACCAGTGCGCAGGCGCCCAAATGTATCAATGGAGATTTAAAAATTCTCCCTTCTAGAGACGCCGAGTCAATGTAAGTGCGCATGCGTCCAGAGCTTTTAGTCATTGGAAGCCATAGCGCAACCGCACCAGCCCATGATCCACTCCCACTATCAATGCGCAGGCGCTTGTACATTGTAACGAAAATGCCCCAGTCTCCCCTCCGGGACCATCGTCCTAATACAACAGCACATGTGTGAGAAATCTCACACAGTCGTGTACCACCGCGCAACCACAGTTCATAGTATAGCATGTCAGTTATATCAACATGGGCGCATAGGAACTTATTGTGAGACTATTTGTATAGCAGCCTGTGCCTGCGCAATGTTAGACACATGTGCTGTTGTATTAGGACGATGGTCCCGGAGGGGAGACTGGAGCATTTTCGTTACAATGTACAAGCGCCTGCGCATTGATAGTTGGAGTGGATCATGGGCTGGTGCGGTTGTGCTATGGCTTCCAATGACTAAAAGCTCTGGACGCATGCGCACTTACATTGACTCGGCGTCTCTAGAAGGGAGAATTTTGAAATCTCTATTGATACATTTGGGCGCCTGCGCACTGGTGATAGGTGTTTTTGGATACTTCCGTGGTCACATTCAGGCGCCTGCGCATTACCAACGGCAGGACACCGTCTCATTAAGCTCAAGGTTTATCTGTTTCCTCCACACGAGCAAGCTCAGCTGATAAGAATTATTAATCTCAAATATATATATATTAAGGGCTACAACAGAGCATTGCACTGACCTTGAGAAAAACACATCACTTTGTCGATACGCGTGGGTTTGGTGGCTCCTTGTAATGTAGCCGTATGTCTGTTCACTCTCAGGAACCATGTGGTAGCATGCTCAGGTGAATCCATGTCTCCAGGATCTGACTTGCTGGTAATATGTTGGCAATATATTGTATGACACAGTAATTGTTTGTATTTTTTCACAACTTAAATCCAGCTGTTGTGATATTTGAAATTTGTGACTAAGGTTCATAGGCAAACAGCATTTGGACATTGTGATTGTGATTATAATTGCTGAATAGATCCTGGGTTATGAAAACTGATAGATACCTGTCACGTGTGTACACGGCTATATTTGGGGCTCATAGTATTTTACTATTCAATAATATGACTAGAGTTGAGCGATACCGTCCGATACTTCAAAATATCGGATCGGAATGGATCGGCCGATCTTTAAAAAAAGTATCGGTATCGCCGATGCCGATACCGGAAGTCCCATTCAAGTCTATGAGACTTCCGGTATCGGAATTGGAAAAACCCTTTCCTGCCCTTGTACAGCCTCTCGGGGGTCTGTACGGGCCTTCCGGGGGTCTCTGCCAGCCTGCCGGGGGGCTGTGCCGGCCTGCTGGTGGGCTGTGAGGACTGCCCGGGGTCTGTACCGGCCTGCCGGTGGTCTGTGCAGGCTCCGGGGGGGCTGTGCCGGCCTGCCGGGGGGTTTGTGCAGGCTCCGGTAGTCTGTGCAGGCATCGTCCGATGGGACTACAAGTCCCATCGGGCGATGCCTGGTACCATGACAGTGATTGACACATTAGCCAATGATGGGACAGTAGTAGTCCCATCATCCGGCTAATGTGTTAAATGTAAAAAAAAAAAAAAAAAATACTACATACATACATACTACATGCATGCTACATACATACTACATGCTACATACATAGTACATATATACTACATGCATGCTACATACATACTACATGCATGCTACATACATACTACATGCTACATATATACTACATGCTACATACATACTACATACATACTACATGCATGCTACATACATGCTACATGCTACATACATACTACATATATACTACATGCATGCTACATACATACTACATACATACTACATATATGCATCATACATACTACATACATACTACATATATACTACATGCATGCTACATACATACTACATATATACTACATGCATGCTACATACATACTACATGCTACATATATACTACATACATACTACATATATACTACATGCATGCTACACACATACTACATGCATGCTACATACATACTACATGCTACATATATACTACATACATACTACATACATACTACATGCATGCTACATACATACTACATATATACTACATGCATGCTACATACTACATACATACTACATACATACTACATACATACTACATGCATGCTACATACATACTACATACATACTACATGCATGCTACATACATACTACATGCTACATATATACTACATACATACTACATACATACTACATACAGTCATGGCCAAAAGTATTGACACCCCTGCAATTCTGTCAGATAATACTCAGTTTCTTCCTGAAAATGATTGCAAACACAAATTCTTTGGTATTATTATCTTCATTTAATTTGTCTTAAATGAAAAAACACAAAAAGAATTGTCCTAAAGCCAAACTGAATATAATTCCACACCAAACATAAAAAAGAGGGTGGGCAAAAGTATTAGCACTGTGCGAAAAATCATGTGATGCTTCTCTAATTTGTGTAATTAACAGCACCTGTAACTTACCTGTGGCACCTAACAGGTGTTTGCAATAACTAAATCACACTTGCAGCCAGTTGACATGGATTAAAGTTGACTCAACCTCTGTCCTGTGTCCTTGTGTGTACCACATTGAGCATGGAGAAAAGAAAGAAGACCAAAGAACTGTCTGAGGACTTGAGAAACCAAATTGTGAGGAAGCATGAGCAATCTCAAGGCTACAAGTCCATCTCCAAAGACCTGAATGTTCCTGTGTCTACCGTGCGCAGTGTCATCAAGAAGTTTAAAGCCCACGGCACTGTGGCTAACCTCCCTAGATGTGGCCGGAAAAGAAAAATTGACAAGAGATTTCAACGCAAGATTGTGCAGATGTTGGATAAAGAACCTCCACTAACATCCAAACAAGTTCAAGCTGCCCTGCAGTCTGAGGGTACAACGGTGTCAACCCGTACTATCCGTCGGCATCTGAATGAAAAGGGACTGTATGGTAGGAGACCCAGGAAGACTCCACTTCTTACCCCGAGACATAAAAAAGCCAGGCTGGAGTTTGCCAAAACTTACCTGAAAAAGCCTAAAACATTTTGGAAGAATGTTCTTTGGTCAGATGAGACAAAAGTAGAGCTTTTAGGGCAAAAGCATCAACATAGAGTTTACAGGAGAAAAAAGAGGCATTCAAAGAAAAGTACACGGTCCCTACAGTCAAACATGGCGGAGGTTCCCTGATGTTTTGGGGTTGCTTTGCTGCCTCTGGCACTGGACTGCTTGACCGTGTGCATGGCATTATGAAGTCAGAAGACTACCAACAAATTTTGCAGCATAATTTAGGGCCCAGTGTGAGAAAGCTGGGTCTACCTCAGAGGTCATGGGTCTTCCAGCAGGACAATAACCCAAAACACACTTCAAAAAGCACTAGAAAATGGTTTGAGAGAAAGCACTGGAGACTTCTAAGGTGGCCAGCAATGAGTCCAGACCTGAATCCCATAGAACCCCTGTGGAGAGATGTAAAAATGGCAGTTTGGAGAAGGCACCCTTCAAATATCAGGGACCTGGAGTAGTTTGCCAAAGAAGAATGGTCTAAAATTCCAGCAGAGCATTGTAAGAAACTTATTGATGGTTACCGGAAGCGGTTGGTCGCAGTTATTTTGGCTAAAGGTTGTGCAACCAAGTATTAGGCTGAGGGTGCCAATACTTTTGTCCGGCCCATTTTTGGAGTTTTGTGTGAAATGATCAATGTTTTGCTTTTTGCTTCGTTCTCTTTTGTGTTTTTTCATTTAAGACAAATTAAATGAAGATAATACCAAAGAATTTGTGTTTGCAATCATTTTCAGGAAGAAACTGAATATTATCTGATAGAATTGCAGGGGTGTCAATACTTTTGGCCATGACTGTATATACTACATGCATGCTACATACATACTACATGCATGCTACATACATACTACATGCTACATATATACTACATACATAGTACATACATACTACATGCATGCTACATACATACTACATGCTACATGCATGCTACATACATACTACATGCATGCTACATACATACTACATGCTACATGCATGCTACATACATACTACATGCTACATGCATGCTACATACATACTACATGCTACATGCATGCTACATACATACTACATGCTACATGCATGCTACATACATACTACATGCTACATACATACTACATATATACTACATGCATGCTACATACATACTACATGCTACATACATACTACATACATACTACATGCATGCTACATACATACTACATGCTACATGCATGCCACATACATACTACATGCTACATACATACCACATATATACTACATGCATGCTACATACATACTACATGATACATGCATGCTACATACATACTACATGCTACATACATGCTACATACATACTACATGCTACATACATACTATATATATACTACATGCATGCTACATACATACTACATGCATGCTACATACATACTACATGCTACATACATACCACATATATACTACATGCATGCTACATACATACTACATGCTACATACATACTACATACATATTACATGCATGCTAAATGCATACTACATGCTACATACATGCTACATACATGCTACATACATACTACATGCATGCTACATACAATACATTCATACAATACATACATAGACATACAGTACATATAACATAGAGTAACATACTTACCAATACTTGTCACATTGTTCCCTGAAGCCATTGTCTTTTACAGAATAAATATTAACATAACAAACCACAAAAATACTCACCCATGATCCGAAGCAGTCCACGAGTGTGTCCCATGACGATCTTGGGTAGAGAACTGCAGCATCAGCTGATGCTGCCGCTCTCTACGGGCTGCAGGAATCCAATGACGGAAGGTAGGTATCCTTAAGTGGCGGAGGAATACAGTGCGGAAGGATACCTACCTTCCTTCATTGGATTCCTGCAGCCCGTAGAGAGCGGCAGCATCAGCTGATGCTGCAGTTCTCTACCCAAGATCGTCGTGGGACACACTCGAGGACTGCTTCGGATCATGGGTGAGTATTTTTGTGGTTTGTTATGTTAATATTTATTCCGTAAAAGACAATGGCTTTGGGGAACAATGTGACAAGTATTGGTAAGTATGTTACTCTATGTTATATGTACTGTATGTCTATGTATGTATTGTATGAATGTATTGTATGTAGCATGCATGTAGTATGTATGTAGTATGTATGTAGCATGTATGTAGTATGTATGTAGCATGCATGTAGTATATATGTAGTATGTATGTAGCATGTAGTATGTATGTAGCATGCATGTAGTATATATGTAGTATGTATGTAGCATGTAGCATGCATGTAGTATATATGTAGTATGTATGTAGCATGTAGTATGTATGTAGCATGCATGTAGTATATATGTAGTATGCATGTAGTATGTATGTAGTATATATGTGGTATGTATGTAGCATGTAGTATGTATGTAGCATGCATGTAGTATGTATGTAGTATGTATGTAGCATGTAGTATGTATGTAGCATGCATGTAGTATATATGTAGTATGTATGTAGTATGTATGTAGCATGTAGTATGTATGTAGCATGCATGTAGCATGTAGTATGTATGTAGCATGCATGTAGCATGTAGTATGTATGTAGCATGCATGTAGCATGTAGTATGTATGTAGCATGCATGTAGTATATATGTGGTATGTATGTAGCATGCATGTAGCATGTAGTATGTATGTAGCATGCATGTAGTATATATGTGGTATGTATGTAGCATGCATGTAGTATGTATGTATGTAGTATTTTTTTTTTTTTTTTTTTTTAACATTTAACACATTAGCCGGATGATGGGACTACTACTGTCCCATCATTGGCTAATGTGTCAATCACTGTCATGGTAGCAGGCATCGCCCGATGGGACTTGTAGTCCCATCGGACGATGCCTGCACAGACCCCCGGACATCAGCACAGCCCCCCGGCAGGTCGGTACAGACCCCCACAGGGTGCACAGCCCCCCGGCAGGCCGGCACAGCCCCCCCCCCGGCAGGCCGGTACAGACCCCCACAGGGTGCACAGACCACCGGCAGGCCGGCACAGACCCCGGGCAGTCCACACAGCCCCCCGGCAGGCCGGCACAGCCCCCCGGCAGGCCGGCAGAGACCCCCGGAAGGCCCGAAATGACGGCGCATCATGATGCGCACACACAGCGCATCATGATGACGTCATTTCGGCTGTCAATCAACTTTGAACTTCTGATTCCGATGCCCTGCCCGATATTGAAAAAATATCGGATGTCGGTATCGGAATTCCGATACAGCAAGTATCGGCCGATACCCGATACTTGCGGTATCGTTATGCTCAACTCTAAATATGACCCATTGTTTTGTGATTTGTGTGTTTTTTCAGACTTTTTAATTGTTTTTAGCAAAGTGTTTGTCTGTGGTGTCACTTTAATAAAATTATTGAACTATTTGATTATTCGGTGGGGATCCCTATTTTTGTGCGTATACTTTTCTCTTATGTGTCTCTAAGTAGTTAGAGCATTTAGCACAGTCATGAAGCAGCCATAACAACTTAAAACAGATTTTTTTCTACCAACATACTGTAAAATATGTGTTTTGTTTTTTTTTTTGGATGCAAAAGATTGCTGGATATAACAAGAGTGACAGACTGCAAAATAAGGGAATTTATCCCTAAAATGCCATAATTTTTGGCACACAGATGTATGAGGTGTGTCAGAGATATACCCCACTGCAAAATATGTGCCCTGTTTTTTAAAATAATGCAACATATTGCTGTATATAACTTGAGTAACAGACAGGAAAACACTGGAATACTGGCCTGAAGAACCCAAATTTTTATCTCACGGATGTATGAGGAGTGTCAAAGATATGCCCCACTGTAAAATAAGTAGCCTGTTTTTTATGCAACAGAGTGCTGGATATAACTAGATTAACAGACTGCAAAAAAAAGTGAATTTAGGCCTAAAATGCCAAAAAATTTTGCACACGGATGTATGAGGCGTGTCACAGATATGATCCCACAGTAAAATGTGGCCTGTTATTTAAAAAAATGCAACATAGTGCTGTATATTAGAGTTGAGCGAAACGGGTCAAAAAATTTCAAAAGTCGCCGACTTTTGGTAAAGTCGGGTTTCATGAAACGAAACCCGACCCTAGGGTGAGGTCGGCCACGAGCTCGGCGACTTTAGCCCCAAAGTCGCGATTCAAAAGTTTGTTTTCCGCCCTTTTTCAGCCAATCAGGATCCACGGACACTGTGGGCAACGTGATGACATAGGCAGGGGTCACCACCATCTTTGAGAAGGGCATGCAAGTGATTGGCTTGCTTTGGGGGGGCGTCACAGGGGGTATAAAAGGGCGTGCACGCCGACCGCCATGTTACTCATGCTGATCTCAGAATAGGGAGAGCTGCTGCTGCTGCTGATTCTGTAGGGAGAGCGTTAGGCAGGGAACAAGACACCAAAAACTGCTTCTGCTGCTAGCGATTTTGCCTGTACAACACACCAGCCACTGTGTGTGCAGTGCAAGTGGAGGCTATATTTTGCTGGATCAGCTGTGTTGGTTGTTAGGCTGCCTTATAAGGCTTCCTGATAGCTGCATTGCTGTTTTCCCACTGCTCTGCAAACTGCTTTTTTAAAAGCAATCCAAATTTTTTTTTTTGTCCTGGTGAGGTACTGAGCGTGCATTTTTTCACACCATACAGCGGTGCACGCTCCTCTCTCAGTACCGTGTAACGGCTGTTATCACGGCCACAGCGAAGCTATCTGTGTGTCACTCTGTAAGAATAAGTCGAGGACATGTACAGACCTACACCTTCTAGTTTTGTCTGCTTTTCAAACAGTTAAGTATATTTGCTGTTTGATCACATTCAAAACTATAGAGAGACAGCGTGTGTCAGTCCGTATACTTAAAAAACACGGAGCTTGACAATTTTACGGACACCGGACAGCGGTGTACGTGCACGCTCTTCTCTCAGTACCGTGTAACGGCTGTTAACACGGCCACAGAGAAGCTATCTGTGTGTCACTCTGTAAGAATAAGTCGAGGACATGTTCCGTTCTTACAGACCTACACCTTCTAGTTTTGTCTGCTTTTCAAACAGTTAAGTATATTTGCTGTTTGATCACATTAAAAACTATAGAGAGAGACAGCGTGTGTCAGTCCGTATACTTAAAAAACACGGAGCTTGACAATTTTACGGACACCGGACAGTGGTGTACGTGCACGCTCCTCTCTCAGTACCGTGTAACGGCTGTTATCACGGCCACAGTGAAGCTATCTGTGTGTCACTCTGTAAGAATAAGTCGAGGACATGTTCCGTTCTTACAGACCTACACTCTAGGGAGATTCCTATTCTGCCCAATTCTATAAACACCTTGTAGTTTGTCATACACTAGCCAATTTCTGCCTGTGACATAGCGGTGTGATATTCACTGGGCCTCACACAATAGAACAGTGTCCACAAGTGTGTTCAGAAATTTTACATCTCCCCTGTCCTATAGTGATATTTTTCACACCTGCGACATTGAGCCTGTGACATAGAGATGTGATATTAACTGGGCCTCACACAACCGTGTCCACAAGTGTGTTCAGAAATTCTGCATCTCCCCTGTCCTATTGTGACATTTTTCACACCTGCGACATTGAGCCTGTGACATAGCAGTGTGATATTAACTGGACCTCACACAACAGTGTCCACAAGTGTGTTCAGAAATTCTAAATCTCCCCTGTCCTATATTGACATTTTTCACACCTGCGACATTGAGCTTGTGACATGGCGGTGTGATATTAACTGGGCCTTACACAACAGTGTCCACAAGTGTGTTCAGAAATTCTACATCTCCCCTGTCCTATAGTGACATTTTTCACACCTGCAACATTGAGCCTGTGACATAGCGGTGTGATATTAACTGGGCCTCACACAACAGTG
Organism: Dendrobates tinctorius; assembly: GCF_039654945.1. Lineage (NCBI taxonomy): Eukaryota > Metazoa > Chordata > Amphibia > Anura > Dendrobatidae > Dendrobates > Dendrobates tinctorius. Next base: position 12,015,658 of record NW_027361830.1, read on the forward strand.
TCCACAAGTGTGTTCAGAAATTCTACATCTCCCCTGTCCTATAGTGACATTTTTCACACCTGCGACATTGAGCCTGTGACATAGCGGTGTGATATTAACTGGGCCTCACACAATCCAACAGTGTCCACAAGTGTGTTCAGAAATTCTACATCTCCCCTGTCCTATAGTGACATTTTTCACACCTGCGACATTGAGCCTGTGACATAGCGGTGTGATATTAACTGGGCCTCACACAACAGTGTCCACAAGTGTGTTCAGAAATTCTAAATCTACCCTGTCCTACAGTGACATTTTTCACTCCTGCGACATTGAGCCTGTGACATAGCGGTGTGATATTAACTGGACCTCACACAACAGTGTCCACAAGTGTGTTCAGAAATTCTAAATCTCCCCTGTCCTACAGTGACATTTTTCACACCTGCGACATTGAGCCTGTGACATAGCGGTGTGATATTAACTGGGCCTCACACAACAGTGTCCACAAGTGTGTTCAGAAATTCTACATCTCCCCTGTCCTATAGTGACATTTTTCACACCTGTGACATTGAGCCTGTGACATAGTGGTGTGATATTAACTGGGCCTCACACAATCCAACAGTGTCCACAAGTGTGTTCAAAAATTCTACATCTCCCCTGTCCTATAGTGACATTTTTCCCACCTACGACATTGAGCCTGTGACATAGCGGTGTGATATTAACTGGGCCTCACACAACAGTGTCCACAAGTGTGTTCAGAAATTCGACGTCTCCCCTGTCCTATATACACCTTGTACCTGGTTTTACATTACTATATAGTTTGTGGGATTTTGTGGACATTTTTACCAAAAATGAGGAAGGCTGGTGGAAGAGGCCGTGGAATTGGGCGGGGGTTGCCAGCTGGTAATGATGGTGTTGGTGGTGGATCTGATGGTAGTGGCAAAAGCAAAATAGGACCGAATGCAGGAGGTGTTGAGCCTGCGTCATCATCTGGCTCCGCAAGGCCTCGAAGGCTTAGTTTTCTATGAGTTGGCAAACCGCTTTTAAAGCCAGAGCATCAGGAAAAAGTTTTGGCTTACATTGCTGACTCAGCCTCCAGCTCTATCGCCTCCTCTTCTGAAGTTGTAAAAAATAAAAGCACTGAGTCGTCATTGGAGGGTCATGTTCATGAACCACACCTTTCCTTGTGTCCTTCACCCCAACCAAGATTGAAGGATGACGCAGGCCATACAACTGATTACTCCATGGAGCTGTTTTCACATACCATGCCTGGGTTATCAAGTGAAATGGTGAATTACCCAGGCCAAGATGAATCTGACATGGAGTGCACTGATGCACAGCCACTGATAGATGATTCTGCTGGTACATTCAGTCAGAGCACTACATTGTCCTCACAGTGTAATGAGCCAGATTCTGACCCTGATGAGACTCAGGTGCCCCTTCCCGCATACTATACCACCATACACGGTGACACAGAGGAAGGTGCACATGACATTGAAGAGGAGGTGATGGATGACCCAGTTGTTGACCCAGATTGGCATCCATTGGGGGAAGAGGGTGCTGCTTCCAATAGCTCAGATGAGGAGGAGGAGCATCCACAGCAGACATCGACATCGCAACAGCTGTTATCTGGCAGGCCCGGAGCACTCCAAAGACAGGTTCCAAAAATTAAAAGAGTTGCTGGACAGCTTGTCCAGACGGTCAAAATAGCACAGCGTGCTAGGCCGCAAAATGTCTTCCAAAGTAGGAAGAGTTCAGTGTGGCACTTTTTTGAACAAAATCCTCATGATCAGGCCAAGGTTATCAGTAAGAAGTGCGCAAAGACCTTTATGCGAGGGGAAAATCTGAAAAATTTGAATACCAGTTGCATGCTTAGGCATTTAACCAGCATGCACTTGCAAGCGTGGACACAACACCAAACCTCAAGTACCACATGTGCAACTGATCACAAAGAAGGTAGTCAGCAACGCTACATTGTTTCCCCCACTGTAAGCCCACCGGTTAGCACAGCAGCAAATGTTGAGGTGTCTTTGCAAGGCCAAAGCAGTCAGGGAATCCCACTGTTATATCAACGAAAGACTGAATCTAGGCCATCAGAAAGAACACCAACTCCATCACCATCATCAACCCTCTCTCAGTCCGCCCTGTCCACCGCTAGTTCCACCATATGCAGCTCTCAAGTCCAGCTCACCCTCCCAGAGACTATGAGTAGGTCAAGAAAGTACTCAGTCTCTCATCTGCATACACTGGGTTTGAACGCCCACATTGCCAAACTAATCTCGCTAGAGATGATGCCCTATCGGTTGGTGGAAAGCGCAGCTTTCTGCGAACTCATGGCCTATGCAGTATCACGCTATGACCTACCCAGTAGGTCACTTCTTCTCTCGCAAAGCCATCCCAGCCCTCCACCATCATGTGAAAGACCGCATTGTCCATGCACTCAAGCAGTCAGTGAGTGGAAAGGTGCACCTCACAACAGATGCATGGTCCAGTCGGCATGGCCAATGCCGTTACGTGTCCATCACTGTGCACTGGGTTAATGTGGTGGATGCAGGGTCCACAGGGGACAGCGGTGGTGGGACAGTGCTGCCTAGCCCACGGTATAGGAAATAGTTGGCTGTAGGCGTTCGACCCTCCTCCTCCAGAAGCGAAAGCTCGTCCACAGAGCGCAGTCGTACGAGCACTCCATCTGCAGCTGCCACTGTTGCACACGAGGTGTCCCCCTATTGAGCAGCTAGTGGAAAGCGTCAGCAGGCTGTGTTGCAGATGATGTGTTTGGGCGACAGACACACCGCGGAGGTGCTGGCCGAGTACTTTCAGCGACAAACTGAGTCATGGCTGGGCAGTATACATCTTGAGGCAGGCAAGGTTGTTAGTGATAACGGCCGTAATTTTGTGGCAGCCATAGCCCTTTCAAAACTCAGCCACATACCTTGCTTGGCTCACAACTTGAACCTGGTGGTGCAGTGCTTCCTCAACAATTATCCGGAGTTAACAGCCCTGCTCCAGAAGGTGCGAAGACTGTGCGCGCACATCCGCCGGTCGCCTGTACACTCCATTCGTATGCAGAAGCTGCAGCGATTGCTCCACCTTCCCAACCACCACCTCATTATCGACATTGCAACAAGGTGGAACTCCACCCTGCACATGGTGGAGCGGCTGTGCGAGCAGAGGCAGGCCATAATGCATTTGTGGGAGGATACACGGCCAGGCACTTTGAGAGCAGACATGGAGTTGACAGGTGTGCAGTGGTCGAAGCTGAAAGACCTCTGTAAAGTCCTTCAGTGTTTTGAGGAATGCACACGGCTGGTAAGCACAGATGATGCCATCCTAAGCATGAGCATCCCACTTATGCGTCTGCTCATGCAAACTTTGACGCACCTTAAGGAGCAGGTGTCTGCAGCCAATGTTGATGAGGAGGAAGAGGAGGAGGGAATCCTTGATGACATTCATCCATTGTCTGCTCAGGGACCTATCCTGGACGAGGTGGAGGAAGAAGAGGAGGAGGAGGATGATGATGGGGATGATTACTTAGGGGAGGAGGATGCATCTCGTGGGGCAAGTGAAAATGTTGGCATGGCAAGGTCTGGTACAGGGTTTGTGCATGACTGGAGGGATGTGGATTTGCCAGAAAGTGCTCCTCCAACCAGCACTCGCAGTGCATCATTGACACCGGGAACATTGGCCCACATGTCAGATTATGCCTTGCAGATCCTAAAAAGGGACCACCGCATTGCCAAAATGATGAACGATGACGACTACTGGTTGGCCAGCATCCTGGATCCACGCTATAAAGGCAAATTACAAAACATCATGCCACACGAGAACCCTGACCTAATATTGGCTAATAAACAAGCAACTCTGGTAAACCGGTTGGTTGAGGCATTCCAAGCACACAGCAGCTGTGATGGTTCTCACACGAGCCGTACGGGCCGGGGGCAGCTTGGCAGAGGTGTTCGTGGTGCACACAGTAGAAGTGGCGTTGGAGACAGGGGTTTCATGACAATGATGTGGACTGATTTTTCAAGTACCGCTCACACAACTGGTAATACTGCATCGATGGAAAGTGACAGGAGACAGCAGTTGTGAACTATGGTTACAAACTACTTTTCCTCCCATATCGATGTTCTCCCACACAGGTCATTCCCCTTTGGCTATTGGGCCGCTAAACTGGACACCTGGCCTGAATTGGCCCAATATGCCTTACAGGAGCTCGCTTGCCCAGCTGCAAGTGTGCTATCGGAAAGAGTCTTCAGTGCAGCTGGATCAATCCTGACAGAAAAAAGGACCCGTCTGTCAACCCAAAATGTGGATGATCTAACCTTCATTAAAATGAACCATGCATGGGTTTCCAAGGATTTTGTCCCACCTTCCCCTGATGACACATAGAGTGACAGAAAAATGGCTTGCTTTGGTCCTCCTCTTCCTGGGACTTGAACAATTTCGCCTTTTGCATCAGCTGAATGTCCAACATCAACATATGCCACTTTCTAAAACTCCTTAACTGTGCTGCCTCCCCCCCATGGCTAGGGTCACCACCTAGCACATGAAAACGTGCGAGTGCCGTTGCCCTGGACAGGTGGGTAGCGGGCACTGTCACAGGGTCCCTCAGAGTGCAATCAAGTGTCTTTGACGGTGGTGGTGCACACCCGCCGTCAGACACACCGCCGTACTATGAGGGGCCCAGTGCCAGTACCGACGCCCACAAGTGTGCCCCCCTTGCTTGGGCAGGGCCCCAGCATTTGCAATCTTTACCTCTCCCTGCTCCTCCGTTGTGTAGTCTGGGCCGTCAAATCCATACTGTGCCTGGCACCGTTTGAGCCTGCCTCCTGATCTATAGACATATATTTTGAATGTGTACACTATGCTATCCATACATGTTATCCGGGGATACGGTACCCTTTCTCACCTTTGTGCAATCACGTGTAATCCATACTGGGCCTGACACCGTCTGAGCCTGCCTCCTGATCTATAGACATATATTTTGAATGTGTACACTATGCTATCCATACATGTTATCCGGGGATACGGTACCCTTTCTCACCTTTGTGCAAACACGTGTAATCCATACTGGGCCTGACACCGTTTGAGCCTGCCTCCTGATCTATAGACATATATTTTGAATGTGTACACTATGCTATCCATACATGTTATCCGGGGATACGGTACCCTTTCTCACCTTTGTGCAATCACGTGTAATCCATACTGGGCCTGACACCATTTGAGCCTGCCTCCTGATCTATAGACATATATTTTGAATGTGTACACTATGCTATCCATACATGTTATCCGGGGATACGGTACCCTTTCTCACCTTTGTGCAATCACATGTAATCCATACTGGGCCTGAGAACGGCTGGCGAGCTGTTAAGCAAGCTACAGCACCTGTGGTTTGCACACGTAAGTTTTTCATTTTTTCAGGAATGGCGGTTAGGCCTAATTCCGGAACTGCGGTTGACCTGCACTTACTGGGAAATCATCATTCGCGGGTAATAATTGTAATCCCAGATCCCCATCACTAACTTTGTTCAGCGGGTTATCTGCACCTGTAAGCGACAAACGCTGGCCTTTTCAGCGCACATGCAGCCACGGACATGTAAGGGCATGACACACCAGTTATTGGCCAATCTCACGTGCCAGAGCCTCGCGTGTCCCTCTAGTAAGCCGGACTTGGACCGCGGGGCATGACGGAGTCTTGTTCGTTAACGGAATTAAGCTTGCAATGTGTGCATCTTTTTTGTTGCTTGATGGTTGAGGTTGCCCATGTTGAGTCAAATTACGCCGTAGGCTCCACTCCTGGTGGTGCCCGTCTGGACATTTCTTTAAGGTTCAGCTTTGCAACCATACTGCCCACGTAAAACAAACACTTTGCCTTCATGAACGCTGTTTGGAGGGTCATGACTCGTGGGAATAATGCCGCCCAATCAGTTAACCTGCTAGAGAGATCCTTCGTTGCTCCCAAGCATGACATCACACTCCCTAGGAGGAAGGTAATGCCACTGTGGCGACCGTACTCCTGGGGGCGACACAAGTGGACTGATGCCCAGCCACTGCTCGATGAATCTGCTGGTACATTGACCCAGACCACTACATTCCCCTCGCATGCTACACGGCCTGAATCTGACGCTGATGAAACTCAGGTTACCCTTCCCATATACAGTTCCATCTTACACGGTGACAAAGAGGAAGCTGCAGATGAAAGTGCAGGTTCGGCCCACCCGCAGTCAGACACACCACTGTACTATCAGGGGCCCTGTGCCAGTGCCGTCGCCAATGAGTGGGCCCCCCCTGCTTGCTCAGGATCACAGCACTTGCAAGGTTGAAATACTGTGCAGTGAGATGGAAGATGGGGACGACGGGGAGTCCAGACTAGTACAGGGATTCCCTAGCGAGGAGACTTATTTCATTGTTTTCAATGTTGAGACAGCAGTTTTTGGGGAGCACTATACTCTGGAGAATGATAGATGGGGCCCACCATACACTGGAACATTCCAAAGGTGGACATTAGACACTGGAGCAGCATTTACAGGGCCCATTATACACTAGAGCATTAGAAATGGGGCCCATTATGTTTGGAACATTATTTGGGCCCATAAGACAGTGGAGCTTCATCCTTGGGGACCAACATATACTGTAGCATTATGTGGAGCTCATCATTTACTGTTTCAAACATTATATGGGACCAATGATTCTGTATGGAGAAATAGATGGGCCTCGTCATGAGATGTAAAAAGTGAATTATTTTTCATTGCACTATACCGCTATTTCTCTGCCGTATCAAAGCATGATGAGTTGTGGTATGTGTTAAAGGGGCGCTCATTCGCCCAGGGCACATGAAAACCTGGAGCCAGCCCTACCCCCCACAACTTTAGCCAAATAACCCAATTTTTCAGTGTGTAACTTGTATTATGAAGTTAATTAAGGTTGACAAGCTTAAGTAAGAAGAATTGATGCTTTTGGCATTCAAATGGGCACTGTAGGTGTGTTTCCTGTCCTCCTCTCACTGCCGACTTTAATTCCCCATTGACTTACATTGGGTTTCGTGTTTCGGTCGGACCCCCGACTTTTCCCTATAGTCGCCCGATTTTGCTCGACCCGACTTTTGGAAAAGTTGGGTTTCATGAAACGAAACTCGACCCTAAAAAAGCAAAAGTCGCTCAACTCTACTGTATATAACTTGAGTAACAGGAAAACACTGGAATACCGGCCTAAAAATCCCAAATTTTTATCACACGGATGTATGAGGTGTGTCACAGATATACCCCACTGTAAATTAAGTGGCCTGGTTTTTTTATGCAAAAGAGTGCTGGATATAACAAGAGTGTCAGACTGCAAAAAAAGTGAATTTAGGCCTAAAATGCCAAAAATTTTTGCACATGGATATATGAGGCATGTCAGGGAAAGGGCTCCCACTAGGAATTTTTTTGACCCATACTGGCAAAATTTTCGGGGCCCCCTTGAGACTCCGCCAAGGCTCCATCCCAGCCCCGCCTCCACCCCTCAAACTGTCCACAGTTCCACCGCTCTCTCTCTTGGAAAAAACTCCACTTTCACCAATCACACATTAACAGTTCCAATCACCAGATCACACATATAGTCAGCAGCTTTTGTTTTGACCAAAAGATTTTTTAAGCTGCCACCATGACAAGGTAGACTCTTTTGGCCGAGCTCTACTCTACTCTATCCTATTAATCATTTGTTAAAATATCCAATGCAATTTAGGTATATTTTTATTTATTTAAATGACCAATATTATCACATACTGTACAAGGAACAAATACCACTGCACCATGACCAGACCACATATTACCACCACATGGTAACCGAATAATAGCACATAAAAGTGACAAATACCATGACCAGACCACATATTGCCACCACACAGTGACCGAATAATAGCACATACAAGGAACAAATACCGCCACACCATTGCCGGACAACATATTACCACCACATAGAGACTGAATACTACAATACTGATCATTATTTAAAAAAAAACAATACTAATATCACCATAAGTGCCATTATACACATGAGATCTATACTTAGTATGCAGTGTTTGTGTACAGGTAATACAATGATCACTGGTGACATTATACTGTACACAGAAGCTCTGCATATAGTGTCAGTGTACATTTAATAAAGTGATCACTGGTGACATAGTGCACAGGACCGCTGTATATAGTATACAGTGTATAGTGTCAGTGTACAGATAATGCACTGACTCACCAGTGACATCTCTAGGTGAAGTCCTTCATCTTAGCTTTTCATCTTTCATCCAGCACAGACCGCCGTCACTTCTTCCAGCAAGGGCTCGTCTCTGCAGGAAATAACACAGTTATCTAGAGCACCGCTTGCAGAACACATTACTTAATTTTTTCCTAAATTCTAAACTACACCAGATGAAGAATAAAAGGTGACATAGTGTTGCTCTGCAAAGTAACAGGACAGTTTCCCCCATTTAAAACAATATCCTCAAAAAATAAAATAAATACATCACTACAGTAATAATATCCCTTACTTAGCCCCTATGATAATAATATCCCCAATCCTGGCCCCCGTGTCTCTCATTCCTGACTCCAGCCATATGTTCTCCCATCCTGCCCTCATGAGTATCCATTCTGCCCCATATGATGGCCCATCCTGCCACATATGATCTCCCCATCCTGTCCTATCTGTCCTATGATTCTTCCCCATCTGTCTCCATCGTATCCATCCTGCCCCATGATCCAGCACCATGTGTCTCCCATCCTGCCCCCATGTCTCCCATCCTGCCCCTTGTCTCCATCCTGCTTCTTTTCTCCATCCTGCCCCTTGTCTCCATCCTGCCTCTTGTCTCCCATCCTGCCCCTTGTCTCCAATCCTGCCCTTAGTTATAAACCTAGCACTCAACTTTGGTATATTCAGAAGAATATTTATTGCAGTATGCAAACAAAACGTTTCGGTCAAATTTTGACCTTCTTCAGTTACTACAAAGTTAAATACATAAACATAAAAAATAATAAACATAAAGAATAGGAAAAGTTCAAAAAAGAAAACAAACAAAAATAACTATATACATTGAATATTGTCATTTATATAGCAACATCATTAAATGCAGAAAATATTGACCAGAAACCACGCATAATCAACCCTAGGATTAATATAAATAAGAAGAGGAGAAAAGAAGTAAGCATCCATATGGGATGTGTAACGTACCGTGCTGTACTGTACTAGATACGTGGCAATAGGTAATATACCTAGTGTGTAGCTTGATGTGCTCTTAGTCTATTAAAAAAGATGTATGAGAAAGTGAGCCTGGATAGTAAAGGATAGGGAGTGCATGTATAACAGAGGGGTGCTCTATTACCTTGTTGTAGCCCTCTTCTCCTCTTAAGCGCTGAGAACGCTATACCTAGCCAGACATGTGGTGGATACCGTGTCTGGAGGAACGTTTTGCTACTACTGGCTACAACAAGGTAATAGAGCACCCCTCTGCCTCTCTGTAACTACACATAGTGGTACATATGTATTTTTTTCTCACTAGAGTGACGGCCCGTATTTTGTATGTATTTTAGCACATCTTGCAGGCTGTGGGACGGATCGCCCCAGTAAGTAGCACTCCCATGTTATACATGCACCCCCTATCCTTTACTATCCAGGCTCACTTTCTCATACATCTTTTTTAATAGACTAAGAGCACATCAAGCTACACAATAGGTATATTACCTATTGCCACGTATCTAGTACAATACAGTACGTTACACATGAGTGTAATGAGTCATTCACCAGAGACATTCATACATGTATACAACGCTCACGCCTCATAATCTGGTAATGCAGTCTATACTAGCGCATGGCCGAGCAGCCATGCGACCCTTTTATAGCAGCGCCCTTCCGGGACCTTCCTGATGGTCCAATCCAAGCTGGAGAAGGACCTGAGCATGTGACCTCCGATCTCCAATGGGAGATCGTCCCACGGGCATGCTCAGTGGACCGAATGGAGGACAGTCCCTCGATTAACTCGCTGCTGACCAGCATGTGTTGCTATAGCTGGACCAGAGGTGGCAGCAGCAACCAAACCCACAGAGCCAGACTGGGCAGAGCACCAGGACTGATGAGTCTGCCGAGCAGCCTCCTCTGCGGCTGAAGAGGAATGGGAGACCGCTGGAAGCAAGGCTCGGGATTCCCGCCGTGCAGCAACAGGAACCCGATGCCGAACAAGCCCCCAGCTGTCTGTTTTAACATTCCTGGTTGTCAAAAATAGGGGGGACTTCATGCCGTTTATTTAAATTTAAATAAATAAGTTAAAAAAACTGTGTGGGACCCCTCTATGCTTGATAGCCATCTGATGAACACTCTCATTAGCTTTGCCTGCTCTTGCTGCTATCAGCATCAACAGGCATACGCTGATGAGTGTACGGTATTAGTCTCTCATCAGCCCGATGCCTGCGACCGGCAGCAACCTTTTACTGCCAGTCACAGCTGCTGATTTACACGCTGTTATCTGTATGTCAGTGTGGGAACCACAGCGATCTGATTAATGGAAACAATCTTGCCACCAATCAGAGCTCATGTTTGCCACGCTGTCATGCAGATGACAGCATGGAAAACAACAGTTTTTTGGGTCCCCCATTCATCTGAATGGGGTCCAGGTTCAAGTTTAGATACTGTTCTGGTACCTGAACCAACATTTTTTTTATTGTTCAGCCGGTTCACCCATCACTGCAGGTGAGCTGGAAGGGAGAAGTGACTATGCAAAGCAGACAGGGTGAGAAAGCCAAAAGAGCGCACAGTCAACCCGCAGTTTCAGCAGCAGCTGACATTTCTGTATAATTTTTAAGGATGCTCTTCATTACCATATTTAGCACATGTGCCAGGCAAGGAATGTGAGTCAAACCAGCTGAGCCCAAAGCGGTTTTGAAATTTTGTCTGTTATCACACACCACCAGGTCTAGAGGTCTAGAGGCATCAACCACACGTTTGTTATGTGATCCCTATCCACAGCGTCTGTGCAGTGTGGGATTTTTTCAACAAACAGATGAGTTTCAGAACAGCCTGCTGTAGTTTACGCCTGACTGTGGTGAAGTTAGTGGTGTAGGGGTTACTCTGACCGGATGACGAGATGGAGGAAGCAGAGCAAAAGAAGGAGGCAACATACACAGAGAAGCATCCCAAAAACATCCAGGAATCCTCTGAGGAGGTAAGACATGCATGAAAATACTTTCTGCCTCAGGCCCAGCCACCACACTATTTGGCCAGTGGGGAGAAAGAAATATATAATGTCTCTGTCAATGCTTACTGGTCCATGCATCAATGCACACCTGATTTTGTCCTCAACATGATCTAGGCAGGGCATGAGTTCGTGCAAAGTAGTGGTGGCTTGGAATCATGTACTGTTGTTCCCGTTATCTCAACAATCTGTTGGCCCTTTAAAAATCCCTTGTGACCACATGTATAAAATGGGATCTAGTGTTTGGGGGATGTACTGCTCAATGATTCAATGGGGTGGTGTGAAGATACTCAATGACACTGCTAGTGGTGGTGCTGTCACATTGTCCTTGCAAACAACTAGGTGGCCCTGTTGCTCTATTGGGAGATGGCCAACACTGATGATGCTATTATTTTTATAGTGTACTCGTAGTAGTGCAAAATGGCAAACACGTCCAGCATGGAGGCCCACTCGGACAGAGATAAGGCTATGGGCCGGCTGTGGTGTGTAGTAGCAGCCAACTCAATGAATAGGGGCTGACCTCAGGACACTTGTACCCTGCTCCCTCACTTGCTGTGCATCTGGGACAGCATGAGCACCACCTCATCCTCAGAACTGCCCACGTCACTTGGATTGCCTTGAATCTATGTGTGGACAAAGACAGCATCTCTCAACGCATCATCACACCTCTCCAGTTTGTTACTCTGCTGCCCTACTAATCTACTTCTGTCATCGCTACTCCTCTGCTTTTCTCCTCTGCAGATCCCTTAATTGTATGCCAATTCCACAATGTATTTGTTAATAATACCTGCCGTGGATGTAATCATTCTCCTCCAGTTTCCAGACTGCTCCACCGGTCGGTCCGTGCTGGGGGCAGAGCTAGGGTGCGCTTAATTGAAGAGACTATACACGGTGGTGCCTCACGTGTTGAGGTTTAGAGCATTGTGGGAACATGAGATGCTGTACTTCCCACTGGTTTCCCGGCCTGGAAGACAAGGGACGCCGTGTCTCCTGATTGACAGGAAACGAAGGACGCTGCCTAGGCTGCTGTTAGCCGATGGTGGGAATTTGTGCATTCAGATGTTCAGGCTGGCAGGGAGTGTCTCCCTGGACATGACTGGGAGGAATGCATGACCTGATTATAACGTTTTGGATAAGTGCTGACTTTATAAGGCCTGCTTCTAATCCAGTTCAGTGTTGTTTATTCAGTTCCCTTGCATAGGTGTATTGTGAGTGCTTCCTGATTGCACTCTGATTGCTTCTCAGTAGTTGGTAATGGTTGTTATTGGTTCTTGTTTATTAGCTATTGTCATGAGGTTTCCCTTTGGTTTTTATTTAAGATATTTGCTAGCTTTGAATTTTGAATTTACTCTTATACCTGACTCCACATCGTCTGCGTCACCAGACATCAGCTACCCAGCAGTCTGGGAAGGGCTCTGTAAAGCCCACTTCCCTCACTAGAGTGGGAGAAGAATAACCCGGCCCTTAAGGACTTGCCAAGTAATGGTGACTTTTACAAAGTGTGTCTCTGACTGCGCATTTGCTAGTCTAATTCCAGTTGCTACAGAGTAGCTATTCCTGAGCATAGCAGTCTCCACTTCAAGCTACTAATACTGACCTACAAAGCCATCCATAATCTGTCTTCCCCATACATCTCTGAACGAATCTCCAGATATCTTACACAACAGTGTTTCTCCTCTCAAGACCTCCTTCTCTTCTCCACAATTGTACAGTTGTGGCCAAAAGTATTGACACCCCTGCAATTCTGTCAGATAATACTCAGTTTTTTTCCTGAAAATGGTTGCAAACACAAATTCTTTGGTATTATTATCTTCATTTAATTTGTCTTAAATGAAAAAACTCAAAAAGAATTGTCCTAAAGCCAAATTGGATATAATTCCACACCAAATATAAAAAAGAGGGTGGACAAAAGTATTGGCACTGTTCGAAAAATCATGTGATGCTTCTCTAATTTGTGTAATTAACAGCACCTGTAACTTACCTGTGGCACCTAACAGGTGTTAGCAATAGCTAAATCACACTTGCAGCCAGTTGACATGGATTAAAGTTGACTCAACCTCTGCCTAATGTCCTTGTGTGTACCACATAGAGCATCATACACATATTTAGTATCACCGCATCCGTAACGACCCGCCCTATAAAACTGTATCATTAGTTAACCCCTTTAGCGAACCCCTTAAAAAACAAAAATAAAAAACAAAGCAAAAAATAATGATTTATTATCATACCGCCAAACAAAAAGTGCAATAACGCACGATCAAAAAGACGGATATAAATAACCATGGAACCGCTGAAAACGTCATCTTGTCCCGCAAAAAAGGAGCCACCACACAGTGTCATCAGCGAAAAAATTAAAAAGTTATAGCTCGCTGAATAAAGCGATGCAAAAATAATTATTTTTTATATAAAATTGTTTTCATTGCATAAAAGCGTCAAAACATAAAAAAAAACATAAATGAGGTATCGCTGTAATCATTCTGACCCGAACAATAAAACCGCTTTATCAATTTTACCGCACGTGGAACGGTGTAAATGCACCCCTCAAAAGAAATTCTTGAAATGCTGGTTCATTCTGCGTCACAAAAATCGGAATAAAAAGCGATCAAAAAATGTCACATACCCGAAAATGGTACCAATAAAAACGTCAACTCATCCTGCAAAAAAAAGACCTCACATGACTTCGGTGGTTCAAAATATGGAAAAATTATAGCTCTCAAAATGTGGTGATGCAAAAACTAATTTTACAATAAAAAGCGTCTTTTAGCGTATGACAGCTGCCAAAAATAAAAACCCGCCATAAATAGTAAATCAAACCCCCCTTTATCACCCCCTTAGTTAGGGAAAAATGCTAAAATAAAATAAAAATTATTTATTTCCATTTCCCATTAGGGCTAGGGTTAGGGCTAGGGTTAGAGTTAGGGCTAGGGTTAGGGCTAGGGCTAGGGTTAGGGCTAGAGCTAGGGTTAGGGCTAGGTTTAGGGCTAGGGTTAGGGTTAGGGGTGAGTTGGGTTTAGGATTGGAGTTAGAATTGGGGGGTTTCCACTGTTTGGGCACATCAGGTGCTCTCCACATGCATCATGGCGTCTGATCTCAATTCCAGCCAATTGTGCGCTGAAAAAGTCAAATGGTGCTCCTACCCTTCCAAGCTCTGCCATGCGCCCAAACAGTGTTTTACCCCCCATATGGGGTATCACCCTACTCAGGACAAATTGCAAAACAACTTTTGGGGTTCCATTTCTCCTGTTACCCTTGGGAAAATAAAAAATTGGGGACTAAAAGATCGGGGGCGGAGCCTGAACGCTGGAGAGACAAGAAGCAGAAATCCTGAGCTCCCAGATCAACGTCATAAAAGTAGCTTTGAAATCATCAGAGCTCCTTTCTTAAACCATCCCCGCGATCGGACCCGAGTTTGGACCCTATCGGATTACTTGGACCCTGATTGCTGCACCACAAAAAGGGATCTTTGTGCCTGGGGTCCTGCCGGCGGGAAAACACTGGAGAGGCGGAAGGATCTCCTGAGAGCAGCACCATTGCCTCTGACAGAGAGACCTCAACCCTAATTAAAGATTAGAAGCATGGAGGTTAATCAAGGCCAGCATCCCCCCCTAGGATAAGGTGCCAGTACCCCTCCCTGAACGGGACACATAAAAATATTAACGGCCTTGCACCCGGAGATCTAGCGCGACAGGCAGGTGTCCCGTCGCAGCATGAAAAAATAGTCCCGACGGACTCACAATCGGCGTGGCACCTGAGGCCTGAAGCAGACGCGCAGCAACACGTCCCGGCCGCTATCCTCCACCCTGAAGATATTGGGGGGGTATGACACTGGAGGAGATAGGAGCCGCTGGGGAACCACGGTGACGCCATTACAACAACAGCCGCAAACAAGACGCCTCCTCTTGGGCGGAAAGGTCTGGTACTAAAGGTAGGGGTGCTTGGGTGTGCCATTATATCCCCTTGTCTATCTAAACAAAGACTCTGCAGCTGGGGAATTAACCCCAAATAACCAGAAAAGTCTTGGGTCTGCCTGACTGAGGTGGTGTGAGGAGAGAGGTGGGCACCTTAGGAGACGCAGATCTATCTTCAGCATCCCCCCCGTTGGAGCGGCCCCCACCACCCCTCCACTCCATCTACTAGCTTATATACACCATAATAATATGGACAATTATAACTACGGATACCCTGAAGCATTTTATTTCTATTTTAATAACCTGAGAGACCAGAAAGTGTCCTGGGCTGCCATCTAGTGGCAAAGCCACAACAATAACTCTCTTCTTTTTTCCTCTTCGCCACGACAGCACCCACTGAGAGAGGGGATCCGCCCCCGGAACAGGAAACCTACAGAGAGATAAATGGGGCGGTCCCCCTCGCTCCCTCAGTTTTGGTTTCCTGTTCCTGGAAAGGAACCCACAGAAGAGGATTCCTGGTCTGGTAGCCGCCTGCGTGCAGAATATGAGCAGCAGGGGCCCCAGGACTGGAGGCAGCATCGGGCGGAGAGGTGTGTTCCCCCCCCAGAGCTGGTAATGCAGGTGAGGCCGGAGGTGACAGCGGTGCCAAGGCTCACTAGGGGAGAGGGACATGGCTATACCCCCCCCGAGGGGGCAGGCGCATTACAAGTACCATATGGGGCATACTGGGCCGCGCGCCCCCCCCGAGGCAGAAGAGCTCGAGCGCCGTGCTGAGCAGCGCCACCGGGATTCATACCTGCGGCAGGGGTTAATGGAGAAGGACCCTGTGGATGGCGGGGCGCAGATGCGCGGTGAGCATCGCCGGCCGCATCACTATTCACGGTGACCGAGCGTTCCCCCAGGTGAGGCAACCCGGAAGTGGTTGAAGACTTCCGGGGTCAGGACAGGAGGCAGAGACCGCGGGACAGCGCCCGCGCATGCGCAGTAGGAAAAAAAAAAAAAAAAAGATGGTGGACGAAAAAAAAAAAAAAAAAAGAGGAAGAGGAGCAGCTATAGCAAGGCTTTAAAAGGAAGCCGCAGACACAGCGCTAGTGCGCAGTCATGTCATCCTTAGATGACCCAGCTTTGCTCCCGTTAGGTCAGCCAGTGGAATCCCCACATGGCAGTAGACAGAGCAGTGCTACAAGGAGAAGCAGTAGCACCAGGAAAAGTGGCAGCTCCAGGAAGGAATCTAGTGGACCTTCCAGGCAAGATGAGCCCTTAGAGAAAAAACGCAAGGAGAAGAAGTCGTCCCATGCCTCGCCTCAGCCTGGGTCGCGGACACCGCAGCCGGTAGTTTACTGACGAAACTCACGGGTGAGTGTTTTTTGGTCAGAATAAATGATTGATGGCCTTCTCTTTCTGGCCCATACCCCTTTAGGCTAAAAGAACGGAGAAGGCAAAACATAGAGAGTGTGCCTTATGTTCTCAGCCCCTCCCAGACGGCCACCCTAAGAGATTATGCCAATCCTGTATTGAAGAGGCCTTACAGGAGGAATCCTCACGGAAAAAGGAGGATATCTGGGCAATGATAAGAGAGGAGCTACGGGCCTTAGGCGGTTCCAGTAGTTTGGGGGGTCACTCCTCAGTGAGAGAAATATGTTCGCCAAGAGGAGGAGTTTCGCTGGCGTCAAAGTCGCCGTCAAACTGGGGATCTAGATTCCGATAAGTCCCAGGAATACCTGTCCTCAGAGGACGAGGACCAGACGTGTTTCCCCACGGACAGTGTCAATAATTTAGTGAAGTCTGTCCGAAATACTATGGGGTTGCCAGAGAGTAAGGACCCCAAGACCCCTCAAGACATAATGGTTACGGGCATCTCCCGTAGAAAAGTCCGGGCATTCCCAGTGGTCCCAGCTGTAAAAGAGCTAGTGAAAAGGGAGTGGGAGAAACAAGGTCAGAGAACGTTTCTCCCCTTAACGTCAAAGCGTAAGTATCCCTTTGACGATGAGGATTTAACAGCCTGGTCAAGAGCCCCCAAAGTGGATGCGGCAGTGGCCTCTACCTCTCGTAGATCCTCCTTGCCGGTAGAGGATTCGGGAACTTTGGCTGATTCTTTGGATCATAAAACCGATACATTCCTTAAAAGATTGTGGGAAGCATGTATGGCAGCCTTTAAGCCCGCAATAGCAGCCACGTGCAGGGCAAGATCAATGTTGGTGTGGCTGAATGACTTGGAGGACAATATTAAAAATGGAGTAGCTAGGAATAGACTCCTTTCCTCTATGCCCCTCATTAAGGGAGCAGCGGCCTTCCTCTCCGACTCCTCCGCGGACTCCCTCCGGTTATCGGCTAGAGCGGCAGAACTGACCAATGCAGGCAGGCGGGCCTTATGGTTGAAGGGGCGGAAAGGAGACACACAAACAAAGACTAGACTGTGTGCTATACCCTGCCAGGGTAAGTACCTGTTTGGCACGGAACTGGATGAGATTTTGACAAAAGCGGGGGAGAGGAAGAAGGGTTTCCCTAACCCGTATGTTCCGTTCAACAGGAGGGCCTACAGGAAGCCGCCGTTTGGTAAAGAGAAGGACTTTAGGCCCCAGGACCGCTGGGGAAATAAAGACCCCAAGCAAAGGGGCAACCTATTCGGGAAACGTCCCTTCAGGGGAGACAGGTCCCGATAAAACCATTACACCGGTAGGTGGCAGGCTATTAAAATTCAGCCGCCAATGGGAGAAGGTGACATCAAACCCATGGGCCATAAATATTGTGTCATCAGGCCTAAGATTAGAATTTGTTCGGCATACACCGAACTCCTTCCTATTGACTTCTATGAAGTCTGGGACACAGCAGGAAGCACTGGAGATGGAGATTGCAGTACTGCTAACTAAACAGGTCCTGGTAGAGGTCCCAGGGGACGAAGTAGGAATGGGCTTTTATTCTCCTCTATTTTTAGTCCCAAAACCAGATGGCTCCTTTAGGACCATAATAAATTTAAAAAAGCTTAATACCTTCTTAAAACTGAGGTCGTTTAAAATGGAGTCGATAAAGTCTGCAATAAAGCTTTTGTTCCCCAGGTGTTATATGGCAGTCTTGGACCTGAAGGACGCCTATTACCATCTCCCCATATATCGTGGGCACCAGAGGTTCCTGCGGGTAGCAGTCTGGTTCAGAGGTCGGATTCAGCATTTCCAGTTTGCGGCAATGCCATTCGGACTATCCATGGCTCCTCGGGTATTTACAAAATTGATGCTGGAGGTTATGTCGTATGTAAGGCTGAATGACACACTAGTGGTCCCTTACTTGGATGACCTACTCATAGTAGGAAAGTCTGTTTCACAGTGCGAAGCCAGAATATCTAAGATTATCTCATCCCTGAGAACACTAGGCTGGCTAATTAACTGGGAGAAGTCCAGGCTAGAACCAGTAACCTGTCAGAGGTTCCTAGGCCTGCAAGTGGACTCCGTAGCTGAGGAATGCTTTCTGTCACAAGCCAAAGTGATAGCCATAATCAATAAGATATGGAATACTATAGAAAGACCTGTAATATCATTGAGACAGGGTATGTCCTTGCTGGGATCCTTAATATCGTGTATTCCAGCGGTGCAATGGGCCCAGTTCCACTCCAGAGAACTACAGTGGGCTATTCTGCAGGAAACAGACTGCAGGGGCGGTTGGAGGGGAAGATGTCCCTATCGCCCGAGGTGGTTGAATCCCTAAGATAGTGGTTAAATCCTTCCAATTTATCGAAGGGAGTGCAATGGTGGGTGACTCCCTCCAAAATACTCACCACGGATGCCAGCCCCTTGGGTTGGGGGGCCCATCTAGAGGAGCACATGGTACAAGGCTGGTGGAGTAATGATGAAATAGAGACCTCCTCTAATGTAAAGGAGCTAACAGCAATTTTCTATGCGATATCTCATTTTATCCCGCAGTTAAGGGGCGCCCACGTAAGAATCCAGGCAGACAATACCACCGCAGTGGCCTATATAAACCGGCAAGGAGGCACGCGGTCAGTGCCACTGATGTCTATTGCGGGAAAGATCCTGGAGATGGCCGAGGTACATCTTCCTTCCTTGTCAGCACTCCATATAAGAGGAGTAGACAACTCCTGAGCAGACTATCTCAGTCGCCAAGCCCTATATCAGGGCGAGTGGGTCCTCAGCAGGCACGTCTTCGAAATGATAGCGTCAGAATGGGGCACACCAGAGATAGACCTATTCGCGACCAGAGCCAACAGGCGCGTAAGAAGGTTTGCTTCACTCTACAGGTCAGACAACCCAGACATTCTAGATGCCCTCCAAGCACCCTGGACATTCCAGCTAGCCTATGCCTTCCCTCCAATGGTTCTACTACCAACAGTAGTCAGGAAGATAAGACAGGAGAGGGCGAGGGTCATCTTGATAGCCCCGTTTTGGCCAAAAAGACCGTGGTTTTCATGGCTGAGAGCCATGTCAGTAACCGACCCGTGGATCCTGCCGCTGCACCAGAATCTTCTCTCGCAGGGACCCTGCTACCATCCACAGGCCAAAGCCCTGCACCTAGCGGCCTGGAATTTGAAAGGGAGCTACTGAGGCAGAAAGGTTTCTCAAAGAACCTAATCAATACCCTGCTGCAAAGTAGGAAGGAATCCACAACAAAAATATATGCTAAAGTGTGGAAAAAGTTCCTGGCCTTTCACCCAGCAAAACTAGCCGGGGAAGTACCTATTACGGCCATTCTAGAGTTTCTGCAAAAAGGCCGAGAATTAAGGCTCTCGGTAAGCACTCTAAAGGTCCACGTGTCAGCCCTAGGAGCCCTATTTAACTATAACGTGGTGGCAAATAGATGGGTGACCCGTTTCATCTCAGCTTGTCAACGCTCGGAACCGGTGCATATTCCTCAGCTACCAGCATGGAACCTTACTCTAGTTTTGGATGCTTTCACTCAGGCACCATTTGAACCCATAAGCTCGGCATCAGTGAAGTGCCTCTCGTTAAAAACTGCTACGCTAGTAGCCTTAGTATCGGCTAGAAGAGTGAGTGATCTTCACGCTCTATCAGTGGACCCTCCGTTCCTGTCAATAACACGAGACAGTCTGATTTTAAAGACAGACCCGTCCTACCTTCCAAAACGGGCAACTAAATTTCATAGATCTCAGGAGATATACCTACCTTCCTTCCATGAGAACCCGTCAACACAAGACGAGGTGAAATATCACACTTTAGATGTGAAAAGAGCAGTGCTAGCCTACCTAGATAGGACCAGTCCCTGGAGGCAGAGTAGGTCTCTTTTTGTCTCCTTCCAGGGTAGCAGGAAGGGGTCTGCAGTTACATCAGGCACGATATCCAGATGGATTAGAGATGCGATCACAATGGCATATTTGGCAAAAGGAGAAGACCCTCCACTGGGGATTAAGGCGCACTCTACTAGAGCCATATCATCCTCCTGGGCCGAGAGGGCGAACGTCCCAATCGAACAAATATGTAAGGCTGCAACCTGGTCTTCTCCGTCTACCTTTTATAGTCACTATAGACTAGATTTGTCCTCTACCGAGGATCTAACCTTCGGTAGATCAGTCCTTAACACGGTGTGCCCTCCCAAGTGATTATCTCTGGAAATCTCTCAGTGGGTGCTGTCGTGGCGAAGAGGAAAAACCGGATTACTTACCGGTAATACTCTTTTGTAGAGTCCACGACAGCACCCGCTCACTTCCCTCCCGTATTAATTTTGCACACATGGGTCTCCTTGGTGGTGGAGATTATGAGTTAAGTTAGATATGTGATTAAACTTAGTAAGCATAAGAAGCTACATAGGGGTAAGATAGATGAATCGCCCAAACAATTTGACTAAAACATGTATGGCGGTTCCTCCGTTGTTCTCGGTAACACAAACTGAGGGAGCGAGGGGGACCGCCCCATTTATCTCTCTGTAGGTTTCCTGTTCCGGGGGCGGATCCCCTCTCTCAGTGGGTGCTGTCGTGGACTCTACAAAAGAGTATTACCGGTAAGTAATCCGGTTTTTTAAATCATCATATATAAGCCTGCAAATAAAATGGAATTCTAGCTAAATACGTAGCCAGCTGTGGGAATTCTAACCTCCAAATTGCTCTATTCCTGTCTTGTAGATAACTGCAAATATGGGGAAATCTAGCGTAAAAACGCAAAAAAGCGTGTCCAAATCAGCTAAATCCATCACACAAACAGATGTGGATAACTTCCTTAAAAAACAAACCGTTTCATCAGACTCTCTCAAAGCGCCTAAACTCCGTGATTTGGCTTCATTCGAAGATCCGGATACCGAACCGGAGAGTGACTCTGACATAGGTAGTACAACAAGAGATGCCTTAGTCACTCGGTCGTTCATCAAACGTATATTATCTAAAGCTCTTGAGCCAATAGGAAAAGAACTTGCAGAGATAAAACAAGATCTGAACCTTCAAGGCCACAGACTTGAGACACTTGAAAACTCACAGATTACCATGGCGCAAAGGTCTAACACCATCTTGGAATATCTAAAGGTGCATGAAAACCAACTACATGCGATTCACACGGCGTTAGAGGACCATGAAAACCGAGAACGTCGTAACAACGTGAGAATTAAAGGTCTTCCTGAAAGAGTAGCGTAAACAGCACAGGAGTAGAGTTGAGCGACTTTGGTCGGATTGGGTTTCATGAAACAAAATTCATCCACTCAATGCTGACTTTTAATCCCCATTGACTTGCATTGGGGTCGGGTTTCGGATGAAACTCCGACTTTTTTTGCTCTAGTTGGACTAGTTTCATCTGAAACAAATTTTGTTTCATGAAACCCGATCCGACCAAAGTCGTTCAACCTACACAGGAGATATTCAAAGGTCCACTTATTGAATCAGATCCACAGGAAATCGAACTGGTGAGAGTCCATAGAGCACTCCGGCCAAGGCCCTCCCAAGGGGAACAACCTCGAGATGTGATTTGCTGCTTCCTCGACTATCGGGTAAAAGACCTAATTCTTCGTAGAGTGCGAGAAGCACAGGAGATTTCATTAGAGGATACACAAATAAAATTCTTCCAGGATCTTTCGGCCAATACCCTTAAAAAGCGGAGAATTTTGAAACCGTTCACTGATGCACTTGTGAAAAAAGGTCTCTGCTTCAGATGGCTGTTCCCCTTTGGCATTCATATTACAAATGGAGATAAAAGTATCCAAGCAAGAACATCACAAGACATCAAAGCGGCCTGTGAAACACTGGGGATTGATATGGAGGTCTATCCTGATCTGGAGACTTTTCACTCGGCATCCCTACTCCATCCGCTGCCAGATATCCCGACGTGGCAAGTAGCTCTGATGCCAAAATAACAAAGGCAGAAAAGGAAACTGGTGAAGACTCCACCACCTAAGGATCCCAGAGATACTACTTGAACATTAAATTAGATAGAGGTTTTCCAGTTAGTTACTTGGTTTTATCCTAGTCAGGATGTAGAAAATTGGTTAATGTTAATCCAATGAGGTTGGTGCGTTTTTCCTTATACGGGTAAACACTTCTGCCTCATCTATTTGATAACCCATTATGAGACACTAGCCTAGAGCTATTTTTCAGCCCAGACCGGGCATTCTTTTGGAATAAAGCATTCCATATTTAGCTTTGTAATGTTTATCTAGAGTTCCCCTTAAGCTAGCACATTGTGAAACAATGCTAGTAGTTAGTTATAGTTCGTTGATACACTGGTCAATGGTACCCTACTGTATACACATATGGATATTTCTAATGTTCTGTTTTCTTCTTTTCTAATTCCATGTTCTACCTCTCTTCTTCCTCCCCCCTCCTTGTCTTCCTTCCCTGGATGCCCATCACACCCTTATAGGCACAAGAACTGATCTTCAATGCAAGAAACAAGGACGCTGCTCCATACAGAGCCATGGCAGATTTTGATAAGGTGCACACAATTATTTCATTTAATGCACATGGGTTGAATTCTCCAAACACGAGGCGCCACACACTGCAGCTATTTAAAAAACCTGATAAGCTACCTTCCTTTAAACGCTCAATATTTGATAAATGGTTTCATGCGACAACCACCCAATCAGGCTCAAGAGGTGTCTCGGTGGCAGTGGCGAGGGGAGTGTCCTTTCAGTTAAAAGAAACCATAGCAGACCCTCAGGGCCGTTATGTTTTTGTCAAGGGACTACTGAATGGTACCCTAGTAACGTTGTGTAGCTTGTACGCTCCAAATAAAAAGCTGTTGAAGTGGCTAATCTCAACATTTAAAAAAATCGAGAATTTTAGAGAGGGTACGTTAGTGGTTGGCGGGGACCTCCACGTGGCATTAGAACCGTTGGTAGACACCACCAAGCAGAAAAGTTCGATTTCACTAAAAGATCTGTAGAATAAAGTCGCAATTGGGATCTTTACAACTGATCGACTCATGGAGATATTTAAACCCCTCTGACCGGGACTACACCTTCTATTCCCACCCCCCATAAATCACACCATCGTTTAGACTATATTTTTATACCCAGTAAAATGCTTTCTAACTTTCAACAGGCAAAAATAATCCCGAATATTTACTCTGACCATTCAGCGGTATTATTAAAATTTTCACTTGCCAAATCTTATCCCCGACACAGAATATGGCGGCTTAACGAGTCTGTGCTCGGGCATTCTGAGGTGCAGGCATATATAAACAAAATGCTCTCCCAATACTTTGAACAAAATGCCACGCCAAAAACTTCTTCACAAATATTATGGGAAGCGCACAAATCAGTTGCTAGGGCGGAGATGATATCTATCACCTCCTATCTTAATAAACTCCAGCAAAAAGAAATCCAGGATCTTTATGAAAACATAGCACAGCTTGAGCTCCAACATAAACGTAAAATTGACCAATTTAACCTAGAGGCGTGGCAACATAAAAGACAACAACTTAAAGATATATTAAATTTGAGATCTGCTAAGCTCTTTACATCATGGAAAACAGAATGTACGTTCATGGATTATTATTATCGCAGTTGAGAAGGCGGCAAACACGTATGCTGATCAACTCAATTAAAAATGAACAAGGAGTAAGCTTGCAAAATCCAGAACACATAGAGATAGCATTTCTCGAATACAATAAACAATACAATCTGCTCTGTCAGATCTCCAAAAATAACAACTTACTAGACCTTTCACACTGGGTGAATTGCAGTCTGCCCTGTCAAAGTGACCGAAAGGGAAAGCACCAGGCCCAGACGGGTTTACAGCATTATACTATAAATCCTTCTCCACCCTCCTACTTCCGCATTTACTAAACATTTGCAACGCAGTTCTACAAGGCCATTCTTTACCGAACCAAATGCTTACAGCCAGAATTTCTCTAATACATAAAGAGGGGAAAGACCCAGAGCTGTGTAGCAGTTACAGGTCGATCACCCTTCTCAATGTAGACCTAAAGCTCTTATCTGGTCTGATGGCTAAAAGGCTGGCAAAATTACTGCCAAGTTTAATTTCTTTAAACCAGACTGGTTTCGTGGGTGGAAGGGAGGGGAAGGATAATGTGCATAAGGTATTACACCTTCTTCAATATGCAAAAAGTCGTAAGCTCCCATTAGTACTCCTTGGAATGGATGCGGAGAAAGCCTTTGACAGGGTAGACTGGGTTTATCTACAGGAAGTATTAGCCAAAGTCGGAATCCCAAATATGTTTATAACAGCCATAATGGCAGTGTACAATATCCCACGGCACATATTAGGATAAACGACTTTATAACAAGTGCATTTGCCATAAAACATGGAACAAGACAGGGGTGCCCACTGTCCCCATTATTTTTTGTACTAGCAATGGAACCTCTCCTGAATGTCATACAACTACACACGGAAATAAAGGGCATTAAAATAAATAAGACACACTATAAAACAGCGGCATTCGCTGACAATCTTTTAGTACTGATGACTAAACCTACAGTGGGTTTGCCAGCCTTAATGGCCCTCATAGACCAATATGGCAATCTATCCAATTTTAAAGTAAATATTTCCAAATCTGAAGCATTGGACTTACATATACCCCCGAACACCCTAGCAAGATTACAAAATATTTACCCTTTCACTTGGCCAAAACAATATATCACATACCTGGGGGTAAAGATAGGAAGATCAGATAGAGATCTTTTCCAACTGAATATCCCACCCCTGATCGCCTCAATAGAATCTACTATGAAGTCATGGAAGGATTCATATGTTTCATGGATGGGGAGGAAAAATTTGCTGAAAAGTCTAATCTTGCCTAAGATTATATATATTTTCCAAATGCTCCCTATAACCATTCCTAAATCGTGCCTTACTAAAATTAATTCATTATTTTGCAGCTACATTTGGAAGAAACAGAAGACCTTAACACTAAATAAGTCAAGGGGTGGAATGGGTGCTCCAGACATATTAAGGTACTACCAGGCGGCAATGTTAACGAGAGTAGTGGACCTGCTGCAGACTTCTAGCAATAACCAGTGGATTGAGGCAGAGGAGGCACTTGCCCCTTACCCTTTGAGATCCATTTTTCTGAGATGCTCCCATAAAAATCCAAGCAAAATACTCCACAACATACACACCACAGCAACTCTAAAATTATGGAGATCTTTGGTGAATACTCTTGCCACCCTCTATCCCCATTACTTAAATTAGAAGATATAATGCCACACGCATCTTACTTCCGGGATAACAACGTGATGAAACCTGGCTTTATAGCAAATGTAGCGGTTGATAGGCTCTTGATGGATGGGACACTCCCCTCGTTTCATATACTTTAAGAAGATACCGGGCCTCTCAAACCTGACTTTTATACAATTCGGCTCTATTAGAGACTCCTTGACAAAAGATCTCTTATTGTCGGACATTACACGTCCCTTAACTGCATTTGAAACTCTTTGCGCAACAATACATAAGCCCAAAAAAATATTGTCAACTATTTATCCGATTCTGAATATCTCAGACTGCTGGCACAAAAGAGCTTACATAACACACTGGGAAAAAGATATGGGATACAAGTTCACCTCAAGTCAAATTTCCCACATTTATAATTCCTCTCATGGCCCAACACAGTGCGTTAGGGCGCAAGAGAATTCTTTTAAAATAGTAACCAGATGGTATATCACACCCAAACAAAACAACCACTGGAGGACAGACACCTCGACTAAATGCTGGAGATGTGAAGGCGCTGATGGTACATACTTATGTGGCGCACCCAGGAGTATGGTCGCCACAGTGGCATTGCCTTCCTCCAGGGAGGGTGATGTCATGGTAGGAAGCAATGAAGGGTCTCTCTAACAGTTAACCATAACATGCAACATAGTTCCCACTCCAGGCCAGCAGAGGGAGCTCTGAACCAGAATTGGGGGAGGAGTGCTCTCTGAGGGCCAGGAAGGGAAATGAGGAGTTAGTGTGAGGAGGGCAACGAGTGTAGACATGTGGAGAGAAGCTGGAGGTTGAGCTGAGGATAGAGAGCTACCTGCCAGTGAAAGCGCATGATCTGGAGCCTGGTCTCCATGGTTGTATGGATACTGAAGGTCCTGCAACATAAACCAGAGGAATAGGAAGCTGTAAATGCTCTACTCCCAACTAAGACTCGGAGGCACAATAGCGACGGGTGAGCCAAGAGAGATAGAGGGCTACAGCTGTCTGCCATACGAGGTAGTTCTAAGATAAGATAAGAAGGAGGAACTTCAGTGTAACACAGTACTGGATGTACCTCAAGCCAGCGCTAGGAAGGAGACTACACAACCCATCTGATAGAGAGATCCCTGAGTTGCTTCCAGGCTAGCCTGCTCCTGTGCCATCTGTAACCAGGACCCTGGACTGCGTTTGCCAAGTAAAGGTAAAGAAACTGCACCCTGTTGTGTCCTTGCCTCCTTCCTGCAACATTCTCAGCACTGCTACATCTCTGTGCCAAACACTGCACCCTCTTCCTCAACATTCCGCTACACTGCCCTGGGACCAACAGCCCTACCTGTGGAGGGCTACAACATCATTGCTGCACTACACCATCTGTCCCAGAGGATCTGCTTGCAGCGTCAGCTTAATACCTCCCTTGCCGAACACCACAGGTGGCGTCACAAATCACCTATAAACTTTATTCCCAACTCAACCTCTTTTACATGGGCGCCCAGGGCCACAGACTGGGTCACCGCTGCTGTAGCAATCCCCTCTGAGAGACCGGCCTGGTACCGAATACCCCACAGCCCTGGGAGGGCGACCCACTTACATATATGGTGGACATGCCCACCCCTACTACAATTCTGGTATGATGTGGAAAATTTTATTCGAAAAATAGTGGGCAAAAGGCTTAAACTGAAACCGGAAATAGTGTTGTTAAATTTCCTGGCATCGACTGGATGTAAGAGTATATCCTTATTTGTGCAGCACATTTTATCTGCAGCAAAATTATTGATTCCTATGTACTGGAAGACAACAACTATTCCGTCTATATCCCAACTACAGGAAAAGGTTGATATGCTATATCAGGTAGCCAGGATTGCAGCCCTAGTAAACGGCTCTCATTCAACTTTTGAAAAAATCTGGCATCCATGGATCTGTTTCAGATCCAATTTTAACAGTTAACAAGTCTATAGTAGCCTCTTTACTCTGCATTAATTTGACGGTGACATATTCCGTGCCAATCATAGTACCCCCCCTCCCACTCCCTCCCTGTCACTCTCTTTCCCTTCGATCCTACCTCCTCTCTGCTTTATTTCTCTTATCTCTTTCTCCCTTTACTTCCTATACTAATTCTATTTATTTGTTCAACATCATGACATAGTTTAAGTGAACAATGCTGTTCAGATAACAAGCCCAGATTTATACCCAGATAAAAACTCATCACGTGATGAAACTTTTGAGTTATGGTACTCACCATCCTTCTTTGTGTTAATGCCCAATGTCATGATGCATATTTTGTTTTCTGTTTAACTTCTGGAAATGAAGATTGTAAGTTGCACAATAGTTTGATATGCTATGTAATTCTGAAAAATTTCAATAAAAACAACATTGAAAAGAAAAGGGGACTAAAAGATCATGTTTGTGGAAAAAATATGATGTTTTTATTTTCACGCCCGGGCGTTATAAATTTCTGTGAAGCACTGGGGGGTTCAAAGTGCTCACCACACATCTAGATAAGTTCCTTGGGGGGTCTAGTTTCCAAAATTGGGTCACTTGTTGGGGTTTCCACAGTTTAGGTGCATCAGGGGCTCTCTAAAGGCAACATGACACCCGCAAACCATTCCATCAAAGTCTGCATTCCAAAACATCACTACTTCCCTTCTGAGCCCCGACGTGTGCCCATACAGTTGTTTTCTCCCATATATTGGGAATCAGCGTACTCAGGACAAACTGGACAACAACTTTTGGGGTCCAATTTCTCCTGTTACCCTTGGGAAAATAAGAATATTGGGGACTAAACGATCGTGTTTGTGGAAAAAATATGATCTTTTTATTTTCATGCCCGGGTGTTATAAACTTCTGTGAAGCACTGGGGGGTTCAAAGTGCTCACCACACATCTAGATAAGTTCCTTGAGGGGTCTAGCTTCCAAAATGGGGTCACTTGTGGGGGGTTTCCACAGTTTAGGTACATCAGGGGCTCTCTAAAGGCAACATGACACCTGCAGACCATTCCATCAAAGTCTGCATTCCAAAACGTTACTACTTCCCTTCCGAGCCCCGATGTGTGCCCATACAGTAGTTTTCTCCCATATATGGGGTATCAGCATACTCAGGACAAATTGGACAACAACTTTTGGGGTCCAATTTCTCCTGTTACCCTTGGGAAAATAAAAAAATTGGAGACTAAATGATCATATTTCTGGAAAAAATATGATTTTGTTATTTTCACGCCTGGGCGTTATAAACTTCTGTGAAGCACTGGGGGGTTCAAAGTGCTCACCACACATCTAGATAAGTTCCTTGGGGGGTCTAGTTTCCAAAATAGTTTCCAAAATGGGGTCACTTGTGGGGAGTTTTCACTGTTTAGGCACATCAGGGGCTTTCCATAGCGTCCGAACCCAATTCCAGCCAAAAAAGTCAAATGGCGCTGATTCCCTTCCGAGCTCTGCCATGCACCCAAATAGTGGTTTACCCCTACATGTGGGGTATCAGCGTACTCAGGACAAATTGCGCAATAACTTTTGGGGTCCTGTTACCCTTGGAAAGATAAAAATTGAGGGAGAAAAGATAATTTTTGAGGAAAAAATATGATTTTTTAATTGTACGGCTGTACGTTATAAACTTCTGTGAAGCCTTTGGGGGTTCAAAGTTCTCACCACACATCTAGATAAGTTCCTTGGGGGTCCAGCTTCCAAAATAGTGGCATTTGTGGGGGTTTCCACTGTTTTGGCACATCAGGGGCTTTCCAGACGCGACATGGCGTTCGATCTCAATTCCAGCCAAAAAAGTCAAATTGCGCTGCTTCCCTTCCGAGCTCTGCCATGCGCCCAAATAGTCGTTTAAACCCACATATAGGGTATCAGCGTACTCAGAACAAATTGCACAATAACTTTTAGGGTCCTGTTACCCTTGGGAAAATAAAAATTGGGGGTGAAAAGATCATTTTTGTGGAAAAAATATGATTCTTTAATTGTACGGCTGTACGTTATAAACTTCTGTGAAGCCCTTGTGGGTTCAAAGTTTTCACCACATATATAGATTAGTTCCTTGGGGGGTCTAGTTTCCAAAATGTGGTCACTTGTGGGGGTTTCCACTGTTTAGGCACATCAGGGGCTCTCCAAATGTGACATTGCGTCCGATCTGAATTCCAGCCAATTTTGCATTGAAAACGTCAAATGGCGCTCCTTCCCTTCTGAACTCTGCCATGTGCCGAAACAGTAGTCCCCCCCACTTATCAGATATTAGCGTACTCAGGACAAATTACACAATAAATTTTGCAGTCCAATTTCTCCTGTTACCCTTGGCAAAATAAAGAAAATTGGACCTGAAGTAATTTTTTTGTGAAAAAAAGTTAAATGTTCATTTTTTTAAAACATTCAAAAATTTCCTGTGAAGCACCTGAAGGGTTAATAAACTTCTTGAATGTGGTTTTGAGCACCTTGAGGGGTGCAGTTTTTAGAATGGTGTGACTTTTGGGTATTTTCTATCATATAGACCCCTCAAAGTGCCTTCAAATGTGATGTGGTCCATAAAAATAAAATGGTGTTGTAAAAATGAGAAATCTCTGGTCAACTTTTATCCCTTATAACTTCCTAACAAAAAAAAATGTTGTTTCCAAAATTGTGCTGATGTAAAGTAAACATATGTGAAATGTTACTTAAGTTTTTTGTGTGCCATATCTCTGTGATTTAAGGTCATAAAAATTCAATGTTGGAAAATTGCAAAATTTTCAACATTTTCGCCAAATTTCCATTTTTTTCACAAATAAACGCAAGTTATATCAATGAAATTTTACCACTATCATGAAGTACAATATGTCACGAGAAAACACTGTCAGAATTACCAGGATCCATGGAAGAGTTTCAGAGTTATTACCTCATAAAGGGACAGTGGTCAGAATTGTAAAAATTGGCCCGGTCATGAACGTGCAAACCACCCTTGGGGGTAAAGAGGTTAATACACCACCTGTTTTCAAAAACAAATCCAGTGGAGGATATCTCCTCCTATGCCTCTTCCATCTACACATCCAACTCAACCTCCTTCTCCACTTGGACCTCTGCCTCCTAGTTCTAGATTGTTTTTTCCTCATTATGTGTTCTTTTAAGTTAATTCCCTAACAAAGCAACCCCCCCAAAAAAAACAGTGTTGGATACCTCCTCCCCTTACTCTTCCACCTACACAGCAACGTCCACCTCTTTCATCTACTCTACCTGGACCTCTGCCACTTGGACCTCTGCCTCCTGGTTCAAGATTAATTTTTTTTCATTTATTTAATTCAATGTTATATTAAGTAATTTCCTTATCCAAACTTGTTTGCACTGCACATGCAGTATTTTACCCCCATTTTGTTTCTTTTTGCAACCCCTCTAGCCTTGACAATGACCATTTTACAGCCATTTTAAAGAACCAAGGTTTGGGTCCCCATTCATTTCGATTAGGTTGAGGTCTGCGGTTAAGTTAAGTTTGAGATCAAAATCAGACCTAAAACAAACTTTTTACTGTGTATTCGGCTAACATGGCGAACCCGAACATCCACTGGTTTGCTCATCACTAAAGGTGAGTTGACCAAAAAATGCAGCTTTATTGTTTTTTCTCTTTATGGCATTTACCTAAATGGTCAATTAATTCAATAGTTTAATAGATCAGATTTTTATGATTGTGATGATACAACATGTTTGTTTTTGTTTTAGCTTTTTGCTTTCTCTATTTTTACCTTTCACTGACAGATGTATTTCTTGTCTTTTTTTTCCCATGGATCTACATGCTTTAACTTGACATTTTAAGTATCCCATGGCATTTAAATTAATTGTATGTGATGCAGTAAAGTGTTTGCTATTATTGTTGCATTATTACATATATACATTCAGGAAAAATCCATCCCTGGGTCCCCTACAAATCACTAAAACAATGTTACTGGTTCCCTGTTCTTTTTTAGGTGCATAATCAGAGTGAGGAGTTTGAATTATGTTAATGCATTTCACTCAACAGAAATAACACAAGCACAATAACAGAAAATCCCAACTTGTCACCCATTGCAAATGGACATCTAGGTGCTTCTTCCTGGTGTATACATAGCCTGTCCCAGTAGTCAATAATAGTGTCCCCCCAAAAAAACAAGAAAAAACAAAAGTTAATTGAAAATATAATACAAATGTTTATATTAAGATTATCATCATCCTCATTGATGATATTTGATTTTCTTGAATAGGCTATTATTAAATTTATTTACATTCTTCAAAATCTCACACTAAAAGGAAGGCACTATTTTTTCAATGCTTGCTTTATTTATTAATGAATTAAGGTATATACAAATATGTAGGATAAAATCTTGTTTAATGACCTTGTGTATACCATTTGTATCGCGGGATAAAATATTTAACAGCCCCCTAGAGAAAAAAAAAGGGAGATAATTAGCACAGTAGGCCCAGGACTAATTAAACAGTGAAAACTTTAAAATGATGCAACAGCAAAAGAGACACAGCATACCATATGTGATTCAATTATAGGGTAGTTAAAAAAAAAGCTTCTACAGAAAAAAAACAGTTTGCTACATAAACACCAAATAAAGGTCAAATTACTCTATCCATCTGTCTATGTAAATTCATAATTAATTTTGACTTTTGGGCAAATAAAGAGGTTACGTTTGTCTTATCTGTCCAAAAATCCTTGTACTACATTTCAGTTATGTCACTTTAAAATTCACATGGCTGTATTTTCAGTCTTTGTGCATTCCGACAAAACATTGGATTTCACCAGGACCAATGTTATGCTTGGGTCATACACAGTCAGTCAGAGGTAAAAATTGCACCATGCCTAAGTTTGATCCAATATTTGGATAGAACTTGTCCATGCAAGTCACTGAATGTGTGGAAAACATCATATTGTACTCTGATCAGTTTCATCAGAGTGTGATTTTCATTATCTACCCAATTCTCACAGATAACAGAATTTATGCTTGTGTGACCCTAGCCTAAGGCCACATTCGATAATTTGTCAGTATTTTAATTTGTCAGTATTTTACATCAATATTTGTAAGATGTAGCCACAGGCCACCGCTGCTTTCAGTCCTCCAAAGTCTGGAGCCGCCCCATATAACTAAGAGGACACGCAGTTCGCATTAATCAACAAAAGTTTACTGGACACTTCAAGTTCATCAGATAGTAACAAGCAGTATCAAGCACAACACTTCTTGTTCCTTGTTGTCTTGACACAGTAAACTTCCTTTACAAAGTCTGTTTCCAGCATTATCATCCATTCTTCCTGGACTATCCCTATGTTGGCTATTTCTGCCTGCCCCAGGGATTTCGTGCCCAGTCCTGCAGTGCACCTTCACTTCTCGCAGTATCAGGCACAACACTTCTTGTCCCTTGTTTTCTTGACCCAGGAAGCTTCCTTTACACAGTCTGTTTCCAGCATTACCATCCATTCCTCCTGGACTATCCCTACTTTGGCTATTTCTGTCTTCCCCAGGGATTTCCTGTCCTATCCCGCAATGCTCTTTCACTTCTCGCAGTTCTGTGTTCATCGTCCCATGTATGCCAGGGAATAAAGGTACTTCTCCCAGTGCCTATGCCAAGCCCTGAGCTCCAGACATTGCAGAAATGTCCGCAAGGGATTCTAGTAAAGCCTCCCACTGCCATGAACCATAGCTCATGGCTGCCCACTGATCTTGAATTTGACCTTGGTTGCTGTATTTCCCTATCTGATTAGCCATCAGGAAGTAGTCTCCTTTTTTATACAAGTATTAGCGTCATCCCATTATTGGCTAGTCAAAAAACATTAACTGCACCTTATCCTATGTCCCCACCTAACTACAGTTACTATCTTATACCAGTATATACTAAGTCTATTGACTTTCTCTAATATTCTAATATATATCTTACCCTATACTGTGTACTACCATAACAGTCAATTCACAGTATACATGTTGCATTTAGGTATTACCTCTACATTACTCTATACATTATCACATGACAATATATACAAAAGATGTAGAACACTATGTACATGACAAGATTGATTACTTCTGGGGTAGGAATACATTAGTGCAGTAACCATCTCAAACGTTTTCATATTGTTGATTTGTGTACCTTCACTACATTCTGAGCTGAAGTTAAGACTGCAGCCAACTTTTTCGTGGCTTCCCTCTCAAATCTCTTAGTGACCCTAGGAGTTGATATTGGTGCACAATTAAATTCCCGTAATTTGAATAGTGCTTACAGAGATATAAATACATCCTATTTATTTTTTAGCCTTTTTCCAGTGTTCCTCATGTTCACAAATTTCCTTAAGATTAACAAACCAAAAATTTTACACAGAGATGACTCTAAGTTTATACCGTAACTGTTACAGTGCTAATGGTTATCTGTGCAAACTTGAAGCTTTCAAAGTACCGTATATGGCTTACATACAGTATGTAGGCAGCAGTCTTCAACTTTTTTACATCTTGAAAAATTTATTAAAATAGAAAACAAGGCTTAAGAAAAATTATGATACAAACATTATATAAAAAGTGAGTACACCCCTCACATTTTTGTAAATAATTTATTACATCTTTTCATGGGACAACACTGAAGATCTGACTCTTTGATACAATGTAAATTAGTTAGTGTACAGCTATTATAGCAGTGTAAATGTGGTGTGCCCTCTAAATAACTCAACACTCAAGTTATTAATGTCTAAACTGCTGACAACAAAAATGAGTACACCCCTAAGTGAAAATGGCCAAATTGTGCCTAAATAGCCATTTTCCCTCCCTGCTGTCATGTGACCTGTTAGTGTTACAAGTCTCATGTGTTAATGGGGAGTAGATGTGTTAAATTTAGTGTTATTGCTCTCGCACTGGTCACTGGAAGTTTAACATTTGACCTCAATGCAAATAACTCTGAGCATCTGAAAAAAATTGTTGCTCAACATAAAGATGGCACAGGATATAAGAAGATTGCAAACACTCTGAAACTTAGCAGTAGCAAGGTGGCCAAGACAATACAGCGGTTTAAAAAGACAGGTTTCACTCAGAACAGGCCTCACCATAGTCAACCAAAGAAGTTTGGACATGTGTGCACATGCTTAGCATCATATCCAAAGGTTGTCTTTTCAAAATAGACGTATGATTGCTGCCAGCATTGCTGCAGAGGTTAAAGGTGTAGGGAATCAGCCTGTCAGTGCTCAGACCATACACTGCACACTGCATTAACTTGATCTGAATGGCTGTCATCCCAGAAAGAAACCTCTTCTAAAGATGATGCACAAGACAGTTTGCTTGTCTTCAGTAAAGTGTGTGGGGGCTAAGAACATGGATTACTGGAACCATGTCCTGTGGTCTGATGAGACCAAGATAAACTTATTCAGTTCAGATGGTGTCATGTGTGTGTTGCGGCAACCAGGTGAGAAGTACAAATACAAGTGTGTCTTGCCTACAGTCAAGCATGGTGGTGTGTATCGTGGTTTGGAGCTATAGGAGTTCTGCTGGGCGTGGGGAGCTACAGTTCATTGAGGAAAGCATGAATGCCAGCATGTACTGTGACATACTGAAGCAGAGCATGATCGCTTCTTTTGGAAACTGGACAGCAAAAGAAACTGAGGGTAAAAGTGCTGGACTGGCTAAGTATGTCTCCAGACCTAAACCCTATTGAGCATCTATGTGGCATTGTCAAATTGAAGGAGAAGGAGCAACTTCTCTAACATCCACCATGTCCTTATGGAGGAGTGGAACAGGATTCCAGTGCCAATCTGTTACACCCACAGGCTGTGAAGATGTATAGTGGACCCACTAGACCACTGATGGTGCAGTGGTAGCTGTATACCCGATGCACAAGAGACAGGAGAATGAGCTTCAAAAAGCTAAGGATGTTTATTAAAGAAAGCAAACAAATGGACAAGGTGCCTGAGGGAAGAACCCTCTGGACCATGACACAGAACCACATAGTGGAGCACCGGGAAAGGTGTACCCCTATACAGGGGCTCCCTCATCGCAACACCAGATGACCTTGATGCCGCGATACCCGGACCAGAGGGACGACCCATACAGACCGTATAGAGGAGGTGGCGAGAATCCCGGAAGGTCTGCGTAAACCCAGAAAGGCTGATCTAACCTACAATGGTAACTGGATGATTGCAAGAGGAGAGCCTTGGTCAGTCTGGGGTAGAAACCGGAGTGTCCAGAAGGATCCAGTTGAGGGAACTGCCAGCAGAGGATTCTGAGGACACAGAGATATTAGAATATTGCAACAGCCTTCAGAACACAGGGCAAAGCGGAGTGTGGCCTGAGTGGGAGGCAGAGATCCCACAGAATGAACATGTTGCTCAGGCACCTCCCTCAAGAGGAGGATGCTTTTTATGCACAGAACATCACAACACAGACAGCCCTAATAGAGAACAGGTGCCCTGCTATTTTAAGTATGTGCAGGAAGCGGGGCATGCCTCATAAGAGCATTACCAGGAGACCTGCTAAGAGGATGCAGGTTCTTAGCAGAGAAAGGAGCCGCTGATTGTCTGGAGCTACAGACAGGGTGAGTAGTAGCAGTGGAGCTGCGAGATAGGCGCCGGTCTCCCTGCGCAGCGGAGACCGGACCTGCGGCTGAAGGCATGACACAATCTGTGAAGCTCTAGAGAACTCCATGCCCAAGAGAGTTTAGGCACATAAAATAATGAAAATAATGGTGGCCACACAAAATATTAAAGCTTTGTGAACAATTCGGCCATTTTCACTAAGGGATTACTCACTTTTGTTGCCAGCAGTTCAGAGATTAATGGCTGCGTGTTAAGTTATTTAGAGGGTACACCAAATTTACACTGTTTGACAAGCTGTACACTGACTACTTTACATTGTATCAAAGTATAATACAGTATCTTCACTCTTCTTCCTTGAAAATATATAATAAAATATTTACAGAAATGTGAGTGGTGTACTCACTTTAGTCATGTACTGTAGATAGTTGATATACATACAATATGTAAGAAGCACACCCATTGTTTCTGTGATAAATTGAAATAAAGAAGAATTACAATTGCATCTGAGTAAATGAAAAATGACAAAGCCCCCTGCCTAGATGGTATTCTTCTACATGTTTTAAGAGTTGAGCTTGGTAATTGATAGACCACAGTATTTAATTCTTCTTAGACTCTCTTGCAATGTCCTTTCTATTTCCAGGGTTGCCCAAACTTTTACATGCCACTGTAAATCTATTTTTTGGCATATTTTGCCTCAGGAAAGCAAGCTGCCTAGTAATTATGCACACATTGATAAAGGATGTCAGGGATAACATCAGGGGGAATCTTGTAGATCCCACCGCTGCACCGATTTGTCAGGGAGAACACAGGGAGATAAAAGAGATCCCACCACTGCCACCTATTTGTCAAGAATAACAGCAGGGCGATGTCACCACCTATTGTGGCAGCCTATTCCACTCATTTATCACCCTCACTGTCAAAGTTTTTTTTTCTAGTAACTAATCTGTATCTTCTCCCTTTCAGTTTCATTCCATTGCTTCTCATGTTTCCATGTGCAAATGAGAATAAGGATGATCCCGCTACACTGTGACATCCCTTCAGGTATTTGTAGACCACTATTAAGTCTTCTCTTAGCCTTCTTCTTGCAAGCTAAACATTCCCAGATCCTTTAAATGTTGCTCATAGGACACACTTTGCCGTCCGTTCACTATCCTGGTCACAAAGAATAAAATGTATAACAAAAGTACTAAACCTGTGTCATGGAAATGACACAGAGCTTAGCGGAGGAAGATGCTCCTTAAGAAAACGGACAGAAATACACAAAGCTGTATCTTCCAGGACTGACAAATTACATAACCCAAAGTCTACTTTTTATTAGATGAAGCTTATGCCTATGTACTATCCCTTGGTGAGCTTATATGGGGCTGAATGTGGGATGTGCTAGGTCTTTTAGAAGATTATTAGATCTCCAACTTTCAGGATATCTTCTTCGCCCTTGGCGATCCTAAATGGGAGATAATGTTGTAATGTTTCTTGTTCCGATTTTACCTTTCTATTAAAGTGAAACATGGCAATGATAGCATGATGCATCTTCATGATATTAAGATGGAGGTGTGAAAATGGTCTTACGGTTATGTGATTGAATGTGTTATGTTCGTCCCTTTGCTATGACATCAAAGATATATCTCCCATAAAGCTTCATCACAAACCACTGGCTCCAGAAAGTCTGAGACAATTTCTTTGAACAGAGGAAGCTCTTGCCTTGAAAATGTACTTAGTATATAAATCCTAGCCTTGGGGGCTGATTCTTAGAGCAGAGCTATGCTGTTTTTACCTGTTCACTGCAAGAGGTCATATTTCAATGGAGGTTGAAGTATCAGTTTTTCTCACTTCCAAAGTTATAATTAATCCCATATTATCAATGTGAGGGTGATATGTCCCCTCTCCAGGGATGTCTGTATGGATTTTATAATTTTTTCTCTATGACAAAGGGTGCTGATATTCTTAGTGCACACCCTATCTCATTACACAAATACACATCACCTAGTATGTTTTACATATGTCACTTTTCAAGAATAAGCTTTGAGGCAGCAAAGACTAGACTTCATCATAAACAGAATCCCCACAAAAGAGGGAAGAGGGAAATGGAAAGTGAGCTCACCAGTGTGCTATGCTTGTTGTCCGTGGAGCTCATCTGCACGGAGCCGCCCCAGTCAAGGGTGCAGTCAAAATAGCAGGAAAAGGAAGGTTGTCTCCAGCGATTAATTACTCCACTTGCGAGGTAGAATAAAAAAACAAAACTTTTAATAGAAACATTAAAAACATGCAGCCAGTGTGGTTAACAAAGACAGATAGTCCGCATATGTGAAACCAACGCGTTTTAGCAACTAGCCTTAATCATGGTGTACCACTGGTTGCATGTTTTTAATGTTTCTTTTAAAAGATTAGTTTTTTTATTCTACTTCGCAAGTGGAGTAATTCATTGCTGGAGATAACCTTTCTTTTCCCGTCATAAATAGAGGGACAAGAAAAAGAAGTAAACTGTTCACAGTCCGAGGTGAGACTTCCAGGGAGGTAGCAAATTCATACAAAGGGCTAGGAATATGGATGGTCAAAGGCAAGGTCCAAGGTCTGGCAGCAAAACATAAGAATAAAAGAACACTAGAGGATACAACACACACACACACACCACTGAGCTAAAGCAACAACTGGCAATGATCTAACCATTGTCCGCTAACTAAATAGCCAGGCAATCATTCAGAACAGGAGACACCAGCAGGTCTGACCTAAATGTGCAGCTGGGCTGTCACTCACAATACTGACAACCCAGCAACTCACTACCACTGATTGAGCAACTGTACTGTCATTCACAATATCAACATCCCAACATGCTGCTTCCACTTATTGGATGGCTGGCATGTCCCTGCATTTTAAAGAGCGACTGAGCTGTCACTCACTGCATCACTAGAGCCTAATGAAGAACAGGATCATGACTGTATGCTTTAAACCTTTAAGCCTTGAAGCTTATGCAGCATGGAGCTGTAAAATATGCATAAAAATGCTGAAATAGTCGAAATACTCAAGTTGCCTAATAATTATGCACACAATGTAAGAGACTATTATGGAGGAATTTTGTATGATACTGCATTAAAAGCAGCAGGGTCATGGACTGAACATTAAAATAATTCAATTTTAGCTGAGGATTTGCAATAAAGGTCAACTTTGCAGTTTTTTCTTTTTATTCACTTTTCTTTTTTCATTTAATAGTATTCCTTGCCATTTTTGCTCCAAATTCTTCAAAATGATGAGTGTAGTTCAAGA
The DNA here is from genome assembly GCF_039654945.1 of Dendrobates tinctorius. Lineage (NCBI taxonomy): Eukaryota > Metazoa > Chordata > Amphibia > Anura > Dendrobatidae > Dendrobates > Dendrobates tinctorius. Next base: position 12,055,095 of record NW_027361830.1, read on the forward strand.
ATTTTGTGGAAAAAAAAGTGGTTTAGGAAAAGAGGGTATTGAAGATGAGCAAGCACTAAAATGTTTGGATGCTTGTTACTTGAATTGAGCAATTCCTAATGTCCAGATGCTTGTTTCAAGTAACAAGTATAATGGCATCAATGGCAAATTGGAACATTTTTCCTGGTGACCCTACAAGGGGTTCTGGGTGGGGCAATGAAAATTTTAAAATAGATGGAAAAAAGTGAGGAATTGAATGAGAACAGCATGGGCAAGACATCTGGAAGCATCTCTGACTCTCAGGTCGCTGCTGAGAACAATGGTGTTACACTTTTACTCCACTTTAATGACTGATAATAAAATATTCAAAATCGGCAAGAAATTAGAATTTACAGGGAAGAAAATTAAGAATCATTCTTTCCTGCATAATGACTTGTATATAAGGCAAAAGGATGCAATAACTGCCAAAAATTAGATGGAAGAGACTCAGATACACCCTATATTAGAAATAAAGGAAGGCCTCATACACACTATGTTCAAACTGTCATGTATGGTGCTCCTAGACTCATAAAGGCTATGCACTAAGTGCAATATAGAGGACAAAATCTGGCACTCCCAAATGCAGAAAAATAGAAGATTCTTTTTATTCATAGCTTAGTAATCCACATGATGTACATTCAATATATGCGTAACGTTTCGGTCACTATAATGGACCTTCTTCAGACTGAATGTAATACAACAGAAAGAAAAAATAAAGTAAAAATGATATAAACATCAACTGAAAATATGACATATAATGTAATGCATAACCAGTTTCAAAATGACCTATAAAGAACAGGTATAGTCAATGAAGACCAGAGCTGCATAGAAAGACAGGTTCTACATGAATGAAGCCTATGTACATCAGATTAAATAGTAGTTACAAGAAATAGCAAGTGCAAAACATATCATCATCATCTAGACAATTTAAAGATATAAAGTGTCCCTTGTGGAACAGTGAAAAGATGTCATATAAATCGGTATAAGGGGATACAAATATGAATGGAACAACCAATGCACGGGTTGTTAAAGAGATACTTTAATGTAGCTATTATATAGTCATTTAGTTAATCTCAAAAAAGACAGGAGATTAGATAAACAAAGGATTGACATCAGAGATCTATAATAAAAAATATCGGAACAAAATACAGGAAAAAAGGAAAAAAGAGGGGGGAAGGTATGAAAATGCTCAAAATCCAATTACTTGTTGAGGTATTTTGAAAGGAGGGGAAGAAAAAAATCAGAAAAAATAAATAAATTAAAAAAAAATTAAATAAATAAAAAAATAAAAATAAAGTTGCATATTAAAGCAGCATAATAAAGCAAAAACAGTTAATGAAATGGCATATGCCTTACCAATGAAACAATCCTGTTAAAGCTCAAAGCTGACCCAGTGCATCACTGTGGTGTGGACTAGTATAATTAGGCTGCTCTGTTAAGAAACAACAGACAGACAGGTCCAACAAGATATATAGTATAAGGACGGAAAAAGCAATATAATAGAATAAAGCAGTGATGCTTATCATGTGGAACTGTGAAGAAAGCCGCTATTGGGAAATAAAGCGCTCTCAGGTATATGCTATCATGCTGAAGAGAGGTGCGCTGATGGCGGCCTTGTACAGTCGGGGTTAGATACCCGATGGGAGTGCGTGCTAATGTGCACATGTGTGAGCTGGTAAGTGGGGGTAAGCAGAAAGTTAGGAGTGGAGCGCTCTGTGGAGCGCAAACCGTAAGTGCGTCATGGAGGCTGGCCGCGACCGGAAGAAGTCAGTGGAACACATAGTGGAATGCAGTACAGGTACGGTGGTGGATTCAATGGTGTCTATGTCCTTCAAAGCGGCATGACTCACAATGCTGTGACACTAGGTAGAGAAAAGTACACATTAGAATACAAGGCTCGACTCTGCGCTCTCTTTCAAACCACATATACAAGCCCTCGCCTCCTCCTGCCGCCTCAAACTCAAAAATATTTCCCGGATCTGCTCATTCCTCAACCACGAAACCAAAAAAACATTAGTGCATGCTCTTATCTCCCGCCTCGACTACTGAAACCTCCTACTCTCTGGCCTCCCCTCTAGCACTCTGGCTCCGCTCCAGTCCATCCTGCACTCTGCTGCCCGACTAATCAACCTGTCTCCCCGCTATTCCCCAGACTCCCCCCTATGCCAGGCCCTTCACTGGCTTCCTATTGCCCAGAGGCTCCAATTCAAAACCCTAACCATGACATACAAAGTCATCCACAACCTGTCTCCTCCATACATCCGTGACATGATCTCTAGGTACCTACCTGCACGCAACATTCAATCACCTCAAGATCTCCTACTCTACTCCCCCCTTATCTCTTCTTCCCACAACTGCATACAAGACTTCTCCCGTGCTTTCCCCATACTCTGGAACTCTCTGCCGCAACACATCAGACTCTCACCATCAACGGAAACCTTCAAGAAGAACCTGAAGACCCACCTGTTCCGACAAGCCTACAGCCTGCAATGATCCTCGGTCTACTGAACCACGGCACGACCTGCTCTACCCTCTCCTACTGTATCCTCACCCATCCCTGTAGACTGTGAGCCCTCGCGGGCAGGGCCCCCTCTCCTTATGTCCTTGTGTGTCCCTTGTCTTACACGTTTATTATACTTGTCTATATTTCCCCTTATCAGATGTAAAGCTCCATGGAATAAATGGCGCTATATAAATGCATAATAATAATAATAATAACAAGGCAGCTTATATGTGGCGTGATATACAGTGCTGATATAACAGGGGGAGAAGAAAGGAGCTTAACACTATGAATAGGCAGCTTAGTGTCTTATTGAAAAAAGATTAAAAAAATAAAAATAAAAAGAATAAAGGACAAAATAAAGAAAAAAACTTATGAAAAACAGAAAAATCTTATGAAAAAAATAAAAATACAAAAGAAAAAGAAAGAGAAAGAAAATATAAGAGAAAAAATATAGACAATAAGAATTAAGGAAAAATTATAAAAAGAATATGTTATGGAAAAAATAGCCAAAATTGAAACATAAAAAATTGAAAAATGAAAAAAAGGGAAAAATAGAAAATGAAATGAAAAAAATAGATAAAAATTATAGTAATCATACCCCTCCAAGGATATTCTCTAACGCGATTGCTGCTGCTGTAGAGAGTGAAAAAAAGGTTGGGAAAAGACCTCCTGATCGCATAGACCACAAATTTAGAGTCGCAGGTGTAGAACCCCTTAATAGGGAGAGGTCCATGATAGAGCCTAATGCCATTATTTTTTTGATGGATTTACTGAGCATGGTATTGACAGAAAATGTTTTTCTTTTTGAAAATTCCTTTTATCTTCAGATACAGGGGATAGCCATGGGGTCCCATGTGGCCCCCACTTATGCCAACTGTTTCATGGCTCAGTTTGAGTCTGAATACATATGCCCACATATGGATTATCAATCCCATTGTTTACTTTGGCGCAGGTACATCGATGATGTAATCTGCCTTTGACATGGATCACTAGACTCTTTAGAGGAATTCCATATATACCTTAATAACATTTGGCCTGAATTGACCTTCACTCTGAACAGTCACAAAACTGAGATCAGCTTTCTAGATACCAAGATCATACAAGACACCTCAGACTAGTTTACAAAGGAAACAGACCGGAAAAGCTTATTGCTAAATCAAAGCTGTCATCCAGTGGCAGCGCAAAAGTCTATCCCCATTTCACAGTTTGACAGAGTTAAAAGGATCGTTAGTGATCCCCTAATACGTTCTGCATGACTAAACAACATGGAAGAGAAATTTGTAGAGAGGGTTTATCCCCACCATCTGCTTAAGAAATGTCGGGAAGACAACCGTTCCCACAGTAAGTCGATTATGGGTCCCAGGATTCCCTTTGTCCACACCTTCCATCCTTTCATGTATAGACTACACAAGAAAATCCATAAACATTGGCCCATACTTCGGAATAGTTTTCCAAAATTACCCGAATTTCAGGTCCCTTTTCTCCCATGTTTCAGGAGACCCAATAAACTGAGAGATAAGATTGTTAGAGCAGATATTGGCTCCGTACTAAAAATTCCTAGGCAAAGTTTCCTCCAAACACAGAAAAGAGGGACCTTTCTGTGTTTACAGTGTGCACAATGCCCTAATGTTTTAAAAGGTTCCTCTATTTCACATCCTCAGACAGGTGTAGATATCCCTATTAAGGGGTTCTACACCTGCGACTCTAAATTTGTGGTCTATGCAATTAAATGCCTGTGTGGCAAAGTTTAAGTAGGAGAAACAACACAGAGTGTGAAAGATAGGATTTCAGATCATAAGTCTGATATACGCTGTGGATGCCATCATCTACCCATACCTTTTCATTTCCATACTGCGGGCCACACTATAGCCCAGTTACGGTTTCCTGTTCTCGAACAAGTCCCCGCACATAGGAGAGGGCGTAACCAGGTAAAATCATTAAAGCTCAGAGAGGCTTTTTGGATTAATTCGCTGCAAACTATGGAGCCCAAAGGGTTAAACAGAGAATACGATGTTATAAGACTATTCTAACGTTGACATCAGGAGGTCTTTTCCTAACCTTTTTTTCACTCTCTACAGCAGCAGCAATCGCGTTAGAGAATATACTTGGAGGGGTATGATTACTATAATTTTTCTCTATTTTTTTTCATTTCTTTTTTTATTTTTCCCTTTTTTTCATTTTTCAATTTTTTTATGTTTCAATTTTGGCTATTTTTTCCATAAAATATTTTTTTTTAGAATTTTTCCCTAATTCTTATTGTCTATATTTTTTCTCTTATATTTTCTTTTTCTTTTATATTTTTATTTTTTCATAAGATTTTTCTATGTTTTTCATAAGTTTTTTTCTTTATTTTGTCCTTTATTCTTTTTATTTTTATTTTTTTAATCTTTTTTCAGTAAGACACTAAACTGCCTATTCATAGTATTAAGCTCCTTTCTTCTCCCCCTATTAGATCAGCACTGTATATCACGCCACATATAAGCTGCCTTGTATTCTAATGTGTACTTTTCTCTACCTAGTGTCACAGCATTGTGAGTCATGCCGCTTTGAAGGACATAGACACCATTGAATCTACCACCATAGCTGTACTGCATTCCACTATGTGTTCCACTGACTACTTCCGGTCATGGCCAGCCTCCATGACGCACTTCCGGTTTGCGCTCCACAGAGCGTTCCACTCCTCACTTTCGGCTTACCCCCACTAGCCAGCTCACACATGTGCGCATTAGCGCGCACTCCAGTCGGGTATTTAACCCCAACTGTACAAGGCCGCCATCAGCGCATCTCTCTTCAGCATGATAGCATATACCTGAGAGCGCTTTATTTCCCAATCACGGCTTTCTTCACAGTTCCACATGGTAAGCATCACTGCTTTATTCTATTATACCGCTTTTTCCGTCCTTATACTATATATCTTGTTGTACCTGTCTGTTGTTTCTTAACAGAGCAGCCTAATTACACTAGTCCACACCACAGTGACGCACTGGATCAGCCTTGAGCTTTAACAGGATTGTTTCATTGGTAAGGCATATGCCATTTCATTAACTGTTTTTGCTTTATTATGCTGCTTTATTATGCAACTTTATTTTTATTTTATTTATTTAATTTTTTTATCTATTTTTTTAATTTTTTCAGATTTATTTCTTCCCCTCCTTTCAAAATACCTCAAAAAGTAATTGGATTTTGAGCATTTTCATACTTTCCCCCCTCTTTTTTCCTTTTTTCCTGTATTTTGTTCCGATATTTTTTATTATAGATCTCTTATGTCAATCCTTTGTTTATCTAATCTCCTGTCTTTTTTGAGATTAACTAAATGACTATTTAATAGCTACATTTGAGTATCTCTTTAACAACCCGCGCATTGATTGTTCCATTCATATTTGTATCCCCTTATACCGATTTATATGACATCTTTTGTATCCCCTTATACCGATTTATATGACATCTTTTCACTGTTCCACCAGGGACACTTTATATCTTTAAATTGTCTTGATGATGATGATATGTTTTGCATTTGCTATTTCTTGTAACTACTAATAAAAAACAATAACCTTATTCACATTCACGCCACTTGGCAAGTGATAAGGTTTTAAATACTAGAGTAGGGACTGTCCCACAAGGGTTGCCGTGACGTGGCGGGATGGCTTGTACATTATTTTGATCAAAATTATGTTTACTAAATACCCTTATTATTATTACCTTTATGCATTATTTGCAGTATATTTTTTACTTTTAGTTCAGGATATTTGTGTTTTTTGCTTTTTGTTTTCTCTGGTTAATGGTCATGTGTTAATATGCACTTACATTGTGCATACACATTAACTTACTTTTCTCAGTTCAGATTTGTTTTTTATTCATTTCATTGTGCATTCAGTGCATATATGGGTGTGACCGCCCTCTTTCTGAGCTGGGAAAGCCATCCAGTCTGGCCTAAGCTGTTACAAGTGGTTCAGCCGCTCGACCCTTATTCACATTCACGCCACTTGGCAAGTGATAAGGTTTTAAATACTAGAGTAGGGACTGTCCCACAAGGGTTGCCGTGACGTGGCGGGATGGCTTGTACATTATTTTGATCAAAATTATGTTTACTAAATACCCTTATTATTATTACCTTTATGCATTATTTGCAGTATATTTTTTACTTTTAGTTCAGGATATTTGTTTTTTGCGTTTTGTTTTCTCTGGTTAGTGGTCATGTGTTAATATGCACTTACATTGTGCATACACATTAACTTACTTTTCTCAGTTCAGATTTGTTTTTTATTCATTTCATTGTGCATTCTTTCTGAGCTGGGAAAGCCATCCAGTCTGGCCTAAGCTGTTACAAGTGGTTCAGCCGCTCGACCCTTATTCACATTCACGCCACTTGGCAAGTGATAAGGTTTTAAATACTAGAGTAGGGACTGTCCCACAAGGGTTGCCGTGACGTGGCGGGATGGCTTGTACATTATTTTGATCAAAGTTATGTTTACTAAATACCCTTATTATTATTATTACCTTTATGCATTATTTGCAGTATATTTTTTACTTTTAGTTCAGGATATTTGTGTTTTTTGCTTTTTGTTTTCTCTGGTTAATGGTCATGTGTTAATATGCACTTACATTGTGCATACACATTAACTTACTTTTCTCAGTTCAGATTTGTTTTTTATTCATTTCATTGTGCATTCAGTGCATATATGGGTGTGACCGCCCTCTTTCTGAGCTGGGAAAGCCATCCAGTCTGGTCTAAGCTGTTACAAGTGGTTCAGCCGCTCGACCCTTATTCACATTCACGCCACTTGGCAAGTGATAAGGTTTTAAATACTAGAGTAGGGACTGTCCCACAAGGGTTGCCGTGATGTGGCGGGATGGCTTGTACATTATTTTGATCAAAGTTATGTTTACTAAATACCCTTATTATTATTATTACCTTTATGCATTATTTGCAGTATATTTTTTACTTTTAGTTCAGGATATTTGTGTTTTTTGCTTTTTGTTTTCTCTGGTTAATGGTCATGTGTTAATATGCACTTACATTGTGCATACACATTAACTTACTTTTCTCAGTTCAGATTTGTTTTTTATTCATTTCATTGTGCATTCAGTGCATATATGGGTGTGACCGCCCTCTTTCTGAGCTGGGAAAGCCATCCAGTCTGGTCTAAGCTGTTACAAGTGGTTCAGCCGCTCGACCCTTATTCACATTCACGCCACTTGGCAAGTGATAAGGTTTTAAATACTAGAGTAGGGACCGTCCCACAAGGGTTGCCGTGACGTGGCGGGATGGCTTGTACATTATTTTGATCAAAATTATGTTTACTAAATACCCTTATTATTATTATTATTACCTTTATGCATTATTTGCAGTATATTTTTTACTTTTAGTTCAGGATATTTGTTTTTTGCTTTTTGTTTTCTCTGGTTAATGGTCATGTGTTAATATGCACTTACATTGTGCATACACATTAACTTACTTTTCTCAGTTCAGATTTGTTTTTTATTACTTTCATTGTGCATTCAGTGCATATATGGGTGTGACCGCCCTCTTTCTGAGCTGGGAAAGCCATCCAGTCTGGCCTAAGCTGTTACAAGTGGTTCAGCCGCTCGACCCTTATTCACATTCACGCCACTTGGCAAGTGATAAGGTTTTAAATACTAGAGTAGGGACCGTCCCACAAGGGTTGCCGTGACGTGGCGGGATGGCTTGTACATTATTTTGATCAAAATTATGTTTACTAAATACCCTTATTATTATTATTATTATTACCTTTATGCATTATTTGCAGTATATTTTTTACTTTTAGTTCAGGATATTTGTTTTTTGCTTTTTGTTTTCTCTGCTTAATGGTCATGTGTTAATATGCACTTACATTGTGCATACACATTAACTTACTTTTCTCAGTTCAGATTTGTTTTTTATTCATTTCATTGTGCATTCAGTGCATATATGGGTGTGACCGCCCTCTTTCTGAGCTGGGAAAGCCATCCAGTCTGGTCTAAGCTGTTACAAGTGGTTCAGCCGCTCGACCCTTATTCACATTCACGCCACTTGGCAAGTGATAAGGTTTTAAATACTAGAGTAGGGACCGTCCCACAAGGGTTGCCGTGACGTGGCGGGATGGCTTGTACATTATTTTGATCAAAATTATGTTTACTAAATACCCTTATTATTATTATTATTACCTTTATGCATTATTTGCAGTATATTTTTTACTTTTAGTTCAGGATATTTGTTTTTTGCTTTTTGTTTTCTCTGGTTAATGGTCATGTGTTAATATGCACTTACATTGTGCATACACATTAACTTACTTTTCTCAGTTCAGATTTGTTTTTTATTACTTTCATTGTGCATTCAGTGCATATATGGGTGTGACCGCCCTCTTTCTGAGCTGGGAAAGCCATCCAGTCTGGCCTAAGCTGTTACAAGTGGTTCAGCCGCTCGACCCTTATTCACATTCACGCCACTTGGCAAGTGATAAGGTTTTAAATACTAGAGTAGGGACCGTCCCACAAGGGTTGCCGTGACGTGGCGGGATGGCTTGTACATTATTTTGATCAAAATTATGTTTACTAAATACCCTTATTATTATTATTATTATTACCTTTATGCATTATTTGCAGTATATTTTTTACTTTTAGTTCAGGATATTTGTTTTTTGCTTTTTGTTTTCTCTGCTTAATGGTCATGTGTTAATATGCACTTACATTGTGCATACACATTAACTTACTTTTCTCAGTTCAGATTTGTTTTTTATTACTTTCATTGTGCATTCAGTGCATATATGGGTGTGACCGCCCTCTTTCTGAGCTGGGAAAGCCATCCAGTCTGGCCTAAGCTGTTACAAGTGGTTCAGCCTCTCGACCCTTATTCACATTCACGCCACTTGGCAAGTGATAAGGTTTTAAATACTAGAGTAGAGACTGTCTCACAAGGGTTGCCGTGACGTGGCGGGATGGCTTGTACATTATTTTGATCAAAATTATGTTTACTAAATACCCTTATTATTATTATTATTATTACCTTTATGCATTATTTGCAGTATATTTTTTACTTTTAGTTCAGGATATTTGTGTTTTTTGCTTTTTGTTTTCTCTGGTTAATGGTCATGTGTTAATATGCACTTACATTGTGCATACACATTAACTTACTTTTCTCAGTTCAGATTTGTTTTTTATTACTTTCATTGTGCATTCAGTGCATATATGGGTGTGACCGCCCTCTTTCTGAGCTGGGAAAGCCATCCAGTCTGGCCTAAGCTGTTACAAGTGGTTCAGCCGCTCGACCCTTATTCACATTCACGCCACTTGGCAAGTGATAAGGTTTTAAATACTAGAGTAGGGACTGTCCCACAAGGGTTGCCGTGACGTGGCGGGATGGCTTGTACATTATTTTGATCAAAGTTATGTTTACTAAATACCCTTATTATTATTACCTTTATGCATTATTTGCAGTATATTTTTTACTTTTAGTTCAGGATATTTGTGTTTTTTGCTTTTTGTTTTCTTGTAACTACTATATAATCTGATGTACATAGGATTCATTCATGTAGAACCTGTCTTTCTATGCAGCTCTGGTCTTCATTGACTATACCTGTTCTTTATAGGACATTTTGAAACCGGTTATGCATTACATTATATGTCATATTTTCAGTTGATGTTTATATCATTTTTATTTTATTTTTTCTTTCTGTTGTATTACATTCAGTCTGAAGAAGGTCCATTATAGTGACCGAAACGTTACGCATATATTGAATGTACATCATGTGGATTACTAAGCTGTGAATAAAAAGAATCTTTTATTTTTTTGCATTTGGGAGTGCCAGATTTTTTCCTCTATATTATACTGGGACTGGTTTCCTTTTCTGAGCACCCCTCATCTATTTTCGGAGTGACGTGTTATGGCTGGCAGAGCACACCAAATAATAAAATAATAGTAAGCTGCGTTCGCAGCCCGGGGTCCACTGTGCAGGGGTGGTAAACTGCTGCTTAGTAATGGCGGAAGTATAAAGCGGTATACAAGAGGTCACACGTGGGTTAGCATCACCCAGTATGAACAGAAGCGAACTCTGTTACGACACAGAGCCGCACCACCGCTGGACATAAATGCCGGAGCTTGTTAAAATCACAGCACTCGGCAAGAGAGCGCACAGTATGAGGTCACAGAACTCAGCCCCAAGGACATGAGGTCTGAGTCCCTCTAGACCTACTGAGAGCGTGGCGTCGCACCTGCGGACGCCACTATAGATGCTGACTATGGTGGAGTGTCGAGCACGTGCACAGTGGCGTGCAGAACCACCGGTGGACACTGATGTCAGTCTCAGATTCTGCCTCTACCTACACCAAAGCCTGGGCGCTTAACAGGCTAGGCTGCACAACACATGCGTACCAAGGGTAGGGGTTTCAAATGAGTCAGTCACCAGAGACATTCATACTTGCATACAACACTCACTCCTCATAGTCTGGTAATGCAGTCTATACTAGCACATGGCTGAGCGGCCATGTGAACCTTTTATAGCCGCGTCCTTCCGGGACCTTCCTGACCTTTCTGATGGTCCAATCCGAGCAAGAGAAGGACCTGAGCATGTGCCTCCGATCTCCAATGAGAGATCGTCCCACGGACATGCTCAGTGGACCAAAAGGAGGACTTAGTCCCTGGAGTAGCTCGCTGCTGACTAGCATGTGTTGCTATAGCTGGACCAGAGGTGGCAGCAGCAACCAAACCCACGGAGCTAGTCTGGGCAGAGCGCCGGGACCGACGAGTCTGCTGAGCAGCCTCTTCTGCGGCTGGAGAGGAATGGGGGACCACTGGAAGCAATGGTCAGGATTCCCGCTGTGCAGCAACAGGAACCCGACGCCTAACATTACCCCCCTCTCCTAGTGCCCCCTCCTCTCTCAGCCTCGCTACACTCAAATTCCGCAATGAGAAGTGGAGCGCAGATGTTCTCCACTGGCTCCAAGGTCCGAGCCTCTGGACCATCACCCTTCCAGTCCACCAAATAAAACTTTTTACCACGCACCACCCTGCATCCCACGATGGCATTAACCTCAAACTCGTCCAAGGACAGGACAGATGTTCCGGCAGATGACTCGGAGAACCGGGACATGAGGACAGGCTTAAGGATGGACACGTGGAAGGTGTCGGAGATAGCCAAATGTGGTGAAAGGGCCAGACGGTAGACCACAGGGTTGATCTGCTCAAAGACCTTGAAGGGGCCAATGTAGCGAGGTGCAAATTTTGTGGACTCGACCCGCAGTCTGATGTTATGGGTGGAGAGCCACACCAAGTCACCAGGAGCAAAGGTCGGAGCAGGGAGCCGGTGCGTGTCAGCGGATGCCCGGATAGCATCGTGAGTGTTAGGAACAGCAGAACGCACTAAATATAAATAATAGGAAGTGCGTTCGCTGCCCAGGGTCCACCGTGCAGTAGGTGTAACAACTGCTGCTGAGTAATGGCAGACTCGCTATATGACGGTATACTGCGCTCGGGTTAAATGTCACCCGAGGTGCACGGAGTGGACTCTGTTAAAACTCGCAGAGGCGCTTTAGTATAAATAAAGCATAAACACCGAGCCTGTTTAGCTTCACAGGTCTCAGCTGGCATGCACACACGGTATATGGTCACAGGACACGGCCCAAGGCAGTGGTCGGTGACCGTCTTGACCTACCGTGCGTGTGGCGTCGCTACCACGGACGCCGGTAAGTGCTGCTAACTGCAGCGCAGCAGAAACTACTGCCACTGTACGACAGTGCCATGAGGCATAACACTATCGGACGCTAGTGTAACGGTGAGGTATGCACTGTGGCGTATGGCTTGCCACTGACTGACGCTGACTATAATTCTAATTCCCTAACCACATACGTAATATCAGAAGGAAGGGGTTTCAAATGAGCCAGTCACCAGAATCATACATCCGTCATCATTCACACATAGCAAGTATAGTCTATACTAGTGCATGGCCGAGCGGCCATGCAGGCCTTTTATAGCCATGCACTTCCGGGACCTTCCAGACCTCTGAGATGGGCCAACCTGAGCACGTAACCCCCGATCTCCACTGGGAGATCATCTCGTGGGCATGCCCAGTAGCGTGGCGAGAGGACTCAGCCTCTGGAGTGGTTTCCTGCAAAGCAGGTTGCGCTGCCATTGCTGGTCCAGAGGTGGCAGCAACATCCAGACCCAGAAAGCTGTTCTGAGCAGGGCGCCTGGATTGCTGACATTGCTGTGCAGGTCGGGAAGGAATGGGAGACCGCTGGATGTATGGCTCTGGATTCCTGCTGTACAGCTGCAGGAATCCAAAGCCTAACAGTGAGTGCGATCCCAAATGTCACGTGCCTCCACCGCCCAGTCTGCCACCCTGGAATCGGTGGATGACACGGGCATGGGCACAGGGATGCGCGGATGCTGGCCATAATTTAGGAGGAATGGGGTCTGACCGGTGGAGTCAACCACAGCATTGTTCAAAGCGAACTCCGCCCACGGCAGCAAGGATGCCCAGTCATCCTGCCTGGCCAAGACAAAATGTCGTAGATATGAGACCAGGGTCTGGTTGGCTCTCTCTACCAACCCGTTCGTCTCGGGATAATAGGCCGTGGAGAGATTTAGCTCATTGCTGAGCAGGTTACAGAGCTCTCTCCAGAACCGAGACGCAAACAATTTTGTCCGGCATGCCGTGCAGGCGGAAAACGTGCTTAATAAACAATGCTGCCAGGCCCCGTGCAGAAGGTAACCGGGAGAGAGGTACCAGGTGCACCATCTTGGAGAAATGGTCGGTGACAACCCAAATGACCATGCTGCCACTGGATTGGGTAGCCTCACCACAAAGTCCATACCGATCATCTCCCAGGGCCTGTCCACTACCGGCAGGGGGTAAAGTAGCCCAGCAGGCCACTGCTGAGAGGACCTATTCTGGGCGCAAGAGACGCACGCCTGAATATAGTCCGACGTCACGGGCCATATGCGGCCACCAGTACGTCCTCGCCAGAAGCTCAGAGGTCCGTTTTGTCCCGAAATGTCCACTCACTCTGGACAAATGAGTCCAATAGATGACCTCCGGTCGCAGATGGGCAGGGACAAATGTCTTGCCAGGAGGTACTGACTCAAGGGCGACCGGAGCCACAGTCCTCAGGCTCTCGGATGGGACGATCAGCCGAGGCTCCTCCTCCTCTTTCTCCGATGACACCGTGGCGTGGGAGAGAGCATCGGCCCGGTCGTTCTTCTCCCAGTAGAGAAAATGGAGGGTGAAGTGGAACCGGGAGAAGAACAACGACCATCTGGCCTGGTGAGAATTTAGCCGCTGGGCTGTTTGCAAATACACCAAGTTCTTGTGGTTGGTGAACACCTGGAAAGGGTGGCGAGCCCCCTCCAGGAGGTGTCTCCACTCCGAGAAGGCCAACTTCATCACTAGCAACCCCCTGTCCCCGATGGAATAATTCCTCTCCGCCGGTGTGAAGGTCTTGGAGAAAAAGAAGCATGGGTGCGTCCGACCGTGCATGTCCTTCTGAAACAGGACCGCTCCGGCACCGACGGAAGAGGCATCCACTTCCAGAATGAAGGGTTTATCTACATCGGGGCAATGTAGAATGGGAGCGCTAGCGAAATGGGACTTAATGGAGGAGAAGGCCTTGGAGACAGGTTCCGACCACAACTTGCGATTTGCACCCTTCTTGGTGAGGGCCACCAAGGGGGCTACCAACGTCAAGAAGTGGGGGATGAATTGGCGGTAATAATTTATGAACCCCATAAAGTCCTGCACCACTTTGAAAGAATGGGCTCCTGCCAATCCATCACCACCTGTAGCTTGGCAGGATCCATGGCCAATCCCTGGGTGGAGATGATATAGCCCAGGAAAGGCAAGGACTCCTGCTCAAACACACACTTCTCCAACTTGGCGTAGAGGGAGTTTGCCCGTAGGAGGTCGAAAACTTTGCAAACATCTCTCCGGTGAGAGTCAATATCTGGAGAGTAGATGAGGATATCTTCCAGATAGACTACAACTGAGGTGGTGAGCATACCCTGGAAGATGTCGTTTACAAAGTCTTGGAAGACAGCTGGAGCATTACAGAGCCCGACGGGCATCACCAGGTATTCATAGTGCCCATCCCTGATGTTAAAATCTGTCTTCCATTTGTCCCCCTCACAGATACAAATCAGGTTGTAAGCCTCCCGTAGATCAAGCTTAGTAAACACTCTCGCTCCCCGTAGCCTATCAAACAGTTCTGATATCAGGGGCAGAGGATACTTATTCTTAACGGTGATGGCGTTAAGACCCCTGTAATCGATAAAGGGACGTAATTCTCCATTCTTCTTCTGGACGAAGAAGAATCCCGCCCCCGCTGGTGACACCGACTTCCTAATGAATCCTCTTCCCAGATTCTCCCTGATATACTGAGACATAGCCTCTGTCTCCAGGAGAGATAGGGGATAGACTCGACCCCGGGGAGGCTCAGCACCAGGCAAGAGGTCAATAGGACAGTCGTAGGGGCGGTGAGGCGGAAGGGTCTCCGCTGCCTTCTTGGAGAATATGTTTGCATACTGTCGATAGCTTTTGGAGAGAGAGGAAAGGTCTGCGGGGACTTCAGTGGAGGCAACCTGAACGCACTCCCTCTGACATCTACCCTCACAGGATTTTCTCTACCCAAGAATTCTCCCTGAGGACCACTCTATATGGGGAGAGCGATGACGCAACCAGGGGACCCCTAAGAGGACCTGGTTGATACCCTCGGGCATGACAAGGTGAGATAGCATCTCCTGTTGGGAAGAAGACAGTAAGAGTATCAGCGGGGTGGTCTGGTGGGTGATCTGAGAGGGTAGTGTCGCTCAATTCACCACTCTGATGGTGACTGGCTGAGGTAGTAAAACCAGAGGAATTGCATGCCATTGGGCGAAGGCAGATGACATGAAATTGCCCTCCGCCCCAGAATCCACGCAAACCTCCACTGTCAGAGTGGAAGAGCCAAACTCCAGCGTGCCCTCAAAGGACAGCTTGGAGGAAAACGTTGCAGTATCTAGTAGGCCTCCTGCAACAGCCACTAGATTTGAGCATTTTCCTGGCCGCTGTGGGCACCTGTTGGCAGGGTGACCAGACTGCCGGCAAATGTGACAGACCACAGGTGCTCACGCGGACCGGGACCTGGATCCCATGCAAGAATTCCCCATGGCCTCTTGGAGCTCGGACGCCCGATCTGGAGGTTCCGGAGGTTTAGTAAAATTAGGTGCCAACCTAAACCTCTGCCTACACTGTTACCGCTCCAACCTTCGCTCCGAAAAGCGAAGGTCTATGTGGGTGGAGATGGTGATAAGCTCCTCCAGTGTGGCGGGAATCTCCCTGGTGGCCAGGGTGTCTTTACATGGCCAGCCAGACCTCTCCAGAACACCGGAATGTGGGTCTTATCTGACCACTCCAGCTCTGAAGCCAGCATCTGGAACTGGATGGCCCACTGCTGAGTCGTGCCCGACAAGTGGGAAATAACAAATCCCACTTTAGGAGGGGAATCGTGCAGCCAGCAGCTCCAGCTGTATGGTACACTGGCTCACGAAACCCCTACAAGAAGCACTATCGCCCGAGAACTTTTCAGGCAATGGGAGGTAGGACAAAGTCGGGGCAGGGATGGCAGGGGACACACGGGAGACAGCCTCTGTGGCTGCGTGAACAGCGACTGCATTAACATCCACAGCTGAGGCTGAGCGCTCAAGAGCCGCCAGCCTGCCCTCTAGCTGCTGGATGTACCACTGCAGTCGTTGTTTGTCCGCCATTACTAGCCAGACCCTGGCGCTAGTATAATGTTAGGGCTGGCAGAACACACCAAATAATAAAATAATAGTAAGGTGCGTTCGCAGCCCGGGGTCCACCGTGCAGGGGTTAGTAAACTGCTGCTTAGTGATGGTGGAAGTATAAAGCGGTATACAAGAGGTCACACGTGGGTTAATGTCACCCAATGTGAACAGAAGCGAACTCTGTTACGACACAGAGCCGCCCCACCGCTGGACATAAATGCCGGAGCCTGTTAAAATCACAGCACTCTGCAAGAGAGCGCACAGTATGAGGTCACAGAACCCAGCCCCAAGGACACGAGGTCTGAGTCCCTCTAGACCTACTGAGAGCGCGGCGTCGCACCTGCGGACGCCACTATAGATGCTGACTATGGTGGAGTGTCGATCACGTGCACTGTGGTGTGCAGAGCCACCGGTGGACACTGATGTCAGTCTCAGACTCTGCCTCTACCTACACCTAAGCCTGGGCGCTTAACAGGCTAGGCTGCACAACACATGCGTACCAAGGGTAGGGGTTTCAAATGAGTCAGTCACCAGAGACATTCATACTTGCATACAACACTCACTCCTCATAGTCTGGTAATGCAGTCTATACTAGGGCATGGCCGAACAGCCATGCAAACCTTTTATAGCCACGTCCTTCCGGGACCTTCCAGACCTTTCTGATGGTCCAATCCGAGCAAGAGAAGGACCTGAGCATGTGACCTCCAATCTCCGATGAGAGATCGTCCCACGGGCATGCTCAGTGGACCGAAAAGAGGACTTAGTCCCTGGAGTAGCTCGCTGCTGACCAGCATGCATTGCTATAGCTGGATCAGAGGTGGCAGCAGCAACCAAACCCACGGAGCACTGTGCACTGTGCACTAGTCTGGGCAGAGCGCCGGGACCGACGAGTCTGCTGAGCAGCCTCCTCTGCGGCTGGAGAGGAATGGGGGACCGCCGGAAGCAAGGTTCGGGATTCCAGCTGTGCAGCGACAGGAACCCAATGCCTAACACAGGGTCATCCATACACTCTTGAATGCACCAACTGTTGTACCTCGTTCAAATATTGTGGAGCTCCTACTGTCATGACTGTCAGGTGTCCCAGGACCAGGGGCTCCTTCCCTGTCCATATTACTTCTGATGGTGAAGATGCCGAGGCCATGTACCTTACCTTAACTTCTGCATCCACCTTCAGTCTTTACCCTTCCACCACCCAGGGAAGAGGAGAGTAGTAGTGTACCATAATATATTAACCGGACTAACAAGGTAGTACAAACAGGGATAATCAAAGATACAAATATGCTCACACAGACAAAAGAGGAATGCATCGGGGAGTTGAGGATAGGGTTAAACCAAATTAGGAGAAGAAAGGGTATTATCACACACTCAAAACCTAGCAACAGTCACAGAAAAATCCACCAAACTCCTCAAATGACATACAACAACCTCCCCAGACTATTTAAGAGATGGGAGTGGCTAACAGTGAACAGCTAGAAGCCTAAATGCAGGAAAGCTTCTAGGAGCAGATTAACCCTTGCAGTGCTGAAGAAACTTACACCATTTACTATGAAGGTGAAGTGCTTCTCATCAGTGCAGGAGTAGGAGAAATCAGACACTGAGGTCATCTGGCTCCTCACTGTTGCGGTAAACGTGTGACAGTTTCCCACTTCTACGTGGGGCCTCTGGAACCTCAGGACCGGGTTATAAGGGTATGCCATATGAAAACCACAGAAAGAGGAAAAACCTCCAAAAAATTGGTTACAGACCAGACAGGCCCAAATGCATCTGCACTAATCCAGGGTGCAGCGGACCCAAGTAAAAATGGCAGCTGCACAGGTGCATAAATACCAAATGAAACAGCCAGCCTACAATGAGGGATTGGCCGTGTGGTACACCAGTGCAGAAAAAATAAGCCGCATGTGGCAATGTTCACACAGGGAATGCAGGGCTTCTGGCTAACAACCTCTTAGTAACACCATATAGGGGGGCTGCCCAGTGCCAACTAGAATGCATCCCGTGTGAACAACTAATACCTTACATATATTGCTATGTTTGTTGTGCACTTTTTATATTTTTTCCTGGGTGCAGTTGGGCCCAAATGGTTCTGCAAACTTGTGGCCTCTGTTCACACGGGATGCTATAACAACCCCTTTTTGTAGTGGATGAAACAGTTCACAAATATCTCCACCCCTCAAGGAAACAACGAGATAAAGCATCTGCCTTAATGTTCTTGTTCCCTGGCCTACATGTAACAAAATGTTAAATCTGGTGAAGAGCAATGCATTAGACATTTCGCAAACTCTAGATATACAAGTAGAGATGAGCGAACGTGTTCGGAAAATGTTCGCCATTTTCAAATTTTACATGAACGTAGCACATTAGGATTGGTGTTCGGTTTCACGATAATTTTTACTCAAGGTTGGCATAAGTCGGTCACAGTTCGCGTTTCCACTAATGCTTTTGTTATTACTTTAGATATGATACTGGTGCTGTATGATGAGCCGGAAGAGCGGGGAGGTGAGCTTGATGAGGGGAGGGGGTGTGTCTAGGTAGGAGAAGAATGTGGGGAGGTTATAGTAGTGGCGTGCACTTTTTTTCTTCCTTTAACTTTGTGTGTTGATTTTCGGCAACTAATCAAGACGCAAAAAACATCCACAACATCATGATACAAGGTCTTCTGTGATTGGTTGCCAAAGTCACAGTTTCCTGGCCATATAAAGAACAACATCTTGTTTTGCTGGCACCATTTGCTCTGTGTCACAGTGCAGGGAGGTTGCTCCTTTGCTGATGCTATTTCTGAAAGTGAACTTATCCTGTGTGACATCGATCTTCCAGCATCGAAGTAGAAAAAACTGTGTTGCAGTCTCTTGAAGCCCTATTAGCTACTCCAAATCGTTTGTGCTAAAACTGTGCTTCAGTGGCAAATCAGAAGGCCTGATTTCCACTTAAAAATTGTTAGGCCTAATATAGTGTTGCAGCCTGGAGGGCCAATTATTATTATTATTATTTATTATTACAGCGCCATTTATTCAATGGCACTTTACATGTGAGGAGGGGTATACATAATACATACAAGAACAGTAATCTTAAACAATACAAGTCACGACTGGTACAGGATGAGAGAGGACCCTGACCGCGAGGGCTCACAATCTACAACGGGATGGGCAAGGATACAGTAGGCGAGGGTAGAGCTGGTCATCCAGCGTTTTGGTGGATCGGTGGTTACTGCAAGTTGTAAGCTTGTCGGAAGAGGTAGGTCTTCAAGTTCTTTTTGAAGGTTTCCATGGTAGGCGAGAGTCTGATATGTTGTGGTAGAGAGTTCCAGAGTAGAGGGGATGTGCGGGAGAAATCTTGTATGCGATTGTGGGAAGAGGAGATAAGAGGGGAGTACAGAAGGAGATCTTGTGAGGATCGGAGGTTTCGTGCAGGTAAGTACCGGGAGACTAGGTCACAGATGTACGGAGGACTCAGGTTGTGGATGGCTTTGTATGTCATGGTTAGGGTTTTGAACTGGAGTCTTTGGGTAATGGGGAGCCAGTGCAGGGATTGACAGAGGGGAGAGGCCGGGGAATAGTGGGGGGACAGGTGGATTAGTCGGGCAGCAGAGTTAAGAATAGATTGGAGGGGTGCGAAAGTGTTAGAGGGGAGGCCACAGAGCAGGAGGTTGCAGTAGTCAAGGCGGGAGATGATGAGGGCATGGACTAGGGTTTTTGCAGATTCTTGGTTGAGGAATGTACGGATCCATGAAATATTTTTGAGTTGAAGTCGGCAGGAAGCGGAAAGGGATTGGATATGTGGTTTGAAAGAGAGATCAGTGTCAAGGATAACCCCGAGGCAGCGAGCTTGTGGGACTGGAGACAGTGGGCAGCCGTTTACTTTAATGGATAGGTCTGTTGGGGGGTCACGTGAGATTGGTGAAAGATGATTAATTCTGTTTTGTCAATATTAAGTTTTAGAAATTCTGATTAGTAGGGAGGTGATATCTGGTCCAGAGATGTAGATCTGTGTGTCATCAGCTTAGAGATGATACTGAAAGCCATGAGATTCTATGAGCTGTCCGAGGCCGAAGGTGTAAACGGAGAAGAGCAGGGGCCCAAGAACTGAACCTTGCGGGACAGATAGGGGGCGCGGTGAGGAGGTGGTGTGTGAATGGGAGACGCTGAATGTCCGGTCTGCTAGGTATGACGCAATCCAAGATAGGGCCAAGTCTGTGATACCAAGAGATGAGACGATCTGTAGTAATAGGGAATGGTCCACTGTGTCAAAGGCAGAAGACAGGTCCAGGAGGAGGAGGACAGAGTAGTGTCGCTTGGCCTTGGCGGCTAGTAGGTCATTGGTGACCTTAGTTAGGGCAGTTTCAGTGGAGTGGTGTGGCCGGAAGCCGGATTGCAAGTGGTCAAGGAGGGAGCAAGAAGAGAGGTGGGAGGATAGTTCAAGATGGATGTGTTGTTCCAGTAGTTTTGAGGCATAGGGGAGAAGTGATATAGGGCGATAGCTAGATACAGAGGATGGGTCAAGAGAGGGCTTTTTGAGGATACGTGTGATTGAGGTATGTTTAAATCTTGAGGGGAAAACATCAGTTGTTAGTGATAGGTTGAAGAGATGGGTTAGGGTTGGGATGAAAACTATGGTGAGGTTTGGGATGAAGTGGGATGGGATCGGGTCAAGTGCCCAGGTAGTGAGATGTGATCTTGAGAGTAGAGTGGAGAGTCGATCTTCTGTAATGGTGGAGAAGTTGGTTTTGGGGGAGGAGGGCAGGGCAGGTAGGAGGAAGGGCACTGGGGGTTGTTGACCAAAACTGTCTCTGATGTTATCAATCTTCTCCTTGAAAAATGAGGCAAAGTCTTCAGCTGAGATGAGTGGAGAGGGAGGAGGTGCTGGGGGGCGGAGGAGAGAATTGAAGGTGTTGAATAACTGTTTAGGGTTGTGAGACAGGGAGGATATGAGAGGTGAGAATTAGGTTTGTTTTGCTGCAGCGAGTGTGGCCTTGAAAGTAGTGAGGGACTGTTTGAATGTGATGAAGTCCTCATTGGAGTGGGATTTTTTCCATCTCCGCTCAGCAGCCCTGGAAGCCCGCCTCAGTTCTTTGGTCAGACTGGTGTGCCAGGGCTGTCTGTTAATTTTGCGAGTTTTGGTATGTTTGAGAGGGGCAACTGATTCCAAAGCTACAGCTATTGTGGTGTTATATAGAGCGGCAGCAGCATCCGCATTGTGTAGGGAACTTATGTCTGTAAGAGGGAGGAGGGATTCAGACAGTGAGTGTAGATCGAGGTGTTGAAGATTTCTGCGAGGGTGTGCGAGTTTTTGAGGTGGGGATTGTGGAACTGAGGAGGAGAGGGAAGAGAATGTAAGTAGGTTGTGGTCAGAGAGAGGAAGAGGTGAGTTAGAGAGGCTAGATAGGGAGCAGAGGCGGGTGAAGATGAGGTCTAGTGTGTGGCCATCTTTGTGAGTGGCTGCAGAAGACCATTGAGTGAGGCCGAAGGAGGAAGTGAGAGATAGAAGTTTAGTGGCAGCTGAGAGGGAAGTGTCAATGGGGATGTTGAAGTCGCCCAAGATGATAGTGGGGATATCAGTGGAAAGGAAATGAAGTAGCCAGGTGGTGAAGTGGTCAAAGAAGGTGGTGGCTGACCCTGGAGGGCGGTATATGACAGCTAGTTGGAGGTTGGAGGGGGGGTAGATGCGCACAGAGTGCACCTCGAAGGAAGGGAGGGTAACAGAGGGCAGCAGTGGTATTGGGGTGAAGGAGCAGTTATCTGACAGGAGAAAACCAACTCCTCCACCATGCTTGCAGCTGGGGCAGGGGGTGTGGGAAAGGTGGAATCCACCATATGAGAGTGCAGCAGGAGAGGCTGTGTCAGAGGAGGTGAGCAAAGTTTCGGTGATGGCGAGGAAGGAAAGTTTGTTAGTAATAAAAAGATCATGGATGAAAGAAAGTTTGTTGCAGACAGAGCAAGCGTTCCACAGAGCTCCTGTTAGTGGGACTGGGGAAGCTGGGGCTGGGCGAATGTGTATAAGGTTGGAGTGGTTACGGAAAGTTGTGATTGGGTGTGGATGGGAGGTAGAAATGACTGTGGGAATGTGGTGAGGAGGACCAGGATTTGGAGAGATATTGCCGGCAGTGAGGATGAGCAGAGACAGTGTTAGCAGGTGGGAGCAGGAGAGGGCATGAGGAGGCTGTCTGTGTTTGGAGACAGAGGATTGTATGTTGAGGAACAGATCTAAGGAAGAGGTGAGATGGATTGGAAGGATTGAAGAAGAGATGAACAGTTCCTTACTAGGTGTAGGGATTAGTGGGGTTATCAGAAAGTGAAGGATTATAGGGGTTAGAGTGGAAACAAACAGAAACATTGTTTACAGTTACTCTTTCCAGTTACCTTCTGTTCCCTTCTGGTTCAATTCTGGATTAATTCATATTTTCATATCATCTCACACTTTTAAGATACACACTTCTAGGATACACACTGCAGACTAAAGTCTTGGCAGACTTGTGCTATGCAATATATGTGCTACAAAGTGCATTCAGGTGTGAAGCTGAGAGGAGTGGTCTGTGCTCCTCTTGGTCAGATAATTAAGAGTGGACCAGATGCATATGATCAAGCCAAAGTAAACAAGGTCATAAATATTACTGGGGTAAAGCAGGGGGTTAGTTGAGTGACGTACCAATTAGATACTCCTAATCTTTTGTGCTAAAACTGTGTTTCAGTGGCAAATGAGAAGGCCAGATTTCCTCTTAAAAATTGTTAGGCCTACTATAGTGGTACAGCCACGAGGCGCAATTAGCTACAACAAATAGTTATGCTAAAACTGTGTTTCAGTGGCAAATCAGAAGGCTAGCTTTCCACTTAAGAATTGTTAGGCCTAATATAGTGGTACAGCCATTAGGCGCAATTAGCTACAACAAATAGTTTGCACTAATACTGTGTTTCAGTGGCAAATCAGAAGGCTATATTTCCACTTAAAAATCATTAGGCATAACAGTGTTGTTCAGGCACACTAAGAAAATAAATAGTGATTTTTCATTTAGTGACAGGTGACTGACAGTTGTGGGCCTAAGGTTGTGAAACAGCAGGTTACAAAATGAGATGGCTACTTACAATGATTGGGAAAAAGTGAGGTGGTGGTGGTAGGGGGAATATTCTTGGTGTTCGATGTTTACGTGGGTTAGGTGTTAATGTGAATAAAACCTCAACTGAACAAACACCATCTCGTCCTATCCAAAGACCATTGACAACATCTGTTACTGACCGGTATACCCAACTCCCTTTTTTTGGCACCCGCACAATGGTATGCCTTGTAGATGTGGCTCAGAAAGAGCATGTGCTCCAGTGGATGGCAAGCGCTGCATAAAGGTGCCTCTCCTCTTCTTCCTCCACCTTAACATTACACATAGTACAACCCTCAGAGGAGGCACCTCAATGACCCTTGTTTCCCCGGTGAAAAAAATTTCCAAACGCCCAACTGACTGTGAGGAACCTCCGATGGTCCATTCTGTAGAGCTGTTCACACATTGTATTCCATGGGCATCAGAGGTTTGCTCCGAAAAATCACAGAATCCAGAGGTGGAAAGCATATGTACTGATGCCCATCATTTTTTTCATGTTGGATGCGAGGCTGGACAAAGTAGGATCCGAGCAGAATCCAGACCCTCGTCTCCAGTCATTAGCCAACAAGAGTGGTGGTGATCTTGATGAGGAGGAAAGTGACTCTCAGGGTGAGGAGTGTTAGAACAGAGAGGATGGCAATGAGGTTGTAGATCCCACTTGGTTTGAACCCAGAGGTATGCTGCTCAGCAGAGGAGGTGGAGGAAGAGGAAAATGAGGGGGTTACGTTGCGGTTTCCCACACAGACATGAAGTGACGCAACCATGACAAGCACTGCATCCTCAGGCCCAACTCTACCTGTGGCCAGCACTGGTCACGAGTGAGTAGATCACAGGGGTGGCAAGGGTTATCTAGAGAGTGCGTGTTTTGAGACCACAAAGGATGATCCAACACATGCTATCTGTCAAATGTGCAAAAAAAAACTTAGCAGAGGCAAAAATTGCAAAAATTTGACAACTACATGCATGAACCAGCACATACACGATCAACATGCTTTAGTGTGGGAACCTCACTGGGCGAAAATGCGGACTTGTAGATTTCGCCAACCACCGGCCGTCCTATCAACCCCATCTGCTGCTTCTTCCGTCACCATTCCAATTGTTCACACACAGGTCTCCGGCCCCAAAAACTACAGTTGTTTACCCATCACAGTCGGGGTAACTGAGAGCCGGTCAGCTGTTATGGAAGTAGACATAACTGCTGCTTTTGTGTCACATAGCACAACACATCTTTCTCCATCCACCATAACATTTCAGCCTGCACCTCACTCACAGTCCAGCAGTTTGTCCTGTTCTCCGTACTCTGCCTTATCTCAGCACAGCAGCCAGCTCTTGGTTCTGTAGTTGTGGTCACATAAAAGAATGTTTTCCTCCTACCCATGGCAAAGCTAAGAGCTTGAACTCCACCATCTCCAATCTGTTGGCCAAGGAAATTCTGCCTTTCCACCTGGTGGATACAGATACTTTCCAAATGTTGATGGCTATCGCAGTCCCCCACTACCAGTTGCCTTTACTTCTCAAAGAAACCTGTGCCTGCGCTGCACCAGCATGTCGCCTACAACATCATTTGTTCCCTAAAAAAATCCATGTCTGCCAGGGTGCATTTCACCACTAACACCTGGACGAGCAAACATGATCAGTGGCGTTACATCTCCCTGACTGGGCACTGGGTGACTCTGGTGGCTGTGGGGGGCAGGCGATCAAGGGTCTCCTCCAAAAATCTTTGAATCCCCTATGTTTGAGGGACAAACCTCTGTATCTAACAGTTCCTCCACTGCTTCTGCCTCCTCCACCTACTCTAGGGCTTTGGAGATCGCAGTCAGGTACTCAGGCCAAGTTAGAGCAATGGCTGTCTCCACTAAACCTGGAGCCAGGGAAGGCCGTGTGCGATAACGGTCCAAATCTGGTGGCGACCCTATGTCGTGGCAAACCTTACACACAGGTTGCATGGCTCACATCCTCAACCTGGTGGTACAGCAATTTCTATGCCCCTATCCCAGCCTGTATTTGCTGCTGCAGAAAGCACAGTTGATGTGTGCTCACTTCTGAAAAGCGCACCCTGCAGGTCATCGACTTGCATCACTACTAAGGTCTTTCGACCTACCGGTTAACCATTTGATTAATGATGAATTCCACTCTGCACATATTACAGTGGCTGTGACAGAAGCGACAAGACCTGATGCAGTATGTCCTTTTGCATAGCCGGGGTCAAACCAGTCCGGACGTGGTGCAAATCACCCTTGCAGGGTGGGCACAGGTGAAGGACATCTGCATCCTTCTGTTCAATTTTGAAATGGCTACTAAGATGAAGATGCCATCATCCGCATCACTATTTTGGTCATCTATTTGTTGGAGCACACTTTGAATAGGCTGTGTAAGGACGTGATGGTCCCAGCGGAAGAGTTGGAAGCAGAGGAGCATGGAGAATGGATAACAATATCTCAAATTTCGAATGGATAACAATATCTCAAATTTCCGGACTGTCGTCACATAGACGGGTGCCATAGAAGGGTGGCTTACAGCAATCAAGGGTAGCTCATGGTACCAGAAAAACTGTTAGTGAAGATGCAGAAGCCAAGGAACAAATTGAGGAAGACAAGGTGATGGACGCACAACAGTCAGAAGATGAAGAGGATAATGATATGCTCTCTGTTTTCTGTGGTTGGCGTGAGGGGATGGAGGAAGCAACCTTGAGTATTACCCCGCTACCAACGCAGCATGGACTTGGACTTCATGGAAGTACCCAACACATGAGAGCCTTCTTTCTGCACTATCTTCAACATGATGCATTTATTCTTAGGGTTATAAATAGTGCTGACTACTGGGTTGCCACTCTGTTAGATCCACGGTGCAAGAGTAAATTTAGCCAGATACTTCTCCCCTTGGAAAGGAATGCATGCATGCTCGAAATATGCTTGTAGACAAGCTTAAAAGCGGTTTTCCCCAAGACAGCAGTGAGGCACACAGTGTGCATCCCATTTGTAGAGATCCAACCCCGGGAACATCAAGGCATCATTGCCAAAACATTAGCAGCAGCAGCAGTGTAAGTGGCATAATCAATTTCTGTGCGTCGCTTAGCACATTTTTTAGACCAGCCTGTGCACCAGCAGAACAGAGTAAAAGTCTGTCACGTTGTGAACGACTGGAGTGGATGGTGCAGGAGTATCTGGAGCTCAATATCAATGCCATCAGGGGAGGTTTTGACCACTTTACATTTTGGTCTTCAAAAATGGAAGTGTCCTGAGCTCGCCTGTCACGCCTTGGAGGTTTTGTCATATCCAGCGATCTCTCAGAAAGTGTCTTCTGCACTGCTGTTGGTGTCCTGACGGATAGGCGCATCAGGCTGTTCCCTCAAAGTGTATACCACCGAACTTTCATTAAAATGAAGAAGTCATGGATCTCTGATGACACTCGTGCCCCAGTCACAGTTTGTTCAGACTAGGCTATGGCATCATTTTTAGTGTCATGTATTCATCTTGCATTATTGCAGTCTGTGCCATCTTTGTGGTGTCTTCTGTGACTGCTGTTATTACTGCTGCTGTTACAAATAATGTTTTTAAATGTGGAGAGTCCAAGCTGGGTTTCCATCTGGTGGGTTTCCCGTGTAAGTAGGTCTCCCAGACAAGAAGGCCTGCACTTACTCCCAGTCAATTACCTGTGCTATTTTTCTTACATTTTTCTATCAATAGTAGTCTATAAAACCAATGTTTGTGCTTTCTGAGTGTGGCTGGAATTAAAAAAAGGTGTTGCATGAGGTATCAGGTCTCCCAGCTAAGAAGGCTTACACCACTCCCTTAACTACCAGGTCTTCATTAAAATTTCAATTCTAAACTATAAATGATGGTCCAGAGCCTGATATCTCATGCATGGGCCATGGCTGACTGCTGCTGTACCATTCACTAATTTCTACTGTGGGCCAGTTGATGCCACTCTCACTGGTGTCTGCTACTAATTTTAGCTGTTTGGGAAACTTTTGTCACCCCTATGTGTTTTGTTTTTGCCTCCCATTGAATCTAATGTGGTTTAGGTGCGTTCTTTGAACCGTTCGGCGAAAGGAATTCCATTCAGTGAATCCGAACCAAACCTTGAAGGGTTCTCTCATCTCTAATGCCAACCCACTGCCTTTTTCTATCATAGGTGTAAATGAGGCCAATGGTGGATTGAGACACAGTTCTTTGAAGGGTTGTAAGGCTGTGTGCACATGCTGCGGATTAGGTGCGGATTCATCTGCGCGGATTTTGTAAAATCCGCAGGTGAAACCGCAGGTCAAAATACCTGCGGTTTTACCTGCGGATTGCTCTGCGGTTTTGCCCTGCGGTTTTTCATCTCCTCAATGGAGGAGATGGCAAACCGCAGGAGAATCCGCAGAAAGAATTGACATGTCAATTCTTTCTGCGGATTGAAAACCGCAGATAATCCGCCCGGAAAATTCCGCACCGTCTGCATTGCGGTTTTTGATTCCCATAGGGAATCATGGTACTGTACACCGCAGTAGAAACCGCTGCGGGTCCGCAGCGGCCAAAACCGCTGCGGAACCGCAGCAAAATCCGCAGCGTGTGCACATAGCCTTAGCTTAGGCTCCCTGCTATCAATAACGTCCCCAGTTGCTGTTTTTGTCCACAAATCCATAGGTTTAGCTTCAAATGAGTTAGATTTATATATTTATATATACAACACTGCTGAACAGATCCAAAACAATAAATAGTGGGTCCAGTGTATGTCCAGAGACCGAAGCAGAGAAAAGTAATGTATTTTGGAAGTTTTAGAGGCTTTTTAAGTGGTCATAAAAAGGTTTTGCTCCTCTGCCAGAACACTGTAGAGGCTTAGCTTTCAATGTGGATGTGTCACATTTTTGCTATTTCATCCGGAGAGCAGCATGTTGTATGCAACAGAGACCCTGATTCCAGCGATGTATCACTTACTGAGCTGCTTTGAGTAGTTTGAAGGAAATCACACTTTTATTAGCAGGAGTTTATCACTGCAGGACTAGATGTCTTTTGCCAAACCACAGACACAGTGCACAAAACACAGCCACTCAATGAGAAAAACATAAAAAGAAATATAGTGTGTATATGCACAGATTAGGCAGATTAAGGAAAAGATTTTCTTATAAATATAAGTATATAAATATTTGATTTTTATTAATTCTACATAGTTACTATTTCTGTTTGCTGTTTCTGGTATACTTTCTAAGTTATTTTAAAATGATGTATGCATGAGTCCAGACGCACGCACATCTGTCTTAATGTCAGCCCACAGGCATAGAAGCTGCTTCTTTCAATATTGATACAGTAAGAGGTCAGCTTGACGCTCTTCTGCACTGACCCTTCTCTGCACAATGACAGGTAATTTGGCAGTAGTTTTACAAAGTGTTCTATTTTCATAAGGGAAATGAGAAAACAAATTGTCCCATGGAAGGTTTCTGTCTATCGCAATTACTTGATTGTTTTTTCTTGCTACCCTTACATGATTTCATTTATTGAGTAGTTTTATTATAGAGTGGAAACTACAGAAAATAACATGCAATATTATACACATAGGAAAGGTTCCATGTTGGATTACATATTATGTATAAGTCAAATTTACACTGTTGAAAGCACTGGTAGCTTTAACATTACAAAAAACAACTAAACCTGACATGTAGAGAAAGTTGTCTGATCTTCTCATTTCTAAACTCGTATATTAAAAGCAGCAATAACATCAAAGCAAACACTTTGAAGAGTAGTGACTAGTGAGGATGGAAGTTAGAGAACACCAGGATTGGGAGGCCATTTTCCATTTTTTCATTTCTGTTTTTTGCTCCCCTTCTTCCCCAAGCCATAACTTTTTTTTATTTTTTCATCAATATGGCCACGTGAGGGCTTGTTTTTTGCAGGATGAGTTGCACTTTTGAACAACACCATTGGTTTTGCCATATAGTGTACTGGAAAACAGTAAACAAAATTCCAAGTGGGGTGAAATTGCAAAAAAAAAAAGTGCAATTCCACAATTGTTTTTGTGGAACATTGGAAAAACCAGCACCAAACAACTTATAACATACCTTTTCAAACTTTCTCGCTGGACCATCAGTGTACGGCTTGCAAAATCCCGGGTGCAACACCTGAAATGATCAGCGTCATACAAATTCCAGGCCAAGGAGGAAAAAATAGGTGGCACTCCGTGATGCTGTAAAACAATCCTTTCTTTATTCAATGCAAGTAGTACATGGATGCAGGACAGCAGGTGCCGTGGAGGACGACGGCCATTTCGCATCGATCAGATGCTACAATCGGTCCTGAATATAATGATGAATATTTTCACATGGAAAGAAAATTAAGGCTGTGTGCACACGATGCAGATTTGCAGCGTTTCCGCAGCGGATTTTACCGCGCAGAAACGTTGCATATCCGCATTGTGAAGTACAGTACCTTTAAAATGAATGGAAAAAAAAAAAACGCTGTGCAGACGCTGCAGATTTTTCCGCGCGGTTTTCCTGCGGTACAAAATCCGCAGCATGTTACTTCTTTTGTGCGGTTTTCTATCTCCCCTGTCTCCAAATCCGCAGGGGGAAAACCGCAATGGAAAACCGCACAAAAACCGCATGAAAACCGCGTGAAAAATGGAAGAAATCCGCAGGAAAAATGCAGGTCATTTGACCTGCGGTTTTCTTCCATTCTGCACGGAAAAATCCGCAGGGCTCAAAACTCCGTCTGCACTCAGCCTAAAGGAGTTGTCCCATAAACAAAGTATGTTTTAATTAATCGAGCTTAGATATTGGAATAATATATTATGTAAGAGCAGCATAAGGTCCAATTTAATTATGTAATAAAGGATGAAAAAACCTTGAATAATACAGATAATAAAGTTAGATATAAACAAAAGTGATACCCCCACAGTGAATTCCTCCACACAACCTTCCACACATAGCATAATGACCCTTCAGTACCCACCTCCCTCAATTCCCTCGAAAAAGAATGGTGACCTCATCACAGTGACATTATCCATTATCCCCAAATAGCCCTCTATAAAGTATAATAGCCAAAAAGAGTGCTCCATAAAGTATAATGGGCCCCACATAGTCCTCCACACAGTATAATGGGGACCTAAATTGCTTACCATACAGTATAATGGGCCCACGTAGTGCTCCATACAGTATAATGGGCACCACAAAGTGATCCATACAGTGCAACGGGCAGCATATAGTGCTCTATACAGTATAATAGCCTCACATAGTGTTCCATACAGTACAAAGCGCCTCACAGCGACCGGCTGGGTGTTGTGGGCCAAATATACTTTGGCGACCCACCCGGCATAGCGGGCCAATTATAGTCGCCCTGTGTGCCAGTTTTTGCCAGCAGGCCAGAATATGACATTTGTACCCTTTACAGAAAGCTGACAATGAGTGGTAGGGGGCATGACTAGACCACCTGATAGGTTTATTAGTCCTTTAGTAATAATCTCGTGCTGATAAAACAATGATTTTATACTAGCTAAATTAAGCAGCCCATCAAGTAATCTATCTCTGGAATCTCTCTATGCTCCTAGAAGTAAGTTCCATCTAAAATCCCTTTTAAAGGGAATCTCACCCCATTTTTGGCCTATGAGCTGCGGCCACAGCCATCAGGGGCTTATCTACAGCATTCTGTAATGCTGTAGATAAGCCCCCGATGTAACCTGAAAGATAAGAAAAGCGAGTTATATTTTGCTCACCCGGGGGTCCAGTCCGATGGGTGCGATGGTCCAGTCCGGCGCCTCCCTTCTTCTAGCGATGACGTCCTCCTTCTTACTTCTGCCGAGGTTCCTGCGCAGGCGTACTTTATCTGACCTCTCTGACCTTTCCCGGCACCTGCGCACTGCAGAATGCTGTAGATAAGCCCCTGATGGCTGTGGCCGCAGCTCATAGGCCAAAAATGGGGTGACAGATTCCCTTTAAACAGACAAATAATTGGCAAACCAGCTTTCATAAGTATACTCATTATGGATTATAGGCCTGTGTAAATCTAAAAGCAATCATCCAACAAACAACAATGCAACTTATGCCAACAAAAAATCATTGTGACAGTAATACATTGTCTCTTGAAAACAAGAGATGATTACCACATGGTGCTGTATGAGGACATAATGATTGTCTTGACAATCATTCTTCTCTATACAGATTTTATTGGCTCGTGTTAAAGGGCAAGTAAACATTTACAGTGCCTTGAAAAAATATTCATACTCGTTGACCTTTTTCACAATTTTTCCCATTACATCAACAAATTTAAATGTATTTTATTAGGATTTTATGTGATATACCAACACAAAGTAGCAAGCATTTAAAAGTTGAAAAGGGAATGATACATGATTTTCTAAATATTTTTAAAATATAAATCTGAAAATTGAAATGCTCTTTTGTCTTCAGCTCACTGTAGTCTAGTACCTCTAGATAAAATCCTGAATGAACAATTACCTCTAGAAGTATTATAATTAGTAATTTGAGTCCTCCTGTGTGTTCTTTACTCTCAGTATAACTTCAGCTTTTCTGTGAAGGACTCAGAGGTTTTTTGAGAACATTAGGGATCATGAAAGCTAAGAAACACACCAGACAGGTCAAGGATAAAGTTGTCAAGCAAAGTAAAGTGGGGTTAGGTTATGAAAAAATAGTCCAAGCTCTGAACATCTCACAGGGCACTGTTCAATCCATCCCCCTTCACAGTCTCCATTCCCATTCACAGTCTCCATAACCCTT
Organism: Dendrobates tinctorius; assembly: GCF_039654945.1. Lineage (NCBI taxonomy): Eukaryota > Metazoa > Chordata > Amphibia > Anura > Dendrobatidae > Dendrobates > Dendrobates tinctorius. Next base: position 12,087,154 of record NW_027361830.1, read on the forward strand.
CACTGTCTCACTTTATCATGGTGTCTACAGTGAAATTTGCTGATGGCAGTGTACTTAGGTGGAGCTGCATGAACAAGTGCTTCTGGTGTCATGGAGCTACATCTCATTGATAGTATCATGAATTCACAGATATACTGCTCTAATTTGAAAGTAAGGATGCTAACATCACTCCAAGCCCTTGATAGACATGCACTTTTTCCAATATGACAATGATCCAAGACATATCTAAAGCCACGGTTGTATTTCCAAAGAAGAGCAGGGTGAAAATAATTCAGTAATTTAGATCTCCTGATCTAAAACCCAATCAAAACACCTATGGAAAATTAATAATAATAATAATAATAATTTTATTTATATAGCGCTGACATATTCCGCAGCACTTTACATTTTAGAGGGGACTTGTACAGACAATAGACATAACAGCATAACAGTAATCACATAGATCATAACAGATACCAAGAGGAATGAGGATCCTGCTCACGAGTTTACAATCTATGAGGAAAAAAGGTAGACACGAAAGGTGGGTGGTAACAGTTGCCTTCATTGTTCAGACCAGCCATAGTGTTGAGTATATAACAGTACGGACACAGAGGGATAATAGATGCATAAAGCATGTGGGAACAGGATGCGGGGAATCTGGTTATGGTAAAACTTTTGACTGGGCCACCCAGGGATAGTTAGGCAAACCCCTTAACACCCAAGAGTGGTTTACATGTTCATGACCGGGCCAATTTTTACAATTCTGACCACTGTCCCTTTATGAGGTAATAACTCTGGAACGCTTCCATGGATCCTGGTGATTCTGACATTGTTTTCTCGTGACATATTGTACTTCATGTTAGTGGTAAAACTTCTTTCATATAACTTGCGTTTATTTGTGAAAAAAACGGAAATTTGGTGAAAATTTTGAAAATTTCGCAATTTTCCAACTTTGAATTTTTATGCCCTTAAATCACAGAGATATGGCACCCAAAAAACTTAATAAATAACATTTCCCACATGTTTACTTTACATCAGCACAATTTTGGAAACAAAATTTTTTTTTCTTAGGAAGTTATAAGGGTTAAAAGTTGACCAGCGATTTCTCATTTTTGCAACACCATTTTATTTTTACAGACCACATCACATTTGAAGCCACTTTGAGCGGTCTATATGATAGAAAATACCCAAAAAGTGACACCATTCTAAAAACTGAACCCCTTAAGGTGCTCAAAACCACATTCAAGAAGCTTATTAACCCTTCAGGTGCTTCACAGGAATTTTTTGAATATTTAAAAAAAATGAACATTTAACTTTTTTCACAAAAAAAATACTTCAGGTTCAATTTTTTTTATTTTACCAAGGGTAACAGGAGAAGTTGGACTGCAAAAGTTATTGTGCAGTTTGTCCTTAGTACGCTGATACCTGATATGTGGGCACTGTTTCGGCGCATGGCAGAGCTCAGAAGGGAAGGAGAGCCGTTTGACTTTTTCAATGTAAAATTGGCTAGAATTCAGATCGGACGCCATGTCACGTTTGGAGAGCCCCTGATGTGCCTAAACAGTGGAAACCCCCCACAAGTGACCCCATTTTGGAAACTAGACCCCCCAAGGAACTTATCTAGATATATGGTAAGAATTTTGAACCAACAAGGGCTTCACAGAAGTTTATAACGTACAGCGGTACAATTAAAAAATCATATTTTTTCCACAAAAATGATCATTTCACCATCAATTCTTATTTTTCCAAGGGTAACAGGACCCTAAAAGTTATTGTGCAATTTGTCCTGAGTACGCTGATACCCCATATGTGGGTGTAAACCACTATTTGGGCGCATGGCAGAGCTCGGAAGGGAAGCAGCATCATTTGACGTTTTTGGCTGGAATTGAGATCGGACACCATGTCGCGTTTGGAAAGCCCCTGATGTACCAAAACAGTGAAAACCCCCCACAAATTACACCATTTTGGAAACAAGACCCCCCAAGGAACTTATCTAGATGTGTGGTGAGTAGAGTTGAGCGATACCGTCCGATACTTCAAAGTATCGGATCGGAATGGATCGGCCGATCTTAAAAAAAAGTATCGGTATCGCCGATTCCGATACCGGAAGTCCCATTCAAGTCTATAGGACTTCCGGTATCGGAATAAGAAAAATCCTGTTTTTCCCTTGTACAGCCTCTCTGGGGTCTGTACGGGCCTTTCGGGGGGCTGTGCCGGCCTGCCAGGGGGTCTGTGCAGGCTCCGGTGGTCTGTGCCGGCCTGCCGGGGGGCTGTGCCGGCCTGCCAGGGGGGCTGTGCAGGCTCCGGTGGGCTGTGCCGGCCTGCCGGGGGGCTGTGCAGGCTCCGGGGGGCTGTGCCGGCCTGCCGGGGGGCCGTGCAGGCTTCGGGGGTCTGTGCAGGCATCGTAGTATGTATGTAGCATGCATGTAGTATGTATGTAGTATGTATGTAGTATATATGTAGTATGTATGTAGCATGTAGTATGTATGTTGCATGCATGTAGTATATATGTAGTATGTATGTAGCATGTAGTATGTATGTAGTATGTATGTAGTATGTATGTAGTATGTATGTGGTATGTATGTAGTATATATGTAGTATGTATGTAGCATGTAGTATGTATGTAGCATGCATGTAGTATATATGTAGTATGTATGTAGCATGTAGTATGTATGTAGTATGTATGTAGTATGTATGTGGTATGTATGTAGTATATATGTAGTATGTATGTAGCATGTAGTATGTATGTAGCATGCATGTAGTATATATGTAGTATGTATGTAGCATGTAGTATGTATGTAGTATGTATGTAGTATGTATGTAGTATGTATGTAGTATATATGTAGTATGTATGCAGCATGTAGTATGTATGTAGCATGCATGTAGTATGTATGTAGTATGTATGTAGCATGTAGTATGTATGTAGCATGCATGTAGTATGTATGTAGTATGTATGTAGCATGTAGTATGTATGTAGCATGCATGTAGTATGTATGTAGTATGTATGTAGTATGTATGTAGTATATATGTGTTATGTATGTAGTATGTATGTAGTATGTATGTAGTATATATGTGGTATGTATGTAGTATGTATGTAGTATGTATGTAGCATGTAGTATGTATGTAGCATGCATGTAGTATGTATGTAGTATTTTTTTTTTTTTTTTTTTTTTTTTAACATTTAACACATTAGCCGGATGATGGGACTACTACTGTCCCATCATTGGCTAATGTGTCAATCACTGTCATGGTAGCAGGCATCGCCAGATGGGACTTGTAGTCCCATCGGACGATGCTTGCACAGACCCCCGGACATCAGAACAGCCCCCCGGCAGGCCGGCACAGCCCCCCGGCAGGCCGGTACAGACCCCCACAGGGTGCACAGACCACCGGCAGGCCGGCACTGCCCCCCGGCAGGCCGGTACAGACCCCCACAGGGTGTACAGACCACCGGCAGGCCGGCACAGCCCCCCGGCAGGCCGGTACAGACCCCGGGCAGTCCACACAGCCCCCTGGCAGGCCGGCACAGCCCCCCGGCAGGCCGGCAGAGACCCCCGGAAGGCCCGAAATGACGGCGCATCATGATGCGCACACACCGCGCATCATGATGACGTCAGGCTGTCAATCAACTTTGAACTTCCGATTCCGATGCCGACTTCCGATATTGAAAAAATATCGGAAGTCGGTATCGGAATTCCGATACAGCAAGTATCGGCCGATACCCGATACTTGCGGTATCGGAATGCTCAACACTAGTGGTGAGCACAGAAGTTTATAATGCGCGGGCGTGAAAATTAAAAAATCGTATTTTTTCCACAAACATGATCTTTTAGTCACCAATTTTTTTATTTTCCCAAGGGTACCAGGAGAAATTCGACCCTAAAAGTTGTTGTCCAATTTATCCTGAGTACGCTGATACCCCATATGTGGGAGAAAACTACTGTATGGGGACACGTCGGGGCTCGGAAGGGAAGTAGTGATGTTTTGGAATGCAGACTTTGATGGAATGGTCTGCAGGTGTCATGTTGCTTTTGGAGAGCCCCTCATGTACCTAAACAGTGGAAACCCCCCACAAGTGGCCCCATTTTGGAAACTAGACCCCCTAAGGAACTTACCTAGATGTGTGGTGAGCACTTTGAACCCCCCAGTGCTTCACAGAAGTTTATAACGTTCGGGCGTGAAAATAAAAAAAATCATATTTTTTTCCCACAGAAATGATATTTTTGCCACCAATTTTTTATTTTCCTAAAGGCAACAGGAGAAATAGGACCCCAAAAGTTGTTTTGCAATTTGTCCTGAGTAGGCTGATATCCCATATGTAGGGGTAAAACACTGTTTTGGCGCATGGCAGAGCTTGGAAGGGAAGGAGCACCATTTGACTTTTTCAACGCAGAATTGGCTGGAATTGAGATCAGATGCCATGTTGCGTTTGGAGAGCACCTGATGTGCCCAAACAGTGGAAACCCCCCAATTCTAACTCCAACCCTAGCCCCAACACACCCCTAACCCTAAACCTAACCCTAAACCTATCCCTAACCCTAGCCCTAACCCTAGCCCTAACCCTAGCCCTAACCCTAGCCCTAACCCTAATGGGAAAATGGAAATAAATACTTTTTTTATTTTATTATTTTTCCCTAACTAAGGAGGTGATAACGGGGGGTTTGATTTACTATTTATAGCGGTTTTTATTTTTGGCAGCTCTCACATGCTAAAAGACGCTTTTTATTGTAAAAATAGTTTAAGCATCACCACATATTGAGAGCTATAATTATCCGTATTTCGACCCACTGAGTAGTGTTTGGTCTTATTTTTTGCGGGACGAGTTGACGTTTTTATTGGTATCATGTTCGGGCACATGGCATTTTTTGATCGCTTTTTATTCCGATTTTTGGGACGCAGAATGAACAAAAACCAGCATTTCATGAATTTCTTTTGGGGGGTGCGTTTACACCATTCCGCGTGCGGTAAAATTGATAAAGCAGTTTTATTCTTCGGGTCAGTACGGTTACAGCGATACCTCATTTATGTCATTTTTTAATGTTTTGGCGCTTTTATGCAATAAAAACCATTTTATATAAAACATAATTGTTTTTGGATCGCTTTATTCTGCGAGCTATAACTTTTTTATTTTTTTTCTGATGATGCTATGTGGCAGCTCGTTTTTTGCGGGACAAGATGCCGTTTTCAGCGGTACCATGGATATTTATATGCGTCTTTTTGATCGCGCGTTATTGCACTTTTTGTTCGGCGGTATAATAAATCATTATTTTTTGCTTTGTTTTTTATTTTTATTTTTTAAGGGGTTTGCTAAAGGGGTTAACTAATGGGACAGTTTTATAGGGCAGGTCGTTACGGACGCGGCGATACCAAATATGTGTACTTTTATTGTTTTTTTTTTATTTCCAAAAAATGAATTTATTAGGGAATATTTTTTTTTTTATTTATTTAGCGATTTTTTTAAAATTATTTTTAAACTTTTATTTTTTAACTTTATTAGGTTGTCCCAGGGGGGACATCACTGTCCTGTGACAGATCAGCTATCTGTCAAGGGCAGTGTGCAGGTTTCCTCCTTGCCTGCGCTTTGCAGGCACTGAGGAAGCCAGCTCCCTGCAGGACCCCGAAAGGCCCCCGTCGCCATCTTGGATCCGGGGACCTGCAGGGAAAGAGCCCCCCCGCAGCAGCGCTGCACATTGCGCTGCTGTGGGGGGCTCAGTGAAGCATGGAGGGAGTCCCCTCCCTGCCGATGCTTCCCTTTAAGCCCCGGTACACCGCAATCGTGTTTGATCATCTTGTGCAAGGGGTTAACGTGTCGGGGGCAGTCCGTGACTGCCCCTGACACATAGTGCCGGATGTTAGCTGTGATAATCAGCTGACAACCGGCCGCGATCAGTGGCGCTCACCACGTGGGCGACGCTGATCGCGCTAGACGTACTATCCCGTCCATGGGCATAGGGGCCCGGGTCCCATGGACGGGCTAGTACATCTGATGTCAGAAAGGGGTTAATTCTCTGAGCTTTGAATAATCCTTGTTCGCTCTTCTAGGAAAGTCCTCTATTCTTTTAAACAAGGCACTTTCTATAACCTCTACTGAGCCACAGCATTCATCAAGTCTATTCCAAATTCTTTTGAGGCTGACATCTGGATAATTTGCATTAATGTCTCTGATTCTCTTTGCGTGTTCAGCAGACTCACTTCCTAGCCATTTTACCAAGAGATCCACTTCTTCACTACATGATAGACCTGTGTCTCTTATGGTATTTTTGAAGGAGGCTCACCAAGCCCTGTAGTTTTCAGCGCGATCGCTGACCTTTACAAGTCCCTTAGTGGCCAACACACGTCGAGCAAGGAACTTGGCAAAGTCCATCGTGGCTTGATTGGCACTGATGCCAGCTGATGGAGTGTTGTCAGAGTACATGAGTGCTATGCGATCATACCTGTTAGATGTCTCAGGTTTGGTCCAACTGCTGTAGTACCTTTCTGAAGCGAAGGGATTCTCTTTAAGCCAGGACAGATTCCGGATCTTCTGTTCTGGAGAAAGATTATTGTAGTCAGTATCATCCCAATGTGTATTTCCTTTCTTTTGGTAGGGAGATTGATAGTTGGCTTTCTGGGGGTCCGAATTATCTGGTTGGCTTGACTTGTTGACAAAATGCTCTGTCTTCGCCTGTGGGTCTGGATCGTCATTTGATTTGGAATGCTGATGGATGTACTCTGCAGTACACTGCAATGGATCGTGAGTAACTTGTTGTAGGCCTAGCACACTGCTGCGTCTGCTGTGTTCATCGTCAGAATATACGGCAGCTTCTAAGGCTTCTGCTTCTGCTATGGCAGCTGCTGTTTCTTTTTCAATAGCAAGTTTCTGTAATGTTGCTTCAAGGCGTGCTTTCTCTGCATCCAGGCATGCTTGTTGTAGTTTCAATTCTATCTCTTGCTCAGCAAAGGTGCTTCTTGCTTTTGCCACTTCAGCTTTTGCACGGGCCCCAGAGGCGGCATTGCTGACAGATGATGTCTTGGAGGAACCAACTCTTGATCTCATCTTGAAAGAGGATGCTCGTCCTTGAGACAAGATTCAACAGTTAGGCGACCGCTGTGATATCCCTTTGTCGGCTCTGCGTGGATAATGGCGGGCTCCGTATAGTCCGATTATTCAGTCCGACCGTTAGGAGGTTGCTGCAATATCCGTATGCAATAACCGTATGCTTGGATAATGGCGGGCTCTGTAACGTCAGATCTTCTGAGCATGTTCTCAGCAGTTGTTTCACTATACTGTCCTCATACACGTTAGCAGGGTGTGCAATGAGACATGTAGCTAAACCCCCTGTCTTCTTTAAGAAAAAGAGGCTGTAAAATTGTAACCTTCTTTTATTGATTGCAGATGTGACAGGAAAGGGTGAAACTATAGGATGCAATAACAGGAGCATTTCAGAATATATAACTGCACAGAGCATAAAATACAGATAGTCTGCAATACACAGTATCATGAGGTACTACATAGGTACCATGAGGTAATACATAGGTACCATGAGGTAATACATAGGTAACATGAGGTAATACATAGGTACCGTGAGGTAATACATAGGTACCGTGAGGTAATACATAGGTAACATGAGGTAATACATAGGTACCATGAGGTAATACATAGGTACCGTGAGGTAATACATAGGTAACATGAGGTAATACATAGGTACCATGAGGTAATACATAGGTACCCTGAGGTAATACATAGGTACCATGAGGTAATACATAGCTGATGATTACCTATTTAATACAACAAATGTTATAAACACAGGATTATAACACCTAGATAGTGCTTACCAACTATGCTTAGAGCAGGCTGTTTAAGAAGCATGAAGAACACGAATGGTGTAAGTTTCTCCTAAGGCTATGTGCACATGTAGTTTTTTTGGTGTGCGGATTTTGGAGAGAAAACCGCAGGTAAATCCGCAGGACAAAAGTCCTGCGGTTTATCTGCGGTTTTGCCTGCGGTTTTGCCCTGCGGTTTTACACCTCATAATGGATGAGGTGTAAAACTGCAGCGTTTCTGCACCAAATAATTGACATGATGTGGATTGTAAACCGCAGCAAAACCGCGCGGAAAAATCCGTAGCATGTGCACAGCGTTTTTTTATTTCCATAGGAAATAAAGGTACTGTACAACGCAGCACAATCTGCTGCGGACCCGCAGCTGCAGAAACGCTGCCGAACCTCAGCAGAATCCGCACTGTGTGCACATACCCTAAGACACATGGAGGAATAATGGCTGCTGTTCCCCTGACAGTGTTATAAACAAGACTATGATGTAATAGGAACAATCCCACAATACATTGCAAATTAAACTAGAATCTATGCATTAAACGGCCAGCAGGTGGTGCTGTTACCTTACAGTATGAAATATATGAAGGATTAATACACACAAAAATACAATGTCTGTAATAATCGAAGACACAAAAAATGACTAGACCTTCTAGACAGCAATTATATGGCTGGACAGAACAATCTATAAACTAAATCCCCATGTGGTGTCATGCACACTTTATCTACGGAAAACATATTCCATTAGGATTGACTTAGGCGTGTACCCTCATCATATTTAAGCTTTATTTATATTTCTTTAATACCTGCATTTAGGCCAACCTTACTTGCTGTTTTACATATTGTATATACTTTATTTTGTACCATGCAATTTGGTATCCTATTATTGTGCACAATATTCTTTTTTTTTCTTATTTATGTACTTAGATATACTTTGAAAAAGGCTTGCTGTAGCTCAAACATTTTTTTCTGTTTTCACAGGTCAGTGACAGTAAAAGCATATATCAAAGAGCTTCTTTCGTCACTTGTGTGCCAAAGTATATTTTTTACGTTTATAGCTACTAAAGATGATCTACACATTATCAAAAGTATACATGTACACTACAATATTGGACACGACTATTGTATATGTCAATTAATGAAATGTTGTTTGGATATGTCACATCTTTGAAGACAGCAATATCAATACCAAACACATTACACCAACTCTTCACACATACAGTATTTTTGCAGTTTGGTTAAGATAGGAGATTACTTTCCAAACTTGGCACAACCTCTTTAATCCTTGGAGTTGTGCATCTTAATAGTGAGTGCTAACTCATGTACATTTGCTAGATAACTATGGTGCAGACATTTTTCTGACCTTTACTAGTGGTAATATACTTTCTTTTGACGCCTTTGGAATGCTACCAAGGAATATGGGGGTGCTTGCTATGCAGACCTATGAAAAGTTATCTCAGTTGAAACTTTTGCACATAACTCTAAGTGACAGAATGCAAAACCATTATTGTTTCTACCTCACTCCCCCCATTGCTACCTAATTACTTGACCCTCAGCGTATCTCCCACATCACCTACAGTATTTATGGTTGATTGCTATGATGTCATCAATCGCTCCATCTGGCTATGATGTTTCACTCACCTGGACTTATATGTGGTGCAATATACACCTGTCGCAAATCTAAAATGCAATAACAGAAGCATTGGAATGAAATTGAAAGGCAGAAGATACAGATTAGATATTAGAAAAAAAATTTGACTGTGAGCTTGATCAATGCGTGGAACAGGATGCAACGAGAGGTGGTGAGTTCTCCTTCAATGAAAGCCTTCAGAGGCTGGACAGACATCTCTCTGAGATGATTTAGTGAATCCTGCATTGAGCAGGGAGTTGGACACGATGACCCTGGAGGTCCCTTCCAACTGTAACATTCTATGATTCTATCAGTTTACAGTCCTCTCTGCTGTCTGGTTTCCGTCTTTCTCCTCCAATGGCATTGAAGTGCATCACTCGTTGATGATGGATTGATCCGCTTTGCATTTCTAACTGATTGTGGTTACAATTTTGAAAAAGAAGTGGCTTTTGACAAAAAGGTGGACTGATACTTCAAAATGCATTTGACATTATATGTTATAATCCACCCTACTTCAGGATCCTTTTATCAAAATTGTATATCCACCTTTATTAAGATTTGTGTGGCATTACAACCTATGACCTATTACATGCACGGAAACCGCAAACTGTGAGCAACCTAAGGCTACTTTCACATTAGCATTTTTTAGCTCAGTGCTTCGTGCGCAATAGAAACACATCATGCGTTTTGCATGCATTTGCGTTTTTTAGGCGCATGCATTTTAACCAGCTTCTAGCCATGTTAACTCTTAAAATGCATGCGTTTTGTAAAGCATGTCCATGCGCACGCCTGCGTTCCCATAGACTGTAATGCGTTATTTTTTCACATTCCGTGCGCAAGTGTGCGCATGCGCTTTTTTGACGCCGTTGGACAGACCCAAAAATGCAACATGTTGTGTCTGGTGTGCCTAGGCACACACCTTAAAAAAAGCATGCACACAAAAATGCATACGAACGCATGCAAGCGCTATACCATGCGCACGCCATGTTAAACATAGGTGCGCATGACGCATGTGCATGGACGTGCACGATGCGCTGCGCAAAAAAAAGGTAATGTGAAACAGGCCTAAAGCAGATGTGGACTATTCTTTAATCAATTAATTGTCAACAAGTGATTTAAATATGGATTTAAATGATTTTCTGTGGATTCATACAACATCTAGTGAACCCATACTTAAACAATGACTACAGCTGCTTCACAAGCATCCTGGGTGAAACCACAAACCGTGAGTTACCTATGGTGGATGCAGATCATTTCCAATTATTTTTCCACTTACAACTTCTTGTCTACAGGAAGGAACATTTATTATTATACCAAACATTGGGATTGTTTATATTTTTTTTTACTGTGATTTTATATAGATTTTATTTAGTTAAACATTTATATCTGGACTGAATTTACTAATATGTAGGTGCTATATAAATTGTAGATGTAGGAATACTTATGTATGTATTTTATTCACATCTGTTAAAAAATCTGTATTTTAACACTGAGAGTTGGCATATTACTTCTACTTTGTTTATTGAATTTATGTAACTAGGTGATACCTTCAGCACATCAATTGTTTAGCAGAGGGGTCCATGTAATATTTGAGTCTTTATTTGTAATAGAAAGTAAAAATAAAAGGTAAGAAGTAAAGTAATACTTTCTCATTTTAGAATTTTGGGATTTGTAGATACGGTATCTGTTCTATTAAGAAAAAGATGATCACCTGACTGTAAGGGTTTCCAGTGTGAAGTATAAGGGCCCCGTTACATGCAACAATATTGTGAACGATATTGTTGCAACGTCACCAGTTTGGTGACGTTGCAGCGATGTCGAAACGACATCATTGCATGTGACACGTAGCCATGATCAACGATCAGTTGGCTGATCGTTAATCGTTGCCTAATGGTCTGGGCCATAAATGTATTGCTGGTCTCCTGCTGGGCAGCACACATTGCTGCGTGTGACAGCAAGAGACCAACGAACAGTGAGCTCCCAGCACCATACAGCAGACGCTGGGAGCTGGTATCCAGGGTAAACAGCGGGTAACTAAGAGCCGCGCAGCGCTTAGCTACCCGCTGTTTACCCTGGATACCAGTGTGCTTGCTGGTCCTGATCGCTGGTGAGTCTGCCTATGTGACAGCTCACCAGTAGTATTGAGCAAATATCGAGTATTGGCCGATATTCGTTGTATCGGAGTTCCGATACCGAGTACCGATATTTTAACAATATTGAATACCGGAATCGGAAGTTCCCATAATACAATGAGCCAGTTGTGTTAGCCATGTTAACTAATGGCATGGCTGTGATTGGCTGCTGCAATGATGTCATCATGATGCGCGGTCTGTGCGGGCCTGCCGTTGGTCTGTGCGGGCCTGCCGGGGGCCTGTACGGGCTGCCAGGGGTCTGTGCGGGCTGCCAGGGTCTGTACGGGCCTGCCGGGGGTCTGTGCGGGCTGCCGGGGGTCTGCGGGCTGCCGGGGGTCTGTGCAGGCCTGCCGGGGTCTGTGAGGGCCTGCCGGGGGTCTGTGAGGGCCTGCCGGGGGTCTGTGTGGGCCTGCCAGGGGTCTGTACGGGCCTGCCGGGGGTTGTGTGTGTGTGCAGGCAACGTCCGATGGGACTACAAGACCCATCGGGCTATGCCTGCTACAATGACAGTGATTGACACATTAGCCAATGATGGGACAGTAGTAGTCCCATCATCCGGCTAATGTGTTGAATGTAAAAAAAAACCATACATACTACATACAAACTACATATATACAACATTCATACAACATACATACAGCATACATACTACATAATACATACATACTACATATATACTGCATTCATACAACATACATACATACTACTTACATACTACTTATATACTACATTCATACAACATACATGCATACTACATACATACTACATATACAGTATACTACATTCATACATACTACATAATACATACATACTACATATATACTACATACATACTACATACATACTACATACATACTACATACATACTACATACATATACTACATTCATACAACATACATACTACATACATACTACATATATACAACATACATACATACATACTACATACTTACTACATACATACAACATACATGCAACATGCTACATACATACAACATACATACTACATACATACTACATACAATACATACATATAGACATACAGTACATATAACATAGAGTACATACTCACCATCACTTGTCACTTTGATCCCCGAAGCCAGTGTCATCTCACTGTAAAAAGTATTAAAATAACAAACAACCGATATACTCCCTGATCTGCAGAAATCCACGGGTGTCCCATGGCGATCTCCTGCAGTTCATCACTGAGAGGTTACTGTAGTTCACTGGTCTCACTTTACGACAAAAGCTGCGTGGGAACTTTCTCACACAGCAATGCCAAAAGTGAGACTAGGGACTATTTTTTGCAGTGGTGGAAAAATACAGTGCGGAAGGATACCTACCTCCCGTTATTGTATTCCTGGTGCCCCTAGAGAGCGGTCGCATCAGCTGATGCTGCTGTTCTCCACGGGAGATCGTCGTGGGACACTCGTGGAATTCTGCGGATCAGGGAGTATATGGGTTGTTTGTTATTTTAATACTTTTTACAGATGACACTGGCTTCGGGGATCAAAGTGACAAGTGATGGTGAGTATGTACTCTATGTTATATGTACTGTATGTCTATATGTATGTATTGTATGAATGTATGAATGTATTGTATGTAGTATGTATGTAGTATGTTGTATGTCTGTAGCATGTTTTATGTATGTTGAATGTCTGTAGTATCTATGTAGTATGTACTATGTATGTATGTATGTTGTATGAATGTAGTATATATGTAGTATGTATATAGTATGTATGTATGTTGTATGAATGTAGTATATATGTAGTATGTATGTAGTATGTATGTAGTATGTATGTATGTTGCATGAATGTAGTATGTTATGATGAGTCACTGAAGGAGGAAAAAACAAAATACTAGCCAAGTCCAGAAAAACCAGAGAGGTTGGCAGCTATCGGATTGCAGACCCCTGAACCTATCCACAACAACTAGCAGTAGCCGTGGGGGGTTCCTACGGTGCCCTAGACCCCTCGATCACAGCCGGAGAACTACATAGCCTAAAGACAGAAAGGGGAAAAACTAAACTGCCCCAGAGCAGACCCCAAAGCAATAGGCAGCCCTCAACATATAATGACGGTGAAGCAAGATGAAAACACTAACACAGATAGAAAGATAGGTTGAGCAAATGATGGGGCCCAAGCTAACTAAATAGGACAGGATAGGAAAGCTGCTGTCTGCCATCCGCAAAAACCCTATCCAAAAAGAGCCAACCGACTGATAGGAAAAACAGGCCCTGAAGTCGCTAGGCTTCAAATGACTATATCAGCACTCAGGTATATTCTGAAGACTGAGCAAAAGATCAACAGATCAGAGACAAAAAAGGAATTCAGCTCACCCCCGGCCGAGGATGGCAGAACTCCCGAAAAACAAGGCAAAACAAAAACAAAACTGAAGAGTACAAAGCAGAGCAGAAAAACTTAGCTTTGAGATGCAGGAATCATACTGGTCTCCAAGAATCCAGCAGGATCACCAGCAAGACAGAAGGGCGTCGGCTGCCTTATATCCAGTCCTCAATTCCAGCCACCCAGTCATCATCTAGCTGCCCAGGTGTTTGGTAATCAGCCTCACTACCTTCCTTCACCAGAGGAGGGAGTTCATCAGACCTCAATGGTGAAGGGAAAAATGAACTCACAACAGTACCTCCCCCTTGAGGAGGGGTCACCGAACCCTCATCCATGCCACCAGGGCGATCCGGGTGAGCCTGATGAAAGGCACGCACCAATCTTTCGGCATGAATATCAGAGGCAGAGACCCAGGAATTATCCTCCTGACCATAACCCTTCCACTTAACCAAATACTGGAGTCTCCGTCTAGCCAGACAGGAATCCAGTATCTTCTCTACCTCATATTCCATGTTACCTTCAACCAATATAGGGTCAGGAGGTGCCACCACAGGAACTACTGGTTCAACAAACCTCTTCAACAAGGACTTATGAAACACATTATGAATTTTAAATGTGACAGGAAGAGCCAACCGAAAAGAGACCGGATTAATAATCTCCAAAATCTTGTAAGGTCCAATAAACTTAGGAGAAGCCACCTTCATAGCGATATTTTTTGATGACAACCAAACCATATCACCCACCTTAAACTGGGGACCAACGGTCCTACGCCGGTTGGAAAACTGCTGGGCATTTTCCTGGGAGAGAGACAACTTATCCACTACTTGGTCCCAGATCTGGTGCATTCTCTCCACCACAGTGTCAACACCTGGGCGGGCAGAAGGCTCCACCTGCCCTGAAGAAAATCAAGGGTGAAACCCAAAGTTACAAAAAAAAGGTGACATCAATGTGGCAGAACTAGCTCTATTATTTAAAGCAAATTCAGCCAAGGGCAAAAATGAAACCCAATCATCCTGATCAGCAGAAATAAAACATCTCAAATACGACTCCAAAGTCTGGTTTGTTCTCTCTGTCTGCCCATTGGTCTGAGGGTGAAACGCAGAGGAGAAGGACAACTGAGTTCTCAGCTTGGAACAGAAAGTCCTCCAAAATCTAGACACAAACTGAACTCCTCTGTCAGATACAGTGTTCTCAGGAATCCCATGCAAGCGAACCACCTGTTGCAAAAACAAGGGCACCAACTCAGAGGAAGATGGCAACTTAGGGAGTGGTACAAGATGGACCATCTTAGAGAATCTATCACAAATCACCCAAATAACAGTCATTCTCTGAGAGACAGGCATATCAGAGATAAAATCCATTGAAATATGGGTCCATGGCCTCCTGGACACCGGCAAAGGCATCAACAAGCCACTAGAGCGAGAACAAGGTTTAGACCGGGAGCAAGTCCCACAGGACTGCACAAAATTCCTGACATCACGAGACAAGGCGGGCCACCAAAAAGACCGACTCACCAGATCTCTAGTACCAAAAATACCTGGATGACCAGCCAATGCAGAGCAATGAGCTTCAGACATCACTCTCTTCCTCCACTGGTCAGGAACATACAACTTTCCACTGGGACAATGCTCAGGTTTGTCCTCCTGAAACTCTTCCAGAGCACGTCTCAAGTCGGGCGAGATGGCAGAAAGAACTACCCCCTCACCTAAGATGGTAGCAGGCTTAGTCACAACAGGAGAATCAGCAAGGAAACTCCTAGAGAGGGTGTCTGCCTTGACATTCTTAGTGCCCGGAAGAAAAGAGACCACAAAATCAAAACGTGTGAAAAACAAGGCCCACCTAGCCTGTCTATGATTCAAGCGCTTGGCCGACTCCAGGTAAATGAAATTCTTGTGGTCAGTAAGGACCACGACTTGATGTTTGGCTCTCTCCAACCAATGTCTCCACTCCTCAAATGCCCATTTCATGGCCAACAGTTCCCGATTCCCCACATCATAGTTACGTTCGGATGGGGAGAACTTTCGGGAAAAGAAAGCACAAGGATTCATTTTAGATGTCACAGGATCTTTTTGGGACAACACCGCTCCTGCACCAATCTCAGAAGCGTCCACCTCCACCTGAAACGAGAGTGAGACATCAGGTTGCCGCAAAACCGGAGCAGAAGTGAATCTTCGCTTCAGCTCCTGAAAGGAAGAAACAGCCTCCGGAGACCAATTCAGCACATCAGCACCCTTCCTAGTCAAATCCGTCAATGGCTTGGCAATACCAGAAAAATTAGCTATAAATTTCTGATAAAAATTAGCAAAACCCAAAAACTTCTGGAGGGCCTTCAAAGAAGTGGGCTGAACCCAATCATAAATGGCCTGTACCTTGTCCGGGTCCATTTCAATAGTTGACGGAGACAAAATAAATCCCAAAAATGAAATCCTCTGTACCCCAAAAAGGCATTTCGATCCCTTGACATACAGGGAATTCTCCCTCAAAATCCGGAACACAGTCCGAACATGTTCCACATGAGAGTCCCAATTCTTGGAGAAGATCAAAATATCATCCAGATAGATAATCAAAAATTTATCCACAAAGTCTCAGAATATATCGTTCATGAAGCACTGGAAGACAGAAGGGGCATTAGTGAGCCCAAAAGGCATCACCAGGTACTCAAAATGTCCCTCCGGAGTATTAAACGCCGTCTTCCATTCATCCCCATGCTTAATGCGAATAAGATTATACGCCCCCCTGATGTCAAGCTTGGTAAACCAGCAAGCACCTTTAACTCTGGAGAATAGATCAGAAATCAGGGGTAACGGATACTGATATTTAACAGTAATTTTGTTGAGGGCACGATAGTCAATACAAGGCCTTAATGAACCATCCTTTTTAGCCACAAAAAAAACCCAGCACCTAAGGGTGAAGAGGATGGTCTAATATGACCCTTCTCCAATGACTCCTTAATATAGGATCGCATAGCCTCATGCTCGGGTACAGATAAATTGAAAAGCCGACCCTTGGGGAATTTACACCCCGGGTTCAGCTCATTTGCACAGTCATAACTCCTATGAGGAGGCAAAGACGCAGACTCATTCTCACTAAATACATCATAAAAGTCAGCCAAATAGTCAGGAACATCATGTGACTGGGGAGAGGTGGAGAAAACAGGAGCATCACTAAGGGCACACCGACAACCCCAACTCACCACAGACAAAGATTTCCAATCCAGAACTGGATTATGGATTTGCAACCAGGGAAACCCCAGAACAATGGTATCTTGCAAATTATGCAACACCAAAAATCTGCAATTTTCTTGATGGTCTGGGGCGACCCGCATTACCACCTGGGTCCAAAACTGAGGTTTATTCTTCGCCAAAGGAGTAGCATCAATACCCCTCAAAGGGATAGGCGTCCGCAGAGGTGTCATAGGAAATCCACAACGTTTAGCAAAATCCAAGTCCATCAGGTTCAGAGCTGCTCCCGAATCCACAAAAGCCTTGGCGGAAAATGTGGACAGGGAGCAGATCAGAGTAATTGCCAGAAGAAACTTAGGTTGAACACCACCCACAGAAAACGTGTGTGCACAACGTTTCTCTCGTTTAGGGCAGACAGAAATAATATGCGAGGCATCTCCACAAAAAAAACACAGCTTATTACGCCTTCTGAACTCCTGACATTGCGCCCTAGACAAAACTCTATCACATTGCATAGGTTCAGACATTTGTTCAACAGGTGGCAACATCTCTCGTGTAGTTTTGCGTTCACGTAAACGCCGATCCACCTGAATGGCTAATGACATAGAATCGTCAAGACCAGAGGGAACAGGAAATCCCACCATAGTATCTTTTACAGTTTCTGACAAACCGTTCCGAAAGAGGGCTGCCAAGGCACCATCATTCCAGGTAGCAAGGACCGCCCACTTTCGGAATTTTTGACAGTACAACTCTGCCGAATCCCGACCCTGGCTTAATGCCAGCAGGGTCTTTTCAGCTTGATCAATAGCATTAGGTTCATCATACAACAACCCCAAGGCTTGAAAAAATACATTCACATTATTCAGAATAGGATCATCAGGTTTCAAAGAAACCGCCCAATCCTGGGAATCGCCGTGCAGCAAAGAGATGACAATCTTAACCTGCTGCGCAGAGCTCCCTGACGAGTTAGGCTTCAAGGCAAAAAATAATTTACAATTATTCTTGAAATTCAAGAATTTAGACCGATCCCCAGAAAACACATCAGGAGTAGGAATCTTTGGTTCAGCAGCATGTGAATGAGCAAGATAGGCGGAAATTCCCCGCACTTCAGCAGCGAGCTGCTCCTCATGGTCAGACAATTGCTTCATCTCCATTTAGAGAAAAATTCCCCCTACGGCCTCAGAGATATAGAGGAAAAAATATGCACACAAAAAAAAAAATTCTGACACACTTTTTTTTTTTTTTTACACTTCTCTCCTGCTATTGAGTACCCTAGGATCTGCGTTATGGCTGGTGATTCTGTTATGATGAGTCACCGAAGGAGGAAAAAACAAAATACCCCTGAACCTATCCACAACAACTAGCAGTAGCCGTGGGGGGTTCCTACGGTGCCCTAGACCCCTCGATCACAGCTGGAGAACTACATAGCCTAAAGACAGAAAGGGGAAAAACTAAACTGCCCCAGAGCAGACCCCAAAGCAATAGGCAGCCCCCAACATATAATGACGGTGAAGCAAGATGAAAACACTAACACAGATAGAAAGATAGGTTGAGCAAATGATGGGGCCCAAGCTAACTAAATAGGACAGCTGCTGTCTGCCATCCGCAAAAACCCTATCCAAAAAGAGCCAACCGACTGATAGGAAAAACAGGCCCTGAAGTCGCTAGGCTTCAAATGACTATATCAGCACTCAGGTATATTCTGAAGACAGAGCAAAAGATCAACAGATCAGAGACAAAAATGGAATTCAGCTCACCCCCGGCCGAGGATGGCAGAACTCCCGAAAAACAAGTCAAAACAAAAACAAAACTGAAGAGTACAAAGCAGAGCAGAAAAACTTAGCTTTGAGATGCAGGAATCAGACTGGTCTCCAAGAATCCAGCAGGATCACCTGCAAGACAGAAGGGCGTCGGCTGCCTTATATCCAGTCCTCAATTCCAGCCACCCAGTCATCATCTAGCTGCCCAGGTGTTTGATAATCAGCCTCACTACCTTCCTTCACCAGAGGAGGGAGTTCATCAGACCTCAATGGTGAAGGGAAAAATGAACTCACAACAGTAGTATATATATAGTATGTATGTTGTATGAATGTTATATATATGTAGTATGTATGTAGTATGTATGTATGTATGTTTGTTGTATGAATGTAGTATATATGTAGTATGTATGTGATATGTATGTATGTATGTATGTATGTTGTATGAATGTAGTATATATGTAGTATGTATGTATGTTGTATGAATGTAGTATATATGAAGTATGTATGTAGTATATATGTATGTATGTTGTATGAATGTAGTATATACAGGATGTTGTATGAATGTAGTATATATGAAGTATGTATGTAGTAGGTAGTATGTATGTTGTATGTATGTAGTATGTATGTATGTTGTATGAATGTAGTATATATGTAGTATGTATGTATGTCGTATGAATGCATGTATGTTGTATGAATGTAATATATATGTAGTATGTATGTAGTATGTATGTATGTTGTATGGATGTAGCATATATGTAGTATGTATGTATGTATGTATGTTGTATGAATGTAGTATATATGTAGTATGTATGTATGTATGTATGTTGTATGAATGTAGTATATATGTAGTATGTATGTAGTATGTATGCTTTTTTTTTACATTCAACACATTAGCCGGATGATGGGACTACTACTGTCCCATAATTTGCTAATGTGTCAATCACTGTCATTGTAGCAGGCATAGCCCGACGGGACTTGTAGTCCCATCGGACGATGCCTGCACACACATACAACCCCTGGCAGGCCCGCACAGACCCCGGCAGGCCCGCACAGACCCCCCGGCAGGCCCGCACAGACCCCTGGCAGGCCCGTACAGACCCTTGGCAGGCCCGCACAGACCCCCGACAGCCTGCACAGACCCCCGGCAGCCCGCACAGACCCCCGGCAGGCCCGTACAGACCCCGCCCACACACACAGGCATGCACAGTGTCCGCCCACACACCACCCACACTCTTACCCCCTCCCGAACTGGATGTGCAAGTAAAGAAAGGGTTTATTTTCATTCCGATATTTGTGCCCCATTGACTTGCATGGGTTTCCGTTATCGGAATCGGCGATACCCGATATTTTTGTGGTATCGGTCCGATCCAATCCGATCCGATATTTCCCGATATCGGAAGATATCGCTCAACACTACTCACCAGCGATCAGTTAACTATGTCCCAGAGATACCATCCATGTCGGATCATTGGTGGGATCGCTGGGACATTGAAGCATGTAATGGGGCCTTTAGAAACAAGAGTAAAACAGAAATACCAAATGAAAATGTTATTTTGCTTAAGTTCATTATTTTTTGTAAATTATACTAAACAATGTGAAATGAATTACAGAGTCCATGCTACAATGTATTCTCTGCACCACCCCCAAAGTCAATAAATAAAAGAAGACTCCACAGGAGTGCATGTGTTTATTTTTAAACTGATCATGATATAATTCCTGCTGAGCAGCTCTACTACTTTCCCTGTCACTAAAGCTCTTGAGACTAGAGGAGCCAGATTGTAATGAGCATATAAATCTAATTATCTATTGTCTTCTTAATATACATTCAGTTGAAAGTTGTGATTGTTTTTGCACTGAATACATACAACCAATCAGCATATTTATTTGATATTCTTGTATTTGAAAGTACACAACAAACATCATTACAATCTCTGGTCCAAAATTATGTGCTGATTAATTTAATCAATATTATTTACAGGGGATCATTTTCTGACAGAATTCCCAAATTCCTGTTTCAACATAGTAACATAGTAACATAGTTATTAAGGTTGAAGGGAGACTTTAAGTCCATCTAGTTCAACCCATATCCTATCCTAACTTGCCCTAACATGTTGATCCAGAGGAAGGCAAAAAAAACCCATGTGGCAACAGTAAGCTTCACATTGGGGAAAAAAATTCCTTCCCGACTCCACATACGGCAATCAGACTAGCTCCCTGGATCAACGCAATATTAAGGAGACTAGTGTATATACCCTGTAATATTATACTTTTCAAGAAAGGCATCCAGTCCCTTCTTAAATTTTAGTAGTGAATCACTCATTACAACATCATATGGCAGAGAGTTCCATAGTCTCACTGCTCTTACAGTAAAGAATCCGCGTCTGTGAGTATGCTTAAACCTTCTTTCCTCCAGACGTAGAGGATGCCCCCTTGTCCCCGTCACAGGTCTAAGAGTAAAAAGATCATTAGAAAGGTCTTGGTATTGTCCCCGCATATATTTATACATTATAATAAGATCACCCCTAAGCCTTCGATTCTCCAAACTAAATAACCCCAAGTGTAATAACCTGTCTTGGTATTGCAGACCCCCTAGTTCCCTAATAACCTTGGTCGCTCTTCTCTGCACCCGCTCCAGTTCAGCTATGTCTTTCTTATACACCGGAGACCAGAACTGTACACAGTATTCTAAGTGTGGTCGCACTAGTGACTTATATAGAGGTAAAATTATGTTCTCCTCATGAGCATCTATGCCTCTTTTAATGCATCCCATTATTTTATTTGCCTTTGCAGCAGCTGCTTGACTCTGGCCACTAAATGTGAGTTTGTCGTCCACCCATACACCCAGGTCTTTTTCAGTGACTGTTTTGCCCAGTGTTTTACAATAAAGCACATAATTATACAACTTGTTCGTTCTACCCAAGTGCATGACCTTACATTTATCCCCATTAAAGCTCATTTGCCATTTATCAGCCCAAGCTTCTAGTTTACATAAATCCTCCTGTAATATAAAATTGTCCTCCTCTGTATTAATTACCCTGCAGAGTTTAGTGTCATCTGCAAATATTGAAATTCTACTCTCTATGCCCCCTACAAGGTCATTAATAAATATGTTAAAAAGAAGCGGGCCCAAAACTGACCCCTGTGGTACCCCACTGCTAACCGTGACCCAGTCCGAGTGTGCTCCATTAATAACCACCCTTTGTTTCCTATCCCTGAGCCAGCTCTTAACCCACCTACACATATTTTCCCCTATCCCCATTGTTCTCATTTTATGTATCAACCTTTTGTGTGGCACCGTATCAAAAGCTTTTGAAAAGTCCATGTACACCACGTCCACTGCATTCCCTTGGTCCAGTCCGGAACTTACCTCTTCATAAAAGCTTATCAGATTAGTCTGACAGGAATGGTCCCTTGTAAACCCATGTTGATATTGGGTCATGAGGTTATTCTTCTTCAGATACTCCAGTATAGTATCTCTTAGAAAACCCTCCAGGATTTTACACACAGTTGAGGTTAAACTTACTGGCCTATAATTTCCAAGTTCAGTTTTTGTCCCCTTTTTGAATATTGGCACCACATTTGCTATACGCCAGTCCTGTGCTACAGACCCTGTTATTATGGAATCTTTAAAGATTAAAAATAGTGGTCTATCTATGACTGTGCTTAATTCCTGCAGTACTCGGGGGTGTATCCCATCCGGGCCCGGGGATTTGTCAATTTTAGTGATTTGTAGACGCCGCCGTACTTCCTGCTGGGTTAAGCAGGTGACATTTAATGGAGAATTTTTATCCCTGATCATGTTATCCGTCATGGGATTTTCTTGTGTAAATACTGTTGAAAAAAAGTCATTTAGCATATTGGCTTTTTCCTCATCCTCCTCCACCATTTCACCCAGACTATTTTTAAGGGGACCAACACTATCATTTTTTAGCTTCTTACTATTTATGTAGTTAAAGAATATTTTGGGATTATTTTTACTTTCTCTGGCAATGAGTCTCTCTGTCTCAATCTTTGCTGTCTTGATTTGCTTTTTACAGAATTTATTTAATCTTCTGTATTTATTTAATGCCTCATCACTACCTACTTGCTTTAATTCTCTAAATGCTTTATTTTTATCTCTTATTGCGCCCCTTACAGCTCTATTTAGCCATAGTGGTTTCCTCCTATTTCTCGCATGTTTATTCCCATACGGTACATATTGTGCACCAGTCCTATTCAGGATGCTAATAAACGTCTCCCATTTTCTTTGTGTATTTTTATGTCTCAGGATATCGTCCCAGTTAATTGCACCAAGATCATCTCTCATCCGTTGGAAATTTGCCTTCCTGAAGTTTGGTGTCCTTGTAACCCCTACACATCTTATTAAAGGATACATGAAAACTTATTAATTTGTGATCACTATTACCCAAGTGACCCTCAACCCTTACATTTGATATGCGGTCTGGCCTGTTGGTTAATATTAGGTCTAGCAGTGCCCCCCCTCTTGGGTCCTGAACCAGTTGTGAAAGGTAATTGTCTCTCATCGTTGTCAGAAACCTATTACCTTTGCTGGAACTGCAGGTTTCGGTTCCCCAATGTATTTCAGGGTAGTTGAAGTCCCCCATAATAATGACTTCTCCTTGAGTCGCTGCTTCATCTATTTGCTTTATGAGGATATTCTCTGTAGCTTCCATTATTTTTGGAGATTTATAACAAACCCCTATCAGTAATTTATTATTTTTCCCCCCTCCCCTTATCTCTACCCACAGGGACTCTACATTTTCATTAGATTCATATATATTATCACAAAGGATGGGTTTTAAGGATGATTTTACATATAAACACACGCCTCCCCCTCGCTTATTTGTACGGTCATTTCTGAACAGACTATAGCCCTGTAAATTAACCGCCCAGTCATGGCTCTCATC
The DNA here is from genome assembly GCF_039654945.1 of Dendrobates tinctorius. NCBI lineage: Eukaryota > Metazoa > Chordata > Amphibia > Anura > Dendrobatidae > Dendrobates > Dendrobates tinctorius. Next base: position 12,110,902 of record NW_027361830.1, read on the forward strand.
CAGCCATGTCTCAGATATCCCCACCATGTCATAATTATGTTCCAACAACATTAACTCCAATTCTTCCATTTTGTTGGCGAGACTTCTGGCATTAGTATACATGCACTTTATGTATCTCTCTGTACCTCTATTCTTTCTTAAATTATTAACTGTTCTAACCCCACCCCCCATGCCACCCCCACCCCCAATGTCATTATTTGTGCCCAGGTCTCTATCTGCACTGTCTTCCCCTCCTATAAAAGGAATACCCTCCCCCCCGTCCCTAGTTTAAACACTCCTCCAACCTTCTAGCCATTTTCTCCCCCAGCACAGCTGCACCCTCCCCATTGAGGTGCAGCCCGTCCCTAGCGTAGAACCTGTAGCCAACTGAGAAGTCGGCCCAGTTCTGCAGGAACCCAAACCCCTCCTTCCTACACCAATTCCTGAGCCACTTATTAACCTCCCTAATCTCCCGTTGCCTCTCTGGCGTGGCACGTGGTACAGGAAGTATTTCCGAAAATACCACCTTGGAGGTCCTTGCTTTAAGCTTACAGCCTAATTCCCTGAAATCTTTAAGGACCTTCCACCTACCTCTAACTTTGTCATTTGTGCCAATGTGCACCATGACCGCTGGATCCTCTCCAGCCCCTCCCAGTAATCTGTCAACCCGATCAGCGATGTGTCGGACTCGAGCGCCAGGTAGGCAGCACACCGTTCGACGATCCCTGTCTTTGTGACAGATTGCCCTATCTGTTCCCCTAATAATTGAGTCCCCCACTACCAGAACCTGTCTGGCCTGCCCTGCTCTCCTATTTCCCCCCTTACTGGAGCAGACATTCCTCCGGCTTTCAGAGGACATGCCTTGCTGCAGCAGTGCTACTCCTGCACTAACACTCCACTCATCTGCCAACTTAGCAAACTTATTGGGGTGTGCCAGATCAGGACTAGCCTCCCTGGTGCTCTTCCCTCTACCCCGCCTTCTAACTGTCACCCAGCTAGCTGCTTCATTGTCCTGCAGCTCCAACCTAGCATCCCCCCCCTCATCTATCCCATTGAGCGTCTGCTCAGTGAGCAGAAGACTCCTTTCCATATTGTCTATGGATCTCAGTGTTGCCAGCTGCACATTTAGATCCAGTATCTGGGCTTCCAAATGCACAACGTGCTCACATCTCGCACAGCAGTATGCACCCTCGACCGGCTGTTCAAGGATTTCATACATGCGGCAAGACGTGCACTGGATGGCATTGGCAATAGTGGAGCACATCCTAATGGGGATTGCACCAGACAACAAGATAAGCAAAAATAAATTAAAAAAAAAAAAAAAAGTATTAATATAACAGCAATTCAGTAAGACCTCCCTTGGAAACTCCCTGAATCTAAAGTCACTGAATTTCAAGTCACAAACTTACCACAGTTATCACTTACGCTCAGGTCACACTCAGCTCGTTCACACTCGCTCAGGAAGAAGATTTAAAAGAGTTTTTTTTTTTTTTCCCCTTTTTCCACTTAAGCATAAAAATAAATAGACTTTATGGCTAATAATTGCAACTATTTAAAATCACTACCAGCCGAAAGATTAATGAGTTAAATAGCAGCTGTATTAATTTATACTCAGAACTCCCCTTTCGATAGAAACATTTTTAAAAAAATTACCATAATGGCTGTGTGAACAAACTCAGGATTGAGCTCTGTCCTTGCAGTTTTTCTTCTTTAAAGGGAACCTGTCAGCTGTTTTGGCCGCTATAAGATACGGCCACTGCCTTTCAGGGATTATCTACAGCTTCGCGCACTCTATCGCCCCCTTCCTCCCTCTTCCCACCTGGTAACCAGGGACACTACATGCCAGAGCTTCCCTGGCTCTGCCTATCCGCATGCTCACACCTGTCTCTGCCTCCCGGGGTGTCCACACACCTTGTGGCGCCACCAAGCACAAGCAGCTTAAAGGCCCCGTCTCACTAAGCGATATCGGTAGCGAGATCGCTGCTGAGTCACAAGTTTTGTGACGTAACAGCGATCTCACCAGCGAGATCGCTGTGTGTGACAGCGATCAGCGAGCGGCCCCCCTGCCGGTATCGCTGATCGCTGGAAGAAACCTCTGGACATTTCTTTGGTCGCTGGTCTCCCGCTGGCCAGCACGCGTCGCTGTGTGTGACAGGCGGGAGACCAGCGATCAGGTGTAAAAAATAATAAAAAAAAGTAAAAAATATAGTTATTCTCACCTTCCGACGTCGCGTTCAGCCATCCTGCCTCTCTCCACGCTCCGGTCCCAGTGATCCTTTGCACGAATGACCGCGAGACTTTGTTATCCCTCGAGACCGTGACATCTCGCGGTCATTCGTGCAAAGGATCACTGGGACCGGAGCATGGAGAGAGGCAGGATGGCTGACCAGGACGTCGGAAGGTGAGAATAACTATATTTTTTATTTTGATTCTATTTTTTACAGCGATGGCAAGCGATGCCGGGCGCTCGGCATCGCTGTGCTGATCGCTGGTGAAGCTGTCTGTGTGACAGCTCACCAGCAATCACATAGTGACTTACTAGCGATCCTGACACCTTCATATCGGTGTTGGGATCTCTGGTAAGTCACTTAGGCCTCTTTCACACATCAGTTTTTTGCCGTCAGGCGCGATCCGGGTTTTTTTTGTAAAACCGGATCCGGCAAAATGCAATGCCGGATCCAGTTTTTCCCCATTGACTTGCATTAGCGCCGGATCGCGCCGGATGGCATTGCGTTTCATCCGTTTTTTGCCGGATCCAGCAACTTGTCTCATTCCGGCGTCTGGAAAAAACGGCTACTGTAACGTTTTTTGTCTCCGGCGAAAAAGCTGGAAGCGCCGGATCCGGCGCTTCCAGCTTTTTGCTACAATGAAAGTCTATGGGCGCCGGAATGCGCCGGATCCAGAAAAAGACGGATCCAGCCACCGGATCCGGTTTTTTAAGTCTGCGCATGCTCAGATCCAATTGGCCAGCCCCCAGGAACAGATATAACCTGCTAGACGGATCCAGCAAAAAAACGGATCCGTTTCTACAGTTCTCCAAAATTTATGCCGGATCCGTTTTTTCTAAAAATAGCCGGATCCTGCCTGACGGCAAAAAACTGATGTGTGAAAGTAGCCTAAGTGTGACGGGGCCTTAAGTTCTTTGCAGTACCACAGCGATCATCAACCTGTATCCACAAAGGGTAAAAGACAACTCCTAGCAAGATTATTACCTAAAAACCCACAAGCGGTTCACTGTATGCTATTGGTTGACTGAGGCGAGCAGGTTTGGCTTATCAGCGATTACTGGGTATTGTTGTACCCCTTATAAGTTTTATTTAGTTTTCACTGTTTTAAGTTTGGTAATTTACAGCTATTAGCAGTGTTTCTACTTGACCATTTTTCAATGGTTTATTTTAAGTTGTTAGTACAGTTGTAAGTGCAGGTTCCTTCTTTGCATTTTATAAATGTTTATATTTGTTTGTGATGTCTGTAAGCAGCTTTGTTGTAGTGTGCTTTGGGGTATTGTGGTGCCACCTGCAGGTCATTTTTGCAGGTTATTATTTCTTACTGCAGCTTTATGAAAATTAATGTTTAAACTGTATTTTCTGATCAAATCGTGGATGTGTGGTTTGTTTGGTTATTTTCTTGCTGAAGGGGGCAAGTTTACCTTTCAAATGGTGTATCACTTGTGTGTGGGTGCAGTATGAATGAAGATACAAAGTGATCACAGAAAATCAGTGTTTAGAAATAGATCGGATTTCTGAAATTAAAATTTGTGAGCTTTGACAAATTTTTCCATAAAATTTAATTTGTGGTAAAAAAAAAATTTGGGCTAGGGGAAAACTAGGGAAAAGGGGATAGTAGCCAATAATTACTAACAGCCTATTGGTCCAGTGGTGGTCCACCACCTAAAATGCATTTTCTAATTATCTATCCTTACACCTCAGTCACCTTTTTAAATTTACTTTATTACACAATACCCTACACTTTTCTCTTTCTATCTAGTTCTTAAAAGTGCTTTTTACGGTACTTCTTATGACGTTTCATTTGAGAAGAGTCATTTGAGAGTGTCACAACGGTGACTTGCACGGGCACTGCTCACTGCAGTTACCGCTCTGCTCATCACAGTGTCTGGTCCTTTTGCTTAACTGCATTTTGCAGCATTTCCAGCTACTGCTGACTGCTGCTGGTGAGATTTCATCCAGCCAGACTATGCAGGAAATTAACCACTTGTGTCCTGTAGAGGGTAGCTTCCCCAGCTTACCTCTAGGCCGCAGGGTATTTATTAGGCAGCTCCTCTCACCACTCCTTTCCTGATTGTACATTCCTAGTTGCTTGATTCTAGATGTTGTTGGCATGTGTTTGTCCTGTCTCTCTTGCTATTGACCAGGTTCGATTACTGCTTATACTGATCTATCCGCTCCTTACATCAATAATGTATATTGAACAAATGCTGCCTGACCTGATCTTGGATTGTCTGACCATATCTTCACCTGTACATTCATACCAGTGCCTTTGACATTCCAGTCAGCTGCTGAAGACCCGGGAACTGCCCTGGAGTGATACCTGGATCCACCAGCGTTACAGAGAGGAGTCTAAAACATTTGGCTGTAAGAATTAGTGATGAGCGAACGTGCTCGCCACTACTCGGTACTCGCCCGAGTATCACTGTACTCGCTGTACTCGGCGAGCACTGAGGATTTCCGGGACTACTCGGCGGGAACTCGGGTCTCCACCCTGCTTTTTTGGCAGACTTTACAGACCCAATCATGCTGCAGGGATTGTCTGCCAGGCTATGAAACGCCGCAGCCATCTTTGTTGTGGTCGTGCAGTGATTGACTGGCCGCACAGCATCATCAGGCATATAAGAGACTGGATGCTGCCCTGCTCAGTGCATTCAGCTCCGAATTGAGAGAGTCTAGGGAGAGCGGCTGCCTTGATAGGGTCAGAATTGGGAATTTATTAGTTAGTGTGGGGTCTACAATCCTCAATGCTCACACCCAGCTAAACCAACAGTCCATCCAAGAACTAATTCCAGAGTATATAGGTTCCAGTGTTAGGTAGGCAGGGTAGTGTACATTGCTCTATACACATCAGTGCAAGGCCTGCAGGCACTGTATGTGTGTATAAAGATTATTGCATACATCAAGAGGGTCCATTCTCTTCCTGGGTTCTGGTGCTACTGCTGCTACCTGTAGGATATATTAGCCATAAATAGCTAGCCCCAGGTGTAATTGGAATACAGGCCACACATTTTTTGGTGTGGTATCTCTGTGCCAGCTCATATCTGTGCGTGCTCAAAATTTTGCCAGTTTACGGGTGTTTTCTTTTTTTGGGCTGGCTGTCACTTTTGGTTAAGTACAGCAGTATTTAGCCAAAAAAATACAGGCCACACATTTTTTGTGTGGTATCGCCGTGCCAGCTCATATCTGTGCATGCTCAAAGTTTGGCCAGTTTATGGCTGTTTTCTTTTTTTGGGTTGGCTGTCACTTTTGGTTAAATACAGCAGTATTTAGCCCCAAAAAAATACAGGCCACATATTTGTTGTAGCGGTAGCTCCATGGCAGCTCATATCTGTGTGTGCTCAAAGTTTGGCCAGTTTGCGTTTTTTTTGGGGGGGCTGGCTGTCACTTTTGGTTAAATACAGCAGTATTTAGCCAAACAAAAAAAATACAGGCCACACATTTTTTGGTGTGGTATCTCCCTGCCAGCTCATACCTGTGCATGCTCAAAGTTTTGCCAGTTTACGGCTGTTTTCTTTTTGGGGGCTGGCTGTCACTTTTGGTTAAATACAGCAGTATTTAGCCAAAAAAAATACAGGCCACACATTGTTATAGTTGTATCTCCGTGGCAGCTCATATCTGTGTGTGCTCAAAGTTTGGCCAGTTTACGGCTGTTTTCTTTTTTTGGGCTGGCTGTCACTTTTGGTAGAAATACAGCAGTATTTAGCCAAAAAAATACAGGCCACACATTTTCTTGTGTGGTATCTCCGTTTCAGCTCATATCTGTGTGTGCTCAAAGTTTGGCCAGTTTACGGTGGTTTTCTTTTTTGTCCTGGGTGAAACTGTACTTATATCCAGCACTATGTTGCATCATTTTAAAAAAAGGCCACAGTTTACAGTGGGGTCTATCTGTGACACGCCTCATACATCCTTGTGCCAAAAATTGAGGCATTTTAGGCCTAAATTCCCTTTTTTGGGCAATCAGTCACTCTCATTATATCCAGCAGTCTTTTTTATCCAAAAAATAAAAAAATTATTTCAGTCTGTTCTCAGGCGGAGGTCTGGTGTATCTGTGGTGGAAAAATCTTTGCTTCGCAGGCATACGTTGCATAGTTCTGTCTGTTAGCCTTGTTCTACTCATTATTTTGTGTTTTAAAAAAGTAATACAAAACCTAAAATAAAATTTATACCGTCTGTTATCTCAGTCTGAGGCCTGGTGTATCTGTGGTGGAAAAATCTTCGCTATGCAGGCATACTTATCACATATATTGTTTCTCCAAATAAATCCATTTGTATTGAGCTTTTCAAATATTTCAGTAGTCCATTTAAAATGGGCAAGGCAAGGGACGAGGAAGTGGACATGATACTGATGGTGCATGCAGAGGCAGAGGATGAGGCCAAGGCCAAGCTGAAAGTGGGCCACAGCAAAGACCCACATCTTCGCGCTCGACCTTGCTGTCCCAGTTTCTAGGGGACCGCACCACACCACTATTGAATCCAGAGCAGTGTTAAACGGTTGCTGGCTGAATAGCGGATAAAGCTTCCAGTCACTTAGCCACCAACACCATGTCTTCCACATGGTCAAGTCTGAGTAGCCGTGAGTGTGGGCTAGATACTCGGACTTCAATATTCGGACACTCCGAAGAGCTGTTCAGTTTTCCGTTTGGAGATTTGTGTCTCTCGCCATTTTCCACTTGAAGCAGGGCAAGATGATATTCCATGTAGCGATGCACAAATCTTTGAGCAGCCACGGTCACAAGAGGTGGATGATGATGAGACACAATTGCCGAAAAGTCAGGAGGAAGAGCAGGGTGCGGATGTGGAAGACGAGGTGGTGGATGACATAAAGACTGACCCAACCTGGCAGGAGGACATGCAGAGCGAGGACAGCAGCACACATGGGAAAGGAGGCATATCACCCAAAGAGGCAGGAAGAAGCAGTGTGGTGGCTGCAGACAGAAGGCATGCATCCGTTCCCCGTAACACCAACAGGATGGAAGTTGCCATTCCATCTGTTAAGTCTTCGTCCTTGTCCCAGCCCAGCCTTCAGTTGTCTATACCCCAATCATTGGAATGCAAGCGGAAATACACAGCCAATGCCCGACAGGCCACAGTACTTAATTCACACATTTCTCGTCTGCTTCCACTCAAAATGGTGTCTTTTAGGCTCGTTGAGACAGAAGCTTTCCGCAACCTGATGATGGCTGCCGTCCCAAGAAACTCAATCCCCGGTCACCACTATTTCTTCTGTTATGCCGTACCGGCATTACACCAGCATGTGTCCCACAACATTACCCGTGCCCTCAACAATGCTGTTACTGGGAAAGTCCACCTAACCACAGACATGTGGACAAGTGCCTGTGGGCAGGGACGGTACATATCACTGACGGCACACTGGGTTAATGTAGTGGAAGCTGGGACCCAGTCGGACCTTGGGATGGAACACATCCTCAACACGCCGAGGATTGCGGGCCCTACGTCAATCAGGGTTGCCCTCAGAGTCTACAACTCCTGCACCTCCTCCTCTTCTTCTACAGCCACCATCTCTGAAATGAGCAAATCAGTCAGTAGCTGGAAGCACTGCAGTGCTGCCGCAGCCAAGCGGCAACAGGATGTGCTTAAGATAATCTGCATAGGTGACAAACTGCACAATGCAGAAGAGATGTGGACAGCGCTAAAAGAGCTGTCAAATATATTTGGATGACACCGATGAACCTACAGCCAGGCAAGGTCATGTATGACAATGACAGGAATCTGGTGGCGGCTCTCAGGTAAAGTGAGCTGACACATGTACCTTGCCTGGCCCATGTGCTTAACCTCGTGGTTCAACGTTTTCTCTAAAGCTACCCGGAGCAGCCGGATCTGATAGTGAAAGTACACCATCTGTCTGCCCATTTTAGAAAGTCAGCTACAGGTTCAGCCGCCCTTGCCGGGCTTCAGCAGCGTTTGCAGCTTCCGGCTCACCAACTGGTGTGTGATGTCCCCACACATTGGAACTCTACACTGCATATGTTGGAAAGGATTTGTGAGCAGAAGAGGGTAGTTGTTGAGTAGCAGCATCAACAAGGCCGTGTATATTCAGTTCAGACTCCACACATAAGACCTCAGGAGTGGACATGGATGTCAGATATATGTACCATCCTCCAGAACTTTGAGGACTGCACCAAAATGGTGAGCGACAATGATGCCATAATTAGCGTCACCATCCTGCTTCTCAGCACTCTGAAAACCTCTGCTCACAATTAAAGATGATGCATTGCAGGCAGAGCATGAGGACACGGAGCAAGGAAACATACAGGGTGATTACACTCAGCCCAGCCTCATGTCATTGCAACATAGATTGGTAGACAATGAGGAGGAGGAGGAAGAACAGGAGCTACTTTCATGCGCTATAGACGGTACTACAAGCACAGCTGTCATACTGTCTGTTCGCCGGGGATGGCCTGAGGACAGGGAGGAGGAGGATGAGGATGAAGAGGAGGAGGACAGCATGGTCAGTCGTCCTGTTGGTGAGGACACAGAAGTCTTGCCTGTTATTAGTCTGGCACACATGGCTGACTTTATGTTACGCTGCATTTCCCGTGACCCTAGCATTATAAAAATTTTCGGTAACACTCATTACTGGTTGGTGACACTTCTAGACCCACGCTACAAGGAAAACTTTCAATCTCTTCTTCCAGAGGCAGACAGGTGTACAAAAATGTTGCTTTACCATAGGGCCCTTGTAGCAGAATTACTGAAAAAATTCTCATGTGAGAACGCTGGTGGCAGACGTCAGAGTTTGTTATACTGCCAAGGAGTCCAAGCAAGAGAGACATAAGTACAATCCAGCTCAGGCAGGGAAACAATGACAAAGTTATGGGACACTTTTCTCAGACCCTCCCATAGTGCTGCCATAGAGGCAAAGGGTGCTGTCACAAGAAGTGCAATCTTTGGGAAGATGGTGAGGGAGACCCTTGCAGATTGTAAAAACATCCTCCGGGATACCTCTGTGCCTTTTAATTATTGGGTATCCAAGCTGGACACATGGCATTAACTTGCTCTCTACGCCTTGGAGGTCCTGGCATGCCCTGCTGCTAGCATTCTGTCAGAGCGGGTTTTTAGTGCCACTGGTGGAATTATAACAGATAAGAGCATCCGCCTGTCAACTGACAATACTGACAGGCTGACTCTTATAAAAATGAACAAGGGCTGGATTGGGCAAGACTTCTGTACACCACCGAATGAAAACAGCGAAACATAACCTCAAATACAATACTTTTTTGTGGAAGTGTATTCTCATGCACCTCTTAACAACCACATATGGGTATCCACTTCCTGATTTGGTCTGTTTGGTGTTATCCTCCTCCTTATCCTCATCCTTATCATCCACAACCAGTAGAACACCAGGGTGAATGTATTCCGTGATGCAAAAGTCACTTAATTTTTGGCAAGGGTGTTTTGATGATGCCCGTCACTAATTTGAAGCCAAAATAAATGTTACTCCCCCAGGGGGAACTGTCATAAAACTGAGATGGACGTATATTCTTCCAATTTATTCTTACCGTATTTTCCGGTGTATAAGACGACCGGGCGTATAAGACGACCCCCCAACTTTTCCAGTTAAAATAGGAAATCTTCTTAAAAGTCGGGGGGGGGGGTCTTCTTATATGCCGTGTGTCATCTTATATGCCGGATCTGGAGCAATCTGCATATGGCGGGGGAGTGGTCCCAATGACGAAGGGAGGGTGTAAGTAGAGTTATCATCCCCTTTTACATCATTGGTGGCAGCGGTGCCATCTGCGGGTCTCTGTGCTGGGGATCGGCTGATCCACCATCTGCAGTGTGGCGGCTCTGTGCTGGGGGTTGGCAGCGGCGGCTCTTCTTTGTCCATCGTGGGGGTGCTGTGCTGGGGGCGGCTGCGGCGGCTCTTTGGGCAGCGTCGGGGCTCCTCCGGCATTTTCCCCAAAGCCCGGAGGCCCAAGGCAGCTCCATTGCTGTGATGCGGTTGCCTCTGGGAAAATGGCCGCCGGAGCCCGTGCATGCTGACTCAGATCTCGTCTCCCGAGATCTCAGGACGAGATCTGAATCTGAGCATGCCTGGCCATTTTACCGAAGGCCACCGCATCGCAGCAGTGGAGCTGCCTTGGGCCTCCGGGCTTTGGGGAAATGCCAGAGGAGCCCCGATGCTGGACAGAGAGCCACTACAGCCGCCCACCAGCACAGCGCCCCCACGCTGGACAAAGAGGAGCTGCGTCGACCCCTAGCACAGAGCCGCCACACTGGTGAAGGAGGAGCCGCTGCACCGCTGCCACTAGTGAGGTAAATGGGGGATATTAACACCGCTTACGCCCTCCCTTCTTCATCGGGACCACTCCCCCACCATATGCACTCGGCGTATAAGACGACCCCCGACTTTTAAGAAGATTTTCAGGGTTTAAAAAGTCATCTTATATGCCGGAAAATACGGTATATATTCCATTTTTCCTATTTGTGGAACATCCTCTTATGACCTAGTGTATACCTCTCCAATATGAAAATGGTGAAATCCTATTATATTATATTTTAATTTAAATCCCTGTCTCTGAGCTGTTGCTAGGGACAAACATATTTTGTTGAACACATTCTGGCTTCATATCTATGAACCTGTGTTCGCCCCTCCCTTTTGTTATTTTCTTTCATAGGTGGATTCACATTTTGTATTTATTTGTTTGATTTCAGTATGATTTATCATTATGTCTCCTCATTCTCCACAACTAGATGACCAGGGTTAATGTGTTCTGTGCTGCTACAGGCAGTCCAATTTTTGACAAGGGTGTCTATGATGCCCATAGTATATTTTTTTTTAAAATGTACCCCCCATGGGGAAATGTTTGTCAGCCCATGCACTGCGTATATGGGCATTACAAGTCTAAGAAACCCACTCCTTTACATTGGGCCAAGTTTTTAATGAGGCCTTCATCAATGTCTGCTCATTCTCTGTCACTAGATGACCAGGGTTAACGTGTTCTGTGCTGCTTCAGGCAGTCCAATTTTTGGCAAGGGTGTTTATGATGCCCATAGTATATTTTTTAAAAATGTGCCCCCCATGGAGAAATGTTTGTCAGACCATGCACTGCTTATATAGGTATTACAAGTCTAAGAGACCCACTCCTTTACATTGGGCCTAGTTTTTAGTGACGCCTTCATCAATGACTCCTCATTCTCTGCCACTAGATGACAAGGGTTAATGTGTTCTGTGCTGCTACAGGCAGTCCAATTTTTGGTGAGGGTGTTTTTATTATGCCCGTTACTAATTTTAAACCAAAACAAATGTTACTCCCCCTGGGGGAAATCTCATAAAAATGAGATGTACGTATATTCTTCCAATTTATTCTTATATTTTCCATTTTTCCTACCTGTGGAACATCCTCTTATGACCTAGTGTATACCTCTCCAATATAAAAATAGTGAAATCCTATTATATTATATTTTTATTTAAATCCCTGTCTCTGAGCTGTTGCTAGGGACAAACATATCTTGTTGAACACGTTCTGGCTTCATATCTATGAACCTGTGCTCGCCCCGCCCTTTTGTTATTTTCTTTCATAGCTGGATTCACATATTGTATTTATTTGTTTGATTTCAGTATGATTTATCATTATGTCTCCTCATTCTCCACCATTAGATCACCAGCATTAACATGTTCTGTGCTACTACAGGCAGTCCAATTTTTGGCAAGGGTATCTGTTGTGAGTTCATTCTCTGGTTCCTCTTCTGAACTCCCTCTGGTGGTGTCGGGAGGTGGTGCACCTGGTTTGATCGGTGGAGATCTGCCACCTCAGGATGGGGATGATGATTCGATCTCGGGATTCTCAGATTGGATTTAAGACAGCCGATGCCCTATTCAGTTGCTGGTGATTCCTTCTGGCTTGTCAGCTCTTGGTTTTCAGCTCTGTTCCAGTCATCTAAAGCTAAGTTTTTCTGCTCTTGTTCACACTTGATTTCGTTGGTCTATTCAGTTTTTTGTGTGGTCTGCCAGCCCCGGCTGGGGGCTGAGCTGAATTTCCACTCTTATTTATCAGTATTTTGCCAATTGGCTTTTTGTCCCTTACTAGTTCGGTCTCTTTTTGCTCTGTCTCAGAATATTCCAGAGTGCTGATATCGTGGGAGAAGTCTAGTGACTTCAGGGTTAATTTTTCTATCAGAAGTGTTGGACATTATTTTTGTAGGGTTTTTTGCAAGTTGCAGACAGTGACTTGCCTTTCCTTTCCTGTCTAGTTAGTTTGGGCCCCATCATTTGCTCAGCCTATTTTCCTGCCTGTGTTTGTGCCTTCATCTTGTTTCACCATCAATACATGTGTGGGGGCTATCTATTCCTTTGGGGTCTGCTCTGGGGCAGTTAGTTTTCCCTTTTCTTGCTTTAGGCTTATGTAGTCTCCGGCCGAGACGAGGCGTCTAGGAACATCGTAGGCATGCTCCATGGCTACTGCTAGTTGTGTGGTAAGATCAGGGATCTGCAATCTGCATAGTTACCAACTTCTCTGTTTTTCTGTGGCTTAGCTTGTTTTGTTTTTCTTCTCCTCGGTGACCCATTCATAACAGAATCACCAGCCATGCCGCATATTTTAGGGTACTCAAAAGCAGGAAAGAATTGTAAAAAAAAAAAAAAAGTGTCAGAATTTTATGTATATTTTTTCCTCTTTTTCCCTGGGGCCGTAGGAGGATTTTTTTTTTCTTAATGGAGATTAAGCAATTGTCTGATCGTGTGGAGCAGCTCACTGCTGAAGTACGGGGAATTTCCGCCTATCTCACTCATTACATGCTGCTGAGCCAAAGATCCCTACTCCTGATGTGTTTTCTGGGGATCGGTCTAGATTTTTGAATTTTAAGAATAATTGTAAATTATTTCTTGCCTTGAAGTCTAATTCATCGGGGAGCTCTGCGCAGCAGGTTAAAATTGTCATCTCTTTGCTGCGCGGCGATCCCCAGGATTGGGCTTTTTCTCTGACACCTGAAGATCCTATTCTGACTAATGTGGATGCATTTTTTCAAGCCTTGGGGTTGTTGTAAGATGAACCTAATGCTATTGATCAAGCTGAGAAAGCCCTGTTGGCATTGAAAAAGGGGCAGGATTTTACAGAGTTATACTGTCAAAAATTCCGAAAGTGGGCGGTCCTTACTACATGGAATGATAGTGCCTTGGCAGCTCTCTTTCGGAAGGGTTTGTCAGAAACCGTAAAAGATACTATGGTGGGATTTCCTGTTCCCTCTGGTCTTGACGATTCTATGTCATTAGCCATTCAAATTGATCGGCGTTTACGTGAACGCAAAACTACACGAGAGGCGCTGCCACCATTTTGGACAAATGTCTGAACCTATGCAATGTGATAGAGTTTTGTCTAGGGCGCAACGTCAGGAGTTTAGAAGGCGTAATAAGCTGTGTTTTTTCTGTGGCGACGTCTCTCATACTATTTCTGTCTGTCCAAAACGAGAGAAACGTTTTGCACACACATTTGCTGTGGGCAGTATACAACCTAAGTTTCTTTTGGCAATTACTCGGATCTGCTCCTTATCCACATTTTCCACGAAGGCTTTTGTGGATTCAGGAGCAGCATTGAATCTGATGGATTTGGACTTTGCTAAACGTTGTGGTTTTTCCATGACGCCTATTCCTTTGAGGGGTATTGATGCTGCTCCTTTGGCAGAGAATAAACCTCAGTTTTGGACCCAGGTGACGATGCGGGTTGCCCCAGACCACCAAGAAAATTGTACATTTTTGGTGCTGCATAATTTGCATGATACGGTAATATTGTTCTGGGTTTTCCTTGGTTGTAAACTCATAATCCAGTTTTGGATTGGAAATCTGGGTCTGTGGTGAGTTGGGGTTGTCAGTGTGCTCTTAGGAACGCTCCTGTTTTCTCCACTTCTCAGTCTCATGATATTCCTGATTATCTAGCCAATTTTTCTGATGTATTTAGTGAGAGCAAGTCTGCGTCTTTGCCTCCTCATAGGAGTTATGACTCTGCAATTGAGTTGATGCCTGGGTGTAAATTTCTCAAGGGTCGGCTTTTCAACTTATCAGTACCCGAACATGATGCTATGCGATCCTATATTAAGGAGTCATTGGAGAAGGGTCATATTAGACCATCCTCATCACCTTTAGGTGCTGGGGTTTTTTTTGTGGCCAAGAAATATGGTTCATTAAGACCGTGTATTGATTATCGTTCCCTTAACAAGATGACGGTTAAATTTCAGTACCCGTTACCTCTGATATCTGATTTATTCTCCAGAGTTAAGAGTGCCTGCTGGTTTACTAAGCTTGACCTCAGGGGGGCGTATAATCTTATTCGCATCAAGCACGGGGATGAATGGAAGACGGCGTTTAATACTCCGGAGGGACATTTTGAGTAGCTGGTGATGCCTTTTGGGCTCACTAATGCCCCTTCTGTCTTCCAGTCCTTTATGAACAATATTTTCTGTGACTTTGTGGATAAGTTTTTGATCATCTATCTGGATGATATTTTGATGTTTTCTAGTGATTGGGATTCTCATGTGGAACATGTGCGGAGTGTGTTCCGGATTTTGAGGGAGAATTCCCTGTTTGTTAAGGGATCGAAATGCCTCTTTGGTGTACAGAGGATTTCATTTTTGGGATTTATCTTATCTCCATCGACTATTGAAATGGACCCGGCCAAGGTACAGGCCATTTATGATTGGGTTCAGCCTACCTCTTTGAAGGCCCTCCAGAAGTTTTTGGGTTTTGCTAATTTCTATCGTAAATTTATAGGTAATTTTTCTGGTATTGTTAAACCACTGACTGATCTGACCAAGAAGGGCGCTGATGTGCTTAATTGGTCTCCTGAGGCTATCTCAGCATTTCAGGAGCTTAAGCAGCGATTTACTTCAGCTCCAGTTTTGCGGCAACCTGATGTCTCACTTCCATTTCAGGTGGAGGTAGATGCTTCTGAGATTGGTGCAGGAGCTGTTTTGTCCCAAAAAGACCCTGTGACTTCTAAGATGAATCCCTGTTCCTTCTTTTCTCGAAAGTTCTCCCCATCTGAACGCAACTATGACATGGGGAATCGGGAATTGTAGGCCATGAAGTGGGCATTTGAGGAGTGGAGACATTGGTTGGAGGGAGCTAGACATCAAGTTGTGGTCCTCACCGATCACAAGAATTTGATTTATCTGGAGTCGGCCAAACGCTTGAATCCTAGACAGGCTAGATGGGCCTTGTTTTTCACGTGTTTTAATTTTGTGGTCTCTTTTCTTCCGGGCACTAAGAATGTTAAGGCAGACGCCCTTTCTATGAGTTTCTTTGCCGATTATCTTAGTGTGAGTGAGCCTACTACTATCCTAGGTGAGGGGGTAGTTCTTTCTGCCATTTTGCCCGATTTGAGATGCGCCTTGGAGGAATTTCAGGAGGATAAATCTGAGTGTTGCCCTATGGGAAAATTGTATGTTCCTGACCAGTGGAGAAAGAGAATGATGTCTGAAATTCATTGCTCCGCATTGGCTGGTCATCCAGGTATTTTTGGTACCAGAGATTTGGTGAGTCGGTCCTTTTGGTGGCCTGCCTTATCTCGTGACGTCAGGAATTTTGTACAGTCCTGTGGGACTTGTTCTCGGTCTAAACCCTGTTCTCGTTCTAGTTGGTTGCGGATGCCCTTGCCGGTGCCCAAGAGGCCATGGACCGATATCTCAATGGATTTTATTTCTGATCTTCCTGTCTCTCGGAGAATGACTGTTATCTGGGTGATTTGTGATAGATTTTCGAAGATGTCACCCTTTTTCTGTAATTTTGGGTTTCATCCTCGATTCTCTTCAGGGCAAGTGGAATCTTTGTCCTGCCCAGGTGTGGAGACTGTGGTTGAGAGAATGCAGCAGATATGGGACCAAGTGGTGGATAAGTTGTCACTCTCTCAGGAAAAGGCCCAGCGATTTTCCAACCGGCATAGGACCATTGGTCCCTGGTTTAAAGTGGGTGATATGGTTTGGTTGTCGTCTAAGAATATTCCTATGAAGGTTGCATCTCCTAAATTTAAGCCAAGATTTATTGGTCCTTATAAGATTTTGGAAATTCTTAATCCTGTTTCGTTTCGATTGGCTCTTCCAGTTACATTCAAGATCCATAACGTATTTCACAAATCTCTGTTGAAGAGGTTTGTTGAGCCAGTGGTTCCTATGGCGGCACCTCCTGACCCTGTGTTGGTCAAAGGCAATGTGGAATATGAGGTAGAGAAAATATTGGATTCTCGTTTGGTTAGACAGAGACTCCAGTATTTGGTCAAATGGAAGGGTTATTGTCAGGAGGATAATTCTTGGGTCTCTGCCTCCTATATTCATGCCAATAGATTGGTTTGTGCTTTTCACAGGGCCCATCCTGATCGGCCTGGTGTCGTGGATGAGGGTTCAGTGACCCCCTCCTCAAGGGGGGATACTGTTTTGAGTTCATTCTCTGGTTCCCCTTCTGAACTCCCTCTGGTGGTGTCGGGAGGTGGTGCGGCTGGTTTAATCGGTGGAGATCTGCCACCTCAGGATGGGGATGATGATTCCATCTCGGGATTCTCAGATTGGATTTAAGACAGCCGACGCCCTATTCAGTTGCTGGTGATTCCTTCTGGCTTGTCAGCTCTTGGTTTTCAGCTCTGTTCCAGTCATCTAAAGCTAAGTTTTTCTGCTCTTGTTCACACTTGATTTTGTTGGTCTATTCATTTTTTTGTGTGGTCTGCCAGCCCCGGCTGGGGGCTGAGCTGAATTTCCACTCTTATTTATCAGTATTTTGCCAATTGGCTTTTTGTCCCTTACTAGTTCGGTCTCTTTTTGCTCTGTCTCAGAATATTCCAGAGTGCTGATATCGTGGGAGAAGTCTAGTGACTTCAGGGTTAATTTTGCTATCAGAATTGTTGGACATTATTTTTGTAGGGTTTTTTGCAGGTTGCAGACAGTGACTTGCCTTTCCTTTCCTGTCTAGTTAGTTTGGGCCCCATCATTTGCTCAGCCTATTTTCCTGCCTGTGTTTGTGCCTTCATCTTGTTTCACCATCAATACATGTGTGGGGGCTATCTATTCCTTTGGGGTCTGCTCTGGGGCAGTTAGTTTTTTTCCTTTTCTTGCTTTAGGCTTATGTAGTCCTCCGGCCGTGATGAGGCACCTAGGAACATCGTAGGCACGCTCCACGGCTACTGCTAGTTGTGTGGTAAGATCAGGGATCTGCAATCTGTATAGTTACCAACTTCTCTGGTTTTCTGTGGCTTAGCTTGTTTTGTTTTTTTTCTCCTCGGTGACCCATTCATAACAGGTATCTATGATGCCCATAGTATTTTTTAAAAAAATGTACCCCCCATGGGGAAATGTTTGTCAGCCCACGCACTGCGTGTATGAGCATTACAAGTCTAGGAGACCCTCTCCTTTCAATTGGGCACAGTTTTTAATCAGGCCTTCCTCCATGTTGTATCATCCGCCGCCACTAGATCAACAGCCAGTGTCGCACTCTGAACTGTTACGCCACTCTTACCGCGTACCTCTGGAGCTGGTGCACACCACCCGACTTCTTCACTTACGATCTCGTGGCCGGTGCTGATGTCCCATAGGGAGCGCATGCGTGCTCTGTCTTGTACCCAGATGTGCTTCCCAGCACGCACTCTGCTTTGTCTTGTACCCAGGAATGCTTCCCAGCACGTGCTCTGCTCTGTCTTGTACCCAGTCTCGCTCTTCCCAGTACATGTCCTGCACCATCCTGTACCCTGTATGCCCCGTGTGCATGCTCTATGCATTCTGTACCTATCGTGCCCCGAGTACATGCTTTACATATTCCTGTACCCTGTGTGCCCCCGTCTTCACCCTGCTAAACACAGTCTCTCATGCCTTCTTCGAGCCGGCCTCCTGGTTCCAGCAGTCATGGTACTTTATTCCCCTGGGCCTTCCCCTGACACTCCCTGGATAGGGGGTGGTCCTCACTAGGTCAGCTCGCCCGGAGTGGGTTGGTATCACAGTCCAGAGGGTCCACTCCAGGAGTTGTCACATGAACAAGGGTGGGTGGTTTTGCTGGGCAAAAAAGAATTGTTATGGAAAAGGTTGAGGTGTACTCCACAGGGGAAAATATTTGACAGCCAACACACTTAGTGAATCGGCATTCCAAGTCTAGGAGACCCGCTCCTTTAAATTGGGCATAGTTTTTAATCCTTCCTTCCTCTACGTCTCATCATCCGCAGCCACTAGATAACCAGCGTTAACGTGCTCCGGGCTGCTACACCATTGTCAAAATCCTAACAAGGGTGGGTGTTTTTACTGAACGTTAAATACTTGTTATGGAAAGGGTTGAGGTGTACCACACAGAGGAACATGTTTGCCAGCCAACACACTTAGTGTATGGGAATTGCAAGTCTAGGAGACCCGCTCCTTTTTAATGGGACATTTTTTGTTATGAGGCTCTCCTCCATGTTTCTTCCAAGGGGGGATTGGGGTTATTAGGGTGCATATGACTTGGTAGCAGGGCAGGCCTTGCAGTCAATGCATAAGAGAACAGAATGGGAGTAAAAAATGACCCTTTAAGCAGATTAATGCTGCCTGATGCCCCTGTAAATATAGGCTCTGTGACTTTAAGAGTCCCTTCTTCATAAATGAAACAAGATGAGTCTGCTTGTGCGTCAAATACTACATGGCCAGCTAGGGTTGGTAAATGTTACAATGACATTTCCCAGTGAATGCATTTGTTTTTGGTTGAAAGCAATGTAAAAGTTCAAAAACGCTTCAAAAACACTGCGTCTGAACATAGCCCAAGTGGGGGAGGAACATTTTGGTCTGGGGTTAATTATTTTGCCTCATATACAAGTCAATAACCTGGAAAGGATGTACCTTTAACATATTTCCCAGCAAAGTCCACTTTGGTTTGGTTTTTTTGGTGCACCAGTAAAAATGGCATGAAACTCTCACAGCATTGCTTAATGTAAAGCTGTGAACTAGGAGTCAGCAATGCTTCACAGGAGTGATCCCCATGATGTCCCCATGTCATTTGAGCAGTGTTTCCATCATTTTCAAACATTTTTAGACCTTAAAAGGACCTTCGGGGGATTGCGGTAAAAATGCTCGGGTCTCCCTTAGACTTACATAGGGCTCGATGTTTTGTCCGAGTACCCAAGTATTCCAATTTGCTCGACCCGAGCAACAAGCACCTGAGCATTTTATTGATCGGCCATCACTAGTAAGAATAAATTTTTAGAAAATACATTTTGGGTGCTGGACCACCCATTTAACACACTGCAGAATCCGACTTTTTAAGCTGTTTAAATAGTAAAAACTGTCCAAAATGTATCCCATTTTAGGATTTGATGCCTGCTTTGGTGATGTTTAAACACACACTGTGCAAACATAAAAAGCATGGCTTTTTCACACAAGTTGCTGCAAACATTCTCCCTTTTTCGGTGAGTATCAACCGTTTTTGCTTACAAAATGAAATACCCATAGCACGTTCACAAGCCATTCAGAAATTATTTCTTTATTTTGGGAGCAAAACATTAGACTGGTGGCTGAATATGAAAGTACTGTGCAGTACACTCATAGGAAAATGACATGACAGCACTGGAGCAAGTTCAGAAAAGAGTGACCAGAATGGTGACCGGTCTGCAAACCCTGTCTTATGAGGAAAGGTTGCAGGATTTGGGAATGTTTAGTTTGCAAAAGAGAAGACTGAGAGGAGACTTAATAGCTGTCTACAAATATCTAAAGGGCTGTCACATTGCAGAAGGATCAACTTTATTCTCATTTGCACAAGGAAAGACTAGAAGCAATGGGATGAAACTGAATGGGAGGAGACACAGATTAGATATTAGAAAAAACTTTTTGACAGTTAGAGTGATCAATGAGTGGAACAGGCTGCCACGAGAAGTGGTGAGTTCTCCTTCAATGGAAGTCTTCAAACAGAGGCTGGACAGACACCTGACTGGGATGATTTAGCGAATCCTGCTTTGAGCAGGGGGTTGGACCAGATGGCCCAGGAGGTCCCTTCCAACTCTACGATTCTATGATTCTATGATTCTAGCACACTCATAGGAAACTGGGCAAGTTGTTGCCACTGCTCCAATCTGCTGACCAAAAGGCCATGGGATCAGGGGCCAGGGTATCTGCCTGAGAAAAGATACAATGTAGGTATGATTGAACCTGTTTGTTCAACTGGTATGTATCTATTTGCTCAGGGGTACCAAGTTGTTGCAATGACAGATAAAACATCTGCTCCATCAAGTCAAATATACTGTATCTGTTGTAACTGATTACTTAGCCACTTGATGTAGCCCTAATGCTCGCAAAGGTGGGGGAGTGGTGAATGTTTGCTAGTCTATAATCAATATGTGTTTGCTTGGCAGAAGCTTTGCAAAGCAGATAACTCAGCATATAATGGTAATAAAGCAATTTGGACACTCTTTGAGAAGTCAGAAAAAATCCTCCATTTTACTTTTATCGCAAGCTTCTAGAACCATGACAATCCAATAGGCTTCTCTTTATTTGATGGTAACATAAGACCTTTCCCCCTCAAGTATTCCAGCATACAGCTTGCCATGGTTTCCAGCAAGAACAATGGCCACATTGGTTCATTTTTATCACCCTGCTCTGATACTTGGTTGTCATGGTCAGCATCATTGTCATCATCATTTTCATTTTGTCAACATTGTGTCTTGTTTGTGCCAACTCTATGTCCCACTCGACATCCACTTGTTACTGCTCCTCATTCTACTCCTCTTCCTCATCCTCCCCATTGCAAATTCTGCCTAACTAACATAGACCTTCAATGTCTCCAACAGATATTGTTGTTCTTCCACCATCATATAAGGGAGTATTTTCAAGGATAAAAATGAGGTGCATGACCCCATTGATTTTACACAATTCTCCAAGAGTGCCTAAAATTTTGTGTTGGACAATTTTCCTTTTTGTAATTTGTAAAATTTAAAAAATGACAATATACTTTTTTCTTTTGCCTAAAATTCGAAGGAAACGTGACTTTAACTTTAGGCCTTTTAGAGATCAATTCATCTTCAACTTGCTTAACTGTTCACAATAACAGTAATTTTGACCAGGGGTTCCCAAGCTTTTACATGCCACTGTAAGCTGCCAATTGTGGATCTTGAAATAACCCACATTATATTACAGTTTGGCCTGCTGCCTAATGTAGTGCCCTGGTCAAGCACTCTGTTTTTGCAGAGCAAGGAGGGCAGGCTCTTTACATAAAAACAGAACAGTTAAAATGAACAGACACTTTCTTTGCCATAGCCACATCCTTCCTCAAGAGAATTTATTGCTAATAGAGATATTGCACAAATAAATTCAGGACATGTGCCATGCATGGAGATTGAGTTACTTTACCTGAATGTAAGGCCATCAAAATATTCTGGACATTGTCTCTCACAACAATGCCCACTTGCAAATGATGAAGAGCCCAACTGCATCTCATTACCGGTGTGACTTTTGACTTCTATGCTTTCAAGCAGTAAAACTGCTTGACATCGCTTTACCTTGCATGAACCAAAATATTATTATGACTGTGTATTATTATAGTGCCATTTAATTCCATGGTGCTTTACATGTGAAAAGGGGTGTACATAATAAAAAAACAAGTACAATAATCATGAAGAATTTAAGTCATCAACTGGTACAGGAGAAATGACCCTGCCCATGAGGGCTCACAGTCTACAAGGGCTGGGTGAGGATACAGTAAGTGAGGGCAGAGCTGGCTGTACAGCAGTACAGTAGAACAAGGATTACTGCAGGTTGTAGGCTTGTCAGAAGAGGTAGGTCTTCAGGTCCACTTTGAAATTTTCCACTGAAAGTGAGAGTCTGATACGTTGGGATAAAGATTTCCAGAGTAGTGGGGATGCATGGAGGAAATCTTGTATGCAATTGTGGGAAGAAGGGATAAGAGGGGAGTAAAGAAGGAGATCTTGTGAGGATCGGAGGTTGTGTGCAGGTAAGTACTGGGAGACAAGGTCACAGATGTATAGAGGAGACAGGTTGAGGATGGCTTTGTATATCATGATTACAGTTTTGAATTGTTTTTCTTGGCAATTGGGAGTCAGTGAAGAGATTGTCAGACAGAAAAGTCTGAGGAACAGTGGAGGGACAGGTGGATTAGTTGGGCAGCAGGTTTTGGGTAGATTGATGGGGTGCAAGAGTGTTAGAATGGAGGCCACAGAGCAGGAGGATACAGTAGGCATGGCAGGAAATGAGATGCACGAGTGTTTTTGTAGATACTTGGTTAAGGAAAATATGGAGCCACAAAATATTTTTGAATTGAAGTTGGCAGGAGGTGGAAAGGGCTTGGATATGTGGTTTGAAGGAGAGAGCAGAATCAAGGGTTGCACCGAGGCTGTGAGCTTGCAGGACTGAGGAGATTTAGCAGCTATTAATGCTGATGGATAGGTCTGTTGGGGAGGTTGGGTGAGATGGAAAAATGATGAATTCGGTTTTGTCCTGTTAAGTTTTGAAATTGAGAAGAGAATTATGAAATAGTGGACTGACATTGAGGGTGTTAGGTTTCTGTCGCTGCACAGCAGGAATCCCGAGCCTTGCATTCGGCGGTCTCCCATTCCTCTCTGGCCACAGAGGAGGTTGCTCAGCAGACTCGTCGATCCTGGCGCTCTGCTCAGACCAGCACTGTCGGTTTGGTTGCTGCTGCCACCTCTGGTCCCGCTATAGCAATGCATGCTGGTCAGCAGCAAGCTACTCCAGGGACTAAGTCCTCCTTTCGGTCTACTGAGCATGCCTGTGGGACGATCTCTCATCTTTGGGGCTGAGTCCTGAGACTGTACACTAGCGCTCACTCCGCCAAGTCCTGTGATGTTAACAGGCTCTGGCATTTGTTACAGTGGTTCTGTGAAGCACCAGAGTTCGCCCCTGTACACACCGGGTCAGCAGTTAACCCGACGGTGTCTTGTTAGTACTCCACCATTACTGAGCAGCAGTTTTCCATTTCTGCACGGTAGACCCCGGGTTGCGATCGCACTTCTTTATATTTTATATTTAGTGTGATCCGCAACCCTATCAGAGGGATTCTGGTTAGTAAAGAGGTGATATCTGATTTGTGTGTCATCAGCATAAAGATGATACTGAAAGCCGTGGGACTCTATGTGCTCTCCCAGGTCGAAAGTGAATATCTAGAAGAGCAGGGGTCCTAAAACTGAACCTTGGGGGTCACCGATAGATAGGGGGCGAAATGAGGAGGTGGTGTGAGATTGGGAAAAACTGAATGTCTGGACTGTTAGTTATGAAGCAATCCAAGATATGGCTAAGTCTGTGATGCCAAGAGAAGAGAGAATCTGTAGTAAGAGGGAATGGTCCACTGTGTCGAAGGTAGACAACAAGTCCAGGAGGAGGACATAGTAGTGTCACTTGGGTTTGGCGGATAGTAGTTCATTGGTGACTTTAGTTAGGGCAATTTCGGTTTAATGATGCAGTGAGAAGCTAGTTTTTAACTGGTCAAATAGGGAGCAGGAGGAGAAGTGGAATGACAATTAGAGGTGGACATGGTGTTCCAGTAGTTTTAAGGCATAGGGGAGAAATGATATGGGGTGAAAGCTAGACAGAGATGATGAGTCAATGGGAAGTTTTTGGAGGTTGGGTTTAATTGAGGAATGTTTAAAACATGAGATAAAGACATCAGTTGTTAGTGACAGGTTGAACAGATGAGTTAAGATTGGGATGAGTGGCTGTGGAGGAGCATTGAGCAAGGCCAAAGGAACAAGTGAGTGTTAGAAACTTGGAGAAAGCTGAGTGCGAAGTATCAATGGGGATGTTGAAGTCACCCATGATGATAATAGGGATGTCAGCAGAAAGAAAATTAAGTAGTTAGGTGGTGAAGGGTCCAAAAAAGGTAGAGGCTTGCCCTGAGGGGCAGTAAATGACAGCCAGTTGGAGGTTGGAGGGGGAGTAGATGCAGAGGATGGTGGTGAAATTTGAGTGAAGGAGCAGTTATCTGACAGGAGAAAACCAACTCCTCCCCCATGCTTGTAGCTGAGGCGGTGGGTGTGAGAAAAATGGAACCCACTATAAGAAAGAGCAGCTGGAGATGCTGTGTTAGAGGGGGTGAGCCAAGTTTCGGTAATGCCGAGGAAAGAAAATTTGTAAGTGATGAAAAGATCATGGATCTATGAGAGTTTACTGTAGATAAAGCATTCCATAGAGCTCATGTTAGAGGGACTGTTAGGGATGGTGGAACGCACTAAATATAAAATAATAGAAAGTGCGTTCGCCGTCCGGGGTCCACCGTGCAGAGGTGTTAAACTGCTGCTATATAATGGCAGACGCACAATATGGCGGTATATCGCACACGGGTTGAACGTCACCCGGTGTGCACTGGGCGTACTCTGTTATATCGACAGAGTCTTCTTAAGGCATAAACATAAATGCCGAGCCTGTTGACCTCACAGGCCTCAGCGATGTGCACGCACGGTATATGGCCACCGGACTCAGGCCCAAGACACAGGGTCGGTGTCCGTCTAGATCTACCGTGCGTGCAGCGTCGCTACCGCGGACGCCCACAAGTGCTGCTGACCACAGCGCGGCAACTGACTCAGCCGCTATACGACAATGCCCAGGAGGGGCGCACTGTCGGACGCTAGCTCTGTGGAAATGAGCTCTGTGGCTTGTAGCATGCCACTGACTGGCGCTGACTCAAAGGCTATGTCCCTATCCCCACACGTAATATCAGAGGGAGGGGATCTTAATGAGTCATTCACAGGTTCATGCATCCATCATCATTCACACAGTAGCAATTAGAGACTACACTAGCGCATGGCCGAGCGGCCATGCGAACCTTTTATAGCCGTGCGGGACCTTCCAGATCTCTGGGATGGACCAATCAGATCAAGAGAAGGATCTGAGCATGTGACTCCCGATCTCCAATGGGAGATCATCTCGTGAGCATGCCCAGTAGCGTGACGAGGGGACTTAGCCACTGGAGTGGCTTGCTGCAGGGCAGCCTGCGCTGCTATCACTGACCCAGAGGTGGCAGCAACAACCAGTCCTACAGAGCTGGTCTGAGCAGAGCGCCTGCGACACTGAGATTGCTGTGCAGGCTCCTGAGCGGTCAGAGAAGAATGGGAGACCGCAGGATGCAAGGCTCTGGATTCCCGCTGTGCAGCTGCAGGAACCCGACGCCTAACAGGGACTAGGGAAGTGGCAACTGGGTGAATTGGTATAAAGTTAGAAAGGTTGCGGAAATTCATTATAGATTGTGGATGGGAGGTAGAAGTGACTGTGAGTATGTGTTGAGGAGGGTCAGGATTTGGAGAGCTATCACCAGCAGTGAGGAAGAGTATAGAGAGAGTTAGTAGGTGGGAGTAATAAACATTCCAGGAATAAGTAGCAAAGACAAGGAGTATCAGACTTTATAAAAGCTGAATAGCAGTATCAATCATATCAGGGATAAGCAGCAGAAGCAGGGTATATCAGACTTTGGGAAAGAGCAATAGTAGTATCAAACATAACTGTGGGAGAAGTAGACAAATATACATGATGATGATTAGAAAGAGGTGGTGGTAGATGGCCAAGTCCATTCTGTATATATTATAGTTAATTATGGACTAATTCATTGCAGTACACTTATATGATGCACTTGCATGATGCAGGAGCACTGGTTATGGAAACAGATGTATCTTCCATTCAAAGATGCTTCATCACTTGTCATGGTTGTGATGGTACACTGCTGTCACTCAAAACGTTCACACTTCAAAATGTCCCTTGCCTATTGTTGCAGCTTCAAGTAACTATGGTACAATATACTTTGGAGCTCAAAGACAAGTAGTAACCTACATTCTCCTACACATGGAAGGAAAAAACATACAATACTTCTTTTGTGATAAATAATGACAACTGTGTATCTTCAAGTGCGGCTTAGGACACACTATAATTTCACGAAAGTCAGCTGATTGCACATGGAGGTTAGTAATTTGAATTTTTTTAGCCACATCTGTGTTTCATCATCTACAGGTCATATATACATATATACAGTATGTACACAGTATTACAATATAAACACTCTGGAAAGTATACAGTTGTGTAAAAATCTCAGGATTATGAAGATTTTGTATTGACTTTAAAAAAAATATATATATATATGTATTTATATTTTACTCGGTCAGGACTTTTGACATGCATCCAAATCAAAAATTGTGCCTGTATCTTTCCCTGCTCACCCATGATGGCTGACTTAATCAGCTATTATGTGCCTTTAAAAGGCTCTGATCAGCATGCCCATCATGTGATCGCAGGGAGCCGATAGGTTGTCATGACAGCTGGGGGTCTACTCATTACCCTTGTGCCTGTCATTATGTTCCTCCTTTGAAAGCCCATGGCTGGCATTCAAAGGAGATTGTGATTTTAGATATGCATAGCAGTCCTGATGCACTCAGGGTTGCCATGAGGGCTTCACTGCCATTACTGGTGTATGGGGTCTGGTGAGCAAATGCAAAGAGTATGGGCCCGGACTAGGTGAAATACACTGCACAGTCGGTGCTGAGGTAGCATAGCCGAGCTACTGTATAAATGGCCTGGCAGACTGAGTGGCACACTGGGGCTTAGGCTAATTTGTTTACTTTGGTTTATTAAGCCCTGGGACTCAAGTCACTGATAGCCTCAGCGGGCTGCCTCTGACATTAGTGATGTCAGACGCTGCTGGCCCGCCCTCTGTTCCTAAGTTGACAACGCGCCCTGGGGTCCTTGCAACACATTATATGCAGATATTAAGGGCCCAAAATTGATATGTGCATGCCCAGCCGCCTACTTGCCCATCCAACCTCACATTTACTCATCTGACCTCCCATTTGCCCACTGACTGGCCCATCCACCCAATATTCTTCTTGTACCTCCCTCCCTGTTCGTGCAGTATCTGTCTTCTGCCTGCCTACAAACTACTAAGTACTACTAAGTTCAACTCTAGTGACCACTGCCTGCCGGTCTTAAAGGGATATTCTTTTAACCTAATACTTTTCCCCTATACACAGCAAATGGGCATAATTATGAGGGCCAGTTCACATGGCGGATCTTCAAACAGATATATAGATCGGACATCCACGCCGAGATACTGGCAAATATCCTTGGTGATGCTTTCTTCATGCCACCCATTCAACTCTATGGGAGACAGCAATGAGGATTGCAGAACGGGGGTTTTAGCAGCAGCCATGCTGAGAAAGGACTTGTCTGCACCAAAATTCTGCTTGAAAATCTGACTTTGAGCTGGCCTTTACAATCAAGAGGCTGCACGCATGCCCAATCAGCTGTTCCACTCATTTTAGGGGGGCAATAATTTATGGCGGCCAGGTTCTTGTGATCAGTGGGGGTTCCCAGAAGTAGAACTCCATCTGATCCTAACAGCAGTAGCACCTAACTCAGTGCAGCCACTCGATTCATTTAACTGGGAGTTCCAGAAAAACACAAAAGCTGATGGTTATGTAAAATGGTATATGATGGGAGCAGTTAATGTGACACTGAGTCACTATTCATGGGCAATCCGTGAGACAGGGTAGTCAGGTGGTCCAAAGTCAGATACCAGAAGGGCTTGAAGTACAGAGGAGTAAGTCAAAGGCTTGATCAGGAAACAGTCCAAGGTCAAATGTCAGGAGGGAACATCAAAACCAGGGAGTTCACCTACAAAATGTCAAAGGACAATTCCAAGATCAGATACCTAAAGTGTAAGAGCTTCAAAAGCAGAAGGGGGAATCCACAAGATTAGTCAAGACAAATCCAATGTCCGGCAATAGGGTCAAAGGAAAGAGACCCAGAGCTAAGCAAACACATCCAGCTTAGACAAAACTACTGCAGACACTGACTACTAACAGCTGCTAGCTAAATACTATGCAAATCATTAAAGATGGGAGGCACCTGAGGGAACTACCTCAGAATAAACCAGATAGAGCAGCATGCCCCAATATCACATTGGATGACTGGACTGTAACTCATGCAACTAACAGTCCAACACACTACAGTACAGATTCCATAGGGTGGCTAAGCTGTCACTCATAGCATTCCTTAATATGTAATTGATGGAGGACATGGTGCAGAAGTGGATTTTTTCCAATAGTGGGCGGTGGGACTATGGAAGGCTTGAGGGATGGAGCGGAGATGGGTGGAGCCTGGATGGAGTCTCAAGGGGGCCCAAAAATGTATTTATGGTGACCTGAAGTTTCTGGTAGCAGCCTTGGATGCACTGCTATGTTTAACAAAAGTGATTAGACTATGTCAGCCTCAAGTCCCCTAAGGGGACTATTAAATACAGTAAAAAGTGAAAAAAAATTAAAACCTGAAGAAAAGAAAAACCCACAAAATTTAAAATCACCTCCTTTTTGCCTCATTAAAAATACAACAATAAAATATAAAAAATACACATTTTCGTATTGTTTCGTTTGTAAAAGTCTGATCTATCAAAATATAAAGTAAATTAATATGATCGGAAATTGGCAGAACAAAAACGTTAGAACACCATAATTTTAGTTTTCTGACCGCCGCAACATTGCAAAAAAATGGAATAAAGCACAATCAAGACATTGCATCTACAGTAGCACAAAATGGGATCAGTAAAAAC
Organism: Dendrobates tinctorius; assembly: GCF_039654945.1. NCBI lineage: Eukaryota > Metazoa > Chordata > Amphibia > Anura > Dendrobatidae > Dendrobates > Dendrobates tinctorius. The sequence goes on from NW_027361830.1 coordinate 12,139,612, forward strand.
ATCAGCTCAGGGTATAAAAAATAATTCCCCTAACAGCGCCATTTCCCAAAAAATGAAAACATTACAGGTCTCGGAAAATGGCAACAAAAGCAAAACATTTCTTTTTTCCGAATTTCTGAATTTTTTTCCACCACTTAAATAAAAAAACAAACCAGCCTGACCAAAGAGCTGAGGCGAGCTTCCAGGGCTGCTGAGCGCAGATGGAAAAGATCCCACTCCAACAAGCACTTCATCGCATTCAAACAGTCCCTCACTACTTTCAAGACCACACTCGCCACAGCTAAACAAACCTACTTCTCATCTCTCATATCCTCCCTGTCTCACAACCCTAAACAGTTATTCAACACCTTCAATTCTCTCCTCCGCCCCCAGCACCTCCTCCCTCCCCACTCATCTCAGCTGAAGACTTTGCCTCATTTTTCAAGCAGAAAATTGATAACATCAGGGACAGTTTTGGTCAACAACCCCCAGAGCCCTTCCTCCCGACTTCCCAGCCCTCCACCTTCAAAACCAACTTCTCCACCATTACAGAAGATCGACTCTCCACTCTACTCTCAAGATCACATCTCACCACCTGTGCACTCGACCCGATCCCATCCCACTTCATCCCAAACCTCACCACAGTCTTCATCCCAACCCTAACCCATCTCTTCAACCTGTCACTAACAACTGGTGTTTTCCCCTCAAGCTTTAAACATGCCTCCATCACACCTATCCTCAAAAAGCCCTCTCTTGACCCATCCTCTGTATCTAGCTATCGCCCTATATCACTTCTCCCATACGCCTCCAAGCTACTGGAACAACACGTCTACCTTGAACTGTCCTCCCATCTCTCTTCTTGCTCCCTCTTCGACCGCTTACAATCTGGCTTCTGGTCACACCACTCCACTGAAACTGCCCTTACTAAGGTCACCAATGACCTCTTAACTGCCAAGAGCAAGCGACACTACTCTGTCCTCCTCCTCCTGGACCTGTCGGCTGCCTTTGACACAGTGGACCATTCCCTATTATTACAGACCCTCTCATCCCTCGGCATCACAGACTTGGCCCTCTCCTGGATCTCATCATACCTAACAGACCGGACATTCAGCGTCTCCCACTCACACACCACCTCCTCACCTCGCCCCCCATCTGTCGGAGTCCCACAAGGTTCAGTCCTTGGGCCCCTGCTGTTCTCTATTTACACCTTTGGCCTGGGACAGCTCATAGAATCTCATGGCTTTCAGTATCATCTTTATGCTGATGACACACAGATCTACATCTCTGGACCAGATATCACCTCCCTACTAACCAGAATCCCTCAATGTCTGTCCACTATTTCATCCTTCTTCTCCACTAGATATCTGAAACTCAACATGGACAAAACAGAATTCATCATCTTTCCCCCATCTCACGTGACCCCCCCTACGAACCTATCAATTACAGTAAATGACTGCCCACTCTCCCCAGTCCCACAAGCTCGCTGCCTCGGAGTAATCCTTGACGCTGATCTCTCCTTCAAACCACATATCCAAACCCTTTCCACTTCCTGCCGACTTCAACTCAAAAATATTTCACGCATCCGTTCATTCCTCACCCAAGAATCTGCAAAAACCCTAGTCCATGCCCTCATCATCTCTCGCCTTGACTACTGCAACCTCATGCTCTGTGGCCTCCCCTCAAACACTCTCGCACCCCTCCAATCTATTCTAAACTCTGCTGCCCGACTAATCCACCTGTCCCCCCGCTATTCCCCAGCTTCTCCCCTCTGTCAATCCCTTCACTGGCTCCCAATTGCCCAGAGACTCCATTACAAAACCCTAACCATGACATACAAAGCAATCCACAACCTGTCTCCTCCATACATCTGTGACCTCATCTCCCGGTACTTTCCTGCACGCAACCTCCGATCCTCACAAGATCTCCTTCTTTACTCCCCTCTTATCTCCTCTTCCCACAATCGCATACAAGATTTCTCTCGCGCATCACCCCTACTCTGGAACTCTCTACCACAACATATCAGACTCTCACCTACCATCGAAACCTTCAAAAAGAGCCTGAAGACCCACCTCTTCCGACAAGCCTATAACCTGCAGTAACCACCGATCGACCAAACCGCTGCACGACCAGCTCTACCCTCGCCTACTGTATTATCACCCATCCCTTGAAGATTGTGAGCCCTCGCGGGCAGGGTCCTCTCTCCTCCTGTACCAGTTATGACTTGTATTGTTTAAGATTATTGTACTTGTTTTTATGTATACCCCTCCTCACATGTAAAGCGCCATGGAATAAATGGCGCTATAACAATAAATAATAATAATAATAATAATAATAATAATAATATGGTAAATAAAAAGCCCCAAAACAATTGTGGAATTGTACTTTTTATGCAATTTCAACACACTTGGATTTTTTTTCCCACTTTTTAGTACATAATATGATAAAACGAATAATGTTTTTCAAAAGCACAACTCGTTCCGCAAAAAACAAATCTTCATGCAACTATATTCATGGAAAATTAAAAGACTATAAGTAGATAAGTCTTAGAAAAGAAACTAAACAACTGAAAATCTCTGGGAGATGTGGGGGTGGGGGAAACTTCTGTGAGACACAAGCCTTGGTTTTTGTTCAGAAGCAAAAGTAGGACAGCAGAACATTTAACTGCCCTCATTGTTTGAAATGTGTAGATCAATCAATTCAGTCACATAGACTATGCATGTCCAGCACCTTCCTATCACTTGAATCTTTGTATAATTATTCACAGATTGAGACTACAACTCCCATTTTTAATATGCTTTAGCACGGCTCTAGTACACCACAATCAGATTTAAGCCTTTTTTTAATCCCTGTATGTAATGAGCTGCATGTGCTCTGACCTACTATTCCTAGGCTATATGTTCCTAAAATGGCAATATATTGCTGGCCCTCAACTTATTGGCTGTATGAGTTCATGTGATGTGATCAGTGTCGGACTGCGATGCCAAGGGCCTACCAGTAACCTCAACTTTAGGGCCCCATTTTTCAGCTAAATATGACATAATACTCATTCACAAATTTGTATAGCAATAATCTGGGTTGATTGTTAAATAAATAAGTGCATACTAGTATTACAAAATGCACATAATTGGCGTTGCAAAAGATTACAATATTATGTTAATGTGGTGGTCCAGCACCTAAAATGTATTTTCTATCTATCCTAGCACTCTAAACACTTTTGTAATATGTAGGGGGCAGCACTGCAGTCACTTACTAGTTTCTTGCATCACTGCCCGATCTGAAGACACCCTGGTTTCTGGGTGATGGATGCTTTGGAAATTGAGAGTACAGCTCCGGCACTCTGCTTCTATCTCATTACCATAGGTTCTAACTTTGAAAGACAACAGCAGACTGCAGAAATAGAAGTAGTGAGGGACATCAGTGCCGCCCCGCAGCTTCTACCACCTGATTACAATTCATTTGAGGGTTGTTCTAGAAGCTGTGGAGTGGTGCTGGTGTGACTCATTGCTTGCATCTCTGCCCCCTGGGGATATCTTCTTTCACAGAAGCTATGGCTCAGGAGATAGATGCAGAGTGCCCACGCTGCTCTCACATCTCCTACGGTGTCCATCATTCATGATTTAGAATGTCTTTAGAGGGGGCAGCATTGCAAGATAAGTACCTTTAATATCAGGAATAGATTTAAATTGTAAAATTGAAGCATAATTGTAACATCCAAATCCATAGTAGTTGTATGGTACAATGTCAAACAGTGCAGGGAAATAATTGTACCTTCAGAATGAGAAAGAGCGACCAGAATGGTGACCGGACTGCAAACCCTGTCTTATGAGGAAAGGTTGCAGGATTTGGGAATGTTTAGTTTGCAAAAGAGAAGACTGAGAGGAGACTTAATAGCTGTCTACAAATATCTAAAGGGCTGTCACATTGTAGAAGGATCAACTTTATTCTCATTTGCACAAGGAAAGACTAGAAGCAATGGGATGAAACTGAATGGGAGGAGACACAGATTAGATATTAGAAAAAACTTTTTGACAGTTAGAGTGATCAATGAGTGGAACAGGCTGCCACGAGAAGTGGTGAGTTCTCCTTCAATGGAAGTCTTCAAACAGAGGCTGGACAGACATCTGACTTGGATGATTTAGCGAATCCTGCTTTGAGCAGGGGGTTGGACCAGATGGCCCAGGAGGTCCCTTCCAACTCTACGATTCTATGATTCTATGATTCTATGTTCTTTGTATCTGCTCTTTGCTGTGGATAAGAACAAGTCCCAAGTTTAGGACTCTCCACCATTCAAAATAGCGCACATGCAAAGGGGTTGTCCAACATATAACTTGATGTCGGGTACAATTGTGTACAATAGTGGATTTGATTTTTTTGCTGTATTGTAATATTTGTATTTTTACAATGTTCATGATTCTTACAATATTGAATTTGTGTTCCTAGTACACCTAGGGCTTTAGATTTTTACACAGAACTAAAGGCCCTTTTACATTTAGCGATGCACCAGTGATCCCGACCACGATGCGACCCGGTCAGGATCGCTGGTGCATCGCTAAATGGTCGCTAGTAAGCTGCCACACAGGCAGATCTCACAGCGATGCAGCAGCGATACAGGGGACGATACTTACCTTTCAGACGTGACGATCCTGACGTCCTCCCGCCCGCCTTCAAACGTCGCTCGTCGGCGCCAGCAGGAAGCGCACTTTTTCTTATGGCAGCATACAACTGACAGCGCATGTTTTCCTGCACAAAATCGGTGACGTTATAGCGATATTGCTAGCGATATCGCTATGTGTAAAACCCCCTTTAGTCAAGGATTTTATCCTTAACTGGTTTTAGAAATGTACTACTTCCCGTACTGTATTATAGACATAGCGATAGAATTAATTCCTTGTCCTTTGAAGCTGTTTTATCTTTCATACGGTTACGGGAAGGCTCAAACTTATTATGCAAAGAGATTTGTTCAGCTGAGACAATATATAAATGAAACAGGGTGTCTTTTTCTAAATTGTTCAAGCAAGATCTTGGAGCAGTGCCTCTGCATCATTCCAAATCTAACAGAATATGAAGTAGTTGCTAAAGAAAGGTGGTATTCTAATTATTGATCATTATTATTTCTCCTTCCCATAGATGATGGTTAGTAATATGTACTCTTTGTTCCATTTTGCACTTGCACTGTGATGCCTTTTTTCTTTTCTTTACCATGGCAAGGAACCTGATGTTTAAAAATAGTTCATCTGCAATTTCAACTGCAAAATGAAACGAGCAAACACGGCACATTTTTTTTTCTTGCTGAAAATACTTTTATAGAAGACTTTTGCAACATATTCATTTCTAATTTTATGTGAGTTCTGCTAAATGCAATCCTCAGTGCAAAATACAATTGCTTATATAAGCTATTCATAATCATCTGCAGATTCAGAGGACAAGTTATGATTTATCATTGCTACTACTATTTAATATAGAGGTGAAAATTTGAATGAATTTACTTGGATGGTCTCATCATACCCCGTCTAAGCTTCAACCACTTAAACTGAGTTAACCAAGACTTAAGTAAAGCCGTCAAAAGTTGCAAAATTTTGGTTCAACTTTGAGATAAGAAAACTGGTGAAACTACCCTGATATTGAATATTGAAGCTGTATTATAATAATTTTATCAGAAACTTAAACTATTCCTATTCCAAAAATTGGGGCATACTTCAAGGTATTATATTTTGGTACATTCTTATTGTTAAAAACAAAATCTTTATCAGATTCTGTTGCAGCTTCACAGCAAATCTGAGTGGATTACTTGTGGATGTTGTTGCAGATTTTTTATGGATTTTTCCCTACGAACTGTAAAGCATGAAATCTAGAGTGTAAATCTGCATATACTAAAGACATGTTTCTGTAATTCACAGTAAATCCCCATATGGTACTGTAATATGTTGAAAAGTCAACTATCTAATATGTATCTTGTATGGGTGCCTCCCAGTTCTTCCTCAATAGATAATGTCAAGAGAGATACATTTTTGGGCATGATACATTTCAATGCCCAGTATTTTATTCTAAGTGAAGATGGGCAGCTGCCAAAAGTTTCTGGCAACTCTTTACTCCACTTTACCTACTCGAAACAAATGTATGCTCAGGGAAACCATGCATACACATGTTTGTTGGCCTCAGAAAAAAATTGCTATCAGACAAGTAATCATTCATTCAGTATCTAAAATATGTTAACATTTTTAGAAAAGAAGGCTGCACAAAACAATACAAAGTTTAGAGAAAGAATTTCAGAGAGGACAGATAACACAGGCTAAACTCTATCAAAGTGAAGATGAGGAGAAAAATCAACATAGCAAAATTGTCATTTTTAGCAAGCATTTTTCACATACATTACAGTATTGGCGAGTTAGAAATGTGACCTCAGTACTAGAGTTGAGCGATACCGTCCGATACTTCAAAGTATCGTATCGGATGGTATCGGCCGATCTTTAAAAAAAGTATCGGTATCGCCGATTCCGATACCGGAAGTCCCATTCAAGTCTATGGGACTTCCGGTATCGGAATAAGAAAAACCCTTTCCTGCCCTTGTACAGCCTCTCTGGGGTCTGTACGGGCCTTTCGGGGGGCTGTGCCGGCCTGCCAGGGGGTCTGTGCAGGCTCCGGTGGTCTGTGCCGGCCTGCCGGGGGGCTGTGCCGGCCTGCCGGTGGTCTGTGCAGGCTCCGGTGGGCTGTGCCGGCCTGCCGGGGGGCTGTGCCGGCCTGCCGGGGGGCTGTGCAGGCTCCGGGGGGCTGTGCCGGCCTGCCGGGGGGCTGTGCCGGCCTGCCGGGGGGCTGTGCAGGCTTCGGGGGTCTGTGCAGGCATCGTCCGATGGGACTACAAGTCCCATCGGGCGATGCCTGCTACCATGACAGTGATTGACACATTAGCCAATGATGGGACAGTAGTAGTCCCATCATCCGGCTAATGTGTTAAATGTTAAAAAAAAAAAAAAAAAATACTACATACATACTACATGCATGCTACATACATACTACATGCTACATACATACTACATATATACTACATACATACTACATACTACATATATACTACATACATACTACATACATGCTACATACATGCTACATGCTACATACATACCACATACATACTACATACATACTACATATATACTACATGCATGCTACATACATACTACATGCTACATACATACCACATACATGCTACATACTACATACATACTACATACATGCTACATACTACATACATACTACATGCATGCTACATACATACTACATGCATGCTACATACATACTACATGCATGCTACATACATACTACATACATACTACATACATACTACATACATACTACATATATACTACATGCATGCTACATACATACTACATGCTACATACATACCACATACATACTACATACATGCTACATACATACTACATATATACTACATGCATGCTACATACATACTACATGCATGCTACATACATACTGCATGCTACATGCATGCTACATACATACTACATGCTACATACATACCACATACATACTACATACATGCTACATACATACTACATGCATGCTACATACATACTACATGCATGCTACATACATACTGCATGCTACATGCATGCTACATACATACTACATACATCCTACATGCTACATACATACCACATATATACTACATACATACAATACATTCATACAATACATACATAGACATACAGTACATATAACATAGAGTAACATACTTACCAATACTTGTCACATTGTTCCCCGAAGCCATTGTCTTTTCCGGAATAAATATTAACATAACAAACCACAAAAATACTCACCCACGATCCGAAGCAGTCCACGAGTGTGTCCCACGACGATCTTGGGTAGAGAACTGCAGCATCAGATGATGCTGCCGTTCTCTACGGGCTGCAGGAATCCAATGACGGAAGGTAGGTATCCTTCCGCACTGTATTCCTCCGCCACTTAAAAAAAAAAAAAAGTCCCTAGTCTCACTTTATGCCATTGCTGTGTGGGAATTTCCCACGCAGCAATGGCATAAAGTGAGACTAGGGACTTTTTTTTTTTTTTAAGTGGCGGAGGAATACAGTGCGGAAGGATACCTACCTTCCGTCATTGGATTCCTGCAGCCCGTAGAGAACGGCAGCATCATCTGATGCTGCAGTTCTCTACCCAAGATCGTCGTGGGACACACTCGTGGACTGCTTCGGATCGTGGGTGAGTATTTTTGTGGTTTGTTATGTTAATATTTATTCCGGAAAAGACAATGGCTTCGGGGAACAATGTGACAAGTATTGGTAAGTATGTTACTCTATGTTATATGTACTGTATGTCTATGTATGTATTGTATGAATGTATTGTATGTATGTAGTATATATGTGGTATGTATGTAGCATGTAGTATGTATGTAGTATGTATCTAGCATGCATGTAGCATGCAGTATGTATGTAGCATGCATGTAGTATGTATGTAGCATGCATGTAGTATATATGTAGTATGTATGTAGCATGTATGTAGTATGTATGTGGTATGTATGTAGCATGTAGCATGCATGTAGTATATATGTAGTATGTATGTAGTATGTATGTAGTATGTATGTGGTATGTATGTAGTATGCATGTAGTATGTATGTAGCATGCATGTAGTATGTATGTAGTATGTATGTAGTATGTATGTAGTATGTATGTAGCATGTAGTATGTATGTAGCATGCATGTAGTATATATGTAGTATGTATGTAGTATGTATGTGGTATGTATGTAGCATGTAGCATGTATGTAGTATGTATGTAGTATATATGTAGTATGTATGTAGCATGTAGTATGTATGTAGCATGCATGTAGTATGTATGTAGTATTTTTTTTTTTTTTTTTAACATTTAACACATTAGCCGGATGATGGGACTACTACTGTCCCATCATTGGCTAATGTGTCAATCACTGTCATGGTAGCAGGCATCGCCCGATGGGACTTGTAGTCCCATCGGACGATGCTTGCACAGACCCCCGGACATCAGCACAGCCCCCCGGCAGGCCGGTACAGACCCCCACAGGGTGCACAGCCCCCCGGCAGGCCGGCACAGCCCCCCGGCAGGCCGGTACAGACCCCCACAGGCCGGCACAGACCACCGGCAGGCCGGCACAGCCCCCCCGGCAGGCCGGTACAGACCCCGGGCAGTCCACACAGCCCCCCGGCAGGCCGGCACAGCCCCCCGGCAGAGACCCCCGGAAGGCCCGAAATGACGGCGCATCATGATGCGCACACACCGCGCATCATGATGACGTCAGTCTGTCAATCAACTTTGAACTTCCGATTCCGATGCCGAATTCCGATATTGAAAAAATATCGGAAGTCGGTATCGGAATTCCGATACAGCAAGTATCGGCCGATACCCGATACTTGCGGTATCGGAATGCTCAACACTACTCAGTACACATTCTTCTAATTTTCTTGAATCATAGATACCAAAGGTGTGTGCCTTTTTAACTTGTGATGGCAATCAACACTGCCTAAAACATAAGGAGTTCATTTTTGCTTTTCAAGTCTTGAAATTTATATGCTGTTTTATTAGCATCAAACTATCTTCATAGAGCTCAAGAGTGTAAGATTAATATCAAAATTATGCTATCGGAAAGAAGGCAGCAAAAATTTTTCTAAATGCTAGAATTTGGTTGCAAATGGTGAAAAAAACTGTGAAAAAACATTTGGAATTTGCTTGTTTGAATTTCTAAATATGTAGCATGCTTAGTGATATTGTCTATACTTATTAGAACGCTGGTACAGATGGGCCGGAGTCAGTGCATCACATTCACTGCAACAAAAGATAGAAGAGATGACAGTGACAACGGTGGATGCAGAATGTGGATTATGAGTCGTTTTATTTTTTTGTGGGCTGTGATGAGCATAATACTGTGTGGGGACTGATCATGTTGTAATAGCGCTATGGAGACCATCATATGTTATTGGGGAACCATTGTACTGTATTGGGGCTGTGGAAGAATAGTTATAATGTATTGCAGCAGTGAGGAACCATCATAGTCTGAGGGAACCATCATACTCTGTTGGGGCTTTGGAGACCATCATGCTGTGAGGGCACTACCATACTGAGTGAGTGGCTATGGTGGACATAATACTGTGAAGGGGTAATGGTGAGAATTATATTGTATTGGTGTTATGGGCAACAACACACTTTATTAAGGGGACCATTATATTGTATTCGGGCTGTGGTGACCAACATGCTGTGGGGGCACCATCATACTAGGTGGTTGGCTGTAATGGATACTATAATGTGTGGGGCAGTGGTGGACATCATACTATAGTGGGGATGTAGAGACCATCATGCTATGTGGAAGGTGGAAAAAAAGAAAATTATTTATATATAGTGTTGTATAACTGTAACAAGGCACAGGGGATCACTATTATTGCAAGAAAGTACAAAGAGAACATTATTATCATGTAGGGGCAAAGGTGGGCACTCTTCTTGTGTGGGACAAAACAGGAGGGTACTGCTTCGAGTTTATAGGGCACAGAGTGGGGCATTATTACTGTTTAGGGTACTGGTTAAAGCACTATGTGATTTGTGTAGAAGTGGGGGTAAGTGAGGAATGTCCTGGAAAAACTGTAAGCCAAAGATGTCTGTATGTTACATTTTACAAGGACAAGTTATGGGTGGAGGAAGACGTCATGGTGGTCTGGACTAAATGGAAAACAAAAAGGGAAAATGAATTACCGTATATACTAGTATATAAGCCGACCCGAGTATAAGCCGACCTAATTTTGCCACAAAAAACTGGGAAAACTTATTGACTTGCGGCGCCCCCTGACGAAGGTTCCCGAAACGCGCGTCAGGGCAGGCACCGGAATCCCTCACCTGTCTGCGTGCACTTGCACATATAAGGTAAAGTAGGACATATGGTTCTTAGGGTATGGGTATCTGCATTAATGACTCTTGTGATATCAGTACAAACTTTTGAGCATTTTTTTTGTCTACTTGACCTTTAAGATGGTCCCTTACCATGTGTGTCCCCTCTTAGAGGTTTATTGAAGCAGCATGTGTGGGTATTGGAGTCCTGATGTCTTTTTGACAAGTTATCAGCAATTTTAACATGTTGTATTGTTTCTTGCCCTGTGTCCAATAAAGCAGTTTTATAATTTTGACCTTTATTTGTTGTCCAGGAAGTGTTTTCTTCCCTCCCCTTTCTACAGTCCACAGTAGATACATATGGGGTAATACATATTGTCTTTACCTTTTACAAATTTCCCATATGATACTAATACTGTTGTGTGCTACTTTTTGCCTCTTGACTTGCGTATAAGCCTAGGGTGGAAAATGCAACAGCTACTGGTAAATTTCAAAAATAAAAATAGATACCAATAAAAGTAAAGTTAATTGAGACATCAGTAGGTTAAATGTTTTTGAATGTCCATATTGATCAGGAGCCCCATAAAATGCTCCATACAGTTCATGATGGGCCCCATAAGATGCTCCATACAAAATATGCCCCATATAATGCTGCACAAAGGTTATGGCCCCATAAGATGCTCCATAGAATAATATGCCCCATATGCTGCTCCATAAAGGTTATGGCCCCATAAGATGTTCCATAGATTAGGCCCCAAATGCTTCCCCATAAAATGCTCCATACATTATGCCCCCAAAAGATGCTCCATAGATTATGCCCCCATACAATGCTCCCTAGATTTTGCCCCATAAGATGCTCCATAGAATATGCCCTATATGCTGCCCATAAGATGATCCATAGACTATGCCCCCATATGCTGATGCTGCTGCAAATAAAAATAAAATGACATACTCACCTCTCATTGCTGGGAGTCAGGTGCTGGTGTCACCACTGGCTCAGGACCCCAGCACCTGAGATATTAACCTGTCCCTGTTCCAACGCTGCTCGCCACTGTCTGCCACGTTCTCTGTCAGTGACTGTTCAGGCAGCAGAGGGTACAGCGTGCACTAACCACATCATAGCTCCTTCTGCTGCCTGAACGTCACTGACAGAGGATGCGGCAGACAGCGGCGAGCAGCGTTGGAAAGGGTACAGGTGAATACTGCATATGCTTACCCCCTCCTGGCACGGTCTCTGCAGTCCCCCCGCTTCTCCCACAGTCTCCCTTCCTTCCTTCAGCGGTCACATGGTACCACTCATTAAAGTCATGAATATGCGCATATTCATGATTTTAATGAGCGGTACCACGTGACCTCTGAAGGAAGGGAGACCGTGGGAGAAGTCGGGGGGCTGCAAAGACCACGGCAGGAGGGGGTAAGTATAATCTGACACCCCGCTCCCCCTCCCCCGCCAATCCCCTGGCTTATGTGACTCATGTATAAGCCAAGAGGGGGACTTTCAGCCCCAAAAAATGGGCTGAAAATCTCGGCTTATACGCGAGCGAGTATATACGGTACTGAGATTGAGAACATCACTGGTCAGATCCTGTACAGGATACATATATAGTCATGGCTGAAAGTGTTGGCACCCTTGAGATTGTTCCAGAAAATGAAGTATTTCTCCTAGAAAATTATAACAATTGCACATGTTTTGTTATATCAAGAAAAACACATACAGCCCATGAATGGCAGCGCTTCCCAGGACTCACATCCAAAGATGATATTTCATATTTTTTTATTTGATAAGTTAAAATAGAGGAGATACAATGCGTTTCGGATACAGTATATATCCTACTTCAGGTATCATAAAAACACAGTACAAATCCTACAAGTATAAAATTCAGTTACACTTATATTTATATATTGTAGCAAACCTTTTATCCCAGTCTCAGAAACTTGATTTGGGGTGTGGACCAAGTTCAGGAACACACCCACTGATTGATAAAACCTTGACAACGTAGATGCAAGAAAAAAAAAAGAAATATCATCCTTGGATGCGAGTCCTGGGAAGCGCTACCATTCATGGGCTCGATTTGCTTTTCTTGATTTACTCATCCTGTGTGAACCTGAATCTTTCACTTGGATCCACCTGAGGCAAGCTGCAAGCCTTGTCAATTGAAAAGTATCCCAGAAGGATTTTTGAGGATAAACAATCTAAATATATATTAGTCTTCTATCAGGTGAGTGCATAAAATTGTCCACTCTTTAAAGACTATAATATTGTGTTTACGCACTTAGGGCGCTGTGATTTGTCTGTTCTTCTCTCCCAAACAGGGTTTTTTTGTATACATCTTTTGTTCTACACATGTTTATTTCCTTTGTGTGTTTTGGAACAGCACAAAAAAAAACAGAAAAAAGGCAAATTGGACATCATTTCACACAAAACCACAAAAATTTGCCAGGCAAAATTGCTGGCACCCTCAGTTTAATATCTGGTTGCACACCCTTTGGAATAAATAACTGCAATTAACTGCATCTTCCACCTCTCAACTTTTCTTTTGCAAACTGATCCAGGGCTCTCATATTTGAAGGGTGACTTCTCCGAACAGCAATTTTAAAATCACTCCACAAGTGTTCAATGGTATTTAGGTCTGGACTCATTGCCGCTCCCTTCAGAACTCTCCAGTGCATTGTTTCCATCAATTTCTAGGTGCTTCTGAAGTTTTTGGGGGTAATTGTCCTACTGGAAGATCCTGACCAAGGATGCAAACCCAGCTTATTAGCTGGGCACTATGTTGCAACTCAAAATCCTTTGATAATTTTCAGATTTGCACATAGTCAAGGCATCTAAATATGAAGGAAAAAACAAACGACCAAAAATCTCACAAGAGAATATAATAGTACAAAATATAATTTATTGAACAATCAATAAGACCAGAACATGTGAGGAACACAGTGACATGGAAAATCCAAGTCTGCTTGTGCATGCAGAAAAACACCAAAGGACACACATGTGTCAGGAAGGGGAAGGAGGAAGTATAAAGTACATATGTAGTGCCTGTCAGCAAAAATGAATATAATTATACTAACTCATAACAAAATTGCACATCCCGCACTGGGCCTCATGGAATCCACATCACCAGGCATGTATCCATAATGGACAAGAAAGTATGATAAAAAATTAGTGGATTAGAGCCATACCTGGTAAGAATGGGAGGCAACCCTACTGGTGTGTGTCCCCCCCCACCACACACCAGTCGGGTTGCCTCCCATTCTTACCAGGTATGACTCTAATCCGCTAATTTTTTATCATACTTTCTTGTCCATTATGGATACATGCCTGGTGATGTGGATTCCATGAGGCCCAGTGCGGGATGTGCAATTTTGTTATGAGTTAGTATAATTATATTCATTTTTGCTGACAGGCACTACATATGTACTTTATACTTCCTCCTTCCCCTTCCTGACACATGTGTGTCCTTTGGTGTTTTTCTGCATGCACAAGCAGACTTGGATTTTCCATGTCACTGTGTTCCTCACATGTTCTGGTCTTATTGATTGTTCAATAAATTATATTTTGTATTATTATATTCTCTTGTGGGATTTTTGGTCGTTTGTTTTTTCCTTCATATTTAGTTTCCAGTGCGACTTTCTCTATATTGTCCTATTTTCATACATCTCTTTGCTTCTACAATGGTAATAAGTGATTGTATTTTCATTCTAGCTGTATTTATCTGAGCAAATGATTTATCCATGAAGTGTATATGATAGTCAAGGCATCTGTAGCACCCCAGGAGTCTGGTTGCCACAGTGGCATTGCCTCCCTCACAGGGGGGTGATGACATGCCTGGAAGCAAGGAGGGATTCCGTGACCAGACAACACTTACATCCAACACCTTTCCTGACCCCAGATCAGAAGGGGGACCTCTAAATCTGGTTTCAGGGGAGCTTGTCTAAAAGTTCTGGCCTGGAGGCGGGGTCAGTCAGTCAGTTTCTGGAACTGAGAGAGACAAAGTCTGAGTGAAGAGAGGAGAGGTGAAAGAGAATCTGGGGAGTGGAGCTGTAACCAAGCTCACCATAGAGTACAGCGCTAGAAGCTGGACACCGTAGTTTGTGGCTGATAGGTACAACAGTCCCAGCAGCTAAATCCGGAGGGCAGGGGATTGCAGGTCTCCTGGTCCATCAAACACCCGAAGGCACAGCGGTAGCCCAGAGCCCGGAGCCACCACAAAGGAGTGACACCTGCAATAGGCTCAAGCTGCCTGTCATATGGGCAAGTACTTCAGAACAATAAGGAATAGAGGACTGAGCATAGCTTTAAGCATCAAGGGCCCCAGAGGACATCGCAGTAAGAAGGCCTCAAAAACCATCTGACTTAGTGGATCCTAAGTTGCTTCCAGGGTCCCTGGACCTCCATTGTCATCTGTAACTAGTGCCCTGGCCTGCATTAAAAACCGTGAGCAAAAGTGTGGAAACTGCACCCTGCTGTGTCCTCGGAGTTATTTATTGCGCCATCCACCCTGCACTACATTCATCATAATCATCTTTAACAATATAATTGCCTCGGGACTAAGCTCTACCTGTGGAGAGCTGTATCCACTCTGCTGCATCACCATCAGCCCCAGCGGCCTCTTTAAGCAGCGTCGGCCATCCTTGACCGAGTTCCACAGGTGGCATCACAAATCATCTCTTATAAACTTTATTTCCCCTTTAATCATCATTTTTCATTGGACGCTCAGGGCCACGGACCGGGTCACTGCTGCCATGACACATCCCCTTAAGAACCGGCCCGGTACCAATTATCCCCACGGCCCTGGCGTGCGCTCCACATCTAGTATCAAAGGCAGCAAAACAACTGCAAAACTTGTTTGAATCTCCACTATATTTGACTGTAGGTACTTTGAAGCAGTAGAATGATATGCTTTACAAAAAAGCTTTATTAGTCTCATTTGTCCACAATACGCTTTCCCAGAAGAATTTTGGCTTCCTCAAATGCAGTTTAGCTTTCTAAGTCTCTGTGTCAACAGTGGGGTGCTCCTGGATCACCATGCATAGCGATTAATTTCATTCAAATGTGTCACGATCCAGTTTTGGATCTGTGGCAGATTTTGCTTTGCATATTAAACCTTTTTTCCTTTCAGGCCATTGGGGTTAATGTCAGTTTTTCCCCCTGGTGGCCGCTGGTGTAATTGCATGGCTGGTCTGTTTGTGATGTAGGTGGTGACCACTCCCAGCTTCCTTTAAAAGGTCACCTGATGCTTCAGCTGGTGTTGGTGACACACTTTCTCTTTGAAGACCAACCAAGCTGGAGTCAGTAGCTGGCTGAGTGCAGTGGAGCTTCATCTATTACCTTGTCCTGGTGCCTAACTCTGCTGTGTCGTGCATTGCAGCAGATAAAGCTAAGTTTTGTTTTTTTAGTTGATTTTACCCTGAGGTGTCTGTCTTATCTTTCCTTTTGTTTTATTGGTGCAGTTCACTTTTTTCCCTGTCTCACCTCCTGGGGAGGGGGTTGGGAGTTTAGCTCAGGGCTAAACAGGAGATAGGGACAGGTTGGTGACTTGGGCCTCACTACCATCAAGTGTATCCCCAAGTTAAGGAAAGTCAGGGCCCCCACTTAGCCTGAGGGGCAGTTCAGGGGCCCAGGTTCCTCGTCCCATTTTCCCACTACTGCCCCTTGACAAAATGTCTGTGAATCATTCGCGCTGACACTGACATTGAGCCTGCAGGACAGCGTGAATTTCTTTGGAACTTGATTGGGGCTGCTTACCCACCATCAGAACTATTCTGCATTGCAGCCTGTCATCAAATTTTTCTCTGCCACCCACATCGAAGGAGATTAGCTACAGTGTAAACGTCTTGATTATGTGGACATAGCAACATCAAGATCTCTGGAGATGGATTTGTAACCTTGAGATTGTTGATATTTTTCAACAATTTTGGATCTCAAGTAGTGATGGGTGAGCACTAAAATGCTTGGGTACTCGTTTCTTGGGTAGAGCAAATTGGAATGCTTGGGTGCTCGACCCGAGCATCAAGCCCAAAGTAAGCCAAATGTAAGTCTATGGGAAAGTCGAGCATTTTTCCGGCGGCACCACCGGCGGTCTGCAGAGGGACAAGAAATTGTGGAAATCGATGGGAACAGTGCTCAAATGACATGGGAACAGTATGGGGAAGACCCCAGGAAGTATTTTTGACTCCGAGGTCACTGCAGTGAACAATGCTGTCAGAGTCTTACACCACTTTTACAGACTTACAATAAAACATGCAAAAACGAAACCAAAATGGATTTTCCTGGGAAATATGTTAAGGAACATCATTTCCAGGGTAATGACTTGTATATAAGGCAAAATAAATAACCCAAAGGAAAAATGCTCCTCCACACCTTGGGCTATGTTCACACGTAGCGTTTTTGATGCATTTTTGAACTTTAGCATTGTTTTCAACCAAGACAAATACATTCACTGGGAAATGTCATTTTAACATTTTACAACCTTATCTGGCCATGTGGTGTGTGACACATCATCAGACAACTCATGTTTCATTTATGAAGGACAGACTCTGAAAGTCACAAAGCCTATTTTTATAGGGCCATCAGGCGGCCTTTATTATTCTTAAAGGCACAGCAGTCAACCCCCACTATTCTTAGAGAGTCATCAGCCGGCTATGCTTTATTGCTCCCATTATTAAATAGTGGGTCTCCTATACTGTTAATGCGTATGCAGTGAGTGGCAGGGCTGCCCAAATTTTGGATGCACCCCAATATCCCTTTGAGGAGACATACAGGAGGGCCTCCTGAAAACAATGTTCCCATTATTAGGAAGTGGGTCTCCCATAATGTTTGCCTATGCAGTGAATGCAAGGGCTGCCAAATATTTGCAGGCACTCCAATGCCCCTTTGAAGAGCCGTAGAGGAGGGCCTCATGAAAACATTTTGCCATTATTAGGAAGTGGGTCTTCAATAGTGTTTGCCTATGCAGTGAATGCAAGGGCTGCCAAAAATTTGGAGGCACTCCAATGCCCCTTGGAAGAGCCGTAGAAGAGGTCCTCATGAAAAATAGTTTCCATTATGAGGAAGTGAGTCTTCAATATTGTTTGCCTATGCAGTGAATGCAAGGGCTGCTAAAAATTTGGAGGCACTCCAATGCCCCTGTGACGTTGAGGAGGGTCTCATAAAAAAGGTTCCCATCAGAATGGAGCAGGTCTCCTATACTTGTAATGCCCATGCACTAAGTGTATGGGCCGACAAACATTTAACCCTGGGGGTATACATGAACATACTATATAACCATTTTTTATGGGCATCATAAACACCCTTTAAAAAATTATGTGGGTGTTGCATCATGGACCACGGTCAACCTGGTGATATGGTGGTGGAGAATGAGAAGGAGGAGGACAACAGCAAATAGCCAAAATCAGGAAACGTATACCCATGTCTGGTTGTAAAGAGGTGAATGGTAATAGATGTCCTTAAAAAAAGACACTGGATTTGAGTTTATTACTTTGTTATCATTCAGTGGTGTTGAGAAGTCTGGCCCAATCCAGCCTTTGTTCATTTTTAGAAGAGTCAGCTTATCAGCATTTTCAGTTGACAGGCGGATGCGATTATCAATTATAATTCCACCAGCGGCACTAAATACCCACTCCGACAAAACGCTAGCGGCAGGGCAGGCCAGGACCTCCAAGGCGTAAAGAGCCAGATCATGCCACGTGTCCAGCTTGGATACCCAATAATTAAAAGGCACAGAGGAAATATGGAGGATGTTGGTACGGTCAGCAAGGTAATCCCTCAGCATCTTCCAAAACTTTGCACTCCTTGTGAGAGTATCCCATGCCTCAGGGCCAGTGCGATGGGAGGGTCCGAGAAAACTCTCCCAGAACTTTGCCAGTGTTCCCCTGCCACTGCTGGATTGGAGTTCTGTCTCTCGTCTGTACTCCTTGGTTGTCCAGCAAACTGTGAACTCTGCTGCCAGCGTTTTCAGATGGGAATTTTTTTAATTATTCCGCAGCAATTTTGAGAACATGAGGGTCACAGGAAAGGCATCATTACATAAACTCAGCCATGCTTGTCAGACTGCTAACAAGCAAGACTTCTGTGTCCTCACCAAAAGGATGACTGACATACTCTTGTCCTCCTCTTCCTCCCTGTTCTCAGGCCATTCCCGCTGAGCAGACAGTATGACAGTTGTGCAGGTAGTTCCATCTATAGTGCATAAAACTAGTTGCTGTTCTTCCTCCTCCTCCTCTTCCTCATAGTCACCCAATCCATGTTGGGATGAGATGAGGCTGGGCTGTGTGTAATCACCCAGTGTGGTTCCTTGCTCCATATCATCATGCTCTGTCTGCAATGCATCCTCTTTGATTGTGAGCAGAGAGTGTTTCAGAACACAGAGAAGCAGGATGGTGATGCTAATTATGGCATCATCACCACTCATTATGTTGGTGGAGTCCTCAAAGTTTTGGAAGATGGTACATATGTCTGACATCCATGTCCACTCCTGATGTCTTATGTGTGGAGTCTGAACTTAATACTGAGGGTCTTGTTGTTGCTGGTAGTCAACAACTGCCCTCTTCTGCTCACAAATCCTTTCCAACATCTTCACTGTAGAGCTCCAACGCTTGGGGACATCACACACCAGTCGGTGAGCTGTAAGCTGCAAATGCTGCTGAAGCACAGCAAGAGTGGCGGAAAAGTAGCTGACTTTCTAAAATGGGCACACAGGCGGTGTACTTTGACAAGCAGATCTGGCAGCTCTGGGTAGGTTTTGAAAAACCACTGAAACACAAGGTTAAGCACATGTTCAAAGCATGGCATGTGTGTGAGCTCCCCTGGCCTCAGAGCTGCCTCCAGGTCCCAGCCATTGTCACACATGACCATGCCTAGCTGTAGGTTCAGTGGTGTCAGCTACAGATCTGACTGCTGTTTCAGAGCTGTCCACAACTCTTCAGCATTGTGCGGTTTGTCACCTAAGCATATTAGCCTCAGCACAGCCTGTTGCCGCTTGGCTGAGGCATTGCTGCAGTGCTTCCAGCTTGTGACTGATGTGGCCATTTCAGAGATGGAGGCTGAAGAGGAGGTGGATGAGGTGAAGGAGCTGTAGAATGATGATTTCTGTTGGATAAGTTGTGATGTAATATCACTGTATACTTCTATACCTCAGAATTTGTCTATTACAGCTGTGGAGTATCATCTGCAAAGCTGTAGCAATTATACTGCTGATCTTTCTCAATTTGCTTTGCAAGTTCTAAATTTTTTACTAAACCACAATTATTTCTCTTTTGATCAGAATTTCTATCTCCAATGCAGGGGAGTATCGATGGGTGGTAAGCATTCTCCTTCTGTGGCAAATTTAGTAATGACATATTGGAAGGAAAAATTTCTTTAGCCCTCAACTTCTATATTCTGGTATGGCAGATATATACACGATACACTCCTAATTTGGATGGGGGATATGTCTGCCATACTAGAATTTGTAGGTTATTTAAATGCTAATGAATTTAATTTGCGATTCACCTACAGATTTGATTCTTTTTCAATGTCTTTTTTGGATCTGATGTTGCATGGCCATGTTGGCTCGTTTATTTCAACCTCCACTTATTCTAAACCCATGTCGGATAATAGCATCTTGCACGCAAGCAGTAATCATCCTCACCACACGACCAAGTCCATTTCTGTTGTGGAATTAACAAAAATTTCTAGAAATTGTAATAATCCCTGACAGTCACAACTGAAAAATGAAATGTAATTATATTGCAGTAAACTGAAAAAGAGAGGCAATCCAGAGTGGTCTCTAAAAAGAGCCATTAATATTGTTCAACAGAAAAAAAGATGCAATTTAATTATTTCCAAAAAATAATCGCTTTAATAATAATGTGGAGCAAAAAATGGTATTATCTATGCAATATAATCCTTAATTTCAATCCATAAAATCCATCATTCAGAAACATCTTTTAATATTATTTTATCTTCTATTCTTTCATCTAGTTGTCATATTGTGGCTAAAAAGCGCTGAAATCTCATTTCTCAAGAATTCAGTGCCGAGATCTCCATCTGCGCTTGCGCGGCGGCCATTTTCCCAGAAGAAATCCACCGCACAGGGCATTGCAAGCATGGATGGAATGGCAGAGCCCCCCACGCAGCACGGGACAGAGCGCGGCAGTGGCAGCACCCAGCCGGACCGGGGGACAGAGTGCGGTGGCAGCACCTGGCAGCACCTGGGGACAGAGCAGGCGGAAGCACCAGGTACAGAGCACGGTGGCAGGTCTCCTGCCTGATCCTGCATTTTTCAGTTAAGTTGTTCATTCCGGGGGACAGAGCTGGCGGCATCACCCAGCAGCACCAGGTAAAGAGTACGGTGAAAGCATCGGGGGACAGAGCAGGCAGCAGCACTGGGGGACAGAGCGGGCGGCAGCACCTGGCACCACCAGGTACAGAGCACAGTGATGGCAACACTTGGGACTTAGCACAGCGGCAGTATCGGACACCCGCACATCAAAACACCCCCTCATCCTAGCAGCAACATTCCACTCCTGCCTCTTCCAGCAGCAACCCTGGGACCCCACTTTCCACCACCCCCGGTAAGCAATAAGACACCTGGATTATAAGAAGCACCAACATTTTATTAAAAAAAAATGTCCTATTTTTCTCCTCAAATTTTGGGGTGCGTCTTTTAATCCGGAGCGTCTTATAAAGCGAAAAATATGGCAGGAGTTTATTTAATCAGTTGTACTATTTGTAATCTTTACTATGTAGGATGCACCACCCGACATTTGAAAATCAGAATTTCAGAACACATAACTAATATTATTTCTGTGGTTAGTTCCAATCGTAATTTGTCCTCTGCTTCTAAGCACTTCATTTTTCATCATCAGAGAAATGTTACTTCATTGAAAGTTATTGGTATAGAGCGAATTGCCACGCAATCAAGAGGAGGAACCATCAGAATGTTGCTACTAACACGGGAAGCATATTTGATGTTCTGTCTGGGAATATGTGCTCCAACAGGTTTAAATGTACTTAGAGAAATAATGTATCATTATTAATGTTCAACTTATATGTAAAGTTATTCCTCTTTTTTCTGCTTTTATATTTGTGCTATTATATTGTGTGTTGTTTGTGTGGTCACTAGAGATGAGCGACTTTGTCTTTTTTAGGGTCGAGTCCAGTTTCATGAAACCCTACTTTTTCAAAAGTCGAGTCGAAGGAAATCGGACAACTATCGGGAACAGTCGGGGTCTGACTGAAACAAAAAACCCAATGCAAGTTAATGGGGAAGCAAAGTCGACAGGGAGTGGAGGACAGTAAACACACCTACCGTGTCCATTTCAATGCCAACAACATCAATTCTTATTACTTAAGCTTGTCAACCTTAATTTACTTTATAATAATAGTTATGCATTGAAAACTGGGGGTTATTTGGCTAAAGTTGTGGGGGGGTGGGGCTGGCTCCAGGTTTTCATGTGCCCCGGGCCAAAGAGTGTCAGTGGGCCCCTTTAACACATACCACAATTCATGATGCTCCGATACGGCAGATAAATATTGGTATAGTGCAATGAAAAATGCTTCACTTCTTACATGACATAACTGATATCTATTTTAAATTTTACAATAGCTCAAAAACAGGCAGTACATTACTCCATACAGTATTATGGTCACCATATAGTGTGCCATACAGAATAATGAGCCCCATATATTTCTCCATACAGAATCATTGGTCCCATATAATATTCCATACAGTATATGATGAGCTCTACATAATGCTACAGTATATGTTGGTCCCCATAGATGATGCTCCAGTGTCTTATGGGCCCAAATAATGCTCCATATATAATGGGCCCCATTTCTAATGCTCCAGTGTATAATGGGCCCCGTAAATGCTGCTCCATTGTCTGATGTCCCCCATTTGGAATGCTCCAGTATATGATGGGCCTCATGATGCTCCAGTGTATGATGGGCCCAAATAATGCTCCATATATAATCTGCCCCATTTAGAATGCTCCAGTATGTGAGGGGCTCCATGGATGATGCTCCAGTGTCTTATGGGCCCAAATAATGCTCCATATATAATAGGCCCCATTTCTAATGCTCCAGTGTATAATGGACCCCGTAAATGCTGCTCCATTGTCTGATGTCCCCCATTTGGAATGCTCCAGTATATGATGGGCCTCATGGATGATGCTCCAGTGTATGATGGGCCCCATATATCATTCTCCAGTGTATAGTGCTCACCAAAAATTGATACCAACCTTTAAAAAAGTTAAATACCTCTCCTCGCTGTGCATTGCTCTACTCTGGACTCCTCAGCATCGCCATCTTCCAGCTCTCTGCACTTGGACTGGGACTCTTTAGGCATAGGGCATACAGACGTGATGTCATCGTTCTCTCTGACATGAATGTCGCTGTCAGGAAACGTGGAAGACGCCACAGCAGTGGAGCAGAAAGAGGTAAGTTTTGCAAGTGCTGTGGCCCTGAGCAAGCAGGGGGGCCCACTCATGGGCGACAGCACTGGCACAGGGCCTCTCATAGTACACCGGTGTGTCTGATGGCAAGTGGGCCCTCCCACCGGCAGAGACACGTTTGCATACTGTGAGGGGCCCTGTGCCAGTGCTGTCGCCCACAAGTATGCCCCCCCACCAGCTCAGGGAACCGGCACTTTCATCAGCACCTTCCTCTGTGTCACTGTGTAAGGTGGTATAGTATGCGGGAAGGGGCACCTGAGTTTCATCAGGGTCAGATTATGGCTCTGTAGAGTGCGAGGGGAATGTAGTGCTGTGGGTGAATGTACCAGTAGAATCATCTAGCAGTGGCTGTGTATCAGTGCACTCTCTGATTCATGTTGGACTGGGGAATTCAGGATTTGACTTGATAACCCAGGCATCGTATGTGAAAAGAGATCCATGGAGTCATCTGAAGTGTGGGCTGCCGCATCCTTCACTTTTGGTGGGGGTGAAGGACACAAGGAAAGGGGTTGTTTCTGACCAGAAGCCTGCACTGACAACTCAGTGCTTGCATTTTTTGATACTTCAGAAGAGGAGGCGATAGAGCTGGATGCTGTTTCGGTAATGTAAGCCAAAACCAGTTCCTGATGCTCTGGCTTTAAAAGTGGTTTACGGGGTGTGGTTTGCAGGGGAAGGGAGCAGACCTGTTAATCAGGAGCTCTTGCTATTCCCTATTTAAGCCTGCAAAAGCGTACTAAAAGCAGAATTTTGGACTTAAAATCTTGTTGGAACATACTTGGAGTAAGAAAGAAGGAAGAAATTCCGGGTCCGATGAAGAAAAACTTTATTTATGGGCAAAGAAGCTCCCTGAGAAGATCCAAGGTAGGCCTCCTATCCCCCAGAGCAAAACAATTTAAACCAGCCGTCTAGAGCTGCAGTGTCTGACCAAGCGAGAGGGAAGCTGACGGCTCAGGAGACTCTGGGAAATCCCCGGGCTGCGGGCGCAAAGAGGAGTCTGCAGGCCACAGCACCTGTGCCGGAGGAGACATGCTGGCAGCAGCATTGGGAGATCGTGGGAAGGCATGACTCAAGAAGACCGCCAGTTAAAGCAGTGACGTCCTCGGTGTCGGCGCTGTTCCGGAGCGGCGGTAAGCCTGCTGCTGGGCAGGACACAGGGAGCTGGAGGTCGGGAGGAGAGGTGGTATCTACAGCGGCAGGGAAGGAAGCAGGCAGGAGCCCGGGGAAGGCGGCGATATCCACTTCAAAGCCCAAGCCAGTGACAGCGGGTGCAGGCGGGTACCCGGGAGATGCAGCGGTGAACTCTTCAGAGGTTGCAGGAGCAGCTAGGAGCCCAGGAGAGGCGGCGGTGGACTCATCAGCGGCTGCAGAGGCAACTAAGTGTCCGGGAGAAATGGCAGTAAATCTATCCATGGCTGCAAGAGCAGCCAGGAACCCGAGAGAAGCGGCGGTGGTTTCATCAGCGGCTGCAGGAGCAGCCAGGAGGTCAGGAGAAGTGGCGGTATACTCATCAGCGGCTGCAGGAGTGGCCGGGAGCCAGAGAGAAGCGGCGGTGGTTTCATCAGTGGCTGCAGGAGCTGCTGGGAACCTAGGAGAAGCGGCGGTAAATTCATCAGGGGTGCATGCATCATCGGTGACAGCTGCAGGAAGAGGCTGGAGGTTTGCGGTGGAGATGGGGTGTGACGGCAGCGCTTCGCAGCAGAGGAGACAAGGTGGGTGAGACGCTGTGGATCAGAGGAGGGAGAAACTGCATCCTCCATACTGGGCAAGATGTGGTGGCTTAGGGGAGAATTCTCACATATTGGACTCACAGTGCTTAAAGAGGAAAATCAGTGTGATCATAACGCAATATCTGTATGGTAAAACCTGCAGATCCCTTTCACTTAAATTGATTGCTGATGGCAGGCTCAGGTACAATGTGCCGGTGTTTGTCCCAGGGAGGAATGGGGAGAATGATAATAGGATATGGGAAGGGGAGAAAGAAGAAGGCTGTAATCTTTAACTTCTAAAAGCCCGTAATAACACAGATAATTTATCAGACCACTCATATAACTCATATAACTCCTACAATTCATTTGAAGATTTGCATAGTGTACATTCGGA